>NC_080701.1:30950554-31630554 GCF_030445035.2 Dasypus novemcinctus | reverse complement strand
GTTGGTCCTGGGGGCCCTGGTGTGGCACCGAATTGTATCAACTGTACTTTGGGGAGGATGAGGGATGCAGGGGTCCAGGGAGGACCCCCCCTGCTGCACTGCCCCTTCCCTCAGATCATCCATATGAAGGGCACCAGTACAGAGACATCCCCAGACGCCACAGTGAGCTTCCCTCTTTGTGTCTAAGGATGTTTAGATCTCCCTTTTCTCCTTTACTGCTGGAGTTTCCCAGAGTTAGATCCTCTCTTAGTCTCCTAGGGTTGCTGTACGAAATCACCAACAACAAGGCAGTTTATAACAACAGAAATGTATATGCTTACCATTCAAGAGGACAGAAGCCTGAAATCAAGGTGTCATCAGGGTTGGTTTCTTTCGGAGGCTCTGAGAGAGTGTCTGTTCCATGCCCCTCTTCTGGGTTCTGGTGGTAGCTGGCAGTGCTTGGTGCTCCCTGGCTTGAAGCTGCATCACAAGTGTGTCTTGCTGTGGGCCTCTGCATGACTGTTCTCCTCTTATGACAACCTTAGTGATTGGATTCAGCACCCACCCTAATCCAAAATGACCTCATCTTAACTAATTGCATCTGCAAAATTCCCATTTCCAAATAAGACCCCACTCTGAGGTTGCAGGTGGATGTGGATTTGGGGGCACACTATCACAACTCTATCTAAGTGCCAAGGGAAATTGCGTCCACACCCACGGCCATTAGGTGGCTTCTGCACTGAGGACTTCCTCATTGTGTCCCCAGCTGCGCCTCTCTGCTGAGCTGCAGACCCATCTCCTGACTACATCCTCAGTTGCTGCTCTTGCCTGGCTCATCAGCACCTCAACTGTGCTGAAAGTGGGCTTGTCATCTTCTGCAAATCTATGACTCATGCTGTGATTTTTTTTCCCCAGCAAAGGTCATTGTCAACCTCAGAGTCCTACTGAAAGGAGTGATACAGGATCTTTCTTCCCTCTCTGTCTTTCTCTGTCTGTTTCCTCCTTCCTTCCTCTTACCCCTGTCATTGAATTCAGCTCCAAGACCTGGCAATTCCACCTTCCATAGATGGCTGTAGTCTCTTTCCTTCACTTCGCTACTGACATAGCTCAGATCCTGCTCGCTTCTGCCCTGGACGAGGACTCCAATGCCCTCCTAATGGGTTTTTCTCTAGGCATTCGTTGTGCACAACTTCTTAACCACAATCGCATCTCGCCTCCTCATTGTAATAAGAGTTGTCTGTTAAAAACACCAGTCTGCTCATGTCATGCCCTTGCATAATATCCTTCAGTGGCTTCCCTGTCAGGCTAGGAAAAATTTTAAGCTTCTTAGCCTTGTGTACAAAGTCTCACTTTTCTCTTTGATTATCTCTTGCTTATTCTCCAAACGAGTCAATTTTCTTTTATGGAGTACGTGTGATTTGAGAAATTTACTTTGTGGTTTTATGTATTCTAATCTGTGCATATTTTGTTTCCTCTTCTTCCCCCTTTCAAAAGGCAGCTCAGGTGTCAGGTCTGATGGTGAGACTTCCTTCACTGTCACCACTGAGTTAGATGTTCCTCGGCACTTTCCACACTCAGGGTACTGATTTCACTGTCCCTCCCCACTCATCCACTTCTCCATCGGGCTGTGCCATTTATCTTGGTGTCTGAAACTTGGAAGGCACTTAGAAACTGGCAGACGAATGACTCAATGGCTCACCTGGGCAAAATTTAAATTCAGCCATTTGTTTGTCTTGGAGAAGCAGATTAGGGCGAGATTTCCACGTGTCATCTCCTAAGAGGATCCTAAGTGCGAGGCACACATTCCTTCCCTGTGGCATCTCTTGAAGCATCATAAAACTCATGCCTTCCCTTCTTCTCCAAGTCTGACTGTTGTGGGGAGAGGGCACAGGGGAATCACATAAATGACCAGCTAGTCCCATTGATTCAGAGCACACACCTTCACTCTCCTTGAGCAGAAGGAGTGGCCTCTAGTCCTCTCCATTGCAACAGAGAGAGGCTGCAGGTTATAAAACTCCTTGAAGAAAGAAAGGCTGGTTTGTTGCTTCCAGACAAGAATTAATAGGTGCAAACCATAATCCTGTCTTGAGGGAGATGAAGGGAAAAAGGAGTGAGAGAAAATATAATGGACAAATCCCCCCTGTCTTGCTGCCTGAGTGCCTTTCCGGTGTTTGAAGTTCAATGCATAGAAAATGAGCAGAGAGAGACTCTGGAGTCAGCACTTTAGAGAGTCCACATCTAAACTGGCCTGTGAGCAGCCTCCTGGCAAACACCAGCTCACCCCTGCCAGCCGGTGGAGACACACGGGAGATAAAGAGAGTAGGTCTCAGCTCACCTGCTTCTCTAATCCACCCACTAGGCAGGCAGCCTTGTGGGGGTAGTTTGCATTTTTTGGTACATCTGACCAAAGAAAAGTAGAAAGACAGCAGTTCAGAGCTGGAGGTACTTTGAGGATGCTAATGCCATCAACTTCATTTTATAGGTGAGGAACCAGAGCCAGGACAAGGGAAGTGCCTTGTCCTCTGGGCTCACACAAGGAAGAGCAAGCAAGGTTCTGAATGGTGGGAGAGGGGTGGGCAGAGTGGGCACACAATCGGAGCACAATCTTCCCACCTGATGCAACACCTTGAAATTGACCTCCTCCCTGCCCCAGTGTGCCCTCATCCTGTCGAGCACGTAGTCATTGCCTTGAGCACCTTAGGAGGTGGTGGGCTGTGCTTCTCACCTGGCCCCTGGCCCCTGCCCTGGCTCGTGTTGGGGTCCTTTTCAGTCCAGTCCTTCCTTCTTCCCCATCCAGCCTCAGCTCTCACTCACCTCACGCCAAGCGCAGCGCTGGCCCTGGGGATCGTGCTCAGGAAATGGGTGTTGATTATTTGGTTGATGTACAGAATAATAGCACCTGTCACCTTTTATTGAGTGCTTACTACGAACCTTGTCCTTTGCATATATTATCTCATTTATTCTTCCCCACAGTCGCAGCAGGCTCCAGCTATTATTATAATGGGGATTATAAAAGTACCTACCTAACAGAGACAGGTTAATGACCAAATGAGCTGAATCATGGAACGTGATTAAACAGACTGACACAGAGAAGTGTTTAATAAATATCACTCATTCATTTTATTTATTCAACCGAGGTTTATTATGTGTCACCTATGTGCCAGACATTGTTCTAAGCCTTAGGGATATATTAGTAAACAAAAGCTATGTCTTGATGAGATCAATTTAGGCAAGGGGAGACAGACAATAAACAAAATAAGTCAGTAGAAGAGAAATAATATGTCAGAGGGCAGTAAGGACCATGGAGAAAGATAATGTAGTGAAGACAGGGAGTTCAGGAAGGTCAGGAAGAGTCTCACTGAAAAGGTGACATTTGCACAAAGTCTTGAAGGAGGTGAGGGTGCAAGCCATGTGCATGTCTTGGGAAAAGGCTTTTGAGACAGAAGGTACAGGCACTGCAAAGGCTTTGAGGCTGGAGAGCACCTGGTAAGTTGGCAGAAACATGAGAAGGTTGGTATGGCTGGAGTGGAGCAGACGAGTATGAAAGCAGTAGATCAGGTCAGAAGGGGGCTAGGGGACAGCAGATCCCATGGGGACTTCAGCATCATTTGGAAGGTTTTATATTTTATGCTGAGACAGACATTTGCAGAAGTTTGAGTCATACAAACCACTTAAGTTTTCGCAGCATCGCTCTAACTACTTTTCATGGGATCACGCTATTTTGCTGCAGCCACAATGCAAGGGAACGTCAGAAGCTTGGAGAACAGTGAGAAGGACAGGTGATGGCTTCTAGCAAGGAGGTGGAGATTCAGGTTGGGAGATGCTGGCTTTCTGGGTGTATTTGGAAGGTACACCTGGGAGATTGGATTATGGGGTGTGCAAGATAACTCTGAGAATATTGGCTTGAGCAAGTGGAAGGATGAAGAAGGTATTCATTGAGATGGGGAGACCAAGAGAGGAGCTGGTTTAGAGTGGTATATAAGAAGTTTGGGTTTTTGCTAGGTAAGTTTGAGATCCCTTAATTAGGCATCCAAGTTGAGAGGTTAAGTAGCACTTGATTTACCAGTCTACAGTTGAGGGGGCACATTCTGTAATGAAATTATAAGTTTGGAATTCATAAACTCCATGTTACAGCAAGTGAAACTGAGACTCAGAGCAGTAAAGTAACTTGGCCAGGGTTAGTAAGTTGCATGGCTGGGAGGAAACATCAGGTCTGTGTGATTCTGAAGCTTGTACTATTCTCCACTCTATTTCCTCCATAAAGATAGCCTGGGATAAGAGCTGAACCCTCTTCCCAATGAAGGTGAGGAAATAGCAACTGTGACTTTCTTAGGCTACAGATACAGGAGGAGAGCAGGGGAGAGAGGGTTACCTAGAAGGGCAGAGATGAGGACAATTAACTGCTCTATGAAAACTTCAGCAGTGACATCATGGAATAATAAATTGACTGAATTGGAACACAGAGCCCTGTTGCTGAAAGATGGGACTGGGTCAAAACTGTTTATCAAAGGGATGGAAGAGTATTGTTCAGTAAGTCCATATTTGCAAAGCACATATGCACAGTAGACTAAGAGCCTAGGTTTCCCCTGAAACATATCATCTTAAGAAACACTAGTTCCATTGAAAGGCAGGGGGTGGACAGAATGCCTTTTTGATACCTGTGGTCCATGGAGACAGGACACTTTCTGAGCCACACCTTCCCCTCCCATCAATTCCCAAGCCCAGCAGCCTCCTCAAGTGGGCCCAACATGGATGAGATGCCTTCCTAGCCCAGAGAGTTAGGGTCCCTCTACCAAGAGCCTGGAAACTCTCTAAGGGGGATGGATGCTCAATGGCTGAGGTTATGTTCTGTGGGATATTTGGTAAGATTTGAAAGAGAGAAACTTACTCACACTTACTTCCTACAGCAATCTCCTTGCCAGTCTGCACTGAGGCCCCAAACTCCACCGCGCAGTGCCATCCTGGTCTCACAGGAAGGTTCAGCTCTCACTGAGTACACTGCATAATAAGCTGCGATGGGGCATGATGGCCTTGGCTGTAGGGGATTAGGTGAGCCAGCTGAGGGCAGGCATTGGGAGAAGAGCAGAAATGTTCCAGGGCAAGGGCAGTGGGGAGAAACGTGACCTAAAACAGAGGCTTAGGGTATACAAGGAACCAGAGTGGCTGGGCCAGGGAAGAGAGGAGAAATGTGCCGGAGTCCACAGAGAAGGAGTATTATAGGATGTTATCGATCATACCCGCAAAGGCATTCTCGTCAGGACTGACTCCCTGAGTATTTGTTGTGTGTTTGTGTATGAATGCGGAGGGAGTGTGTGAGAATGTGTGAATGTGTATGTGTGAACATGCACGGGAGAGTGTAAGTGTGGGCATGAATGTGTGAGCGTAGGGGTGAGAGGGAGTGTGTTTGGGGGGATGGTGGATGGGAAGAGCTCCCTTCCCTGCCTCCCTAACCAATGCGTTCCATCCCCTTTGGGGTGTGGTGGGAGGGATGACCAGCATCTGAATCTGTAATCAGAGAGACCTGCAGCGCCTGTTCCTGCTACTCTGTGCCACACCCTGGCAGAAGGCTCCCTTTGCCCCAAAGATGAAATGGAAGAACCACAAAAGGCAAAAGAGATCAAAGGCTGTCCTCCTAGCTGAGGCTCCCGCCTTCCTCCCCCACGCCCGCCTACCCCTCCCTCCCTGGCTCCCTCTCTTTATTCTGATCACTCGCCTTTTTCTTCAAAGGCCTCCTTTCTGGAAGAGGATTGTACACACTTTGTCTCAAACATGCTGTATTTTTTGTTAACAGCAGCACTGCAGCAAGAGAGATCAAAGGAGGGGCAAGGATAAAAAAGGGGGAACATTCACCCCCAAAATGAATAATTTAACCACTCCCCCAACCTAGGAAAGGGAGGGGGGGGAGGCTTGTGAGGAGGTGAATGGCTGGAGCCATCCCTTCTGACTCCCCTGGGTCATCTGCATGTCGGCCAGGATGAACCACTGGGGCGCTCAGCTCCGGGCACCCCATCCTTGTCCCACTGTCATCTAATTGACACTTTCTTCCTTGATCCATTGTAGGATTCTTGCCTGTTTTATGTAGCCTGATTGGGGGTGGAGAGGAGTGATAAGGGAAGGAAAACACATCCCCTCCCCACACATCTGATTTTGCCAAGGCTGGGTCCCCAGCCTCTCAACCCTGATACCCTCACAAGTTCTGATCCAGATAGAATTGCATTTTGTTTTTCAAACCCACCTGTCTGGTCTTGTTATATTGCACATATTCTTGTCTCCTCTGTTCCCTCCGAATCCAGGTCTGGGCTGCTGAGGAATCTGGAAGAAAATTTGATTTCCAACTCTGGTAGGATATAGAGCCTGGGGATTACCAGGTCCCTGGGGTTCCTGGCTGAGGGGGGCATGGGGGAGACAGACCCAGGGAGCTGGCCTCTGGAGCAGAGTGCTGGGGAGGCTTGAAGCTAATGGAGCTCCACCAGGCTGGTTCTCTGGTCAGCACGTGAGAGTGCATCTTCAGTTCCCTGTGGGGTTTGGATTTGTGAGCTCATCCATGAAGGCAGAAGAAGCCTCTTCATCACTCTTCTCTCTTTCATCGAACACCCACCTCTTTCAAGACCCAGTGGAGATACAGTGATGTGCATGACAGGTCTGTCCTCCCAGGGAATTTATGCTCTAGCTGGAGAGGTGAGACCAGTACCAGAAACCAAACCACGAAGGGGCTAAAGATCCAGAGATGGAAGGAAACCTGGAGGTGGTGGGCATGGAAGACCCTAAGAAGGGAATGTCACTGCATCTGGGACTGAAGGTCTGGGGTGTCTGGAGTCTGTGAGTGGAGGGGAGGTGTTCATGGTTGGCAGTGAGAACAAGGCACAGGGTGGGGAAAAGACAAGGTGTGGTAAGAAGCGGTGAATGGGCTCCTCTGAATGGTGGGGGGGGCAGGGAGGGAGCCCATGGAGAGGATTTGGAAGGCTGATTCTTGCATGGATGGCACGTGTCACACAAATATGTGCCACTTTGGGAAATGAGGACTCTATTCTCATTCATTACTGAGAATAAAGGATGCATGTACATGGTACACCATTCCAAAGGTAGGAAAAGGTACTGGGAAATAGTGAGTCCCAAGTGTACCCTGTCTCCCAGCTGCCCAATTCCCCTCTCCCATGCGTAAATAAGCAACTATGTATATTTATTCTTTTTCCATTTTTTAAAAAAGTACATGTAGTCTGAACACACTGCTCTGCACCTTGCTTTTTAAAACTATTCATGTACACTGAGGTTTTTTTCCACACACATTCATCTAAAGCTCCCTCATTCTTTTTAATGGCTGCATGTTACTCCATTGTAAGTATGTACCATAATTTAATCATTACTCTTCTGATGGACATTTAGCTTTTGTCCAATCATTTCCTATTCCAAAAGCTGCTATAATGGCTAATCCAGCTTGCACATTAATTTTCCATGTGCAAATTAATTTGCAGTTCAAAAGATAAAGAGATTTTTAACTTTGATGAACACCATAAAATTGCCCTTCAAAATATTGTACTATATTACATGACTTTTACTGTGCATGAGAATAGCATAGTTTCCCATAATCTTGCCAAATAGTGTTACCAAATATTTTATTTGTTGCCCCTATGGCATATAAAACATGGTTTATCACTGAGATTTCATTACACTACTGTTCCTAGGAGTGGAGATGAAATATTTTATATGTTTAGGAGCTCTTTGTAATTTTTGTTCTGTGTATTGAAATGTTCATTACCATTGCCCATTTTTATATTTGATTTTTAGTCTTTTTCTCACCGATTTATAAAATATATTTATATATTTGTTTGGATAAATATCACGACTATTTTGTCATTTTTTTTTCTTTCTTTTATTTAGAAAGTACTGGGGATTGAAACTGGGATCTTGTACATGCAAAGCAGGTACTCAACCACTGAGTTACACCCTCTCCCTGTCGTTTTTCTTTTGATTTTTATGGCACTTTTGTTGCTGAGAAAAATTTTGAATTTCTATGTTACAAAATTTATCCTGATAAACTACATTGTAGTTAAATTTTTAATGGCTTCCCCAAACAGATTATTAAAGAAGAATTTCCTGTAGTTTCTAGAGGTGCATTTGTGCTTGCATATTTTATATTTAGGGTGTTGATTAATCATGGTGTGAGGTAGAGAGTATTACTTTTTTTATTAGGCAGTCCCCTGCTATACACAATTTATTAAATAACTCATTTTTCGCCAGTGTTATGTAAAACCACATTTATCACATGCTAAATTATGTGCTTTGAGATATCTTTCTGGATTCTCCGTTTCACTGATATACCTGTCTAGTCTTTCCTGAGTACCATACTGTATTAAATATTGTATCCTTGCTGTGTTTTAACATTTGATATTAGTCCCTTCTCTTTTTTTTTTTTTTTTTTAGAATTTTTCTGCCTTTTCTTGCTAATTTTTAAACTTTATAAACTTTAGCTTGTCTAAAATTTGGTGTATTTGGTGGGGTAACTTTACAGTTAGAGAAAAATCTAGAGAGCATTGATGTCATCCTCATACTGTCTCTCTGCCTAAGAGACCACAGGTTTGTCTCTCCAACTATTCATATCTCTTTTTGTTTCATAAGTAGTGTTACACAGTTTATATTTTCTTTGTATAGATCAGTTATTAAATTGATTACCCAGTAGGTTCTCTTTTGGGGGACAATTGTAAATAAAATTTCTTTATCTGCTGGAGTTTCCAATTGTATGAGAAGACTATAGAATTTTCATGAGACTTCCCTCCGGATACCTCATTGAATCATTTTATCTTTCATAACAGATTTTCTTTTAGTTATGCAATCATATAATGTACAAATAATGCACCTGGGGCAGATGTTTTGACATCTCCATCAGATCAAGGATTTGCATTTCAGGAAAATCTTCCACTACTTGCAGATTTCCTCATTCCCATTATATAGATGATCAGAAAACAGGCTAAAGAGTATCTCGCCTAATTTATTCCACTCAGACTCCTCTTTCCTTGAGAGTCACTTACTCCCGTGCCCAGTGTATGGTCTGGCCTAGTCCTCAGTGGTCTCAGTCTGATCTTGTCTGGTCCTTCAAACCAACCCCCAGATTTGAGTATGAGACTCCCTTCTCATATGGAAATTTCCCGTAGTTGCCCACTGGATCCAAGATGACTAAATATATCTATATACAAGAACTTCCATTAGGCTTCCAAGGTAGAGAGAAATGTGAAAAGTCAGAGAATTCTCTTGGTTTTGGAATATGCTGTAACCTTCTGGAAAATAGTTGGATTTTGTTACTTGATTTCTGAATGGGGAGGCATTGTCTTCCCTGACAGATGAATCTTCTCACTTCCATCAGGGAAAATGCTCAGAATGCTATCCTTAATAGTAGTAGAATTTTGTCTGTGAGCAACTGGAGATCAAAAGGGCCAGATTTTTAAAAAATCTGTGTGGCTTGGCATAGTGAATTGAACATAATTGGGTATGTGCTGAGCAAATTATATAGAGAAAGTACTGTGGACCTCTGAGAACAAAAACAAACAAATAACAACAAAAACAAACAAAAAAGCAAAACAAACAAAAAAAATTCCATACTTCTGGAGTTTCCCCTTTATTTATTTTTTAAAGATTTATTTATTTATTTATTTATTTATTTCTCTACCCCCCCCCCCAGTTGTCTGTTCTCTAGGTCTATTTTGCTGCGTCTTCTTTGTCCGCTTCTGTTGACAGTGGCAGGGGAATCTGTGTTTCTTTTCGTTGCGTCATCTTGTTGTGTCAGCTCTCCGTGTGTGCTGCACCATACTTGGGCAGGCTGCACTTTCTTTAGCGCTGGGCGGCTCTCCTTACAGGGCGCACTCTTTGCGCGTGGGGCTCCCCTATGCGGAAGACACCCCTGCGTGGCAGGGCACTCCTTGCACGCATCAGCATTGCGCATGGGCCAGCTCCACACGGGTCAAGGGGGCCCAGGGTTTGAACCACGGACCTCCCATGTGGTAGACGGACATCCTAACCTCTGGGCCAAATCCGCTGCCCAACACTATTAATTTTTAAAGTGTAAAATATTACCTATTTATTGAAAATTTTCAGATAAACAGACTTGCAAAGAGTGAAAATCCTTCTTCATCACTTGAGCTTTCCCTTGATTATCACCCATCTCCTTAATGATAATTATTATGAAATGCAAATAACATGTTACATTTAAAATATAACCTAGAGTCACTTTGAATAATATTTGTCCAATTAGTTAAAAAAAATTTTTTTTGTCTTTATTTGATTTGGTAATGTTTCATTCAGAAAATATAAGGTCCCTATATACCCCCAACCCCCTCACCCCACCCCTCCTCTCATAACAACAACCTCCTCCATCATCATGAGACATTCATAGCATTTGGTGAATACATCTCTGAGGACCGCTGCACCTCATGGTCAATGGTCCACACCATAGCACACACTCTCCCACAGTCCACCCAGGGGGCTATGGGAGGACATACATTGTACAGTAACTGTCCCTGCAGCACCACCCAGGACAATTCCAACCCCCCAAAATGCCCCCAACATCACATCTCTTCCTCCCACTCCCTACCCCCAGCAGCCACCATGGCCACTTTCTCCACACCAATGCCACACCTTCTTCGATTACTAATCACAACAGTTCATGAATAGAATGTCAGTAAGTCCACTCTAATCCATACTCTATTCCTCCATCCTGTGGACCTTAGAATGGTTGTGTCCACTCCACCTCTGTATTAAGAGGGGGCCTAGATTCCACATGGATGCTGGATGCAATTCTCCTGCTTTCAGTTGTAAGCATTCTTGGCTTTCTGGAGTGGTGGTTGACCTTCTTCACCTCCATGTTAGCTGAGTGGGGTAAGTCCAATAAACCAGAGTGTAGAAGTTGCAAGACTGCTGAGGCCCAGGGCCTGGCTATCACATGGTCAGTCCAGAGATTCAGGTCCCCTGGGTATACATTAAACCCCATCATCAACTACAGTTCCAGTAAAAGTAACCAGAGAGGCTTGTGAAAAAAGATCACATTTGAGTCCAGCTCCATCACACAGAAACACAAACTCCAAAGTAGGACCAACTGACATGGCACTGAACTCCATCTGCCATGACCATAGAACCTGTGGGTCTCTGTAGCCCTCAGGAGAACCAATACCTGAGGTTGTATGTACTTTATCTCTCTCTGGGACTCTGCTCAAGTGTGCATAAGGTCAACCCCTCTGATAACCTCCCGGCTCTTTTTGGAGACTCATAGCCATATAAACTCATTTGTCCTTTTCGTTTCCCCCTTTTGTTCAGGTCAAAAAGCATTTTTAACTCCTGGTATTATATGTAGACTTGAGATATTCTACTGGTCTGAGTTTACCCTTTTAATCAAGGTCATTTTCTAGTTACATCATCTGCTGGTACTTGGTAGTAATCCCTCGGCACCAGGGAGGCTCATCCCCTGGAGTCATGTCCCATGCTGGGGGGAAGGCAACACATTTATATGCTGAGTTTGACTTTGAGACTGGCCACATTTGAGCAACACGGAGGCTCTCAGGAGGTAACTCTAAGGCACCCTGCAGCTCTAGGTCTTGTTCTTATTTCAGGTGAACAGGCTCACAAGCATAGTCATTAGTATCAAGGACTCATTGTTGGACCTTCCTTCTTTTTTGGTCTTTGCCGTTGCACTTGGGGGATTGTTGCTGTTCCTTTAGGGAATATGATAAAGCTCCCCTGGCTAGGAACTCAGCACTCCCTCAGTTGTTGTTTTTAAGTAACCACTATGAAAATATCCAAACATTTTTACATACCCTGGATATATGCCCTGGAGAACTCCCTGCCAACCATGTGTCCCGTGTCAATAACATCCCACACCAGTATTCCTCCCCTGCCATTGGTGAACCTCTCTGTGATCCAAAACTTCTCCAAAAATCAAGCCCTATATCTTGCCAGGTTCCATTAATAATAAAATGGAATATAGTGAAGAGTTTAAAGGTTAGATATGGAATACATATTGATTTAGAAAACTGAAGGTAAAAATAAATTGGGGTATCAAAAAATTTAAAAATGCAAAAGTTTGTTTTTGATATTTTGCCTTCCATCACTGCAATAAGTGTTGCCCTGTATGCAAATTGGCAAGGCAACTTCTTTCGTCTTTTCCTCAGTGTCTACATCCTTTCTTTTTCTTTTTTTTTCTAATTATTGAGCTTATCTTCACAAAAGTTTTAGATCACAATAATTCATATATACAATACACAGTACTCCCACATATCCAACATAAACCCTTTTCCCTTCCACAGCAATAATCTTTTTACATATTCATACTGTATTTACTGAAACTGATGTAGAGATATTGAGACAATAGCTTTCAAACAAGTTAACATTTGGGTTTACATTGTGGTTTATATTTTAGACTATACAATTTTCTAAATTTTTAGTTATCTTATGTTTTACATTATGATTTACATTTTAGCTTATCAGCCCGTATATATTTTTGGTGTAATTTAACATGTCTTATATCCATCCTTGTGTACTCTTGTGAAACACTTCTATTGCCCACACAGTTACATTGGTTCCATCTATTCAATACCCCTCTCCCCCTTCCCTTAGGGCCCACAGTGACAGTCAATCTTCATTGCTTGAAGGGCCATGTTCAGAGACACTTGCAACAGTGTTGAGGGCTTGACATATTCAACTGCCCTAATGCATTGGGAGAAACCATTTCTCTCAAGAGATACAATTCCCTCTATTCGAGAACATCAGTCCTCCCCAGGATGTGGGTATACTTTCACTTTCATTATATGGGTCTCTATCCAATGATATAACCCACTATGGCAAAATGAGCACTCACACACTCCCTAGGAGCCTGTCCTGTGTTGGATTATCCCCTTTAAGCATCTTAAACAGGTAACCTTCCTTATTATATTTTTGAATAAGTTTTCTCAGCTTTATACTCTCAACCACATACGTGACAATCTCCGATGTTCCTCTGTTCCCCCACCCTCCCCTCAATTTCTTGGGCAATATTACCCATCCTCTCATCCCTAGCCCCCCTCAAGCCCTCAAAGCCACAGCCAAAGGTAACCCTATTCCCCCATTTTATCCCTTCCTTGTCCAAATACTTAACTCCAGCTTATCATAGATTTTACCCATGTAGGTGTCAGTTTGCATCCTTCCTCTACCCCTCCAATTCCCTTTAAGCCTATCATCCAGTCTCTAGCTCTCTGAGGCAGCTTGGTTTACTTACTTCATATCATTGAGGTCATGAAGTATTTGTCCTTCAATGCCTGGGCTGCTTCACTGAACATAATGTTCTCAAGATTCATCCATGTTATCCTGTGTGTTTGTAGTGTATTCATTCTTAAAGCTGAATTCCATTGTATATATATATACCACCTTTTATTAATCCATTCATCTGTTGATGGGCATTTGGGTTGATTCCAACTTTTGACAATAGTGCTGATATGAACAATGGTGTGCATATATTGGTTTCTGTCCTTGTTTTCAGTTCTACTGGGTATATACCCAACAGTGGAATTGCTGGGTCATGTGGCATATCTATAGCTAGTTTTTTGAGAAACCACCAAACTGTCCTCCAGAATGGCTGGATCCTTCTGCATTCCCACCAGTAGTGGATGAGTGTTCCCATTCCTCCACATCCTCTCCAGCATTTGTAGTCTTCTGTTTTTTTCATAGCTGCCAATCTTATGGGAGTAAGATGGTATCTCATTGTAGCTTTGATTTGCATTTCCCTGATAGCTAGAGATTTGGAACATTTTTTCATGTGCTTTTTAGCCATTTGTGTTTCTTCTTTGGAGAAGTGTCTGACTAAATCTTTTTCCCATTTTTTAAATGGGTTGTTTGTCTTTTTAGTTTCAAGATATAAGAATTCTTTATATATGCAGGATATAAGTCTCCTATCAGATATATGGTTACCAAATATTTTCTCCCATTGTGTAGGCTCTCTTTTCACTTTCATGACAAACTCCTTTGAGGTGCAGAAGGCTTTAATTTTGAGGAAGTCCCATTTATCTATTTGTTCTTTTGCTGCTTGTGCTTTTGGTGTGAAGTTCATGAAGCCATTTCCTATTACAAGGTCCTGTAGATGTTTCCCTACACTGCTTTCCAAAGTCTTCATGGTCTTGGCTCTTATATTTAGGTCTTTGATCCATCTTGACTTGATCTTTGTATAAGGTGTGAGATGGTAATCCTCTTTCATTTTTACATATGGATATCCAGTTCTCCAGGCACCATTTGTTGAATAGGCCATTCTCTCCCAGTTGAGAGGGTTTGGTGGCTTTATCGAATATTATATGACTATATATATGAGAATATATATCAGAACCCTCAATTCGGTTCCACTGGTCTGTGTGTCTCTCCTTGTGCCAATACCATGCTGTTTTCACTAGTGTAGCTTTTTAGTATGTTTTAAAGTCAGGTAGTGTGATTCCTCCAATTTTGTTTTTCTTTTTCAATATGTCTTTGGTTATTCGGGGCCTCTTTCCTTTCCAAATAAATTTCATAGCTAGTTTTTCTAGTTCCTTAAAAAATGCTGTGTTGATTTTTATTGGGATTGCATTGAATGTGTAGATCAGTTTTGGTAGGATAGACAGTTTTGGTAGTCTTCCTATCCATGAACAGGGAATTTTCTTCCATTTATTTAGGTCTTCTTTGATTTCCTTGAACAGTGTAGTGTAGTTCTCTGTGTATAAGTTTTTTACATCTTTAGTTAAATTTATTCCTAGATATTTGATTTTTTTATTGACTATTGTAAATGGTATTTGTTTCTTGATTTCCTCCTGAGCTTGCTCATTGTTGGTGTACAGAAATGCTACTGATTTTTGCACATTGATCTTATAACCTGCGACTTTACTAAACTCATTTATGAGTTCTAGAAGCTTTGTTGTAGACCTCTCAGGGTTTTCTATGTATAGGATCGTGTCATCTGCAAATAATGAAATTTGTACTTCTTCCTTTCCAATTTGAATGCCTTTTATTTCTGGTTCTTGCCTCAGTGCTCGAGCAAGGTATTCTAAGACAATGTTAAATAGAAGAGGTGATAGTGGGCATCCTTGTCTTGTTCCTGATCTTAGAGGGAAAGATTTTAGGATTTCACCATTGTAAATGATTTTATAAATGGGTTTTTCATATATACTTTTTATCATGTTCAGAAAATTTCCTTGTATTCTGATCTTTTGCAGTGTTTTTATCAAGAAAGGGTCCTGATATTTTGTCAAATGTTTTTTCTGCATCTATAGATATAATCATGTGATTTTTTTCCTTCAATCTGTTTATATGATGTATTACATTGATTGATATTCTTATGTTGAACCATCCTTGCATACCTGGAATGAATCTCACTTGGTCATGGTTTATAATTCGTTTAATGTGTTGTTGGATATGGTTAGCAAGTATTTTGTTGAGGATTTTTTTTTTAATTTTAAAATTTTTTGTCTTTATTCATTTTTTAAATATTACATTCAAAAAATATGAGGTCCCTATATAACCCCCACACCCCTCACCCCACTCCTCCCCCCATAGCAACATTCTCCTCCATCATCATGGGACATTCATTGCATTTGGTGAATACAACTCTGAGCACTGCTGTACCTCATGGTCAATGGTCCACATCATAGTCCACACTCTCCCACAGTCCACCCAGTGGGCCACGGGAGGACATACAATGTCTGGTAACTGTCCCTGCAGCACCACCCAGGTCAGCTCCAAGTCCCAAAAATGCCTCCACATCTCATCTCTTCCTCCCATTCTCCACACCCAGCAGCCACCATGGCCACTTTCTCCACACCAATGCCACATTTTCTTTGATTACTAATCACAATAGTTCATGAATAGAATATCAGTAAGTCCACTCTAATCCATATTCTATTCCTCCATCCTATGGACCTTGGATTGGTTGTGTCCACTCCACATCTTAATCAAGAGGGGGCTTAGATTCCACACGGATGCTGGATGCAATCCTCGTGCTTTTGTTGAGGATTTTTGCAACTAGGTTCATTCGAGAAATTGGTCTGTAATTTCCCTTTCTTGTGGTGTCTTTGTTTGACTTTGATACTAGGGAAATGTTGGCATCATTCAATGAGTTAGGTAATGTTCCTTCTGTTTCTATTTTTTGGAAGAGTTTCAGCAAGATCAACATTAGTTCTTTCTGGAATGTTTTGTAGAATTCACCTGTGAAGCCATGTGGCCCTGGGCTCTTCTTAGTTGGAAGTTTTTTAATGACTGATTCCATCTCTTTACTTCTGATTGGTTTGTTGAGATCGTCAATTTCTTCTTTCATCAATATAGGCTGTTTATGTGTTTCTAAGAATTTGTCCATTTCCTCTGAATTGTCATTTTTGTTGGAATATAGTTTTTCAAAGTATCCTCTTATGATAGTCTTTATTTCTGTGGGGTCAGTGGTGATATCTCCTTTCTCATTTCTTATTTTTGTATTTGCATTTCCTCTTTTTTTCTTTGTTAGTCTTGCTAAGGTTTTGTCAATTTTATTTATCTTCTCAAAGAACCAGCTCTTGGTTTTGTTTATCTTTTCAAGTTTCTTATTTTCTAGTTCATTTAGTTCTGGTCTTATCTTTGTTCTTTACTTCTTTCTTCTTCCTGTGGGTTTACTTTGTTGTTTTTTTAGTAATTCCTCCAAATGTGCAGTTAGTTCTTCAATTTTTGCTCTTTCTTCTTTTTTGATGTATGAATTTATGGCTATAAATTTCCCTCGGTACTGCTTTTGTTGCATCCCATAAATTTTGGTATGTTGTATTATCATTTTCATTAGTTTTAAGGTAGTTATTGATTTCTTTTGAGATTTCCTCTTTGACCTACTGTTTTTCTAACAGTGTGCTGTTTAATTTCCAAATCATGGTGTGAAATCTGGGCCTCTGGCCCTTGCAGATTTCCAGCTTCACTCCACTGTGGTTGAAGACATTATTTTGTCTGATTTTGATCTTTCTGAATTCATTGAGCCTTTCTTTGTGGCCTAGCATATGATCTATCTTGGAGAATGATCCGTATGCATTTGAGAAAAATGTATATCCTGCTGTATTTGGGTGTAATGATCTGTATGTCTATTAAATATAACTCCTCTAATATACTGTTCAAAGTTTTTTTTCTTTATTGATTCTCTTTTGAAATGTTCTGTCTAAAGTGGGTAGTGGTGTATTAAAGTCTCCCACTATAATTGTAGAGGTATCTATTCTTTCACTAAGTTTTTCCAGTGTTTGTCTCACATATTTAGAGGCACCCTTGTTAGGAGCATAAATATTTATGATTGTTCATTCTTCTTGAAAGATTATCCCTTTCACTAATGTGTAGTATCCATCTTTGTCTCTCACAATTGTTTCGCATTTAAAGTCTATTTTGTCTGATATTAATATGGCTACTCTTGCCTTTTTTTGGTAACTGTTTGCTTGTAAGATTGTTTTCCAGCCATTCACTTTCGACCTCCATGAATCCCTGTGTCTAAGATGTGTTTCTTGTAGACAGCATATAGATGGGTCACATTTCCTTATCCAATCTTCCAGTCTGAATCTTTTGACAGGTGAGTTTAATCCATTGACAGTCAGTGTTATTACTTTCAAGGAATTATTTATGTTAGCCATATTTTGCTTGGATTTGTGTTTGTCATATTTTGTTTGCCCTTTTTTTTTTTTTGCTCTTACACTCTCCTCCAACTCTGCCTCTCCCGTTTTTTTTCTTTCTTCCTGAAGAACTCCCTTTAGTATTTCTTGAAGGGCAGAGTTCTTGTTGGCATACTCTTAATTTCTGTTTATCTGTGAATATTTTGAACTCTCCATCATTTTTGAATGCTAGTTTAGCTGGGTAGAGTATTCTTGGTTGGAAATTTTTTCCTTTTAGTACCTTGACTATATCATATCACTGCCTTCTTGCCTCCATGGTTTCAAATGAGAAATCAGCACTTAATCTTATGGAGCCTCCCTTGTATGTGATGGTTCTCTTCTCTTGCTGCTTTTAGAATTTTCTCTTTGTCTTGAGCATTGGATAATTTGACAAGTATATGTCTTGGGGTGGGCCTGTTGGGATTTATGGTGTTTGGGGTGCGTTGTGCTTCCTGGACATGTACACCCATCTCTCTCAGTAGATTTGGGAAGTTTTCAGTCATTATTTCCTCCAACACCCCTTCTGTCCCCTTTCCCTTCTCTTCTCCTTCTGGGATGCCTATAATACATATGTTTGTGTGTTTTGCGTTGTCATTCAGGTCCCTAAGTCCTAGTTGGATTTTTTTTCTATCTTTTTATAGATCAGTTCTACTATCTGTTTGATTTCAGATGTACTGTTTTCCATGTTGCTAATTCTCTCCTCTGCCTCTTCTAATCTGCTGCTATTTGCTGAGAGTGTATTTTTGATTTCTTGAACTGTGACGTTCATCCCCATCATATCTATTATCTTTTTGCGTATGTCTGAAATTTCCTCTCCAAGTGTTTTCCTCATATTGTTAATCTCTTCCTTTACTTCATTAAGTTGGTCTCTAATATATGTTTTGAGGTCTTTAATTACTTGTCCACAACTTATGACCTCCATGTCAGAAACCCAAAATTCCACCTCTCGCAATAATCTCCTCCATCACTGTCTCACCAAATCGACATCCAGACACCTCCCACACTGCAAGCCCCTGAAACAGCCTGCTCAGGGCTTGGGAACACCCCAGCCAACAAAGCCTTCAGGAATCGCTGCAGCCGGCCACCAGTACCAGGGGGAAGGGTCCCACCCACAATCTCTGACCTCTGTGCAAGAGACCCAAAATTTTACCTCTTGCAAGAATCTCCTCTGTCACCATCCCACCAAATCAATGTCCAGACACCTTCTGCCCTGCAAACACCCGAAACAGCCCAGTCCAGCAGGACTCCAACCCTACTCAGCTGCTTCTTTGCAGGAGAGATTATGAGGTGCACTCCCTCAGATGCCATCTTGCCCTGCCTCCTCTTTATTTTGAAATTTGAAATTTGAAATATCCACCAAGCTGTCTTAAACCTGCCACTATAAGATGAACAAACCCTGGTCCAATCAATAGGGGTCAAGCCAATTTCCTTTGTATGGTTATAAAAATCTCATGTCATTTTTAGAACCACTAGGCTATATCTGTTTTTGTTTTCTATTCTGCAGCAAAACTTTGGTGTCCCAAACAAAATGCTGTAGCTTGCAAATTCAACTTCAATATGTCTTTCACAGTTTTAATGTCTGGAAATTTCTATAGGTAAATAAGACAAATTTTGCTTGTGTTTATATAGGCAGGGTAGTTGTTGAAGGCAGAAAGTAATCATTTCAGGGAAATGCACCCTTCTGCTACCTAAAGGTTATGAACACAAAATGATAATAAATAATTTTAAGAAACAGCTATTGAGCTTCTGTTGTATGCTAGACTATAATATATATGTCAGATTATACTAGAGGCTTCAACTTTTATTGTTAAGTATCTCTGACTCAAAGGATGTGAGGATTAAGAGACCATTTATTTAAGGAATGAGTAAAAGATTGAGGAAACTTGGGGTAGTTATCCAACGGAGGCACTCTGGAAAAGGGTGAGGAATGCTGAAAAGACATCAAAGCCAAAGTTAGGCTCTATATCCATTCAGTGTTCTCAGGTTGTCTCGCCCTTACTGACTAAAGGAAAATAGTGTTTCCAGTGCTCTTGAAGAGTTAGAGGTAGAGTATTGTGGCAGTTTGAAATTATTTTATGAATCCCAGAAAGAGAAATATTGTGTTGTAAACTAATCTAATCCTCTGGGTGAGATACCTTTGATTGCATTAAATTCAGTCTAGGGGACTTTGATTAGATTACTTGATAAGATCTATTTAGGGCTTTTGATTAGACTGAGTCAGGTTGAGTCTCTGCTCCCTTGCTGGGTCTGATATAAATGAAAATACAGAGAACGACTCATTCAGACAGACACAGGAAAAAGAAGCCACCACGTTTGATCCTGGCATGTGAGAAAGAAGATTATTGGATCGCTTAAGCACAAAGCCACAAGAGGCTCAGCCCACAGAGCCACTCAATAAGATACAGTGAGCCTGGAGGGGAAGGCAGAGACCTTGGCAGAGAGCAGCGGCCATCTTGCTTCATCAAGTGGCAACAAGACATGATCAATAGTAGCTGATTTTGGTGAGAAAGCATCTCTGATGGTGCCTGGGTTTGGACTTTTCATGGCCTTGGAACTGTAAGATTTTACCCTAAATAAACCCCCATTATAAAAGCCAACAGATTTCTGGTACTTTGCATAAACATCCCACTGGCAAACTAAAACGAGTGTGAATCACTGGTAAAATGACATTCTCAGGAAAGGTGCAAGACTGCTTTGGCCTCAGCTAGTGGTTGGGAAGAATTGTCATCTACACCTTACAAGTAAGGTGCTGCTTCTCCCAGCAGGTAACTATGTCTGCTAAAAATGTGTAGGTGATGCCCAGGAATGGTGCCACACACACAGAGAGCTGACACAAGAAGATGACGCAACAAAAAGAAACACAGATTCCTGAGCCGCCGACAACAGAAGCGGACAAATGAGAAGACACAGCAAATAGACACAGAGAACAGACAACCGGGGTGGGGGAGAAAGGGGAGAGGAATGAATAAATAAATAAATCTTTAAAAAAATGTGTAGGTGAAAGTAGAATATGTTGATCTATCTCAAGTTAGTTTTGTCCTTTCAGATTTCATAAAGACCCCTCCCCACCCAAATTCTATCCTTCAGAATACAACTACAGAAACTTCTTTAACTTCTCATTCTTTCTCTCCTTTCTGAGTAGAGATGGTCATGTCCTCCCTATATTCCTACAGCAAATGGTGAATAACCTCTATCATAATGCTATCATCATACAACTACATCTTTATATGACTTTTCCTTCTCCAACTAGACTGTGAACTTTTAAGAACCTCCTCAGTGCCTAGCCTAATGCTTGGCACAGAGTAGACACAGTAAATGTTTGCTCAAGAAATGAACAAACAGCCTCCTAATTAATTCTACATACAAACCCAGCTATACTCTCGACACTACCTGAGTGGATGGGGCAAAGTCTTAAGTCTTAAGCACTGAGCCCGCTTACAGAAATATGGTAAGTACATTTGGGGTTAGTCTTGCCATTGCCTCTTCTATTTTCCTAGGATATGCTGAGGGTCTATCTGTGCTAAAACAGATGTGCCAGGACAGCTCTATCTCTTGCTTTATTAGGAAAATATTATGTGGATTGGTTTGCAGATGAGGCAGCTTAGTTTATGCCTGTCTAGGAACATTTAGACAGTTGCCTGGAAATCTCAATCAGGCTGAAGTGGGAGGGATGGAGTGAGCCAAGCACATCCTGAGCAGGTGATTCCAATTGGTAAATTGGAAGGGCAACAATTGGATTTCATAGTTCCAACATTTTATTTCTCCTTCTCATGAAAGCTCTGGACATACCTCCTTGGCTTTTGCTTCACTAGTGATCAAAGTTGTTCTTTTAATGAAGAGAAGTCACAACAAGAAGACAGGGGCTGAGGTGAGAGTCATAGGCATCAGCATTTATGGCCAGCTCCCTGCCAGGCATTTAAGTTATGGAGATCAAAAAGTAGATTCTCAAAAAAAATCTGTTGGATTATTCTGAAGAGGTTGTGCTATTGGGGTGTTCTCTTAGAGTCTCTGTGGCTTCCTTACACAGTTCACAGCAAGCTCTGGGATTCTGTATTCACTGACCCACCTCTCCTCTCACTGGAGGAGTGGATGAAAGCAGTTCAATCATGATTTTCTCCAGCACACCACCTACTAGTGACAAATGACCCATTGGGGAAGATGGATGGAGCCAAAGTAACTGCGCTTTGGCAGACATTGATTACAAGGGCTGTTCAGACTGAGGATCCAAGGGGCAGGGTGTCTGTCGAAATCAAAGCAGAGAGCTAGAGTGATGGGAACATTTAAAGAGCAGAGGGTGCATCAGGTGCTCATGAAAACATCAGGCTGAGCAGCAGTGCTCATGCATTTATTTGGGGATGTAGAAATTTCTTCTAATTAGCAACAATTTTGAAAGAAAACTTTCAAGATGGGATTGAAAACACAGGCATTACATATTATGGATGCTAGGGGAAGACAGGGAGCTTGGAAAAGAAAAACTCATCTCTGCCTAAATGAACAGGAGATCCTCAGAAAAGGATCCCTAGAATCTTAAAAAGCAGACAGGGAATGATTAGGTCTCTGGGTCCAGTTTTCTGTGTCCAAGCAGCTGGATGGCAAAGGAGACTAAGCCCCCCAGAAATCAGTGAAGAAGAGCTTCAGAAATGGGTACTAATGATGCAGCAACCAAGGCTCCTACTCCTTTCATCTCACTAGGAAATAGGGTGAGTAACTCATCTCAAAGAACCCTGCCCACTTCATAAATGACCTTCACCTACGGTTTCACTTTCTTTCTGTGTCTATTTATCTCTCAAGGTCAGAATGCCATCTGGACAAATCTTCAAATGCCAGGTTGCAAAACCAAAGTTCCAGATGTGGGATGTACAGCTATCAGCCCATCTCCCACTTAAAAGTCCTTATGCTGAAAATTCCATCACCCACTACTAAGTAAATGACTCATCCTCTGGGGATACTTTACCTAGATTATTTTGAGATCAATTCATATTCAGAGCATTCATTTCTCCATCTAAACATCTATTCTCATCCATTCTTTCTTCCATTCATGTCATTTATGTGTATATACTGATGACAAGATATATATTTATATATATAGTTATATCCAATATTATATCCAATATATAATATATGCATATTATATTATATATTTATTTAGTGGGGTATATAAATTTAATGGTATATTACATATGTATGTATACATAGAGAAAGAAAAAGAGAGAGAAATTATAAGATAGCACTGCCCTCCTAGTAGAAAGGCTAAAATGTATTTCTCTGTGAATATTCAAGAATAAGTGACTGCATGACTGGATACTACAAGGGAAATCATAAGTCAGTGTGGTCCAAAGACCTCCTCCTCACAGTTCTGAGGAGAGAGTGCTCTCTGGTGCTTGGGTGTTTAGAGCGGGCATCACCGATGTAAACTAATGTGAATTGAGCTTTGAAGGATAGACAGAACTTATATCTTAGGAGAGGAAGAGAGTGTTCATTTGCATGTTCTGGATTTTGGAGACTCTCACTCTGTTCAAAAGCATCATCCTTCCCTGCTTGCCATCTCTAGCACCATCCCTGATACTGGCCTCCTTGGTTTGTGCCTTCCCTAGGCGACACTTATTACAGATATGAAGACATTTGCCCTTAAGAGATTTTCTGCCTTTGATTGCTCCTCTGTGACTATATTGGGATCAAAGAGGGCCTCCTGCATCAAGACAGGGTCTCACCCAGAGTTCTGGGAAGAATAGGGGTTAACTATAATGGATCTTTAGTTGGATGACCATGTGTCCTGATTTGCCTGTACGGTTCCCCCTGCTTTATGCCTGTTGGCCTGGCACTCTGTCCATTTACACCTTCTTTCATTCTTAAAAGTGTTCCTATTTGAATGACGACTTATATGGTCACCTCACCTACAGCAGGGAGGAGGACAAAAAGGAGGCCAAGTGATATTGGTCCTTGAAAAAATCTTCCTGGAAAAGGATTCTGCTTGGAACCTAGAAGTGATGGTAAACATCATCTTAAGCTAAAGAAATAGCCATAGCTTCCTCATCAATGCAAGGATGATTTAATCAGAAGCCACTTGACTGCCAGAGATGGTCAAAATCATCCTTCTGTCCCCAGGCAAGATTGCCCAGAGCTGGTAGATTTGGGTTTGGAGAGTACTGGGTATGCTCTGCCTGGGCTGACACATGGAGTGTGTAGATATGTGGACAGTGCTCCCCAGGAGGCTTCAATCAGGTCAACCAGTGCCCATCAGCTGTCCTTACCTTGCCACCAACAGGAACAGTGACAAAGTGTTAACACATGCCCTGTGCTGTTTTCCCTCTTCTGCTGCACCTTCAGGAACCAGATCATAGCCAACATGAGAACCAGATTAGAAGTCAGATGGCTGGGATTACAGACCCTTTTTGGTCAGTTCTTATTAGGGAAAGTCACTGGCTTCCTGTGGGCCTTGGCTTACTCACTGTAAAACTTTTAACAGTCATTTGAAATATAGATCAAATAATGTTTGTAAAATTTTCTTTTCAACAGTGAAAGGCCTTTCGGCGCTATGGGCTTATTTTTCTTAGACTTCTTTTTCTTAGGCTTGGCAAAGTGACTTTTCCCCTTTCCTATCCCACTGTACCTTCATCAGGTTCCCTAGTTATTCACTTGCTTCTTCGGGCCGGCAGATTTGTTTTGTTTTTGTTATTGTATATTTTTGCTCATATTCATTTAGCACATCTATGTGCCAGGCACTGTGCTAAGAGCTTGGCATACATTATCTCACTTCAAGCTCCTGGTCGCCCATGGGGTAAGGTGCTATTATTATCCCCACAATACAGATAAAATACTTCTAGTGAGTGAGGAAGTCAAGATTCAAATGGATCCAATTGCTCCTCAACATGGCCTGGCTTGAAGGCCAGATAGCATCTTTAGGGATATTGGAGAATGAAACGTCCTCAGTGGTTCCCGTGAGCCTGTGGACACCTCAAGCCCTTAGTCTCACTATCGTGGACGTGGTTTACTGAACACCTACTGCATGAGGCATGTGTGAGCTCACCAGAGACAAAACAAAATGAAAGATAGAGCCTGTGGGTCTGAGGACCTACATTTGCCTGGGATGCAGGGAGCATACCAAGCCCAAGGCAGTATATCCTGCCAAGAAAGTGTAGCTATTGTCCTGTGAGCCTCCCCTTCCCTCTCTTGCCTACTGACATCATTCTCACATTTCAGACGTGAGCTACTGCTAAGCCAGCTCTCCTGTGAGGCCTTTCCAGTCTAGTATGTGTCCCCATCTCTATTGAAATGATATTTTTTCTTTTGTATTATTGTCATCTGTTTCACCATGTACACTGAAAGCCCTTAGCTGGCAAGATCTGTGTCATGTCATATTTGTCTTTATACAGTGTCTTGAATATAGTAGGTGCTTACCATTTTAGCTATTTTATATGTTCACTCTGTGCCAAGTAGTAGCCTGTCTTAGTTTGCCTGGGCATACAACAGACTGGTTGACTTAAACAAGGGGAATTTATTTTCTCACAGTTTTGGAGGCCAGGAGTCCACAATCAAGATGTCACCAGGCCGTGTTTTCTGTGAAGCCTGAATCCTTCTGGTGGTGGCTGGCTGTCAACCCAAAATTCAGTCTCTCCTCTGTTCACAGGGTCATCTGTCTTCTTCTGCAGCCTTCTTCCTCCTACTGCTGTGTCCACTTTTCTTTTGCTTATAAGTCATATTGGATTAAGACCAAACCTGATTTGGTTTGTCCTCATCTTAATGAGATCTTCGAAGTCCTATTTGTAGATAAGTTCATGTCCACAGGACTTAGGCCTTTATGGGAGACATGATTAAGCCCATTGCATGGTCTAAATGCTTTACATGCTTTACTTAATTTAATCTTAACAACTATACTAAAATACAAGTAATTAGAATCCCTTTTCCACATATGAGCACATCGAAGCATGGAGAAGTTAAAGTAATTGGCTGGAGGTCACAGAGCTGGTAATTGATGGAACTGACCTACAAGCCCATGTCTGTGTGACTCCACAGTCCCCTATAGTCTACTGCCGGCCAAATAAGGAATGCACTAGTGTGACAGATTGTCAGTATTCCAGGAGAAGGAATGAGGGCTCCATCACCATCACCGCTATGTCTAGCATCCTCATCACAGAACCTCACAATTATTAAGTGTGGCAAGTCACCGACCACCAGACATAATCCTAACCGTGGGAGAAAGACACCCTGGAGGGTTTGATAAGTGACATGACCCAAGGCTAAAAAGCAGGGACAGTGTTAAAGATTCCTAAGAAAAGAGGAACCTGGAAACCATCCTAGTCTAGAGAATACCTTCCCTGTAACCCCCAAAATTTAGTTATCACGTCAGATTGAGTCATGATCCATCTCTACCTCTCTTGCCTCAATTTTTTCACCTTCCCTAGATGCTAAGATCAATCCCAGCCATTCCAACCTAGTTGCATTTCTTCCAGCAGCTCTCCATTTTTTGGCTCCATGCCTACACTTCACTAAATCTCACCTTTCCTTCAAGACTCAGTTTGGAACTCCTCCTCCTCCAAGCAATGGAACCTATGTCTCTCTCCAGTTTCCTTCACCTCATCATCCTTCCTTCGGTGCTTGACGCTGGAGCTGTAGTTCTTTCTCCTATTGCACTGGGAGCACCAGCGGGTGTGATTTACCTTCACTAAGATGTGCCCAACACCGTGCTCAGTGCCTGGCCCTTAACAGGTGCTAAGTCCATATTTGAGGAAAGAATGGTTCTTCAAGGGCCTCCACATACTTCTTCCCCCTGATCTGTACTTATTAAGGTACTACGAGGCACTCCTCTTGGGAATATTTGCTTTTGAAAGAAGGGCCAGATCTAATCCAAAAGTCATATTGGAAAAAAAATTAATGTAATGGTAAGATTTTGGAAAGTGGGGAAAGTCTTGGGATGTAAAGGTCTTTGCCAGGTATGCAGCCAATGTTTGCCGTGGAGGTGGCACCACTGCATGGGAGCCTGGCTTCTTCAGAGACCAGCAGCGTGACTAATGCCCATCCTGTCCCCTCTAAGCCTGTCTCCTGTCCTGTTAAATGACAACATAAGACAGATTCTGACCTCCCAGGGCTCTGCTGTGCTGAGAGCCAAGGTCGGTCCTGTAGAGAAGATCAGGTCTCAGCTGAGCTTATCTCCGACCACACTCCCTCCCTTGGAGCTCGTTCTCTCTCCACTGTAACTCCTGCTGGCACTCTGCATCTGTCCCTCCAGGTCTCCTGCCCTGCCTGGCCTCTTTTGACTTATGCATTCTCTCTCTTTCTCTCTCCCTGTCCTTTGTGCTTTAATTTCCATTTTCCTTGCAGCAGGAAGGAGGTGGAAGAAGGAAGGGGTCCTGACTTGTGAGTCCCAGCTTGGCCCCAGCACCTCCCAGCTGGCACTGTGCCCCGAATCCAGTGCTGCCTGCTCACCTGGAAACCAGCACATTTCCTGCTTCTGCCTGATTAGATTGTGTTATGCAGCCCTGTACCGCTGAGCAACTTCTTAAATCAGATGTTCACTTAGCAAAATCACCTAATTATGTGGAGTTTAGCGCTATTGTACTTTTACATACACTTTTACAATTGATTTTGGGCAGAGGAGAATTCAATTGTTGTGGGGTTCTACATGTTGAGTTTGCATGCATATTACATTTTTAGAAAATCAATTGCCAGCCATGGAGGCATTTATGAGGCTGGAGTTCTAACAAAAAACCCACGGCTGGCTCACAAAGGGTGGAAGTTTACTTACGAGGAAGGAAAAGAGGGAGCAGGTTGGGAAAAGCTTTAGAAGAGAATTTCTTCTCAGTATCTATTCCTAGGACTCAACAAAGGATCTCTAAATTTGGGGAAGGACTGTAAGGTTTGCACATGTCCTCATTTTATAGACTGCTGGTGCTAAACCCACAACTTTACAGCCTCCAGTGCTTTTTCCTTGAATAAGGATAGAGCACCCCACTGTTACAGAAAAATGACTTGGATGCATCTGGTGGGGCAAGCAGCAATATCTCCTAAATAGGAATTAAAGGAAGGGGGCTGTAGAGTATATGGTGTCCTAAGATTGCGGAGGTACTGGTCTCTCTTGACCTCATTCTTTTAGGCATTAGTGGGAGGGGGTGTTTGTGAAGAGGGGAGATTGGGCAGAGAGAAGATCACCCCAAAGCGGATCTCACAGGAGAGCTTGTAGAAAGAGAAATTGGACCTTGCACAGTCAACACACACTTTTATCCCCATTAAAGGAAGTCAGATACGTGAGGTGATGAATGAGAAACCAAAGACTGAGGCGGACCAAGACAACTGATACCAAATACCTTTCCTCATTCCTGGTTCCAGTCCACTCATTGTCAGTGATAAAATAATAATAATGATAATAATAATAACAACAACCATGCTTGGAGCATTTTTAAAGCTAAATGAAAGTTCTAGAATAAATTGGACATTTGAATACCATATCCTTTTGTACTGGTAAATATTGACACATAATTGATAAATATTATCAAGAAAGTAAACCCATTAAATGTACAATCAAATTGTAGTCCATAAATTTCCTCCATTTGAAACTTAAAAAATATGTGATATTTTCTATATCAGAATTTTACTGTAAGATTGCCAGTTATGCCTTCCTGGAAAGTATTGCCTTTCACTCTAAAATGTTAGCTACTAATTTATTTATTTTATTTTTGTTTAAATTTTATTGAAATATATCATTCATACAGGAACATACATTAACAATAAGTGTATAGTAAAAGTTGTGAACTTACAAAATAAACAAGCATAACATCATATAGGACTCCCATACATCATCCCACCACCAACATGTTGGATTGTTGTGAAACATTTGTTACTATGCAAGAGCATGGCCAAAGTATTACTACTAATTATAGCCCATATCATACATTTGGCATATTTTCCCTCCAACCCATCTTATTATTTATATATATATATATATATATATATATAAATAATATTATATATAAATAATAATATATATATTATTTCAGAGGTTGTGAAGTTACAAACTGTCATGCACATGTGTAGCATTCTCATATGTAGCAGTTTGATATGGTTATGAATTCCAAAAATAGATATTGGATTATGTTTATGATCTGGTCTGTACCTGGGCATGATTAAGTTATGATTAGGGCTTTGATTGGACCATGTCATTAGGGCATTGAGTCCCCACCCTTTGGTGGGTGGGGACTCACAAATAAAAGGCATGGCAAAGGACAGGGTTGTGGGGTTTTCTTGGTGGAGTTTTGATGTTGGAGTTTGATGCTGAAGGCTTAAGCTGTAGCCCCAAGAAGTAATCACACAGAGGAAAGAGAAGCAAGCTCCAGGAAGAGAGGAACCCTGAGTCCAGGAAGAAGCAAGTCCTGGGAAGAGAAGAACCCTGAACCCAGATGGAAGCAAGATTCTGGAAGGGAGGAACCCAGGAGGCCTGAACCCTCACAGATGTCGGCAGCCATCTTGCTCCAACACGTGAAAATAGACTTTGGTGAGGGAAGTAACTTATGCTTTATGGCCTGGTACCTATAAGCTCCTACCCAAAATAAATATCCTTTATAAAAACCAACCCATTTCTGTTATTTTGCATCAGCACCCCTTTGGCTGACTAATACACCATATACAACACCATTCACCAACATATCACACTGTGGCAGGGTATTTGTTACAGATTATGAGATGAGATCATCAGACTATTACCACCAACCGTGGTCCATAGTGTACCTACTAATTTATTTTTAATTTAAAATTTGTACTGGTCCTTGAAAGCTGCAATCTAGGAACTGCTATGTAATTGCTTAGCAGGACATCTCACAGCTCTCTTCTACTCAATAACTCCAACCCAGTGGTTCTCATGTGGGAACAATTTTGCCCATCAGGGAGTATTTGGCAAGGTATGGAGTCATTTTTCGGTTGTCACAACTTGGTGTGTGGGGGTGTTACTGTCATCTAGTGGGTAGAGACCAGGGATCTTGCTAAACATCCTATAACATGCAGGACAGCACCTATTTCCCCCTAAAATGGAATTATCTGGCCCCAAATGTCAGTAATGCCAAGTCTGAGAAACCCTGCAAAGATCATGTAAGTCAGGGGTTCTTAACAAGGGGTCCGTGAGCTTGAATTGAAATTCAAATAAAACCATGATTCTTGTGGGGACATGTAGGTGCAGGTGTGATATATCTATTACATATACATACACAGTGTGGACTTAGTAAGGGGTCCATGGTTTCACCTGATTTGCATAGGTGTCCTTGGAACAAAATGGTTAAGAACCCCTGATATAAGCTTTTTCTGTATGGTATTTTCAGCATTTAGTGTGTGTGCTCTAAATCTGGGCATACAGTTATCTTTCATCTTGTTTCGCATTGTGCTCCAATTAATTCCATGTTTACACAGATGTGAGTTGCAATCCCAGCTCTTCCACTTACCCAGCTATACCATTTTGGCCGAGTCAATTAACTATTCTGTGCTTCAACATCCTTATCTGTAAAATGAGATACTAATATTTACCTTAAGGGAAGTTTTAATGATTAAAATTAACACAGGTAACTAACGCAATAATTGCATTTATTTAGTGCTTGCTATGGACCAGGGACTGGTCTAAATATTTAAAATGCGTTATCTCATTTAGTCTTTAACAACCCTGTGGTGTCAATATAATGATTACCCATTTAGTATAAAATTTATAAATTGTAGCCCTTTGTGTAGCTATTGTTTCTCTAGGTGAGGTGCTCTGAACCGGAGACAACTGAAAGTGGAAGGAAGCCTGTCCTCTAGGCTTTATTTTTAAGTAAGTTTTATTTCAACTTCAAAAAATAAAATATCAGACAAAAGGCAGCTTAATAAAATATGAAAGCATTACTTTAAAAAATCCTTTCCAGGTGTATTTATCTCATGTAATTGTTCAAAGCAAACTACTTTTCTCCAGAGTTTAGAAAGATACATAAATGAGCACAGATTGGTTGAATGACATGAGCAAGCCTCCTTGTTAACGTAGAAAAAATGCTTAATCATATGCACATCTCATAAAAAGAAATCCCATATTCCTTTTTTTACCTTTAACATTGATACAGTACCTTCTTTGCCTTTGCTATAAAGATATTACAATACTGCTGTTAACTATAGTTTATAAGTTCTATTATTTCTATTTTTCCCATGTCTCGCCATATCCTTAACACCTCGTAGTAGAGGTATGTTCTTTTTTTTAAAGATTTATTTATTTATTTAATCCCCCCCCCCCCCGCCCCGGTTGTCTGTTCTCTGTGTCTATTTGCTGCGTCTTGTTTCTTTGTCCACTTCTGTTGTTGGCAGCGGCACGGGAAGTGTGGGCGGCGCCATTCCTGGGCAGGCTGCACTTTCTTTTCGCGCTGGGCGGCTCTCCTTACGGGGTGCACTCCTTGTGCGTGGGGCTCCCCTACGCGGGGGACACCCCTGCAAGGTGTGGCACTCCTTGCGCGCATCAGTACTGCACATGGGCCAGCTGCACACGGGTCAAGGAGGCCCGGGGTTTGAACTGTGGACCTCCCGTGTGGTAGACGGACGCCCTAACCACTGGGCCAAGTCCGTTTCCCAGAGGTATATTCTTATGTTTATATTGTTAACCACAATCGTCATCTACCACCAAAATCACTATGTTACACAGTCCCTAGATTATCCTTTAGCTGTCTTTCAATTAATTTAACCTCCCTAGACTACCACTTTCAGCCACAATCACATTTATATATCAATGTTTGTTACACTCATTCTAATGTGCTACCACCAATATCCATGCCCATGTATTTACAATCGACCTTCCCAAACAGTCTACATCCATTCAGCATCCTTCAGTATCTATGCTCTTGACCATGGGGACCTGATTTGCCTGTCTTGGCCTCTTGTTCTGTTTCAGAATCTTACATGTCTGGAGTTAGCAAGGGGATGTCTCTTCCTCCTTGACCAGCAAGCTCGTCCAGGCATGTCTTTCACACAGAGCAAGAGAACGAGCACAACATGCAAGTCCATTTCCAGTCCACTTGTGTCAGGTCTGCTTAAACCCCATGGGCAAAGGCAGGTTACAAGGTCGGTCCAGCATCCAGGGAGGGGCATGTGACCGTCTGAGGGCGAGCACGCAGCATATGGACACTAGGAAGGTAAAAGATTGGGGCTAGGAATGCAATCTCCTGCAGGTTTGCTTTGAAGGTACCGTTGCTTGCTGCTCAGAAGGAAGCCGGGATGCCTTTCCCTGCCAGGGAAGTCAGTATCCGCTTGGCAAGATGTTCCCCTCCCCTTCTTCCCTCCAGGGCCCAGGCCTCACTCCGGGGGTCTTTGATGTCTTCTCAGACGAAGTTCCTGGCCAGGGACCAGTGCTCTCTTGCTAGTAGGTTCTTGGCTGGGGCAGGCTTGGCCGATATTTTCCAGGTTGCCATTGAAAGAAAGGCAGGGCAGATTCTCCCTCACCCCCAGCTAATAAAGCATTTGTAGACATAGAGGAGATATTAAGCCAGGAGGGGAAGGGAAAAAAAGGCCCCTTTGAAAAGCCTTTAGAAAGCCTTCTCTCCCATCTGTTCAGTTCGTGGGAAGGCTCTGTTTTCTGTACTTAAAGGATTTGTAAATTCATTATCAACAAGTAAAATGTACAAAGCACACACAGAGATATCGAGGTCTGATGCACCATCTGTTGGGGAGTTGCATCCGTGCAAACAGAGCAGAGCTATTCTCTATGAGTGAGTGGGGTGGACCTGGGCCCACCTGGACTCCCAAGGAGCAGGATTTTTCCATCATATTTTCCTGCAAATGGGGAAGGAGATGCACTTGTAGGCCCTGAAAGCTCATCTCCCCTACCCACCATTTAACCCTGTGGAGCTGGAGTGCCTTTCATTTGCGGTAAACATGTGGTGCCTCATCTTAGTTTCTGTGGAGCCTATGAGCAGAGATGGAGCCCAGTGAATTTTAAGTTGCTGCAGTTTCTGAGCTCGCTGCCTCAGTGAAGCCAGCTTGGCTGGAGGTGGTGGGAAGGGCACTGGCATAGCTCCTTCTCCTTTAAGGAGATCTGCTTCCAAAGCCCTGTTCCAGCCTCTGTTTTGCTGGTTCTGGAGGATTCCATTCCAGGCTGACCCTTGGCAAAAGTGAACCAGGCAAAGTTTGTTCTTGGCTCCCTGGACGAATGGCCTCCTGGCTCCCTGCACGTGCTGGGCTGACGCCTAATAGCTGTGGCCCCTTGAGGGCAACGGGCAGGCTTCTGCTGCCCCGGCCCTTCAGACCAACCCCAGCTTTTATCCTCAGACTGAAGGTCATGTCAAGGCCACCCACCCTTGTCCTGGGATGCCCTCATGCCCCAGCTCAAATACCTCAACTTCAGCCATTCCTGTAATGCCCCAACTACACCCTCTGCAGGCACAAGTTTCCAAATTGCCGCTCAGTGGGTGCCCCCTTTCCTCCGGGGTTGCCTCACTCTTTCAATTCCCCCAAGGAAGAGAGTTCTGACCCAAAAGTCCAGTCTGGCAGCCTCTGTCAGGCTACCATACCTGACACTATCTGCTTGTTTCCCTCCTTCCCATTTCCTCGCCTTCCATGAGAATTCCCTGCCAACCTAGGTGACTTTTCTGATGACCTGCATGGACAAGCTGGACCATTTTCACTTCCTGTTACTGTCTGCAGATGGCCTCGCCCGCAGACCCCAATGCTGCCCCCTCCCCCGGGGGGTGCCAGAGGCCTCCTTGGGGCCCGCTGTCCTGCTGTCCACTGAAGCCCAGCTTTCCTTGCTATAGCTCCCAAGGTCTTTCTCCCCTGCCTTCCTGCTGGAATGATTTGAATGTTCTGTGTCTGAAAACAGAAAGAAGATGAAGACCGGGACTGTCTATTAATGCCCCCATATAGTCACTTATTAGTTGTGTAACGTTTCATTCATCCAGCAAATATTTGTTGAGCATGTGCCAGGCATAATTCTAAGTGCCAGATGAACGATTTAGGCAAGGCCTGTGCCGCAGTGGAAAAGAGATACAGAAAAATATCAGAAGGAACAAAAGAAAAATCATCTAGATAGTGATCTGTAGCGATATAAAGAAAATACCACTGAGTACTGAGTAACTGGGGTGGGGACCCTCAGGTAGAGAGGCTGGGCCTGGGCAAGCTCCCTCGGAGGAGGAGCTTCTCAGCAGAGATCTGCTGATGAGAAGGAGCCAGCTACATAACGCTCCCAGAGCAAAGAGACTTCTTGGCAAGGGGAACAGCAAGTTCAAAGGCCCTGGCGCCAGACAAGCCCAGGGACAGAAGGAAGGTGTGGGAGGGTGTAGCCCAGTGAATGTTAGGGAGAGAGATAATACATGGGGGTGGAGAGACAGGAAGCAACCAGAGCACTGGGATGCCTGGCCACAGTAAGCAGTTTGGACAAATGGTCAGATTGGGGACATGTTTAGAAGTACAGACTTACTGATTATTAGATGAGTGACAGAAAGAAGGAATCAAGGGTTACTATGAGGGAAGTTCCTTACCTCTTTGAACACCAATGTCCTCCTTATAAAATGGTTACATATTGGATGGACATTTAACAATACCAACAGCTACATAACTGAATGTAAACCTGGCCCTGCTGATTAGGATCTTATTAGAGAAAAAAAATTCAGCCAACCAACCAACCAAACAAGCAAATCCATGGCCCATAGAGCTCCAGCTTGCCCTGGGACGATAATTTGGGGTAGACTATTGAACTCACCGTGCTTTCCTCTCCCCTAGGCCATTACACATGCAATCTTGGAGCATTCTTCTCCTTCCTCCTATCTTCATCTGGCAAACTCCTTGCTCATCCTTCAGGTCACAACCAATTTAAAAGTTCGAAGACTTCCTAAGATACAACTGGGTTCTTCTCTTCTGATCCCTGCTATTTCCCTCATTAGTTTAGAGCTCTTTGAGGACCAGATCTGTGTCTTTTTCACCATCCTACATCTCCAGCCCTTAGTAGCATAGTTGCTCATAGCGGATACTCTATTAATGTTTGTTGAATGTGACTGTTCTCTCATTCCCCTCCTCCTAGCTACTTGCACACTGAGTTTCTGTATTCTCCCCACCTTCAGTCCCCTCTGACTGCAAAAACCCCAAGCATCCTTCAAACCCAGCTCAAGATCTCCCTGTTCCCTTAAGCTTCCCAGTTCATGCTCTTCTCTTCATCGAACTGCTTGCTTTTTCTTACCACTCTGCAGAAAACAGTTAACAGAACACAGGCCTGAGGCTATCGTCCTTAGAAAGAACTGCTTACAAGTTTGGCCCTTGGCTGGCATCTGTAATGAAACTTTTAAGTGGCGAGGAGGGCTCGCTGTGCTTAGACGTTGCACACATACTATGGTTCATCCTGCGAGTCTGTAGCTTGGGTACATAGTAGGTCAAAAGTACCTGTGTGACCAGTCCCAATAAAATCCTTGAACGCCGAGTCTCTGATGGGCTTCTTCGGGCAGAAATATCACATACACATTGCTGTATTTTCATTAATAGGGAAAGAACGTCGTCTGTGTGAGCCTTCCTGGAATGGAAAGAGCGTAAGAAGCCTGCACCTGGACTCCTCCAGACCCTGCTAGCGTCTTCTTCCCTCCTGATCTGACTGGGTATCCTTACGATGTCACTGCAATAAATCCTAGCCATGGAGTGCCATTAGAGGCTGTGTTCTGTGAGTCCTGCTAGTGAATCTCCAAAAGTGCAGGTGGCCTCAGGGCCTGCCAACATAGCCTCACTGGGGGCTTCTAGCATTAGTACACCATTATATAACTGTCTTGTACTATTACATAATGCCTTCCTTTATATATGCCCTGTATCCCCTGAAAGACAAATGCATGCCTTGATTGTACTTGAATGCTATTCAATTCATTGCACAGACCTGGACACCAAGCAGCAACCCAAGAAAACTTGTTGAGAGAATGAATGAAAGACACCACGCAGCCACTGGTGGTTGGGGAAGCAGCCTTATGGAAGACTGTTGGAAGGTAGCTGTGATGCTTTAATGCTATTAGTGATATCTTAACTTGGGGGGAGCTGAACTGATCATGCTCTAGTAGGATTTCCAAATAACTCCTGGCAGCATAAGGTGGCCAAAGGAAAGCTTTGCTAAAACATCCAGAAGATAGAAACTGCTATGCACAAATGCAGAGGGAAACAGCCACAAAAGGTCAAGAGATGCTTGCAAGCAACGTATCTGGAGCCTGGAGACGTTCATTTTCATCAATGCATACTGTACCAGAGGGCGGCAGAGCAGCTGTTTGTTTGCATCTCTAGAATGTGGTGCAGCGGCTGCATGCGTGCATGTGCACATAAGCATTTCTGTACATTGACTTGGAAAATTACATGAGAGTGTATGTATGCTTACACATGCCTGAAGGTACATGTTTGACATATGCCCATGCATGTGTGGGCTCATATGAGTTTACATAGGCTTGCCAGCATGATTACATCAGGTCACGCACTTGGAGTATGTAGGCATGTGTGTTTGCACGCACTTATGCGGACCAGAGTAAGCCTGTGTACACATGTGCACACACGTACCGATCTTCACTTATCTGCTCTGTGCCAAGCACAGACAGCTGCTTTAATAGCATCTGTGGCTGAGCAAATGTACTAACTGCTGCAGCCCCACTGTGGGATCAGAATTGCTTCAGCCCTTTCAGGATTACCCGTGCTCAATGCAGTTTAAATATATCTTGAGCCCTAATCCCTAAACAAAGATGCAATGATTTCTGCTAAATATGTTGGATTATTTATTAAGATAAAGTCAAAGATATGGGAAGCCACATCTGGTGGAAGACTGATTGGCATTCAAGATGGGAGATTGTGGAACCAGATGCACACAGCGCTGCCCCCCCTCCCCCAATCTGAGGGGAGGAGAAGGGAAGGGAAAGGGAAAGTCAGCGGAAGATTAAAACAGCCAGGCTCCTAGAGGCAGCGCAGCCACAGGTGTGTGCTGGCAGCAGCTCACACAGAGACGTGGAGGTCAAGAGAAGAAGCACCAGACTTCCCCAGTCCTTCACCCAGCTGGGGGAAAGCTCAGTCCATTCAACAAGGACCACAGACCGTGGGCCAGGTTCTGTGAGGGTACAAAGGAGGGTAAATCGGCTCCTACTTTCAAGGAATTCCCAATCCAGTGATGAACCAGGGGACTAGGCCGGGGCACTGCTAGCCCCTAGGGATCCTTTGGGCCCACTGGGAAGATATGCCCCATTCTTCAAGTACACACCACCCTGTACCAGGAAGCATGGCTGTGTAGGACCTGGGTGGGAATTCAGTCTTCCAAGAGCCCTGTGGAGTAAGCAGATGGAGAACCCCAGCTCAAAAGTGAAAGGCTTAAGGGGTGAATGTGTGCAAAGCCTTGTGTTCTCCTGGGAGCAAGGAGGCAGAACTAAGGATACTAAAAGAGATTGCTGCTTATTCTGGGTCCTCTACCTCTGATCCAGTGGTGCTTCTTTCTCCTCTATTCATTCACCCCCAGACTTTCTGCTCTTCTCAACAAGAAGTGTGCAGTACATGGGAAAAGCTCAGACTTGGAATCTGGAGAGGGAGTTTTAGTCATAAACAGCTAGAATTTTCTGCATGAACTGGAGTAACAACATCATCTTTTGTAAAAGGGGGATTACATTTATTTGGTTTTGAAGTCCAAATGAGATAACATATTCAATAGACATTCCATGTGTATAACCTGTGTTAGATGCTGTGGGAGAAATGAGAAATGAAGTCCTGTCCTCAATGACCATGCAATTTGTTCAATTATGGATATGGTGGTTGGACTTAAATCTACCATCTTTGCATTTTTTTCCATTCGTCCCATCTGTTCTTTTTATGTATTATTTTATATTAACTATAATTGTTTACTATTCCACTTTATTAATTGTTGACATATTAACCATAACTCTTTATTCTCTTATTTAATGGTTGCTTTAGGGTTTATAGAATACATACCTTTAACTTATCACAATTGACATTCAAGTGATATTTTACCGCTTTATGCATACACTATATATGTATGTATAAGAACCTTACAACTGCATATGACCATTTCTCCCCTACTGGCCTTTGTTTCATTATTATAAAATATTTTCATTCTACATATATTATATACACCACACTATATTGCTATTATTTTTCTTTAAACAATTATCCCTTTTAGGCAAATAAAAATTTAAAAACACACATATTTACCCACATAATTACCTTTTTGCTACACTTCTTTCCTTGGTGTTGATATGTATTTCCATCTAGTGCCATTTCTTTTGTTATATATATATAACAATTGGCTATAATTTCTGAAAGATATATTCTTAGGTTAGTAGTTTTATTCTTTCAGTACTTTAAATATGTTTCTCTACTGTCTTCTTGTTTGCAATGTTTCTGATGGCAAATCAGCTGTCATTCTTATTTTTATTCCTCTGTGTACAATATGCCTTTTTCTTTGGCTCCTTTTAAGATTTTACTCTTCATCACTTAGTTTGAGCTATTAGGATTATGCTTTAAAAAATCATTTAACAAAATCTAACATCTATTCCTGATGAAATCTTTCAGCAAATTAAGAATAGAAAGGAACTTCCTGAATCTGATAAGGGACATCTGCAAAATAATCTAGAGTGAACATTATATTTAGTGCCTTTCTCCGAAGTTCAGAAATGTCCACTCTTACCCCTTCTGTTCAACTTATACTGGAGGTTCTAGCCAGTGCAATAAGGCAAGAAAAAGAAGCAAAAGTTCTCCAAAGACAAACCACAGCCTGGGAGAAAATATTTGCAAATCATGTATCTGATAAAGGTCTTGTTTTTAGGATATATAAAGTCCTCTCCAAATTCAAAATTAAGAAAACAACCAAATTTTTAAAAATGGTAAAAAGATTTGAACAGACACTTTATAAAGAGATATATAAATGAGAGAAAAGCACCTGGAAAGTTTCTCAGCAATATTAATCTTTTAGGGTAATTTAAGTGAAAAGCACAATAAAAGGGCTCGAGTAGTCTATTACATCTTACCAAGTGGCAGTGAGGAACACCAATTGGAACTCTCATAAATTGTTTCTGGGTTTTCAAAAAAATTTTTTTTAAAGAAATTAAATATCCCAAATCCAAATGATCTAGCCATTCTATCCATGGGTATTTGCTCATGAGAAATGAAAGCATATGAAGACTTACACACAAATGTTCATAGCAACTCTGTTTGTAATAGATATTGGCAGCTACCTAAATCCATATGTGGGATAATCCAAGTGTGGTATATTGATACAGTTGAAAACTACTGAGATATAAAAAACAAAGAACTACTGATGCACACATCAATGGGTGAAACTCAAGATAATTAAGTGTGAAAGTAGAAAAAAAGAGGATATACTGTATGATTACATCTATATAAAATTATAGATAATACAGCTTAATATATAATGACAGAAAGCAGATCATGCATTCCTTAGGGATAGTAGAGGGAAAGTGAAGAGAGGAAAAGTTGCCTGAAGGGAATACAGGAGTTTATATTTATTTTTATTATCTTGATTGTGGTCATGGTTTCTTGGGTGTGTTATATGTCAAAACTTATCAGATTGTTTACTTAAATATATGTAGTTTATTCTATGTCAATTGCACTTAAATAAAGCTGCTGAAAAAAATAAAAACTAAATTAATAGGCGGGGTTTGAGTATTATTATTTTTATTTTTAAAGGAGCCTCAGTTTTTTAAGACTTGGACAATATTTTAAAGGCCCGCTCTCATTTAGTTTGGGCACACCTTAGCTAATACCTCTTCAAGAGTCCTATTTACGAAGGGGTTCACACCCACAGGGGCAGGGGTTTGGACCTTGGAGTGCCTTTTATGGGGCACCTGATTAAATCCCCATCAGATGCCATGATAAAAGGAGCCTCAGATGATCATTATTTAGTCAAGTCAGGAAGTCTTAAACAAATATTATTTTTGAAAAGACACAAACTACCTATTCTGAACAACAGTCTGCCCTGAGCATCTGCCAAACCTTGCCTTGCTGCCGGCTGATCTGTTACCTGTCGGATAGTTGGAGGAAAGCATTTATTTATTTACGTATAGAACCTAGGACCACATGAGCACCAGCTCCCCTGACTTTCTGTTTTTTTGTCTTTTGGAGGCAATGGGAAACCAACCCAGGACCTCCCATGTGGGAAGCAGGCACTCAACAGCTTGAGCCACATCCACTCCCCAGGAAAGCACTTATAACTAGAGGGTTTTGCAGCTCTATTGGAAGACCCAGTATCAACATATGGAGATGGGAACTGTAGGCTCTTTAAAAAAGCATGGTGGAGGAAAGAAGCTCCACTGGCAGAAAGGAACACCCTAAAATAGCACAGAAATGATGGCTGCTGGTGGAACCCATTTCCTGGACTTCCAGGTCTGAACATGAGTCACTTCTTGGATGCAACCGTAGTAGCATTCCTCTGGGTCCCAGGCTAAGGATGAATTACTTCTGCAGCTACCTCCTTCCCCAAAGAGTATACTTGAATTTGAGACCCTTCACTATCCCACACTCACTCTACAAGGCAAGAATCATGGTGGCCTTTTCACAGCTCTATTCCCAGTGCCCAGTCCAGGATTTGGCACTGTTCTCAGTAAGTACTTGATAAATGAGAATGCTTGGTGGGTTTCAGCTGCCCTGCACTAGGTCCATAAATCTGCTTGTTCACTCTGCCATAGTTGTTGACGACTCTGCTGGAGTTGTCTTACCTGACCAATTTTATTATATTTTTTTAAATCCTGATTTCACAAGCTTATCAGTAACCTGGTTTGGGTCCCAACTGTGCTATGTACTGACAGGATTGCAATCACTGATCACTTTGAACCTGCTTTTCTCAACCTCAACATTTGGCATTCCTGATTGCTGTTATAAGTGGGTATGAAAATCATAATTCCAGATTATGAGAGAGTTGTTATAAAGACTCATTTTTAAATGTGATGAAGTATATTGTAATTCATAAAAAACTACAGGAATGCTAGATATTTTGGGACCCGGGTCCTGGTCCAGAGGGAGTAGCTTCCATTGGGGGAATCTTCTTGGCTTCTCTGTCCCCGTATGCTGCTCTCTCTTACTGGTGACTTTGGAAGGATAGAGCATGTATGTATAGGCTCCTTCTTTTCCCTTCTTTCTCCAGCCAGCCTGCCTGTAGGAAGCACCTATTTTCTGTGCCTCCTCTCAGTGTATTTTATAAGGACAGGCCTGGTTTTCAGAGCAGTTGAGGTGGCAATCAGCATAAAGCATAGAGTGATGTCAAGCCAACTGATCCAATAGGTCTAAGATACAGTCTCCAGCCTCACCCCTGTTTTGATGTATCCTTATCTGCCTGAGTCCTTTGGACCTCTCTCATTTGGTTCTGAATTTGTTTGGAGTGAAGGGCTCTCATTAATTACATTCCCCAACCCCAGTGTTTGGCATTCCTGATTGCTGTTATTAAGAATCAACTCAGAATTCCTTGTATTCTGAATCCTTGAGATTGACATTAAATATTTCCCACTCCTGGGCAATAGCACTTGACTTAGAGTCTTCTGGAAACTCAAAACCAAGTAGAGAGAGCTGCTTGGTGTAGTGGGGAGGGGCTTCCTTAGCCCTGCTCTCCATTTTCTCTTCTTCCTTGTCCAACTTCATCCCCTTTCCCTCCTTGTGCCTACTTGTGTCCCACCTAAGGGACCAACCCCCATCTTCTCTGTCATTTGAGTGCTACACCTCTTGCCTCTTGCTCTCATCCTCCCTCAGACCTTGAGCACAGAAGTTTCTCTTTAAATCTTGCCCAAGAAAACTTCCTTTCCTGTTGGCAATAGTCACTGGCTCTCCAAAAGTGTGCAGTGCTGCTGTGCCTGAAGGAGGCTCTGGAGAAATAAATTGAAGAGAATGAATGAGGGATTGGAGAAGAAATGCTGGCTCTGGAAAAAAAAAGAGGCAGGGACCCCAGAGGCTGCTGCCCACCCTTCTGAGAGTGATGGACCTCTTCAGTCTGAGTTACTATTACATGCCAAATTATCATTTTGAATGATTCAGTATGGCTGCGGGAGGCACAGGTACAAGCTCCTGGTAGCCATTTAATAATGACCTGGGGGCTGATATTGGCATGGGGTACTTCCTACATATAGATACCGGAAGCACACTTTTATTTTTTTGCTCCGGGTGCCAGAAGTCAACAAGGATTAGAAGATTAATCATATCTTGAGCATGGTTGCAACCTTGAAAATTCAGAGAAAAGGGGTGGTCCAAGAAATAGGATTCTTTAGGTTCCCAGGGTTGTTAACCATTATTGGTAAAAAGGTGCTAGATTTACAGAGAAGTGGACTGAGAAGACAGACTTGGAGGCGAGGTGGTATGATAGAAAGCGCACTGCAGTAGAAGAGAGAGCAATGGTTTAAAATCTTAGACTAGCCCCGACTAAGTGTTTGACCCTGAGTAAGTCACCAAACTGCACTGAACCTCAGTTTCCCCATTGATAAAATGGAGAAAAATTATATCCTTCCTCTCTAACCTATAGTGGTGTTGTGAGGATCAAAGGAGCTAGATAATACATTTGCATTACTTTACAAACTGTGAAAACATTTTACAACTATGAGCCATTATTGGTCTCTGTGGCAATTTCTTACCTTTCTTTTCTATCCTTTCAATCCTCACAGCCTTGACCTTCCTGCCACCTCCTTTAGTTACTCCTGGAGGGCCTTATGGAGGAGCTCACTGTGCTCTGTTCATATCCTCCAAGCCCGAGTCCAAACACCCTGTTCTACTTATCTCCCTGGTAGCTGTTGGGTCCTCAGTCACCTAATTAAAGTTCTTTCAGTGTCAAGCAATAATGACACAATTGACACCCTTAGGGTGTGTGCTACTTCATAGTGTGTGCTACTATGAAGGAGTAAAACTCTTAGTGTGGGGATTTGGGGCAGAAGTCTTAGGTCAGAGCCCCTCAGATCCTTCCAAGCCTGCAGTTGAGACCACATGGGAGGGTAAAGAATGCATAAGAATGCACAAGTCTCATGCCTTGCTGAAACGCATCTCCCAGGACTTGCCCACTATGGCGAACCAGGAGTTATGCCTTGTGCCTCATGCATTTTGGCCCAGGAGCATAGTTTTACAGCATCTCTCTAAATTTTACATTCAAGTTTGGTCTGCCCTTGAATTTGCTAGTGTTTCCTTAAACTTGAAATGTCAGTCTGAGGTCTCAGAGCACAATGCTGAAGCCCAACTTACAGCTGATCTTACATGCCCTGTGCTGAAGTGGCTGGAAGGAAAGTTAGTCAAATCCTATATGTAACTGGTGCATCATTCATACTTTAGTAGATGTTGTGGATCGATCATAACAGGCAGGATCTGGGGAAGCTCAGCCTGAACCAGAAGAAATGGCTTGGAATATAAGAGGAGACCTCAAAGACAGGCAAGAATTCTATCTTTCATTAATCTATTTATTCATTCATTGATTAAATCATTCCTTCCTTCTCCAAATGCATTGTTGTGGGTGGCGTGCTAGGCACATTCCAGCTGGGGGCATCCAACAGGATTTCAAGTAGGCAGTTATGGCATTTGATCTGAGCCTGGAAAGAAAATATGTCTGGGTAGGAGGAGATGTGGAAGAGTATGTAGGGAACATATTGTGGCCACAGGAAGTAGATGAGTATTGAGTTCTTAAGTAAGGAGCATGGGAGAAGGACTGAGAGGTGAGAAAAACATGTGGAGTCAGAATTCAGAGGACCTTATAAAACATACTAAGGAATCTAGACATCTTGGTGCAGGCAATGGGGAACCATCTGGGTCTTTTAGGCTGAGGGACAAGATGATCAGACTTGTAGCATTAGAAAGATAACCATAGCCATGCATCAAGGGACAGGTGAAGGGGGCAGGGGTAAGGATGATGGCAGGGAGGACACAGGTTCTATGATCATGGCAGATGGCTCTGGAGTTCAGTGCCTTGCCAGGGGGCCCTACTTTAGAATTTGTGCTCCTGAGTGTGATGGACTCAGATGTGACCTTTCTACACGTCTCTTCTGTCACTTTCATTGAAATGTGTGGTCGGAGCTAGGGTTGGTGTAGACTCAGGAGACTTGAATCTCTGGACTGGCCATGTGCCAGCTGGGCCCTGAGCCTCAGCAGAGTTGCAACACTTACTCTCCGGTTCATTGGACATACCCAGGTCAGCTGACGGGGAGGTGAGAATTGTCAACCACCACACCAGGGAACTGAGAGTGTCTACAGCTGCAAGCAGAAGAATCACATGCATCAGCCATGTGGGATCTAAGCCCCTCTTGATTTAGAGGGGGGAGTGGACATCACCATTCCAGGGTCCACAGGATGGAAGAATAAAATATGGTTTAGAGTGAACTTACTGATATTCTACTAAAGAACTATCGTGACTCTAGCAATGGAAGAAATTGTATCACTGATGTGGAGACAGTAGCCACGGTAGGTGCTAAGGGCAGGGAGAGGGAAGAAGAGATGTGATGTGGGGGCATTTTCAGGACTTGGTGTTATCCTACATGATATTGCAGGGACAGATGCTGGACATTATATATCCTGCCATAGCCTACTGAATGGATTGGGGAAGAGTGTAAACTACAATGTAAACTATAATCCATGCAGTGTAGCAGTGCTCCAAAATGTACTCATCAAATGCAGTGAATGTTCCACATTGATGAAAGAGGTTGTTGATGTGGGAGGAGTGGGAGTGGGGGTGAAGGGTGGGGTATATGGGAATCTCTTATATTTTTTAATGTAACACTTTTGCAACCTATGTATCTTAAAAAAAGACAATTAAAAATGCAAAAAAAAGTTAAAAAGGCAGCTGCCATAGAGGTGATGAGAAATGGGCAGTGACACTGGGAGTGAAAAGGATGGGAAACAATCAAGAGTTTCTCTGGAATTGGACTCACCACACCCAGCAGTGGCCTGGGTGTGGCACTCAAGGGATAAGGAGGGCACCAGCTTCAAAGGTTAAAATGATGGTGATGAGAAAACATCCATAAGAACAGGAACAGGTGATGAAGGAGAAGATGTACCTGGCTTGGGCCATGCTACACTTGACATTTAATGCTATGCGACAGGGGCAGCTGCCAGGTAAGCAGTTGGAACCAGAATAGCAAGTATGTTTTAGGATAGCTGGTGGATCTTCAAACAGCACTGCCCGATAAGGCGGGGGTCTTTAATAACTGGAAACTCCAAGCTGTGGGGAAAAGGTAGAGGAAAAGAGAAGAGATGATTTCTTCATCTCGTTTCTTCTCCTTTTTCGATATGGCTTTCCCCTTCTGTTCACCTTCTTTAGCCATGACTATAATGCCAACTCTATTCCATTTATCTTCCAAAGTTGGTGGAGTGAAAGAAGGGAGGAGAAAGGCTAATGCGGCAGCCACGAGAGGGATAGAGACCCCAAGTCAGGAGGAGAAAGAAAAAGGATGCACCCTTAGAGAAAACTGCACATGGCTGAATGTGGCTGGGGCCTTATCAATTTGTACGTATTTCTGAATGCTAACTAAGATCATGGTACCCAGTAAGTGAAATACACCAGCTCTTGATTTTGTTTTTCTTGCCAAATCCTTTCATCACACCTTTTCTATTTCCCCTGCCAGTCATGTGTTTCTTATCCCTGAATCCAGAGCCTGACCTTTCCATGTCCACCCCTGCACTAATGCCATCTCTCTCATTGGCAATGCCCTCATCCCCACCCCACCCACTTTTAAAGAAGTCTTCACTTAGTGGTGGGTCCAGTGCATGCCTCTGCCTCTACATCCAGCCTTCCCCAATTATTCTAGTCCATTCGATACATCAATCACCCCCTTCACTGAACAAGTAGCATATCCATTTGAGCACTTAATTATATATTCTCCATGTTGCTTCTTAATGATTACAATACATTGCAATCTCCTTGAGCATAGCTCAGCATAGCTGTTACAAGAATTTAGAGCCAGAAAAGCACTTGGAGACGCTCAGCCCTTATCTCTAAGTGTTGTCAGTTCTCCCTTACCTTCTGCTCTCCCAGGCCAGTCCTGTTGGGTTGATCTAGGAATGGGTAAAGAGAAGAATGAAGAATCCCAGAAAGTCCAGATCTTCTTTCATTAGAAAAGGCAAAGTGGTATGTGAGAGAGAGAAAGAATAAACAGCTCCAGAGATGCTGCAGAAAAGGCAGAGAAAGGAAAGCAGCATGACCTAAGTTTGGGTGGGGGTTTTGAGAACTTTCGAGAACATACTTGGAGACAGCTGGTGTTGCATGGTGAGGAGGGCTAGGGTGAAAAGTGGATGGAGACAACTTGGATATTTTAGCTTGTCATAAAATGTAAAGCTTTCTTGGGCAGTGCAGGGAGAATTCACTAAATAGTTATATTGGTTTTTATTTTTCCCTTTTGATATGGTTACAAAGTTGTCCTTTTACTGCAATTAATAAACTACAAAATAAATTTCAAGTAACTTTGTGACAGGAATATTTTAAGCTCTTAAAATATTCTGGAGAAGACTGAATATTCCCTGGGAAATTTTAGAAAAAAATCAGTAAGATTTTTAATGAGCATAAATTATGTGCCCCCCTTATGCTAGTTCGTGTATGTAATTTCAGGGAAAAAAATCAATAAAAATAGTATTTAAAGTATTGTTTAAAAATTAGGGGCATTAAAAAGTATGCCAAGTCAGAAGGAAGAGTGTGACAGTTGTCCATATGATACCAACCAAAAGTAGACATCTTAACATATTGTCTTGAGTCTTCTTTTTTTAAAAGAAAAATTACTCTTTTCATAAAAAATGAATTTTTGAAAATTTAAAAAATATAGGAAAATGCAAAGATGACAGTAAAAAAGTCACCCACAATTCATACCACCCAGAAATCATCCTCATTACATTTAAGTGGACATGATTCCGGGCAAATATGCAGAGAGAAGGGAGAGAAATAAAGTATTCTTTTAGGGAAATGGAGTTAAATAAAAGATCTTATTTTAAAGCAAATCTTATTTGAACTTAGGAAAAGAATCTGATGTTAAACTGTAAGGATAATTGAACTTCAAATAAATGTGTTGTCACTGCAAGGAAATGTTTTTTCCCAAAAAGATTCCTTTAGGTTTAAAAGGGGAGATTATGAAAAACATTAAGAGGTGAGAGTTATTATTTTTGAATAATATTTGCTTGTTTAATCTGTCTCTCTTTTTAAATTTTAATTCAATTTTTTTTTTGTCATCTGCAGTCATAATGATTATCTAAGCTACTTTCCTACAGCAGTAATTTGGTTTCCAGAAGTGTCTGTTGCATTCCTTGCTTTTCTCAAATTTATTTATTGGTTACAAATGATGTTTTGGTCCCCAGTTTGTTTTTTTTCCTTAGGGCTCCAATCTCTATTTCTATGCTATTTTGTTGCTTTATTATCATATCCATGAGTTTGTGACTTACTGACAATTTCTTATTAGGTATTTATAACAGGTGTTGGAAAACTTTTTATTTAAATGGTCAGATTTCCATCATGTTTATTTCCAGATGGCTCCTTGCTTATTTTTTTGCACTTTGTTGTTGTTGTACTGGTTGTATGTTTGTCATTTCTCTGCTTCTTGCTCATGTTGGAACATCTCTGTTCATACAAGTTACTACCGCGTGATAGAGAATGGCTACTTCTTGATTCCCTTCTTCCCATACTTAGACTATAGGTTTGAGAATTGCATATTTTATCTTAAGTCCAATTTTACAGAGTCTAAGAGAATGCAGTGGTACAAAGGCGTGAGGGATGAGATGAGGAAAGGGGAAAAATCTCTTTTGCAGAAGCAAGGATTCCTGCTTAGAATATTTGCATTTGCTTTCTCTTCTGGAATTTGGCTAAATGCCCTTTACCAGGGTTCATTACTTCATTCAAGTTAAGGTTTTTCCCAGGAATGGACATCCTTGGACTCTGGATTATTTGATTGTGTAGCACTGGAGACCTGATCATTTTTCATTTCAGTCTTGTAGTGTTTGCAGATACATCACTGTGCTGATGAGCTGCAAGGCAGATCAGCTGTTCCTGGGTTACATGGAGGTGGGGAAACTTACGCCCAGGGAAGTGAAGCCACTTGCCCAAAGGCTCATGGAGGATACATCTTAGAGATAGGACTTGAGCACAGACCTTTTAAAATCATTTTACTTAGTTGAAATGCACATAAAATTAGTCATTTCAAAGTGAACAATTAAGTGGCATTTAGCACAGCCACAATTTTGTGCAACCACTACCTCCATCTAATTCACAAACATTTTCATCACTCCACAAGAAAGCCTTGTCGTCATTCAGTAGTTAGTCCACTTACAATCCTTCCTCCACATCTGGCAACCACTAAAATGTTTTCTGTTTCTATGAATTTACCTATTCTGGATATTTCATAGAAATGGAATCTATAATACAATATCTTATGTCTCTGGCTTAGCATAACATTTTTGACATTCATGCACAGGGTAGCATGTATGAGTAGTTAATTCTTTTTTTGTGGCTGAATAGTATTTCATGTGTGGATGCACCAAAATTTGTTTATTCCCTCACCTGTTGATAGACATTCAGGTAGTTTCCACTTTTGGCTATTGAGAATAAAGCTGCTACGAACACGCATGCATGCCCATGTATTTGTATGGATAACTGTTTCCAATTCTTTTTGGGTATATACATAGGAGTGGAATTGCTGTGTCACTGGGTAATTCTTTTTTTAAAATTAAATGGATTATTTATTTATTTTTTGTTTTCATTTACTTTTTTAATGTTACGTTAAAAAAATATGAAGTCCCCATATACTCCCCACCCTCCTCACCCCACTCCTCCCCCCATAACAACAACTTCCTCCATCATCATGAGACATTCATTGCATTTGGTGAATACATCTCTGAGCACTGCTGCACCTCATGGTCAATGGTCCACATCATAGCTCACACTCTCCCACAGTCCACCCAGTGGGCCAGGGGAGGACATACAATGTCTGGTAACTGTCTCTGCAGCACCACCCAGGACAACTCCACCCCCCAAAAAGTGCCCCCACATCACATCTCTTCTTCCCACTATCTACCCCCAGCCGCCATCATGGCCACTTTCTCCACACCAACACCACACCTTCTTCAATTACCATCACAATAGTTCATGAATAGAATATCAGTAAGTCCACTCTAATCCATACTCTATTCCTACATCCTGTGGACCTTGGAATGGTTGTGTCCACTCCACATCTATATCAAGAGGGGGCTTAGATTCCACATGGATGCTGGGTGCAATCCTCCTGCTTTCAGTTGCAGGCACTCTTGGTTTTTGAGGAAGCGCCCAAACTGTTTACCAGTTTTACATTTCCACTAGCAATGTACCAGGGTTCTATTTCTCCACACCCTTGCCAACATTAATTATTTGCATGTGTGTATGTGTGTGAATACAGAAATTTGACTTTCAAGGTCCCTGCTCTTATCCCAGAAGGTTATGGAATGTGTCTTATATTTTTCACTTTTTTTATTTTTGTGGTTATCCACTATACCTAGCATAATTCAAGACCCATCCATGTTCATTATATTCTCTACTGATACATTTTCTCTTAAAAGTATGAATTTCCATGACAATGAAATTTCAAAATATTGTTGAAGCAAAGTGAATTGTAATTTTATGTTTTCAGAATGGCTGTAGAAATGCAGCTGAATCCTGTCATGAATCTCCTGCTTGGAAGATAGGAAGGCCCAAGTGCTCATCTCTAGGGTTGCTGTAGAAGTGTTTCCTTCTGTGGGTAGGATCTCAGACAAGATGATTGCTAACCTCCTTTCCATGCACATTTTTAAATTTGAATTTGTATATTTATGAGGCCTTTCTGAGAAGATACAAAACCCTCAGAATATGAAGGTGCAGAATTTTAAGAACAGATTTTGCTATCTCACCAAATTAGAGGAGAGTGGTCCTGGTGTCCACAACGTCAACCAAGGTGGGATTTGAAGAGTCAGGATCACTCTCCAGTGGAGAGAGAAGGCTGGAGAGGGTAAGTGACTCATCTAGCTTGATGCATCAAATCTGGAGCAGAGTCCTAGCGCCTCCCTGGGCCCTGACGGCAGTGAGCTAGCCCATCTCCTTTGAATCTGCATCCTCACAATTCTGCCAGCAGAGCTGGGCAGCCCCATGGTGCCCGAGCCTGACATTGTTCGCAGCAAGGAGAAGCATAAATCCCTCTGTGTCTGGGCCTCCAGTCCTGCCACACTTGGATCCATCCTGAAAGTCACCTCTGGCTCTTTGATGGGCAGACTCACCCCCCATGCTCAGTGGGGAGAATTTCGGAAGAGACCCTCCTTGAGGTTGACACTGCCCCAGGAAAAGGAGAATCCTCCCTGGAGGGGGTGACATAGAGAAGCCCCTTTGGAAAATTGGGGTTGGAGTCTACCCGATGAATGGTGCTGCAAATCACACGGGCCTTTTTCGGTATATACATATGGAATGAGGTTTATTTATGAGTGGGAAGAAGCCTATAAAGAAGAGTTATTAAGTCCAGGAGGAATTGATTTATGTCCTAGTAAAATTCAGACTATAGTTCAGCCAGAGGAATGACAGTCTTTGACAGGTGTCTATGAATAAATCCCCTGCTTCTAAAACATTCTCTTCTCTTTGCTAGCCACTGGCCAAGGGCTTCCTCTGGCTTGAGAAATTTGCCTTTCCTGTGCTTCTCATTCCCTTTCGTGATCTTTTCCAGCTCCACGAGATGAGAAGGAGGAAAGGCATGCCACCAGCCAGCTTTTAGACGCCTGGGTTTTCATCAGGCTGCACAGATTTTCAGAGCCCAGAAACTGAGCTGTTTCCCTTCAGCCTGGTGGAGACTGGCTCGGAGATCTAAGGAAGCCAGGAGAGGTGCCAGCAGCAAGCCCTAGCTTCCATCAATAACCGCATGGAATCACAGGCTCATCCAGGGCTGGAGGCCATTGAGTCCTGCCTTTTAAGACTCTGTGGGTCATGAGTGATTCATGAGATCCAGGTCTCTGGCAGTTGCGGCCTCTAAGCGCACTCAGATCTTTGACTAAGATACTGCACCTGATAATGTGACAGTGGCTGTCTGCCGTGGACACCAGCAGGGGCTCCTTTGGTCTCCAGACCTTATCTGTATTCAGGTGGGACACGGTGTCCTTCCGGCATCCACTGCAGCAGTTTGTGTTTGCATGTATAATTGCTCAGAAAGCACAGACTGGCTTCTATTAAATGGAGTTGGAATGCTGAATGCATAAATATGCCTAGGATTTATATATCTTCCATCTCTCTATCTCTCTATCTATCTGTCTATCTGTCTATCTGTCTGTCTATCTATCTATCGATCAATTGATCGATCTACCCATCATCTATTATCTATCTTTAATCTGTCATCTATCTATCCATCATCATTAATCTATTGTCTATCTAGATAGTTAGTTAGCTATCATCTATCTATATTATCTACAAATCATCTATCTATATCTATCATTTATTTATCATCTTATTTATCCTTATCACCATCGTACACTACCTATCTGTTCATTTGTCTGACTCTATATATTGATTAACATACATAGAAATACAGAATCCATGACCAAAATCTCATTACAAAAACTGCACATGGAAACTTTATGATTAACACATTCTTTCCTTTCTTAAAACAACCTGATATAGAAATAAGTGTTCATCAATGAAAGGAAGGATGGATATTATACATATAGACAAACTTTGAGGAGTTTCACCTTAATGTGATCTCTGCCAGCTAAAGCCTTCTATTAGCATTCCAAAAGTAAAGGATCAATTTCCCCCCATTGTCCACTTGTGTCTCCAAGACTTTTGTGGGTAAGAGAGACGGCCTTAGACACTATGTGTTTCTGATCTCGTGGTCTCAGCCATTAGACAAACAATCAAGGCCCATCCTTTCCATCCTGATTTCTGACATGTTGGGAGAAAAGAGAAGGCCCCAGGACCCTGGCCTAGTCACAGCAGGTAGTCTTGTAGGAGCACTCATTCTGCAGTATCTTCTGAACCCTAGGAAGCTAGCAAATCACTGCAAATTCTATTCCTGGTATCACAAGGAACTGGAGAAAGAGGAGTCTTATCCTGTTCACAGCTATAAGATTAGCACTGGAGCTGAAAATGTATGTGATTTCAGTGTGAGATTTCTCCCAGAGGAGCAAGAAAGAGAGACCATTTCTCCTATATAAAACGAGATGGACAAATACCCAGAATTCCAGGTAATAAACATCATTTCAATTGTGTCTTGCTACTTGGTATTCTCTTTCCCATCAGTGAAGTGGGCAAAATCAAGCAAAATATACCCACCCTTACAAGCAAATACTAGATATCTCTTTGCCTTTGTAAATCCTACCCATTTTTAAAGGCCCAGCTCTAGCTATCAATCTCCTATATATCCCTCCCTGATCTCCCAAGCAAAACAGAACTCTTCCTTGCTCAACCACCTATATTATTCACTATGTGTTCTAGAACAGATCAGATAAATGAGTTTTTCTCTTAGAGCTTCGTAGGCTTAAGCCTTATCTTCCTAGCCAAGTTCCTTGAGAGCAGCCCCTTGTACCAAGGCATATCTGAGGGCCCCCCAGGAGACTACCTCAGGGCTGCATAAGGATGAATGAGGGCTCTCAGAACACATTATGGCAGACATTGAGCTGGTTACTCTTCCCAGACTGTTCGATGTCTGCAATTTATTAGCCAGGACTCTGAGTACTAATGAAGGCCATGGTACTGGTGATATGAACTCTTGTTGCCCAGAAGCTACCACGGAAGCTGAGAATTAACACTGCTGTGCTTGACATGAGATAGACTCGATACAACTAAGATTTATTTCTCATACCAGAGTCCTATGCAGATTGATTGCCTCTCCTTGGCAACTCTCTCCCAAGCAGCGACTCAAGGCTCTAACTCCTTTGCTGGCATCCTGTTTACCCTGAGGACACTGCAGCATGGGTAGGGAAAGCTTGGGTGTCACACGGGATTTTCTAAGGGCCAGACCTACCGGGGATTGTACAAATTCTACTTACATCCCTTTGGCAGAAGCTAGATACATGATCCTCACTCTAGCACAAGGCAGATTAAGCAACGTCTTCCTCCTGTGTTCCTAAGAACGGGGAACCATGTGAAAAACCCGGAGCATCCTCTTCACCACAGTCCCTGAGATAGGCTCTTGCATGAGTGTTCTAATCATGCAAAGGTGCCATGGAGGCTGGAGGCAGTGAATGCTGGGAAGCATGGTAGAAGAGGAGAGCAGGGAGATACCCAGGAATCAAAACGTGGAGAGCTTGGACCTGGAATCTCAGTGGCTGGACGCCATGGAGAGATTTTGAGCAGAGGAATGACATGATCAGACTTGCAAATTTTGGAGAGAACTCTCAGACTGTGCCCCTTTGCACACTTCTCAACCCTCTCTGGCACTGACGATACATGGAGGGCAGCAGCCCCTTTACCACACAGCCCCTTTACCACACAGCCCTCCTCTCAACAATCTTCTGACATTTCAAAGGTCCTCCAGGTGCGAAAGTGACAGTCCATCAGTCCCAGCAAAACCGTGATGTTACCTCAGGGCGCTTTCTATCTGTTTTTTTGTTTGTTTTGCTCCCTCTTTTCCTTTAAATATGGAGTGTTCCTGAACAGTTTGGGATCATTTCCTTTAGAAGGGGAAGCTTTGATATATTCACCTGCATGTGTTACTAGAGACAATATACATAACCAACTAGGGAGGCAGAGGATAGGATGGGGAATTTGAATTTTAATAGTGGATGCCTGGAGAGGGCAGAGAAGAATGGAAAGAAAATTATCTTCTAAAGAAATTCCAAGCACCAGTGGGGAGACCACAGCTTTACCCTCTGCTCTGGTCTCACTAAGCAGGTGCCTGTGAACTCTGCACATGAGCTCCAGGAAGGTGAGCTACCTCCAGACATCCCACCAGCCCCAGCAGAAGTGCCTCTGCATCCCTCCTTCACTGCTATCTGCCTCATCACTGGGTAACCCAGAGGCCTGGCAATATCTCCCCTTCAGCACTGGCAGGGACAGCATTCTTTAGAGGTGAAGGTAGAGTTTAATTTCTAAGCTCAACCAGGCGTGGACTGGGGCTGCAGAGGAGGCCGATAATGAAATATTGGTGGTGCATATTTGATAATGTTTGCCTGACAGGCAGGATGGAAGCATTTCTAAGGAGGTCTGCACCCCTTTGCTTGGGTAGGAGGTAAGGGTGCTCAGGGAAACCAAGACTCTCCTCTTTGTGTTCTTCATGTCTACTTGGCAGCCCCTCTTCTCAGGGAGAGACACCCACTCCTCTCCTCCCTCCTCCCCTGAATAAATTTAGAGGGATGGAAGAGAAAAAAAGAACTTACTTCTCCCCATGCTTGCTCTTCTCTCAACTGAGATCCTACATAAAATGGTATTTCTCTCACTGTGGTTGCCCAGTGACAATGGGGTCAAAGAAAGCATTTTTCAAAAAGGGCTTCTTTTCTCAATTTATGGGAGAGCATCCTATAGCAAGCAGCAAAATGAAATAGGTCTCTCTTATCATTCCCCCCAAAAGAGACAGCCTGTATAAGGGAAGGAGATAATTCCCATCTGGCTTTTATATGCTTCATAAAACGCATTGTGCAGGCATGTAAAATATGGGACTGGGCAGACACATGAAGTCGGGAAAGTGACAACCTCTGGCTCATCATGCCTTTTGGATTGAAGGACAGAAAAGCGGGGAGAAGTTTTTTCTCTTTTTTTCCCTGAGGAAAAGGACAATGGCAAGTGAGAAACCCCTAAATACAACCTCTGTATTTGACCTTCCATGGCAAATGAAAGCATGGAAGTGATTAATAATAACAATAATAAGTAGAAATACTATTATAAGGGTTTTTAGAATATCTTTTCCCATCTGTGACCAGCTTTCAACTTGCTGGGATACAGCTTACAACTTCTTGTGTTCTTAGAAAATGGGTAACCTCTCCCTTTGAGATTTGCAGTGTTTTTTTCCATTCAGCCATCTATCTGTACACAATGTTTACCTTACCACATATGTCAATTTGTACACACACACACATGCACGGTATACAATGCCATTACAGTTCTAGTCTTCCAGGAACTTAGAGTAGTGCTCTTGATTGAGGGTGGCCTTATTTGTTTCCTTTGACATAAAAGGTTTGAGCATTATGACTCAACACTCAGGGACTCTCTTCACTTCCAGGTTCATAGCCATGTTCCAGGAGGAACAATTCGGCAATCCTGCCCAGATACCTGGTAGCCTTTCCTTAGAATGTCTACCACCAAGCACACCCTCTACCCTTTCAGTCTAAGGAGATTAAATGACCTTAAGAGATGATGCATGCTAAATTGTTCCCAAGAATTATCTGAGAAACAGCTAATAGAATGAGGGATGGAGGAAAGAAAGTGTCTGTCTCTGAGGACAAGATCAGATTTGCGACTGGAATATAGCCCATTTTTAGAGCTAAAACCCACGGGTGAGAATATTTGGGCTCCTTATTCAATGAAATAGTGGAAGTGGATGAAATAAAGGACAAGTATTTCTGCCTCCTTCCCTCTCTCCTTATTTCTTTCTTTTCTGCTTCCTTTCACCTCATGCACAAATAATTCTGAGCGATTCATATGCATGGGTGACTATGCTAAGGTTTAGAGGCAGGCTAGCCAGAGTCTCGTAGGACTCCCTGCTCATTGAGCCATCGACTTTCTTGACCCATGGCTCCCAAATATAGGAGATTTATGGGTTCTAGCCTAGGTAGGGACCACTGCCTACTCCACTTCTATGTTCCCAGGAAGGAAGCAAGAGCCCCAATCCATATAAGGATTTGGAGTTGGGCAGAAGTAGGTACCACCCCTAGCAATTTTCTGATTGTGTGTCTTTTCCAAACCTGAGGCTCCTCGTATCAGAAGTAGAGATTATGATAGCACCAGTTTGGGTGGAAATTGAATGTGATAATGTATGCAAACACACCATTTAAACGCTGAAGGGCTGTGCAGTGCGATCTATTCTGCTCTCCACCTCAGCATCTTCATGTTGACTGACTGCTCATCTTTCACTCGAGCTCAGTGGGGGAGCTGCCTTTCTCTTCGCCCCAACCCTCAAAAAACAGCACTGCAGCTCCCTTCTCTAGAAGACACTGTCAGTGTCTTCACTGGCCCTTTTCCCTATCTACATGCACACATCATCCTTAGAATCCCTTTCCACTATTTTACTTCCTTTCTTTCCTTCACCAACAAACTTTTGAAAACATAGCATACCCTTTCTGCCACCATTTCTCTCTACCTATGCATTCCTTAATGATTACAATGTGATGCCTAAGCCTGCACTACTCCATAAGAGCCACTCTCCAAAAGATGAACTGCAGCCACCAACTAGTAGTCAGACAACAGTTCCTTCCCATCTGTATGTAGCATTAAGTGCTGTTGTTCTATCCTCTTACTGGCCTTCAATGAAACATGTTGATTGTGTCACCATTTTCACCACCCCTGTCTTTCGATAGCACCTCTATTCAGATGCTTTCACATCTATGTCTATCTTGAGTTTGAGTTCTTCACTAGCCACTCACTTTGTATATCTAACCATTCACCTTGAGGGAACCTCAAACTCAACATGTCCAGCTGGAATTGTCCCTCCTTTTACCTCCCTTTATATATCATTTAAGGTGCTTTGGATAGCGGGTAACAGATGGCTAAACTGAAAATAGCTTAAATAATAATGAAAATATATTATTGTAATTACCAAAAAGTATGGGAGCAGGGTACTACCATTCCAAGTTTGATTCAGTGTCTCTACAATGTCATCAAGGAACCAGGATCTTTCCATCTGTTCATTTTTCCATCCTCAGGGTTTTGACCTTATTTCTTGGACTGATTCCCCTTTGGGTCCCAAGAGAATCACAACAGTGCCATGTGTTGCATGAAGACACGATACTAAGAGATAGGAAAAGAGAATGTTTCTCTTAGAACATCTCTTTTAAGGAGCCAAGAAAATCTACTCCAGTAGACTTCAAGAGATAGCTCATGTCTTATTTAAAAGAATCCCTTATATACCGTTGTCCAGATTTACTCACTAGAGGGTAATAAGAACAATCTTTGGCCTTACCTGCAGCACATAGTAGCTCTTTAATGTTAGTGAACAAGAAATGGAGTAGAGAGATGTCTGTTGGGTAGTCAACCCACAGGACTGCCAGTCTTTAAATGCCCTTAAGCAACAACTCTTTCCAGTGGTCCCATCTCTATTAGAGGTGGGCCATACAGCCCTTCTCCAACCCATGACATGGCTTCTACTTTCCTCCTTCCGTCTTGCAATCACACCAGGCCACTTCCTTTTCCTAATCTCAACACACAGTATCTATGTGCTTGTTTTCTTCTGTGTTTTCTAAACCCAGAATCTAGTACTTCCTTTTGTTTTCTGTTTTCATTTTATCAGAGACTTAACCTGCTGGAGAGATAAGTAAAGCAGGACTTGTAAATCTCCTTTGCGTCTCCACTCTAGTCTGGTCATACTTCTAGGGTAGCTCCCTTGCATTTTTTATAGCTTCTACCATGGACCATGACTCTGAGAGGGCAGGGAATGTACTATGTAACCTCTATATCCCCAGTGCATAGACCAGTGTCAGCCCATAATAGGTCTCAGTAGGTATATGCAGAATCAAGGAATGAATAAATAGGCTTTATATAGAGATATATGATTATTTAAAGCCTCAGCTGTTGCAGACTCGGTTCTCTCCCCGTTGCCAGCACATTCACACAAATCCTGTCTATCCCTGATGCTTCAAATACTATTCTGATCACTGGGCCCAGGGAAGATGTCTATCTTTTCCAAAACCTGTTTTAGGAAGGACTCCTTGGGCAAGATAATATTAGAAGAAAGCTTATAAGTGAGGAATAGGTCTGAAGACGGAGATCTAGCAAGGCCACCCTCCCCCACTCCCCACAAAAGTCATTCTCATAAATATTCTCAGAGGGTAGAATGCTTAAGAAAATCCTACCAACTGCTGTAGTCAACTGATGTAAGCCACAGAACATCTTAGCAATAAAATATCTAGAATATCAGTGGGGAATTTTTTAAGCAGCATTAATGCTATGGGTACATAAGATTCAACTCTTTGTAAATGTTGGGCTGAGTTTCTAGGAAAGGTGCATCCACTGGGTGCATACCTTTGCATGGCTCATTACAGCCAGAAGGCTGACCAGTAGCTAGAAGGGGGAACTTCCATTCCTGGCAGGGATACACAGGAGGTGAGGCAACAAAGGAGTCACCCAACAGCTCAGCAGACACCCTGGGGAGTGGCCCATCTTTAACTTTTTAAACTCGTATTGATTGGAGTTCCTGTAGGTCAGGCTAAAGGCCCTTGGAAGGCCTCTGCTCTGGCCTTGGGTAGCTGTCTCCAGTTTGTGCTTAGTCCCCAGCCAGCCAGCCTTGGCTACTATGACAGCATCGTTTGCACTAATAAAGAACCCTGTGACAGCCATTACAGCTTATATAGGAAAGAACCGTTCGAGCCACTTTCCTTTAAGGTTGGTTGTGGCCAAAGTGGGCTCTTGAGGTTTGACAATACACCCCCTTCCCCCAGCTCTTCCAGTACACTGTGTTTGGATAATGTGGCTTGGAAAATCTGAGAACCAGTCAGGCAGGAGTAAAACAAGTCTAGAAGCAGGGGAATTCAGTCTTCAGATGCCTTTCCCACACCTGCCATTTCCTTCCTCTTTATTTCTCCTGAAACTCCCTCCTCCCCAATCTATAAGCACTCTGCCATCTCACCCAGCACAGTGCTTCCAGGAAAGGAGCTGATCTTTGTCATTTACACCTGAGCATGAATTTAAGCTCCTCTATTACATCTCCCAGGAAGATTTGCCAATTAAATCTGTTACTACTTGTGGAATGAAAGACATTGTTCCCTATTAAAGTGTCAAGCATCAGTGAGTAGATATGTTCTACAAGCACACACATATGCACGTATCTACAACATTTAACCTCTGGTGTTTAATAGCCTTTGATCCTCACAAGGCCTATAGGAGATTGCAGAAGACATATTCTTAGCACCTTCATTTCACAGAAAGAGAAACTGAGGTTCAGAGAGGCTAAGTGATGTGTCTAAGTCACAGAGGGAATCTGGCCATGCTTCCTAAGACCCCAGCACTGGCACTTAGAAGTTTTGTAACTTTGAGTGGGCATGACAGCCTTGGACAGGGGATCCCAGGGCTGGTGGATGATGAAAGTCCCCACATCTCCATCCTAAAGTGAGGATCCCTAAAGTGGCAAACCCTCTTGTCGCCTTACCCTCCTGCTGGTTGCCACTGTCAGCCAAGTCTAAAGATATTTTCCTCCTTAAACTGGCCAATCTCTCACCACCCTTTTTGGGAAAAGGGATTTTCCTTGTACCTCTATATCCTCCAGTTTCTCAGCATCAGAATATGATATTCTTACTTGCACTCAGTTTTAACGCTCCTTTCACTACCTTTGTTCTCTTTGTGTATCCTCCCCAGGGACCAGGTAGGATTCTGGTTGACTTACTGCCTACAATGGAATGGAATATGCTGCTGGAGGGAAAAGGGCATTAATGAAAGAGACTATTTTCTCGGGTTATCTCACCTTACCTTCTCTCTCTACTGAAAAAGAGCTTTCCATACCAGGCTTCAGCTACTTCTGCAGGGGTGTAGTTAGTGTTTTCCAGCTCTTGCTTCATAGTTTCAGTAGTCTTATGGCGGCCCTGGAGAAAGGTCTTCCTGTTACCTGTTGACTACGTGACATGGAAAAGATACAGTGCCAGGTGCTATACATTATTTCCCTATTTAATCCTCAAATACATAATGAAGTAGCGATTGTTGAGCACATTTTCAGGTGAGGGACTAGAAGTTCAGAAAAGTTAAGTGACTTTCTCAATGTCACCTAATTCTTAAAGCCCAAAAAAGGTTTGAAACCTGGATCTCACCCTCAGGCTCAGGTTATTTCTACATCAAGGTGCCCATTTCAGGCATCAAACAAGGCAGCTAGCATCACCTCAATATTTTTCAATGAAATTTTTGAACTGCCATGAGCAAAGCATTGTAACAGATCTTGTGGGTGTACATACATGAACAAAATATCAGGTTAGTCTTTGACAAGAACACATAATCTAAAGGGGAATATACAAATAAAACTTAGAACATTGCTACAGGCATTTGCCCACCCACCCATCTACCCATTCTCCCATTCTTCCATCCACCCACCCACCCATCCACCCTCCACACACCCATCCACCCATTCGCTCACTCATCCATCCATCCATCCATCTATCCATCCAACCATTGAATATAGTGTGTGCTATGTTCTAGGCACTGTGCTGCTTTGTGATATGGCTCTTACTAGGGTATCTTCATTAAGTTCATAATCTAGTGGTCAAGTCAGATGTATAAATATTCCTTTAACTCTTTTTAAAACATGAGCCAACAGAGTTTGAGAGACATATAACATGCTCTGTGTGCCTAGAACAGGAACCTTTTACTCTGCTAGGGATGGGGTATCAGAGACTTCGCTTACAAGTTGCCTCCTCATCAGTAAAGTCTTCTTTGGTTCATGGGCGCAGCTCACCATTTCCTCCTCTGGGCTTTCTTGGAACCTGAAATACTTTCTCTCATCATCGTCATGTTCAAGTCTCTCTCCCGAGATGCCCTCGAGGAAAGGATGCCAGGTGGAGGTCTTCTCTGGCATCCACCTTTGCACTTCGGTGCTCAGCGCTGTTTATTGGCTTGAACTAACTTCAGTGGAACTCAGCTTTAGATGCCTCTAAGATGAGGAGGAGAGATGCATATAAGCGCCCTGAGGACCCTGCCTGTGGTTCATCCAATGTCTCTATAGCTCTCCCATTCTCTTACACCAATGGTCTCCTCTTCACCAGCATCTCCTTCACTTTATTCAAATGTTTCCCATTCCCCCACCTTCCGTATCTCATGAAATCAAACAAACAAACAAATCCCAACAAAAGAAATGCACAAGGTGGGTCCCACTACATTTTATGGCTTTGCCATAAGGATTGGGTGAAAAAGAGGCTAGAATGGGGGCAGCTCTGATTATCAACGGGCATGAATAATTTTTGTCTGCAAATTGCTGGAGATGAACTGGAGAAGGCAAAGAAAAAGTCCTTTTGGAGGCAAAGAAGACTGGAGAAATATTGTGCTCTGTGAAATAGATAAGCAGAAGAGCTGTTTATTCCCTTGGTGGCGTGAGGCCGTCTTTGAGGCAGATAAATCTTTGCTGGTAATACAGTACTTAAACCAGAACTGACACCTTTTTATATCAACTGCAGAGAATTGCTTTTGTGAGGCTCCGATACAAAGGCGGCTGCTGTTCTTTCTTGCATATCAATTGCTTGGCAGCCTGTTGCTTGGCTCTGGCCCCTTTGGGCAGCTGCCCCTCCCCAGTCCTAATGTGGCATCAAGGTCTAAGAAGGGCAGGGAAGGAGAGATGGACACAAAATATAACAGACAACTAGTGGAAGCAGGCAGGCATTGGATGGAGTTGGGATATTTGTTCAGGGAACCTTCTTTCCACCCCTCCGCAGCCCCAATTCCTATGCAGAAGCCTGCTGGAAGCAGCAGGCAGGACAGAGCAGGTGGATGCCAGTGCCCTGGACACACAGTCTTTGCCAGACACAAGGGTCCCAAGGCCAACGGGCCCAAATTATTTTTTATTTGTTTTCTTTAGCCGACAATGAATACATACTCACTGCAGAGAAATTAGATACAGTGATAAACAAAAAGAAGAAAATAAAAACTGCCCGTATTTATTTTGTGGTCTATCTTTCTAGGAGGAATTATATATGTTGTTATGCATGTATGCATTGAAGAATTGAGTTTTAGCTGCTACTGCTCCCTTGCTCCCACTTTCCCTTCCAATATATCATGGACATCTCTCCACACTGGCAAATGAGCCCCTGCAGCAGCAAGGGCAGAGATGTTTTCGTCATGCTGCCCCCATGCTCACTGAACTCCGTGACTCGTGAAGGCTTGGCTAAAGGCCTTCCTACATCTTGTCTTCTCTGCCTAACTCAACTTTCCACTGGCCATAACATGGACTCCACAGACCTGATGTTGGAACTGCTGATAATTAATTGTGTAACTTTGCCCTAGTTTTTTAATCTTCCCAAGACTCAGTTTCTCTACCTATAAAACAGGATAATAATAATCTTAACATCAGAAGAAGAAGGTGAGCATTAAATAGGATAATAATTGCCCGCACAAGGTCAGGTAAATAGAAGATGCTCAATTAAAACAAATTTTAAAAAATCCTTTGCCTTCCAGCATATCCTTCGCTCATGGGTCTCTTTGGTCTCCCTGGTCTACCATGCTTAGCATCCCCTGGGTCCCTGGCTGGTTCAGCCTCTAGTCTCAGCCCATTGCTCCTTGGCAGGCTGGGTTTACAGTACACCTTGCTTTGTCCCTCCAGCTTTGCTTCTCCCTAGCCGCCCCTACCTTCTCTGACCTTGGGTTCATCAACATCCAGGGTGGCATAAGAGAGAAGGCCTCTTCATGTATGGATTTTTTACATTCCCTAAACAAATTCAAAGGCCCATTTTGACTTTAAGGGCCCCTGCCAGCCGCTCTGTGGTAGCTGGAAGGGTTTAGTGATCAAGTTACATGCTGGGAAAGTCGTTCTGCTCTCGTAGACATGGGTCTAGGCTTGGCTGGACTTCCATCCTTCCATGACCTTATTTTCTGACAGTCCTTAGAAAGGATCTCTTTGGCTATTTTCCTGGGAATTGACCCCCATCTTTTCCAACCCAGATGATACTGCATCTTCCCCATCCCCACCTACCCTGCCTTCTTCCAGAAGACTGGTGCCCTTCCAGGGCAAGGGACCACCTGTGGCTCAGAACCTGTAGCTGTGGGTCCTTGGCTAAGCTGGAAACAATGTGCCCTGCCACTCTGTAGCTTCCTTCCCTAGCAGCTGCCACCACACAATGGAGTGAACACAAAGCACAGCTCGACAGAGGCACATTTAATCTATGGTGATTATATTCTCTGTTATACGACATAGTTTTAAGTACTAGAAGCTCCCTGGAGAAGGGGAGAGGGGGGATATACGTAAAAAGAACCCAACCATCTCCAAAATCACATAATGACAGAAAAATCTTACTAACAAAATACAATTTGTGGCGTATAAATAGTGTATTTTAAAGTACTTAACATGTCTCAATTCTCTATTTCATTCCCATCAGGAACTCAGTTTATTTCCAGTAGACGGAAAAAAAATATATCAACAGTTTAAAATTCCGAGGGACAATCAGAGCTGAGCGTGGGTTCTTACACGACAATGCTTCAGGGTGAACGCTGGGTGGGTTTCCCGAGGGAGAGAGCGATTGTCTCGGCTGGTGGGCGCGGCCAGCTCTGAGCCTGGATGCCTCACCCTGCTCCGGCAGAGCACTCAGCCTCAGGGAGAGGGGCAACCTTCCTGCACCCTGCCTCTAATTCTCAGGCTGTCTACCTCTGCTCGGGGGCTAGGGGCTAATGTTGTCAGGACTCCACCCTCTTGCCCTTTCAGGTCTCCCCTGGGTCAAGAGGGGCGGAGCTCTGATGCCCTGCAATCCTGATTTGAACACTCACCAGCCCTGTGAAAGCACGAGGCTTTGGTTTCCTTATCTGCAAATGGTGACACCAGTCTCCTTGGGTTTGTTTCGAGAACTGGATGAGATTTTCTAAAGTAGCTGCTGGAGTGCCTGACCTCTAACAGGTGCTCAATAATCCTTTTTTCCCCCTCTCTTACCTCTTCTACCTTCCACTCCCTTCCCTTCTCCAGTAAATGGAGAGGCAGTGCTTTTTCTAAAAGAATAAGTCATGAAAAGTGGGCTGCCAAGTAACTCTGGGGAGAAATCTGGAAGCAGGAGCATCTTTTCAGCCTTCAAATAGCCTCTAAGCCTGGAGGTACAAGTCCCATCCAGAAGCAGAGGACCAGACTGGGTGGTCTTTGAGGTGAAAAGTCCCTGCCCTGCCCCTCAGGCTGCTAGAGTCTAGCAGTAGCAGGAATGCTAGTTGTGTAAGCAGTAGAATGAGATGCATCTCAGTTGAAACAGAAAACACAGAAGAATAAACTGTGGACTAGAGTGGACTTACTGGGATTCTACTATAGAATTATTGTGACTCTAGCAATGGAAGAAACTATATCATTGATGTGGAGACAGTGGCCACGGGAGTTGCTGAGGGCAGGGAGAGGGAAGAAGAGGTGTGATATGGGGACATTTTCAGGACTTGGAGTGGTCCTCAATGATATTGCAAGGACAGATGCGGGACATTATACATCCTGCCATAACCCACTGAATGCACTGGGAGAGAGTGTAAACTACATGTAAACTATAATCCGTGCAGTGTAGCAGTGCTCCAAAAAGTATCCATCAAATGCAATGAATGTGCCACATTGATGAAAGAGGTTGTTGTGGGAGGAGTGGGGGTGGGGGGTGGGGAGCGAGGTATATGGGAACCTCTCATATTTTTTGATATAACATTTTGTGTGATCTATGTATCTTTAAATCTTTAAAAGAAAAAGACAATAAAAAATTTTCATTTTCAAAAAAAAAAAAAAGAAAACACAGAAGAGAAATCAGGGAGGGCCCTTGAAGAAGGTATAGCCAGTTCTCCGACTACAGAAGTGGCACACAGCATGGACTGTGGTGTGTGGGGTAAGTCACTCAAACTCCACAGAGCCTGACCTGTACCCACAGTGAATGATAAATCACTCCCTAAGAGAAGGACTTGGAAACACAACCTCTCTTCATTCCTTCCTTAGCAAACTTTATTACCAAAGTGACCCTTACGTAACTCAGTGCGGCTTAGAATGGAGCTCCAGTGCTGTGGTGGACACCAGGCAAAATATGGAGTCATTCCTGGGAGGAGCAAGACTCCACCTCTGTTTTCAGAGCTCCCATTTCAGGCAGTATGCAGGAGACTGTGAAACACGCCAGAGCAAAGGGTATGCCTTCAAAGAGCTCGAGGCAAAGCGGGACATAGGGGTTGGAAAGCACAAGGTTTCATGCTGGATGAAGAGAGGCAACGAGCTGAATGGAATAGGCGACAATTTGGGATCTCTACAGACAGAGGTACCCAGCCATAATCCCCAGGCTGCACTTGATGCTGGTTTTCTTAGAGCCCCACTTCTCATCATTCTCTGTGTGATACGACCTTCATATAACTAGAAATAGTTACTTAATCCATAATCATTCTCCTCTCATTTAAGTGAGAGAAACAGATATCACCCAGTCAACACATATTTGCTCTTCATTTAATACATGCCCAGCACCTGGTGTGTGAGCTCTGTAGGGGATACAAAATAACATTTAAGGTTACAGAACATTTTACAATATTTTGTTATATGATCATCACAACAAATCTGCATGGTGAGGCAAAACAGAGATATAAATATAAACATCCTATCATAAATTATTTTAATTTACATTATCACAGCTTCATTTTACAGACGGACTCTTGAGATGCAGAGAAGTTAAGTGGCTTGCCCTAGTCACACAACTACTGTGTGGTAATGACATAAAGCCAGGTCTTTGGATTCTAAATCCTGTGCTCTTTCACAATTCCCTCTGTCTCTTAACAAATACATGCTAGCAGAGGTGCGGTGTTTGAAGATTATTGCTGAAATATCTGGAACTGTATGTAATATGAATTCTGAAAATCCTGCTGACCCCTGGTTTGCATATATAAATGAAAGGGGAAATAAATCATTCCTTCTGCTAGGAAAGCTCCAAACTCAAACGTTTACTTATCTTAATGAAGTGCTAACACATTCTCATAGGTTAACCCTTCTACTAGCTAGATTTTCCCCCTCTTTCTTTCTATTCCTTTTTTTCTTTTTGTTGATGAAGAGAATTGGCACCCTTTACCCAAAAGCCTCTGCTCTCTGATTTTTTTTCTATTTTTTTTCCTTTCTGCCCCCCCAGTTGCTCCCCTCACACTCCTGATGAAATTCTCCTCAGGTCCTCAGTGGCTGTCTGGGGGTGGGTCCAAAGATGGTGACAGATTAGAATCCACGTGGCATTTACCGTTGCTATAAACTGGCAGCATTTGTGTTAAAAAATAATGCCATTTATCATGGTACAATTAAAACTCTCCTTTCATGGATTTTTCTTCAGTATGAGAAAACAAAACAAAACTATCACTTAGCCCACTTGCACTAGGCACAAAGGAGTCCAATATGCTCAGATTCTCAGAGCTCAGTCCTCGGCTCTCAAGCCAGGACATGGATTTGGGAGCCTGGATTCCAAGAAACTGTTGGTGGAATGTAGAACTGATGGGACAGACTTGATTGGCAGAACTGAAGCTGGAGAGAATGGAAATAATAGGAGGATTTCAAAAAGGAAAAATATTGTAGCCAAGCTTGACAGTTTCCATCTAGGAAATGATGAAGGAGAGAAGGAAGACCTCAATTTCTCAAGTCCACTAGGGTCATAACCTTCACCTGCCTGATGCAATTGGGAAAAAAAAGCCAATTTAGCAAAAACATAGTAAGTTCAGATATGGGACAGACCTATTTTAGCCCCATGGTTTTCTGTTTTCATACTTACATGTGTCTAGTATATTGTGGGTATTCAGTAAATATTGAAAAAAATGAATGGAGACTTGGAGATGTTATGTTAGAGTAAAAATAGAAAAGCATCCATTAAAGGGGTGCTGAAAGGAGAGAAAGATCCATGTGGGACATCATCACCACATTTTTCTTCTGCACAAATGCAAAAGGGAGCTTGGGGGAAAGAAAAACCTCTGGAAAAAAGAATGTGGGGAGGGGACTGGTCCAGAAGTCTATGGTGCACCTGAAACCTGGTCTTTATGTAAAAATAGCAAAAGAGGGGAAAGAGAAGGGGGAAGAAGGATAACGAATCTAAAAGAAGGGGAGAGAAAAAAAGAGGGTGAAAAGAATGAGAGGCTGGAAAGAGGGAAGGAGGACAGGGAAATGAGAGAAATTGGGAAATCGAGAACATTAAAGAGAGGAATAAGAAGGGGAATGCGATTTTGGAAAGGAAAAAAGAAAAAGAAGGATGGAGAGAAAACACGGTTCCATTCTAACATTGGCAGTGCTGGTGTGTGGGTGTTGTAGAAGAGGAGGGGGTCCAGGGCATTGTGCAACTATTATTATATAATTAAGTCTAATAACAGTAATTCGCTGGGAGAGGTCACTGCCTGCATTGTGGACAGAGTCTGATTTGATAAGACTGATGCTTCTTATATTCATGTTGCCTGATGTGGGGCCAGGAGAGTGGGGGCACTGGTTTAGGAGAAGTGAAAAGCAGAGAGGATGACTCGACTTGTTCCCCCTCCAGCTTTCCTGAATAGAGGCTGCTTCAGACTCAATCACATTCGATTATTCCCATTTATAATTCTCCTAGCCAAAGCCTTGTCTCTTCATTAATTATGGCGATTAGCTTGAACTGTTGTTGATGCTAATTAGACTCTGAGAAATGTGTTTGGGCTACCCATTGGTTGGCATTTAGGAGTGGGAGAGAGGATGGAGAAGAAGTGGGGAAAGTTCCAGTGCTTAATCTATCCAGACTTGGGCAAGCACAAAAGTGAGAGCTGCCCTAGCTCAACCACAGAAGGAAGAAGCATCAGTGGAGAGTACCCCTCCCCACACAGGGGTTCGACCTTTGTTTACTGCTCTTGTGTTTTCTCCAATGGATACTGTGCACATTTAGGCTTTTGTTATTATACATTTGCTCATGCTGCTGCTTCCTCCTGAAATGCTTTGCTCGTGCTTGCCCACCATTCCAAGTCTTCAGAGTCTAAGTGATGACCCCACTTCTTCCATGGAGCCTTTCCTGACTATTCCAATACAAACCACACTCTCTCTACTTTGAATTCCTATTGTTATTACAATAGAGTAGAGTCATTAAGAACACAGGATTTAGAATCAGCAAAATCTGGCTAGGAGTCCCAAATCTGTATTGCTAGCAGTTTGCTTTTAGATAAGTTACTTACCTTTATAAGCCCATTTTCTCATCTTTGTAACTTTGGATAATAATAATAACTGTAAATGGGGTTAGTGTCTGAAGTTTCTTCTATCTAATTTAGCTCAAAGCTGAGAACATAAAATATGGTTAATACATCCTTGGAGACTGAACAAGGAACAGAGTTTGCTGTATCTAAGTGTAAGTATTTTGGAGAAATTAACTTTGGAAGTAAGAGGAGATAGGATAGAAAAAAAATGTAGGCAATGCAACATGGGAATTGTTATCTTATTAGTAGTAAGAAATTCTGGAATTGTGTTTCATTCATTACTCTTTTTGTCAATATCCACACTGGAGAAAAGAGTGGTGCAGTAGGTAGAATAAGTTGTATAGGGACTGGAAAGTCTTACTAGGTATGGTCTTTGGCAGCCACTAAACTATTGGATTCTTGGTGCTTTTTGGACTCTGAATCCAAACTCATTGTTGTAGTGAGAGAGGAAATAATACTAAGATATAGAAACTTCCTTACAATTATTGCAGAAGAGGAAGATAATCACCAAAAGGAGGTTATAATTATTTAGACACTATAATTTCTTGAACATCTATATGTCTAGCCTTGCAATGGGTTTTGTGGAAGAAACATAAAGAGGATAGGAAGTCTAGATCTCTCTCCTGGTTGTTTTGTTTTGTTTTGGGTTTTTTGTTTGTTTGTTTGTTTGTTTTGCTGGGTACAGTGTACTTTATGATGGTGCATGACAAGGTCAGGCCCTATGAGCCCCTCCCCTTCTTCATGGGGTCTGGGATGGAAGCAGTGGAGGACGATAATGCTCAGTGTTGGGTGATAAATTTGGAGCTAGGACTCCCAAGCTGCTGACTGCCTTTCTTTTCTTCTTATGCTGTTGTTGGGGTGGGTGGAACTCTTGCTCCTTGGAGGGCATGTGGACCACGAGGTCTACTACCCTGTTGTTATAACCAAATTTGTTGTTGTACCAGGAGATGAGCTCAACAAAGTGGTCATTTAGGGCAATGCCAGTCCCAGCATCAACAGTGGAAAAATGGGTATCACGATGAAAGTCTCAGGAGAAAACCTGGTCCTCAGTATAGCCCAGGATGCCCTTTAGACATCACCTTCTTGGTGTCATCTTGTGGTCATGAGTCCTTCCACATTGCCAAAGTTGTCATGGATGACATTGGTCCAGAGAACCAGGCAGTTGGTGGTGCAGGAAGCATTGCAGATGATCTTCAGGGAGTTGTCAACATCTCGAGCTTCATGCCCATTGCAAATATGGGAGCATCTGTGAAAGAGGTAAGATGATAACTCTCTTGGCACCACTCTTCAAGTGAGCCCCAACATTCTCCAGGGTCGTGAAGACAATGGTGGACTCCACCACATGTTCAGCACCAGCATCAGTCCATTTGATGTTGGTGATATCTCTATCCTGAAAGAGGGAGATGCTATTCCCATTGACAACAGCTTCCTGTTGTCAGCCCTGTGGTGCCTTTGAACTTGGATGGAGTCATACTGGAACATGTAGAGCATGTAGCTGAAGTCAGAGAAGGGGTCATTGATGGCAACAACCTGTACTTTTCTGTAGTTTACAGCACACTGGTGACCAATGCCCAACATGGCCAAATCACTGATTCCAACCTTCACCATTGTGTATCAGGGATGTAGCTGGCACTGTGGGAGAAGCTGTGGGAGGAACCCTGTATTTTTTTTTAACTCATTTGACAATCACTTAATGAGTGCCTACTATGTTTCATTGTCTAAACTCAAAATGTTCATGGACTTTTAAGCTTGAGGGAGACCCTTAATGCAATAGTTAGAGCGTGGGTTTCCCCTCTCTAGAGTACTGCAGAGGCAGGAAGAGGCTTTCTGGCCACCTGTTCATCGTGGCCTGCGAGACCATCAAAGGCTGGTGCCAGATCTTCAAAGGAGCTTTTGTGGTAAGAGGTGCTGAACTCCATGAGGCCCCCTGGTCTACTGTGGGCTTGTCTTAGGACTTGAGATTTGCTCTGACGCCAACCACTACTGCTTTAGGTCGCTCTCTCCACTGGCTTTGCTTATTACAATTGCCTAGTCCAGATTTTGGCATCCAGCTCAAGCATCTTAATCTCATTAATTCATCCAGTAGGCACTCATTAAGTGTCTATTATGCCCTCAGCATCGGCAGTACAATATCAGGGTTAAATTCCCAGTCTCTGAAGTCAGGTCAATGTGTCCAAAGGATGTCTCTGCCACTTACTATTTGTATGACCCTGAGCCAAATTACTTTATTCTTTTTTCTTTTCTTTTCTTGTTTATTTTTTTAAATGTTACATTCAAAGAGTATGAGGTCCCCATATAGCCCCCACCCCCCTCACCCCACTCTTCCCACATCAACAACCTCTTTCATCATCGTGGCACATTCATTGCATTTGGTGAATACCTTATGGAGCACTGCTGCACCACATGAATATTTATTTCTTTTTCGTTCTTCAATTTTTTAATTACACTTTTCTATTATTTTTTTAAGGAAAGTTAGATTACATAAATATTACACAAAACATATAGGAGATTCCCATATGCCCCACTCCCTAGCCCTCCCACATATTCCCAAGCCAAGTTATTTTAACACTTTCTCATCTTTAAAAATCAGATCGATACTAGTAAGGATGAATTGAATGAATACTTGTGGAGTGGTTAAAACGGTACTGTACTTGGGACATAAAAGTTTTAGTATTAGCATTACTCTTTTCAAGGATGCAAAAAATTAAAGTGTGATTCAATAAACAAATATGTGTAGTAAAATATTGCATGTCCTACAATAAAAATCTACTTAGGGTATGCTGTGGGAAGAAGAGGAGCCCTATTGTTAAAGGATGGCAGTAGAGTAAAACGCAGGAGAAAACTAGACTAACAAAAGTTCGTCTAAGTAAGTGAAAGGAGAGATCCAGGAGAGAGAGGATTCAGCAGCCACTAGAGAGGGAGTCAGTGTAAAAGGCTGTGGCCAATGGTATCAAATGCCATGTATATCAATTTAATAGGAGGAATGACAAAGTTGTCCATTGGCTTGGCCTGGTCCTATTTACAGCTTCTAACTTTCAGTGCAGATAATTCTCAAGGATTTCGCTCGACTGTAAGACCAGGTCATTATGAGAAGACGTCAGAGTCTGTCCTGCTGCTTGACAACAAATTTGGGAGCTCAGAAGTCAGACTACCCTTGGCCCTGGTCCTCTTTGTCCAAGGAGCATTGACTGCTCTCAGGCCCCTGGGATTTTTCTCTACTGCCTCTGGAAAGTGCCAGGGGAAGAGGTATCAAAATCTTGCCTTGGGTTGGGCAGAGCACTGAAGTAATTAGTGAATTAAGCTAATTTAGGGTATGAGAGAAGGATGACTATCAAGCTACTAGCTATGGATGCTAGAAAATAATTGAGGGTTGGGAGAGGGAAACCTGACCTTGAACGAATGAGAACAGAGCTTGGTAAATGGGAAAACACTCAGCTAGTATTGTCATTCTTGTTGAGGTTGTTGATGCCCCAAGACAGCCTTCACCATAATAGGTACCCAGGGCACCAAAGAAAGCTCAGACCTCTTGATTCTCAGGACCTCTTCCCGTAATTACACTTCTTTCCCCTTTTGTGTCTGGCTGGACCAAACTAAAGTGTTACATGATATGCCGGTGCCAGAGACCACACTCCCAGAAGGGTCAATAGTGCATGTGGACTGGAAGAAAGGAGAACAGAGAGAGTGAAATGCAAGCCAAGTTTCTCACCTGTCTGAAATGAGCCCAGCTGCTCAATACACTAGTCTGTCTTCATACAACATCTTTCTTATTAATAATGTAAGCATGATGGAGGCGGCTATTGATCTTCGATACCTAAATCTTACTTCTCTATGAATAAAAAATGTAATAAGATCTCAGAAATAAGCTAAAGACCACTGCCTGGGTCTAAATGACAGGGATAAATTACAGTACACTACAAAAGACTGAAAAATGCTAATGGATGGCAGTCCCAGTTTGCTCACTAGCTGGCTTAGAGCAGCTCAAGAAAGGAGCTGCTGGAGAGCTGCAGAGGAGATCACTGATCTCAGCCCCTCTGTGGCTTGCAGGACAGCAGCAGCTCTGTCACTGTCAAAGACCTGCAATGATAATAGTCACAGTCCTTGGGCTTGATATACTTTCTTGCTTCTACTTTTATTGGTGTGATGATGGGGTGGGGGCTAGGGAAGCATTATAGCTTATCTACCTTCAGTGGGATTTAAGATAGAGTATAAAATTAAGTATGATATAAAATGGGAAAATTAAACAGTAAAATATCAAAGGAATGGTGAAATAGACATTGCCAAGCACCTGAGATAAGTTATCTACTCTAGCTGGAGAAGAGTTCAGCTCTTCCTTTCACTGCATTAAAAAAAAAAAGAAAGAAAGAAAGAAAAAAATATATAGCCTACTGAAGCCTGCTTCACTATGTTTAGCATTTCTTTGGTAGGACTCCCTTTCCTTGGAATCAAACTCTATCATTTAGACCAAGGCAGTAGCATATATCCTGAAAACCCCTCTTCCAGCATCAAAATCAAACAGTATATGTAACCACTATAAATTGCCTTTGATGCTGGGAGAAATGTTTTTAAGGATATATGCCACTTGCATTTGAAGGATGGAATGAATATAATGAAGATAATGAATATAATTCACTCAGCTAGCTCTGGTTGAACCCTTTTAGTGGCACCAGCACTTCCACAGGTAAAGACACATTTAAAGTATTAAGTGGTCTTTTCTAGATACAGTCTGTTTTTGTGTTCTTTCTTGCCTTCTAGTCCTACCACAGCAATTGTGTTATCCTATTAACCCTAGAGAAGTGAGGTTCTTTCCAATTTTGATAAGCCCTTTGAAGAATGTCCTTCCTTCCTTCCTTCCTTCCTTCCTTCCTTCCTTCCTTCCTTCCTTCCTTCCTTCCTTCCTTCCTTCCTTCCTTCCTTCCTTCCTTCCTTCCTTCCTTCCTTCCTTCCTTCCTTCCTTCCTTCCTTCTTTTGCTTCTGGGTTAAAGTTTAAATGACATGTTTCTCAGCTTCCTTCTCTTTCTCTTTCATTTTTTCTTTACCCGTACCCTTCAAAGGTCCAATCTATTGGATTCACCCTTTCAACTGCTCTTTGTCACAGATTCCATCCTCAACCAACTTATCCTATCTCTCTTTTCCAGGGGCTTTATTCCTTTATTTCTAGTCTGGTCATACATAAAAAGAACACTGATGCAGGACTCAAGACATATGGTGTCTATTGCTCACATCATTACCAGCTCTGAATTCGGATATGTTGCTTCTCTTACCTGCTGGACAGTAAAGTGAAGACCTTTCACCCAAAGATCTCTAAGGTCCTTACCATCTCTGAGAAACAGGTTTCTACCTCCACCACTTCCCTGAAATTGCTATTTCAAAGGTTACAATTATTTTCTAATTGCAAATCCAGGAACTTTTCTCAGTGATCTACCTACTTGACCTTTGGGGTAACGTTTAATTATTGATTTCATTTTCCTGCTTGAAACTCTTTACTTCCTTTTTTTCATGGTACTCTATTTTCTTATTTATTTAAGAATTCTTATCTTTTACTCTTCCTATATCCTCAATTTTCTCTTCCATATTGCCAAATACGAGAAAATCGTAGAATGTCTACAGAATATTAAAGCCTAGAACAAAACAAAATAAAAAAGAGAACTAAGAATTGCATATCCTTAAGAATTAGCATTTATATGTAAGAGTCATCAAAGTTATTTTAGACATGGTTTAGAGATGTTACTGCCAAACTATCTTTTCTGAATTAAAATTACTCAAAGTAGAGAGAAAACAATGAATAAAAGTTAATGGAACTGGGGAAGCAGACTTGGCCCAGTGGTTAGGGCATCCGTCTACCACATGGGAGGTCAGCGGTTCAAACCCTGGGCCTCCTTGACCCTTGTGGAGCTGGCCCATGCACAATGCTGTTGCGTGCAAGGAATGCCCTGCCATGCAGGGGTGTCCCCACATAGGGGAGCCCCACGCGCAAGGAGTGCACCCCGTAAGGAGAGCCGCCCAGCGTGAAAGAAAGTTCAGTCTGCCCAAGAATGGTGCTGCACACTCAGAGAGCTGACACAACAAGATGACACAACAGAAAGAAACACAGATTCCCATGCCACTGACAACAAAGAAGCGGACAGCAAATAGACACAGAGAACAGATAACTGGGGTGGGGGTGGGGGATAGGGGAGAGAAATTTTTTTTAAAAGTTAATGGAAGTGAATAAAATGATTAAATATAATGAAGTCGTTTTAAAATAGAATGCCAATGAGCAATAAAACCAAATAAATATAGAATTTTCTAATTAAGCATTATTATTATAGATATATAGCATACTACATATGTCAGCATGTTTTTTACGAAACAAGATAAACTATGTAAAAATAATTTGTAGGGAAAGAAAAATTAAAAGCAGTATAATTTCATATAGAACAAAGTTAATGGAAACAGTTTCCCTATGAATATTGATAATTAATAAAAATACATGAAAAATTTTAACCATTGTATTTTTATCGCTTAGATTTAAGATGTATGTCTGTCAGATCAAAAGAAGGGGATAAAGGAGGGGAATATTCAATGTCAATATAACAAAGACAGATCAAAGGGAACTTAAAGAAGTATATACAAGAAATCATAAAGCAAGGTGATAGAAGATACATACCATTTATCAGTCTTAAAAATGAATGTGATGTGCCAGGTGAGCCTTGACTCTCAACAGAGTTGCAACAATACATACTCTCCAGTTCATTAGACTCACCCAGGACAACTAACAAAAGGATGGTGATGGGCAACGCCTATCCCAAGAATCAGAGGGTATCTGCAACTGCAAGCAAGACAGTTCCATCCATCTGCCCCATGGGATGTAAGCCCCCTCTCAGTTGGAGTCAGAGTTGGGCATCACTATTCCCAAAGTCCTCAAGATAGAAGAATGAACAAACATAAGGAAGGGATGCAACTATGGACTAAAGTAGATTTATTATTATGCCAGTAATGGAAGAACTTGCAATACTGATATAAAGACCGTGGTCACCAGAGGTTCTGAGGGAAGAGAGGGAACAATAGGTGTAACATGGGGCGTTTTTGAGCCATTGGAATCGTTCTGCATGATATTACAATGACATATACCAGCCATTATACATTTTGTCAAAACCTATAAAATTGTGCAGGGCAAAGTGTAAAACATAATATAAACTATAGACATGATTAGTAGCAATGTTTCAATATGTGTCCATCAATTGTAACAAATGTATCACATTAATGAAAGACATTTACAGGGGAAAGTTTGCGTGGGGAGGAGGTGGGGTATATGGGAATTCCCCTTATTTTCGATGTAACATTTACATAATCTAAAGCTCCTTTAAAAATAAAACCCAAAAATTATTAAAAAATGAATGTGAGAAATCATGTAAAGTATAAAACCATAAAACTACTAGAAAAAGCATAGAGAACATATTCAAGATTTAGGACCAGGTAAATAATTCTCAGAGATGATATTGAAAGAATGATCCATAAAAAATGATAAATCAAACTCATCGGATTAAAAACTTTTGCTGTGTGAAATATCATGTTAAAGAGGATGAAAAGGCAAGCTACAAATAATGATAAAGTATCACCAAACCACACATCTGACAAAGAACTCTCAAAACTCAACAGTAAAATCCAATAGAAAAAGACAAAAACAAAACAAAACATAAAGACAAAGATGGCAAATAAACACATGAGAAGATGTTCACCATCATTTGTCTTTGGAGAAATACAGATTAAAACCACAATGAGTTATCATGACACACCTATTGAATGGCTAAAATTATGAAAAAATAATAAAAGCATGATATCAAATGCTGGCAAGAATGCAGAGATGATATATTTGGTGGCAATTGCTGATGAGAATGTAAAGTGGTACAGCTACTCTGAAAAATAATAATAATGTATTAATATTGCTTCATTAGTTGTGATAAATTAATGTGCAATATTAATAATAGGGAAATTGGGCATGGGGAAAATGGGAATCTTCGTAAATATCTTCTCTAACTTTTCTATAATTCTAAAACTATTTAAAATAAAATTTTATTTAACAAGAAAATAAATGTGAGTAGATTAAATATCCATATTAAAAGCCAAGTGTTTTTAGATTGTGTTAAAACACCACAAAACACAAAATCCTAGAGTCCAATTATGTATTATTTATAAGATATAGCTAAAAGAATTATGAATGAAATTTAAAAATAAAATTATGTTTAATGATACATCAAATAAATACAAATGAGGAAAGGTTTATTTAACTGAAAAAGGAGAATTCAAGACAAAAAGCAGTTAATGGAATAATGAGGTCATTCATAATAAAGATATAGTGATCATCAACATTTATTATAAATATCACAGTACTGGAAATTTTTAAAATGATTTAGAAACAAATCAATACTATCTTAACATAAAGAAAGGACTTTAAGACAACACTTTAAGTCTTTGTTAGATCAAATTGATTAAAATAAATGAAAATATAGATGAATGATACAACAAGGAAGGTTGATTTTACAGATGTTTATCAAAATGTGTAACCCTAGAGAATACATTTTATTTTTCAAATAAACATGATTTGCTTATAAAAATTAACCTCTCTAGCAAAGAAAACAACAATGAATTCCAAAAAGTAAACATTTTATGGTCATATTATTTAATTGCCAAATAGTAAACATAAATCTATATCTCAATTGCATATAGATCAATGGAATAGAATTGAGAGTTCAGAAATAAACACACATATTATGACCAATTGATTTTTGACAAGAGCACCATGTCCACTCAATGGAGAAAGAATGGTTTTTTAAGTAAGTAGCACTGGGAAAGCTGTATATCCACATACAAAATAATCAAGGTGGACCTCTATTTCATACCACATATAAAAATTAACTCAAAATGGATCAAGGACCTAAATACAACACCTCAAATTATGAAACATTTAGAAGAAAACATAGAGAAAATATCTTCAAGATCTTGTATTAGGCAATGGATTCTTAGACTACAGCAAAGCATAAGGAACAACAACAAATACAAATATTGGACTTCATCAAATTGGAAAAAACCATGCTTCAAAGAACATTGTCAGGAATGTGGAAGACAGCTTAAAATATGGAAAAGTATATTTGGAAACCATATACCTGATAATGGTTTAATAGCCAGAATATATAAAGAAATTCTTCAACTTAACAACAATGAAAGGCAGCACAATTAAAAACTAGGCAAAGGACTCAAATAGTCATTTCTCAAAAAAAGCTATAAATGGCCAATAAGCACATGAAATGTTCAACATCATTAACCATTTGGGAAATTCAAGACCAAACTACAATAAGAGACTACTTCATATGTACTAGAATGGCTAGTGTTTTTGTTTTTTGTTAAAGTGGGGGAATAACGAGTGTTGGTGAGAATGTAGAGAAATAAGAACCCTTGTATATCACCCTTGTTGGTGGGAATATCAAATGGTGATGCCAATATGGAAAACAGTTTGGTGTTTGTTCAGAAGCTTAAGCATAGAATTGTCATATGACCAGGCAATCCCATTTCTAAGTATATGCCCAAAAGAACTGAGAACTGGAACTTGAACAGATATTTGTAATGTTTATATCAGCATTATTCACAGTGGCCAAAAGGTTGATTCAGCCCAAGTGTCCATCAGCTGATGAATGGATAAACATACAATGGAATATTATAAAGGCTATAAAAAGGAATGAAGTTCTGATATCACTGCAACATGGATGAACTTTGAAGACTTCATATAGAATGAAATAAACCAGACACAAAAATACAGTTATTGTATGATTTCCCTTCTATAATATATGTAGAATAAGCAAATTCATAGAGACAGAATGTAGATTACAAGTTACCAGGGCTGGAGTTGGGGTGGGAGAGGTAGAATGGGGCATTAGTGCTTAATGGGTGCAGAGATTCTCTCTGGGGTGCTGGAAAAGTTTTGATAATAGTGGTGATTGTAACACAACATTGTGAGTGTAACTATTATACTACTGAATTGTATACTTGAAAGTGTTTAAAATGGGACATTTTATGTTGTATATACGTCACTAAAATAAGAATTTTTTTAAAAATTGCTTTTATTAAATAAGGAAGAATAAAAATAAATTAAGAATTCAAAATTAAGAAATTATGGACTTACCACACTCAGCTAAGATGGAGGTGAAGAAGGACAACCACCACACCATGGAGCCTAGAGTGATTACAACTGAAAATGGGAGGATTGCATCCAGCATCCAGGTGGAATCTGAGCCTCCTCTTGACATAAAGGTGCAATGGACACAACCAATCCAGTGTCCACATAGAAGAGGTGGCATTGGATTGGGAAAAGTGGACATAATGGACAAAGGGTATGGGGAAAGGCAGGAAGAGATGAGAGGTGGAGGCGTCTTCGGGACATGGAGCTGCCCTGGATGGTGCTTCAGAGGTAATCACCGGACATTGTAAATCCTCACAGGGCCCACTTGATGGAATAGAGGAGAGTATGGGCCATGATGTGAACCAATGTATATGAGGTGCAGAGGTGCCCAAAGATGTACTTACCAAATCCAATGGATGTGTCATGATGATGGGAACGAGTGTTGTTGGGGGGGGGGAGAGGGGGGGTGGGGGGGTGGGGTTGAATGGGACCTCACATATATATTTTTAATGTAATATTATTACAAAGTCAATAAAAAATAAAAAAATTAAAAAAAAAATAATAAAAAAAAAATTAAGAAATTATAAAATTTGATAGAAAAACACTCAGAAATTGGAAAAGATAATGATAGAACAAAAATTAATGAATGAAAAAACAAAAGAATTGGAAGTAAAAACCTAAGAGACACTTAAAACATCTGATAAATATTTTGCATGTATAGTAAACAACAAAAAGTGGATTAAATACTAAAACACACAGGATATAGCATGACAGCCCAAGGATATATCTTGAAATTCAGAATAACACAATTTCAGCTCTGTGTTATTTAATTAGAGAATCTCAAAGAACTGAATGACTTTCTAGTAAAAGGCAATGACCAAAATGAACTCAGAAAGAAAAATCAAACCTCATAGTCTGACTACGAGGAATGAATGAAATTTAAATTGCTTTCAGAAATTACCTTATAGTCTCATTATAGATGAGCCAAATTATGTTGCTACTTCTTTTTTTTCTTGTCTCATTTCTAGCCAGCAAGATTTCAGCCAGGATAAGCTCAGTCTTCAGCAGCTCTAGCCTGGACAATCTTCTGCTGGAATAACACAGCTCTTTCAGCATTTCCAAAGTCAGATTATCCTAAAACAAGATCCTAAATGCAACCTATGTGTCCAAAGTTTTAGTCATTGTATCACAGGTTTACAACTCCAGGCCTTACCCAAAGCATATAAAAAACAAGCTGAGAGAGATCTTAAACTATACCAGAAGGTAAAATCATGCTTTTATCCAGTGGTAAGTCTGATCCCCAGTTAGAAGTTACTTTCAGCATGGGGTTGAGTGAATTATACGGGAGTAGAGCCCAAAAGAAACACGCAGAGGCTGCACAAATAGGAAAACTAAGAAACAAGACAAGCAAATTATGAAGCTATTATTCGGTAATAATAGCTTTTATTGGGCAAACAAAACAAAATGAAAAAGTTGAAAAGCGTCTTTGTATAATTTATTCAAAGTAAACATGAGAAATTAAAAGACTAAGATTGGAAAATAACTGAAATTAGCCAAAGGGTCTTATAAAAGGATTTTTTTTTCTCAATTATTTTTTTTATTGACTTTGTAATAATATAAAAGGATTTTAATAAAATAAGTCCAACTAATGTAAGACAATAACAGGCAGGTCACAGAAACATCAGAAGAAATTGGAGAAAATGTTTTACTCCAATCTACATTGGAGAGGGTAGAGGTTTCTTTTAGGGTCCATATTGATAAAAATTTTCAGTGATTGCTTAGGGAGAAACAAAGAAAAATTCCTATCAGAATATCTCCGACATCAGAATATAAAGAAATCCCCTATAGAATATACATAGTTTGTTTTATGTAATTTTATTAAATAAGTGGTAGGGTAATATATACATAGCTCTTATTGCAAGTTAGATTTAGCTCCTCCCTGCCCCCACATATTGATAGAGTAATTTCTGAATGGAATTTAAATCAACGTTAACCTGCCTGACAGTGCCATAAACTCAAACAGAAAATAACTATTCTTTTCTGTACCAGAGACAATGCTGTATTTATTAAGTCTCCTTAATTTTCCTTTTCTTGAGCACATAAGAAGACTGCATTTCTCAGGTACACCTGCAGTTAGATTGGGTAATGGGACTAGTACTGGCCAATGAGTTAAAGCATAAATGAAATGAGTCGCTTCTGTGCCCAAAGATAAAAAGAACAGTGTGAGTTTTCCATGTACTCTCTCTTCATGGAAGCTCTATGGCAAAACCGTAAGATGGAAACAGCTTGGGTCCTTGAGCTGTTTTTTGATGGGAGCCGCTTAGAGAGATGGAAGCATCTCCTTTGCTTGAAGAAGCTTGTTTTTTTTTTGCATTAAGTCACTGAGATTTCAGGGATTGGTCATTACTGTGTCCTTACCTGGCCTATTTTGACTAAGATATTTTACTGTCCAAGGTGGGGCATCATAGTCAATATTATTCTTCACTGAAAATGTACAATTCTATATTTTAGACAACTCTTAATTGTTATTACTGAGATATTATGACTTTTTATGATTCCACATTGGTCTTTCTTTATGCATTGTACCTCTATTTACACTGTTATCCCTTCAACTTGTCCCAATAAACAATTATTTTGGGAGTTAGGGCATGTTAAATGATTGTATGTGTGTGTGTGTGTAATGTAATGTATTGTAATGATTACCCCTGTCTTAGACCCTTAGTTGTTTCCTCAGATATCTGCTTGGCTTAACAACCTTACCTCATCTAACTCTTTGCTTATAGCTCACCAGCTTACCTTTTCAATGATCTCTAATGGACTATCCTAGTTAATACTGCAACCTACACCTACACACACATGTATCCAAATTCTTCTTACTCTAATCTACTTTTTAATTTTTTCCCGTGGAAAATATTATCTTTTTATGTACTATTTAATGTGCTAATTTATTGCAGTTATTGTCTAGCGTGTACCCTTTCAGCCCCGGCTGTAAATTCCACCAAAGATAAGGATTTTCGTATGCTTATTCATTTCTAGGAAAGTTCTGGGCACCTAGTAAGATTCAATAAATATTTCTTTTTTTAAAAAATTATTTATTTTAAAGGAACTTAGATTATATAAATGCTACATAAAAAATATAGGGGATTCCCATATGCCACACTCCCTACCTCTCCTGTACTTTCCCACATTAACAACATCCTTCATTAATGTGGTACATTTGTTACAGTTGATAAACACATATTGCAGCATTGCCACTGACCAAGGATTATAGTTTACATTGTAGTTTTCACTCTGTCCCATGCAATTTTGTAAGTTAAGACAAAATATATAGTGACCTGTATCCATCATTGCAATGTCATTCGGGACAAATCCAAAGTTCCGAAAATGCCCTTATACTACAGGTATAATATTTCTTGAATGAAAAAGATATTCATTTAGAACAAGACATGGTACTGGGCATTGTGAGAGATGCAAAGATCCACAAAATGCCATTTTGTAACTGTCCTTGATGGACTTAAAATCTAGCAAGAGGAATCAGTGAAGTGCAGATGTCACTATAATGCTAAGTATAAAATGTAGCATGTGCAGGAGGTGATAAGATTCTTTCCAGCTTGGTCAAAGTATGTGGATGTGCGTGTCGTGTATATTTTTATACTCTATGACATTCTAAGAATATTTCCCCTCTTAAATTTGTCCTCTCCCATTTACCTTATAAAATTTATAGATTCAGGCCAAATTTAGATACGACAAGTGGTCCCATAATCTTCAAAATTAACTAAATGGGAATATTCCCAGACAGTTAAAAATATTTGTGGAACAGCCTGTAACACTCAGAGTTGAGTCTACCCTAAGAAACTCGTTATCTTTGTTCAGGACATTGTAACCTGTCTCTTCTATGAGGACCCTGGGGACAAATACCTGGGAGGCTTAAGTATCCAGAGTAGTTTTATATCTGCTGAACACAATTGGTTTGTTTTTTGTCACAGGGACAGTGTGAATTGCATAATTAATCAGGTTTACCTTCTCAAGTAGTCTATTTAAAAGCCTAGAGCCCAATTTGCTCAATTTGTTCATCTGCTGTGATTACATGGTCCTTGATGACTTGTATTTCAACATAGTATCTTCCTTGTTCCTACTTCCATTTTATGCTTCTACCCTTGTTTTCTTTTTCCTTGTCACCTTCTTTTAAAGCATGTTTATTTATTTATTTTATATCCCTATAAGCCTCTTCACATCCTCTTTGAAAGGAGTTAGGGAAAAATATGAAGAAAGTAGATGCTATATATCTGTTATGTGCTAGAGCCTTGGAAGGGAAGATAAAGAAAAGAGGCAAGCAAGGAAGAAAGAAAGAAAGAAAATAAACCGATGATATAGCCCCTGCCCTCAAGAAACTTGAGGAGTGATAGCCCAGAGCTCTGTGGGTGGCTGTGGCACACATTGATTTCTCCCCTGTCTGAACTCTAACAGCTCTTAGCGTCAATAACACCCAATTTAGCACTTGAGGATATACTGTCTGGTAGAGTCTTCTCATTGTTTTATGTGGCTGAGTGTTGCCTTTTGGGCAGGGGCCTAGTGTTAACTTCTCCTCTCTTATCATAGTGACTAGTGCAGTTGCTTGGCTGATTGATTGACGGAGAAGCCATCCTCACCAGCAAGATGACCCAGGCCCTTCTAACACACAGTCTGGGGCAGCCAGCCCCCTTAGACCTGCCTGGTCATCCAACAGCATTTACTGCCTGATTTATCCTTGCCACGTGCAAGGATCTTTGAGGAAATGGACTCTTGCTTCATTTCTGTATGTCGGGTTTTTGTCTAAATGTGTTACTGTGAGGTGAAGGGCAATTGTTCAATAATAATTAATTCTTGCATTCCACAAAGATTTACTCAGTGCTTGCTCTGTGCAGGGCACTGTTCCACAAATTTGTAATATATCAGCATATAGCAGTAAACAAAACAAAGAGTCGTGACCTGGTGGTGTTTCCATTCAGATGGGGGGGGGGCGGGAAGATATTAAATATGTAAATTAAATAGTGTGTTAGATGGACGTAGTGCTGTAGAACAACAAATGGGTGGATGTGAGGGAGAGAAACTGGACGAGTTTCAGGAAGGTAGGGTGCTGTGATTTTAAATAGGTTGGTGAGGAAGGTTCTCGCTGAATGAGAAATGAAAGGAAGTGAGAAGGTGAGACATGCCCACATTGGGAGGAAGACTAAGGCAGAGAGAAGAGCTAATGCAAAGGCTCTGAAGAAGAAACCTACTTGGAACCCTCAAAGAACACCAAGAAGGCTGATGTGATCAGAATAGAGTGAATGAGCAAGAGAATGATAGAACATGAGGTGAGAGAAGTGACAGGGAACCAGATTCTACATAGTTCTGCAGGGCACTGTGGAACTTGGAGATTACGTTCCATAGGGTGGGACGCCCACAGAGAGGTTTGAGCAGAAGAAGAACATAGTCTTACTTGGTTTTTAGCAATTTCTTCTGTGACTGTGTTGAGAGACGATGGAAGCAGAACAAAGTGGAAGTGAGGAGAAAAGTTAGGAGGCTATGGCCTCTCTGAGAAACTATGAAAGCAGTGAAAAGTGGTCAGATTCTGGAAATATTTTTGAAGGTGGAACATATGGTATGTCTTAATGGTTTCAGTATAGGATGTGAGAGAGTAGAGTTAAGGATGACTCCAAGGTTTTTGGCCTGAGTACCCGAAGGGATAGAATTGCCATTTACTGATCTGAAGAAGACTCTGGGAGGTAACCTAAGGGGTTTCATGTTGGGCAGGATCATTTTCACATGTTTATTAGGCATCCAAGTTGAGATTGCATATGTTAGCCTTAGAGTTTAAGAGAAAGGTCTGAAATGGAAATGTAAACTTGGGAGTCATTGGAATATAAAGCCATAAGACTCTAGGTTACAAGAGATGAGAGCAGATAGAGAGAAGAAGACCAAGCCTGAGCCCTGTGGCCCTCCATCATTAATAGGTAGATGTAAAGAGAAGAGAACAGTAAAGGAGCCTGAGCAGGTGTAGTAGGAAGAAAATCAGGAGAGGGAATGTCCTCAAAGCCAAGTAAAGAAAATGTATAAATGTGGAGGGCGTTATCGATAGGGTCAGATGCTACTGAAGGGTAAATTAAGATAAGGACAGAGAATTGATTTAATAATGCAGAGGTCATTGGCAACCTTGATACAAGCAGCTTCAATGGACTGGTGTGCCCACAGGATTGATTGGAGTGAGTTTATGAGACAATGGTTAAAGGGAAACTGAAGACAGTGAATATAGATAACTCTTTCAAGGATTTTGCTGCAAAGTGGGGCAAAGAAATGGCTGGTTGGGATGTGAGGATTACAAGTTGTTTTTTTCTTTTTAAGATGAGGGAAATAGCAATATTTTTGTATGCTGATGGAACGGTTTCAGTAGAAAATGGAAAATCGATGATGCAAGAGAGGGAGGGGGCAGAATTGCTGAAGCAGTGTCCTTGAATATTGAAGCAGAGAATGAAAGCTAGCATCCAAGTGCAGAGACTGGCTTTAGACGAGGGAACAGATCTATGGTAACAGGCAGAAAGACAGCACGTGGATGCAGATGCTGCTGGTGGGCAGAATGCCGTGGTATAATAATAACCACTTTTTATTACACACGTAGGATGTGCCAAGCACTTAATATATATAAGGAACTTAACAAAAATTCTGAGAAATGGTTATTATCAGCTCTATTTCATAGTTGAGTAAATGAAGCTCAGAGAGTGGAATGAGTTGACCAAGACTACACCACAGCTGGGAATCGGGGAAAGTGGCAATGTTAGGATCCAAGCCCACATCCTTCTGACTCCAAAACCACTATTCTGCTGTCTCTGTGGGCTAAAGGTCCGTGGTCTTTGAGGCTGGGCATCCCTCTAAAGGTCCCTCAGACTCCAGCAGAGACCACGAGTGAGGCAGGAAGGCAGCGTCAGCTCAGTCGGGCACCTCTGCACTGTTTCTGCTCAGATGCTGGATTCCAAGACACCACAAAAGGGAAGTCCAAGGGAAAAGCCTCGCCCCCCCTGCCCCCCAAAGAGGTCATTAGCATTCAATAATCCCGTCCAAGAAAGGAAGAAATGAGAACTTGTCTAGGACTGACTGGGTACCTCAGGGAAGGAAACATGGAGGGAGGTATAGCATAGAGCTGCCCATGCTAAGCCGTGTGCCTTCTGCATGGCAGACCTCAGCGCAGGCTCACAGAGCTGAACAGTTGGCTCTATCCTCTTTGATCACCTGCTCTGCAGTAGTGGCCTTCTCATGGAAGATTAGAGTCAGAAGATGCATGAGCTCCAAGACCATCTTGCCCAATCTCCCACCCAGTGAGTAATGCTCTTACTGTGAACCTGCCAAACCCTTCTTGGAACCCCTATTTATGGAGACCTCACCACCTCACTGGACAGCAGGCTCTATTACTAGGCAGCTACGATTGGTAGGGATTTTGCGTTGAAGCATTGCTGAAATCTGACTCCGTTTATCTCCCATCCACTGGCTGTGATGATAGAGTTACATCTGCTGTGGAAGTCAAATCAGCTTTACTTGCAAGACAATCCATCCTAAGTAGCTTCAGTAGGGTCAGAGAAGAGAAGAAGATTTCTATACCCTTATAATCTCATATTGTGGTCACAAAAGCAGGAAAAGGTAACACCAAGAAGCTCTTGTTTTTAGAGTGCTGGGGCAGTGACTACTTTTTTTGGCCTTCTGCTGAGACAGAGGAAAGTTAGCTTAGATGTAGGGCTCTACTCCTTCCCTGACAGGGCTCTGTGCTGCCATGATTTTCCCACAAGTCTTGTCTGCAAAAGGATGAGCCAACAGTGCCCCCAACCCACAACTAACCCCCCAGATCTCCCTTACTTATCTGGTGCAGTCAGTCCTTGCTTGTAATGATGCTCCTTGGGGGAGCCCTAACCTTATCACCTATCAAATGTATGTCCTGCCATGGCCCACTGGGTGGACTGGGGGAGAGCGTAAACTACAATGTAAGCCACTATCCATGTGGTGCAGCAGTGCTCCAAAATGTACTCACCAAATGCAATGAATGTGCCACGATGATGAAAGAGGTTGTTGATGTGGGAGGAGTGGGTGAGGGGGGTGGGGGGGGTATATGGGGACCTCATATTTTTTTAATGTAACATTAAAAAAAATGAAGAAGGGGAAAAAAAAGCAAGTGCATGGCTTGAAAGAGAAACTATCAACTTTGCAATGCCATCTTTCTCAGAGAAAGAAGGAAATGTGTAAGGTGCTGGGGCAATGGCAGTGAATGGTCTGGCAGTGTGTTGTGCTGTTTCTGCCTTGTCACAGGGTAGAGGAAGAAAGGCCATTTTCTGATGTTCCCCAAAGTGGGCTAACACACGGTGGCCCAGCTGTCCTTGGGAAATTACGTTACTGCATCGAGGTGAAAAAGTAGCCCATTTTCTCCTCCTATTTTTCCCTAAAATGTCTAAACTGCCTCTATCCATTATAATTTTTTCTCCCTAAGGACAGCTCTATTGAATTAATAGGACATTCCTTTCAAGGTGGGGTGGGGTCCTGCTTTCAAAGGGACACAGGTGAGAATGGAATTCCTGTGTTCTGCCTGGCTGCCTGCCCTCTTGCCTTCTTCCTCAGCGCCTCCCCTGACTCTAGAGCACAGAAGCAAACACAGACAGGGAGAGAGCCCAGGGACTCAGCAGGTAGCTGGGTGGCCGGGGAGTGCAGGATAGTCCACCTGATTCCAGAAAGTAGAGGGGAGAGTCAGATGGGTGAGCATGAGTGAGGGATGGGAAAGGACATTTCCAATAAGACCCACTCTGAACTGTAATCAAGTAAAACCTCCCCAGGCTGCTGAACTTTCTAGCATCCCTCTAAAAAGACGCAGGTAGTTATTCATCACCCTTGACCCCTGCACAATATGGGACCGCTACTAACTCTGCATGGAGATAATTCTTTGGTGCTTCCTGGTAGATGATTAAATACAAGGAAGGAAACTAAACTGTTAATGAACACTTAGTATATCCCAAGTATTGTGCTAAGGACTTTCACATATGCTAAAACATAATTCTCCATTCTGTTAGAACAGGACATATTATCAAATCTTACAGATAAGGACATAAGTTAAATAACTTGGCATAGGACTGAGTCTAGTTCATTTGAGATTATACAATATCTTAGATTATATCCTTTTGTCCCTGTGTTTCTCTGTGTACATCAAGTTCCATTATGATAAATTCGAGGGAATTGACTTGATTTTTCTTTGGATTTTGAACATACCTCACATTGTTTGAAATACGTGGGTCTTGAATTCTTTTATGATTCCTAGGGACTCTGGGCCTATAATTGGTTTTAGGAGTAATAGAATTATTTTCTGTAGAGTCAGTGCCACTGTGTTGTTTAATTTTATATGTCAATTTGGCTAGACTATGGTGTTCAGTAGTTTGCTCAAATTAGTCTAACTGTTACTATGAGATATTTTATAAATGGGATTAGCGTCTTCTATCAGTTGATTTTATAAAGTGCCTGGGCCTCATCCCATCAGCTGGAGGTCTTACATGGAAAGAACTGGAAGAAGAAGGAATTCTGCCTAAAGATAACAAAACACCCTGTACTCTTCTCTGAGCTTCTAGCCCCTAAGAGATTTGGATTCAAGACTTCAACATCAATCCTACTGGAATATCCAGCCTTGATCTGCCCTATTAAATTTGAATTTGTCAGCCCCCACAATTGTGAGACAATTCCTTATAATAAATCTTTCATTACACATACATATATCCTTTTCCTTTCATATATACATATCCTTTTAAAGGACACATGGAGAAGATGCCAATAAATGCTGGCCTGAGAGACAAAATGGACATAAATTTGCTTACAATTCAGTTGAATGGGAATGTGTTAGTAACCCATTGTTGTCTAGTCTCTTTTTTTTTTAAGATTTATTTATTTATTTCTCTCCTCTCCCCAGCCCCACACCCCGGTTGTCTGTTCTCTTTGTCTATTTGCTGCATCTTCTTTGTCTGCTTCTGTTGTCAGCGGCACGGGAATCTGTGTTTCTTTTTGTTGCATCATCTTTTTGTGTCAGTTCTCTGTGTGTGCGGTGCCATTCTTGGGCAAGCTGCACTTTCTTTTGTGCTGGGCGGCTCTCCTTAAGGGGCACACTTCTTGTGTGTGGGGCTCCCCTACACAGGGACAGCCTTGTGTGACAGGGCACTCCTTGTGTGCATCAGCACTGCACATAGCCCAGCTCCACACGGGAGCTGCCAAGTCTGCTGTCCTGTTATCTAGTCTTCTATTCTGTGGTATGGGGGACCAAAGTGAAGATGTAATCTATGTTCTTATGCAATATCCAAATTGTTTAAAAAGACACAGGATACAGTTGTACAACCACATATAACAATGCAGGTAAGTTATAATAATGGCTCAAGGCAAGCAACAGAGGCAATAAATGCTATAGGAGGTCAGAGGATTGAGAGTTGGGGCAGCTGCTGTTTTTAGGAAATATTTAGTGCAGGAGGGAAACTTGATTGGACTTGGAAGAGCATGGTATTTTCCTGGGGATAAAAGAAATAGAGAATACTTAAATGAGAGAGGAGGGCCTACTTAAGCTACAGAGTGTAGGTGAGAATAATAGAATGTTTGGGGCAGCGGACTTGGCCCAGTGGTCAGGGCGTCCGTCTACCACATGGGAGGTGTGCGGTTCAAACCCCGGGCCTCCTTGACCCATGTGGAGAGCCACCCAGTGTGAAAGAAAGTGCAGCCTGCCCAAGAATGGCGCCACACACACGGAGAGCTGACACAACAAGATGACGCAGCAAAAAGAAACACAGATTCCCGTGCCGCTGACAACAACAGAAGCAGACAAAGAAGATGCAGCAAATAGACACAGAGAACAGACAACCGGGGTGGAGGGGGGAAGGGGAGAGAAATAAATAAATAAATCTTAAAAAAAAAAAATAGAATGTTTGGGTGGTGAAGAACCCATCTTGACTGGAACCGTGTAGGAAACAGATAAAACTATGATAAGAAAGGCAGATCATGCCTTGAATGTTAATCTGAAGAGTATGACTATTTAGGCTACGGAGAACCATAATAGGTTCTTGAGCAGAAGAAAGCATTAAGGAGTTTTCAGAAACTGAATCTTGGAAAGGCAAGCACAGCAACTGTCAGAGAAAATTCTGGGGGATGGGGGAGATCATTTGCGAATCTCTTGCCATGATCATGGTGGGAAAGGCAACTTTCCAAGGCTAAGGTGGGAAAGCAAGGGAAGGGCTGGTGGGACCCAATTCAGGAGATAACAGGTCCAGTGCCTAAGTATCTATGGAGGGTGCAGTGGTGAAAGGAGGTTGATTCCAAGGTCTATCCACATTTAAAACCTGGATATAGTTAAGGTATTATCCTCATTTTGGAACAGGCTCCAGGTAAGGGACTTTTCAGGTTGGGAAGAGGCAGTGACCAAGAAGTCCAGAAGCCTTGGACTGAAGTCTTATCTCTGTATTAGTTTTAGTTAAGTCACAGCCCTTCTCTGGGCTTCAAGTTCTTGATCAGTAAGGAGAAGAGAGCTAAGAAAATGAACTTTGAGGTTACTTTCTTGACATTTTATATGAAGAAGGGCTGGAAAATGTTCATTTCACCACTGCCATCTCATTTTGTTCCTATGGCCAGCATGGATTTCTCTCCAAAAGATCAGAGACTCCAGTGGCACCACTTCAATTTGCAAGAGCCATTGTGCACTATTCTACACCCACCACCAGTCTGCTGAGTATTTATGCTTGTAGATATTACAGTTAGCTAATATTCCAAGGATAAGACTGAGCTGGAGTGTGCCAAGCCTCATGAGCTGTGTGGTTGGGTCATGGTGCCCACCCATAAATGGCAGCATTGTCAGGATGAGACAATGTAACTGTCTCACTACATTAACAGCCCATCAGTCCTACGGCCATACCACACAGCTCCTCTCCCCACAGCTGCAGGCTCCTTGGTGAGATGGTGTGTGAAGGCTGCAGCTGGCTGTGCAGGAGGTGTTATACCAAGTGCTGTTTCAGGCTTCTACTGATCAAAGGAATGGCATGTCATAAGGAATGCTGAGACCTTGAGCTTCACCCCATCGCAGAACCTGATCCTGCCCATGTCATGAAGCCTAAATAAACAAACAAAAGAGAGTCCAGGTGGAATCTAATTTCTGCAGCCTGAAGCAGCTGCTCTTGTCATGTTATGGGACTGAGTGACTGCAGGGAGGCAGTAGGCATTGTAAGACTCAAATGCAGATGGAGATAGTTGGCTAATATCTCCTTGGTAATATTTCAAAGCAACATTACATATCTGACCTGCTTAAACATAAATCCTCTCCTGTTCTCAAGTGGAGCCTAGAATTCTCACCATCACACAGCCATTGCTCTGACAAATTGCATTTTTAGTCACCAGGTTACAGTTGAGCTCTTTTCAAGTTCCTCCTGGTTGGATGGCACATTAAGTCATTTATGTTATCATATATACATATGGTTTGTTATTAGTAATGCCACTAAACATCCATATCATTTTTGGCATATACAATGATAATTTTGAATATTAAAGCAATGCTAAGAAATATCAACACCAGTATTCTCAATTTATATAAAAGAAAGCTAAAGATCAGATTTGTTAAAGCCTTACCTTATTTCCTCAAATCTAAAACACTCTTTGTCTGCACATGTTAAAGATTCATAAATCAGCTGTATATCACAAGTGTTGTGTATATTACATATCATACAGTTTCTTTCCCACTTAAAAAAAAGCAACTACTATTAAATAGATAACCACACAGATTGAGCAAATGCAGTTTTAGCAAATGGGTCAAGTGGCAGTGCCTCGAGAGTAGGGGACTTTGATTAGGTAAGTGATGATGGAATGAAGGGAAAGAAACTTCAGAGGGTGGGGTGCTGCAAAGTGGAGGCAGTGTGGGACTGGGGATTGGTATCCTCAGGCAGGAAGTCTGAGAACTCTAAGCCACATGAGAGTGAAGGTATAGAATGGAAAATGTGGTCTGAGGTTGTCAGACATAAACACATGAATAAAATTTTTTGGTTGGGGTCTGTACATGTATAAATATTTTGTGTATCATTTAGTTCATCCTCTCTATAAAGCCATTAACTCCATTATCTATGTATACAGTGTCTCTTACTGATTCCATGACCCAGTAGGTTATGTCAACACGTCTCAAATCTATTTGACTACCAAACACTTCTAAAAGTATACTTAGTTTATGGAGCACTAAAAAGAACTCAAGATATACTGTGCATACTTTTAAAAAAATTTTCCTTCTGTGACAAATCCATGGTGAAATTTGGAGGCTGAGAGTGTGAACTCTGGAGTTCAGACTGCCTAAGATGAAGTCCTGATCCCATCACTTAAGGTCTGCATGATTCTTCACAAGTAATGTTAATCTCTATATTTCAGTTCTTCTTATCTCCTGCCCTAGCCAACGTGTGGATGACTTCTACCAAAAAGAGATCTTGTTTCTCATACCCCTTATATCTCAGCATTGGGAGGATTAGTAAGAGTTCTCTCTCATTGTTACTTCCAGATCATTTCTCTCCTCCTTTTGTAAAAGTCCTTAGGCCTCTGAGGCTCAAGTCAAATAGCCAAACCACTTTCTCCCTCTTCTCCTTGAAATGATTTGAGGAGCTCCTTGTCCTGCATCTTTATTCAATCAAACTTAGCTCTTCGTTCAACCATCTTCCACTTCTTTTTCTACTCCTGCTTGTCTTAGGCAAGGTCAACCTCCTTGTGGCCTCTAGGTTTCTTGTATTTCTTGGGTCATATAGTCTTCTCCACTTTTGCTCAGCCATTCCACTTCTTTTTTTTTTTATTTTTTTTATTTTTTTCATTTATTTTATTTTTTTATTGACTTTGTAATAATATTACATTAAAATATATATATATGAGGTCCCATTGAACCCTACCACCCCCACCCCACCTCTCCCCCCCCAGCAACACTCCCTCCCATCATCATGACACATCCATTGCATTTGGCAAGTACATCTCTGGGCACCCCTGCACCCCATGGTCAACGGTCCACACCATGGCCTACACTCTCCCCCATTCCATCCAGTGGGCCCTGTGAGGATTTACAATGTCCGGTGATTGCCCCTGAAGCACCATCCAGGGCAGCTCCATGTCCCAAAGATGCCTCCACTTCTCATCTCTTCCTGCCTTTCCCCATACCCATCAGCCATCATGTCCACTTTTCTCAATCCACTGCCACCTTTTCTATGTGGACATTGGATTGGTTTCCACTTACTTCTATGGTCATACACTGAATCTCATCATCTTTAGAAACTGCGCCACCTCCAAAATCATGAATTTAAAGATCCCTTTGGTACTAAAACCTGCTATCCTTTTACCTCTACTGCCCAAATACTTCCACTGCATCCATATTTTGATCTCAAGACTTTCAATCTATTGAATCCTATGTCTATTCATCAGCCTTCTCCTGTCTTCGCTTTTCACCTTATCTAGCTTAGATTTCTTAGTGCATCATTAAATTGCTCTAAGTTGCTCCTTACTGTACATATTTAAATCATCTGGTAAAACCTCAATCTTGAAAGAACACCTTGCCTTATCTGTGCCCACAGCTGAGCACAGTAGGAGAAAATCCTAGGAGTATGTAGATTGATGTCACTATAAGATCATGAACATTTTTTAGGTCAAGTCATCTGGAAACTGATTTTGAGGATGATATTTGCATGCAGGAGAATTGTTGGAGAATGGTGTCTGGTACATCTCTAAGAGAAGGAGCATAACAGGATTGGGAAGAGGGATAATTTGAACTTTGACACTGTTGCAACAAGGTGTTGACTGGTCTCACAAGAAACTCTGAACCACAGGCAACTCATAAGAGTTATCTCAAATCCCATCATGTCTTCCGGTTATTGGATATGGGTTGCCCTAGGAAAGAAGAGTAACCTTGAACTTCAGACTGAGGCCAATTCCTGGAGAGTGACTCATCTCTGTCCCTTAAGCAGCCAACATTCTAACAGGTAGGAGAGTGCATTTCTAGGCCCTGAGGGGAGGATCTACAATTTTTGTGTGAGAGTGAATATAGCAGTGAATAATGTGGTAATGGCCATCTGGGTGGCAGAACACAGTGTCCACTCAGTCTAGCCCGTGTGCTACTTGTTGGCACTTACTTCTTATAGAGAGTTCCTTCTGTTTGGAAATAGCTTCTCCAAGATTCTGGCTGTTCGCATCTCCTGGGAAATTTATTCTCTCCTTACTTTATATCTATTTTATATTTCCCTCACCGAAACTACCATTGATGCTGGTCTATGTAGCTTATCTAATGGAGTGATCCACACACTCATCCTTGAGGGTTCTTAGCCCCTGACCACCAAACTCTTCTTGGGCTGTAGATGCTATATATGTCTATTTACTGTTAATTTTGGGTATAAAAGTACCAAAAAACCCCCACCTCTAATGGATATCCCAAGTTGCAAATGTATTTTTCCCTGCCCACATTGTGCAAAGAGTTAACCTAACTCTTCTTGATCATTAGAGTTAATGGACCTGCCAGGATGGTGACTAATTTCCTTTTCTCCTGCTCTCTTAGTTCAATAAGTCCAAAGTAGTCATAAGGGAGCCATAGCATAAATTATGAGGGAATTCTTGATTTGACCAAAGTAGAAACACTGACACTGGAAAGCACAAAGGATCACTGGGAGTGATGGTGAGCAGTGCCACTTGAAACACTATTCTTTGGATTATGGACCCATATGTTTCTGGACCAATGGCATATTTGTAATTCATATAGGCAGGATATAGTGCCATGGATGACATGTCTAAATTCTTGCAGAGTATCACATGCAAGCTTGTGCTTCACTTGTGTCTCAAAAGGTCTTTCTGTTGTCTACAGGTCAGCAATTTTCAAAAGGTATAATCAGTAGTAGAAGAGGTGAATCCCATGGTCAGGTGCCCACTGCCTAACCTCTTTTGCTGTAAAGCGAGACCCCTGATCTGATATAAGATGTTATGAAGAGTCTCATGTTGATGTATCAAACACCTAGTAAGTCTTCAGGTAGTCATGCTGGCTGAGGAACTTGGACAGGAAAGGTAAACCCACACCTGCAGTAATGTTGATGCCATCATGAGGAATCACTGCTCCTTCCAGGATGGAAAGAGATAATTTGCAGTCCAGTTTTTCACCAAGGGGCAGGATCATCTCCTCTGGGGATTATGCCTCATTGGAGGCTCAGCATTCTTCTCCTGTTGGCAGGTGGGATATTGGCAGCTTCAAGAGGTATGTCAGCCTTGGTAAGTGGGAGCCCATGCTGCTGAGCCCTTACATATCTTCCATCCCCTCCACCAATGCTACTCTGTTTATAAATCCATTGAGTGAGTTGTGGTGCTGATGACAGAGTCTGGCTGATATCAACTGGATTCATTGTTCCTCTTAATTGGTTATTTAGTGCCTCTCTGGGGATGGATGTGGTCTAGTAGGAATTAACATGTGATATAAAGACCGCCATGCTTTTTCATACTTCCATTGGTCAATCTACACACCTCTTCCTCATACTTCCTTGTCCTGTTTTAAGCTATTTTCTTCCAGACCCTTGAACTGGCCAAGCCATTCACTACTGCCCAGGTGGCTATGTTTAGTCTTACTTCAACTCATCCCAATTTCCACACAAGGTAAATAAGCAGGTACATTACTTGAAACTGACCATTGAGAGGATTTACCATCACTTCTATCTGTCAGGGTCACTGTGAATGGGGCTCGAGTGCAGCAAAAGTCCAATTTCAGCTTCCACCAACACACCAAACCAACCTGTCCATGACCAAGCTCAATTTTTTTTTTCTTCTTCATCAGCTGGTCATTGTCCAAGTGTAAGTTATAAAAAAAGTACCATGATGGGAAACAGACTTGGCCCAGTGGTTAGGGCGTCCGTCTACCACATGGGAGGTCCGCGGTTCAAACCCCGGGCCTCCTCCTTGACCCGTGTGGAGCTGGCCCATGAGCAGTGCTGATGCGCGCAAGGAGTGCTGCTCTACGCAGGGGTGACCCCGCGTAGGGGAGCCCCAAGCACAAGGAGTGCACCCATAAGGAGAGCCGCCCAGTGCGAAGGAGGGAGCAGCCTGCCCAGGAATGGCGCCGCCCACACCTCCCGTGCCGCTGACGACAACAGAAGCGGACAAAGAAACAAGACGCAGCAAAAAGACACAGAGAACAGACAACCAGGGGAGGGTGGGCGGAATTAAAATAAATAAATCTTTAAAAAAAAAAAGTACCATGAGTGTGAGCAGAAACAGAAGTGCCAATATGACAGTTATGAAAAACATAGGAGTCTGGACCACAACTCAGGCAACCTAATTGTTTCCTTTTTCCCAGCTGTGTCTGATCCTGGAGTTACTTCCATCTCACAATTGATTGTTTCTGGGCCTGTCTAAACTTTTTACTTGGTGGCTCCTGGAGAACTTAGCTCATGAAGGGTATTCCTTGCTGCATAGCCACTTGATGTCCCATGGTCGGACCTTCAGTCTGCCAGTGCCCTTTATCATGATAGTAGCTGAAATCAAATGGCGTATTGTTCTTTGCTGAGTGTGTCATGATTTTGCTCTAGAATCCTCGAGTACTACATTTTGGTTCTTCTATTAGGGCTAACTATAAAGTCCACATGGCCACATGATGTCTTTTTCTCCGAATATACCTCTAGTACCATATAGTATCATAGGACCTGCCAGGTCTGTGGCATAAGAATTAAGGTTGCTTGCATACCAGCTGACTTGCTGCAGGGTCCTTTCTCACCCTGGGACCAATTTAAAGCTGGAAGCCTTCTATTTCAGCCATGAAATGGATTGGAACAGTATTTCCAATGTCCAGTATGCTCCCTTCAGCACAAGAAGAGGCCTATTAAGCATTGTGCTTATTTCTTATTGTTGGGATATGTTAGATGAAATAATGTGTACTTTATTTTGAAATTTTGAAGGGAATGTACTGGCATGCATCCAGACTATTGGACTCCTAAAAATTTCACTAATGTGGCAGGTCCCTTAATTTTTTTCATGCTCTGCAGATCAGGCCTTCTTCTGGCTGCTACACTTACCGTGTCAATCATTATGACATTGAATCTACCCTGCTTGTATGTATGTGTGTGTACACATTTAGCTTTATTGTAACAAAGCCACCTGTACACTTTTTTTTTTTTTTTTTTTTTAGTTACCAGAGTCTGTGGATTGAACCTGGGATCTCAAATGTGGGAAGTCATCATTCAACCACTAAGCCAGGCTTCCCTGAGTTGGTTTTATTGTTGCTGTTGTTTTTTTTTCAGGAGGCACCTGGAACCAAATCTGGGACCTCTCATGTGGGAGGCAGGTTCTCAACGCTTGATCCACATCTGCTCCCAACCTGTGTACTTTCACCATTTAAGACTGAGCCGCATCTTTCCTTTCCAGTGAAATGTAAATCTGAACAGGAAATAATTAGAATAGAGAATGTCAATTCCAAATACAATCTTACAGGTTCTGCTGATTCTCCCATCGAGTAGCAGGGCTCAAGTCATCATTGGGAGAGAATTTTATTTTAAAGGTGTCACCTTATTTTGCAAGGATGCCTGTTAGACATCAAAATTAAACTTAACAAAAGAAAAGCCATGCTGTCAAAATGCCCACTTAACCCACATAAACATTCAAACACCATTTGCTCACCTTCCATAACTTTGGTTTTCAAAGTTTTTTTTTTTCTTTTTTTAGACACAGGAAAATAGATAGATAAATGTTGGTAAATGCTAACTGTCCATTTTCACATAGAAAAATAGTGCAATCGCTGGGACTAATTTACAGAGAAAGGAGGAAGAAAGCTAGAATTCTAAGTACTACTGCTCAGGGTTCTAGCAACTTCCAGCTGCCAGTAGAGCACAGAGGACAGAAGCTTTCCTCCCCCCACCCCCAGACACAAAGCATCATGGTGTGTTGAGTCCATAAAGTTGTTTGTTGAGACAGGAAGGGATAAAAATGATTTTAGAACAGAAAGGGATAGAGATTTGTTTTTGTTTCCTTGACTGCTCAAGCAAATACCATGCAATGGGCTGACTTAAACAATGGGAATTTATTAGCACACAGTTTTGAGGCTAGAAAAATTCCAAATCAAGACATCATCAAAGCAATGCTTTCTTCTGAAAGATTGATGTTCTGGGGCTGGCAGCCAGTAATCCTTGGTCCTGGGCTTCTCTGTCACATGGCATGGTGGCCTCTCCTGGCTCTTCCAGAATATCTTCTGGATTCCGTTGACTTTCAGCTTCTTGCTTCCAGCGACTCTCTCTCTTTTTCTGAATTTCATTCTGCTTATAAAGGACTCCAGTACTAGGATTAAGACCCATCCTGATTGAGGTGGGCCACACCTTAATTGAAGAACCTCAAAAAAGGTCCTACTTACAATGGGTTCACACCCACAGGAATGGATTATGTTTAGGAACATGTTTTTCTGGGTTACATACAGCTGAAACCAACATAAGATCATTATTCCACTGTATTATGCTCAAAATATTTTCCCCCAAATAAGTTGAGAACTATGGTGTAAAGAAGGGAAAGGGGATCTCAAAAGCAGGGCAGCTGAGCACAAGGTGGGACATAAAAAAGACTGCAACTTGTTCCCAGGGACTGGAGAAGAGGAAAAGGGAAGGTTGGAATCCATCAATGTTCCATTAATAATCTTCTTCTTCATCTTCTTCTCCTTCCTTTGCCTCATCATCATTTTCATCTTCTTTCCATTTAACCTCTTCCCCTTCTTCATCAATATCTTCCAATCTGTCTCCTCCATTATCATCATCACCTTCTTCTCCTTCTTTATCATCCATATCAGGAATAAATAGTGCTGTGATTTGGCTGTGGCCAAATGTCATCTTTGATGACATATCTTAACTCATTTGTACCTGCATCAGAATGGTCAGCACAGCAGGTAAAGATGCTCTCTGGTTTTTACTGTTGCCTCTTCCTGCTTGTTTTATTCTATATTTGACTAGAATGTTTTATCAAGTCCTTTCCAAACTTCCATTTGGTATCAGTCAACTTTGAGGATGGATCACCCTCTATTCAGATGAAATTCTTTGGAGAAAACTTTATTTTCAAAGTAAAGATTTTCATCAAAATAAAAATATGTCCTGTAACCTGATTTAATAGCTTCAAATTCTGTCTCTCAGCTCTGGTCAAACAGCGCAGTGCCACTTCATCTTCCTTGCCAAGCAGTATAGACGTTGTGGATGGTTGACAAATATTCTTACCCCCAAATTTGGGATTTTGGCAATCAATTGTGACCTTTTCTGAAAGAATGGTTGGCAGAGTTTGTTATGATTCTGTTCTACTTTCAAAATCTCCTGTCTGGCTTATTCATTAGGTCTGTCTATTTCATTTTGTACTTCATCAATATGTTCAATTGCTTCCTGCTGGGCTTTTTCTCCTTTTGGCAAGTTCACATTGGCTGATGTTTCCTCTGGCCTAGGGGCAGGAAGCAGCTTTGCTTTCTTTTTTTGAGGCAGGAGTGAAGACTGGCATTAGGAGGCCGTGATGTGAGGAAAGTCTAGTAGCAGAACCAAAGAGAGATGTTTGCCTGGAAGAAGCTCAGAGAATGCTCTACCTTGCTTTTGATAATTAAATGCCTCCATCTGACCTCTTCTATTCTGGGACTCTGCCATCTTCCTTGCTACGAGGGAATTCAGTTCCATAATAGCCTCTTTTCTTAAAACTCTAGCCTGCAATAGACAGCCACCGCTGTATTTTTCGATTTTGTTGCTCTCCTCATCGGTGCATTCCTTATTCCTTTGAGAAATGGAGTCCTCTTCAGGACCTCCCTTACAAGATAGTCAACTGATGTGGATAGTTAGAGTACCCACTCTAGCATGGCCACTTTTCTGAGCTTTGCTCTCTCCCTTCCTTTGTCATCTGCCACTACAGTTTTGGCATTTCTACTTCATTTAGTGTGGGCCATACCTTTTCTCCAAATTTCCAAGAGATATCCTTTTAGCATATTATCATCATTTCCCAGGATCCTGCCAGAGTGTGAAATCCTGTATTCTGGAAGGGTGAGCCATATCAATAAACTCTCTTTGATTCAACTTTATGTTCTGCCACCCTTGATCAGAATCCTGTCCTATAATACTCTTTCAGCTCCTGCTGATACACACAGGCTAGACCCTACAGCCCCTTCAGCACATAGCCTTTTTTCATCTTTCCACAATTTGGTTATGCTGAGCTGTGACTCTAACAATGGGTCTCCCATCAGGATAGCTGGGTGTATATCTTGAGGATAGCAAATATCTTTTGCAAATTAGATATCTCTAAATAGTTTTAGGGGAAGGAAGAGGAGCACCAGGGAAATGGGTCACTTCTGTAGAGAATTCAGGGAAATCTGGAATTTCAAGTTTCTTGATCTTCCCAACACAGATGTCCCCATCCCAATACTCAGGGCCCACTCCTTCCTTCCAAATCACTTCTCTGACCTTGATAGAACAGACTTTTGACGTTGAGAATTCAAACTTCTCTGATGCTTTGCCACCCTTATAATTAAGCTCTTGGACTGATCTTGAACATTTTCAGCCCTCTGGCTGTAGGAGATGGGAGCTTCTTTACACATTAGCAGAGAGGCCATCTGACTTTAATACTTCACCCTAAATAGGTGATTGATCACCTGCAGCCTTTGTCTTTCTCTTGTGCATAACACTAAGCACAAGCTGTTCAATTCTGTAGTCTTGACACCTCTTACTTTCCTGAACCTCTCAAATGCCTAAACTATTGCAACCACAAGTGATTTCCCTTCCACCTATATCTCATCACAGTTTGCCATTAGTGAAAATTTTAATAACTGTGCCTCTCTAACATTCTAAAGACTATTGGGATTCTACTGACCATCCGTGATGGAAGCCTCATTTACAGCTGAGTCTATAGACTCAGTGATACAGTTCCAAAATCCCATTTTAGAGTTTGCTTTTTGATATCAACTGTCTTAGGTGAGATTACCTGAAAACAGACTTAGAGATGGAGATTGGCATACAAGAGTTTTATTGGGGAGTGCTCTCCAGAACCACACCTATACAGGAGTGAGGGAAGCAGGACTGGGTAGAGGAAGATGTTGAACTATGATGCAGTTGTAAGAGAGGACTCAGCCAATCTCACAGGGGGCATGGATCTCGGATGGTCATTCTGAGTTGTCCCAAATTAATTCTGATGGGGTCATATCCATCAATTTTTTACCTTCTGGTTTTAGTGCCCTTGGGGTTGCAGTTAAGACATCAGCCAAGGTGACAGATTTATTCTCCAACATTTTCTTCTATTTTCTTTAATAATTTATATATTTACTTCCCTCAGTGCCTGATGGGTAAACCCATTATATATAAATAAATTACAATAAAATTTCTGAATGACCTACACATAATTAAGTGTCTCGGACTCAGCACCTCACACTTCATACATGTTCAGCTTTCATTCTATAGGTTGCTGTTACCATTTTTGATAACTTTTAGAGATTGGGAGAATTTTGGAGATATTGGGAGCCAGTATCAGGTCAGAAGACCCCAATGCCAATGTGGGGCCAATTTCCAAAAAGGAAATAAGAAATAAAATGAAATTTCACAATGGATTTTAAAATACTAAATTTTGAGAATATTCAGAAAAGAAAGGAGAAAACCCTAAGACCTAGAGTGACTTCTCAAAGAATATATTATGGCAGACTCATCTATACTTTCTTTTATTATATAAGGATTTTATATTGGTAGATCAAGAATAACTGGTAACTAAGCTTTACTAATAAAGGATATAAGGATACTTAAGCAGATAATAACTTCCTGAAGGATCCAAAGATTTAGATAGATAATAACCTAGGAAGAGGTTTCTAGTGACCTTCCCCATGGCTCTGATTTCAGCTTGGTGGTAGTCAAATTGTAATCTGTGGCTTTCTTGAAGACTGAAACCCTTGTCATCAAATTTGTGGATGACATGAATTTGGGATGGTTAGCAAATATGCTGGATGACAGAATCAGGTCCCCAGAAGTTCTTTTTTTTTTTTTTCTTAAGATTTATTTTTTTAAATTTATTTATCTTCCTTTCCCCCCACCCCGGTTGTCTGTTCTCTGTGTCTATTTGCTGTGTCTTCTTTGTCCACTTCCATTGTTGTCAGTGGGACAGGAATCTGTGTTTCTTTTTGTTGCATCATCTTGTTGTGTCAGCTCTCCGTGTGGGCGGTGCCATTCCTGGGCAGACTGCAATTTCTTTCACACTGGGTGGCTCTCTCCTTACGGGACGCACTCCTTGTGCATGGGGCTCCCCTACGTGGGGGACACCCCTGCGTGGCAGGGCACTCCTTGCGCACATCAGCACTGCGCATGGGCCAGGTCCACACGGGTCAAGGAGGCCCGGGGTTTGAACCGCGGACCTCCCATGTGGTAGACGGCTGCCCTAACCACTGGGCCAAGTCTGCCGCCCCCAGAAGTTCTTAACAAGCTGAGAGAACGCACTGATCCTAAACGATGAAATTTAAACAAATGTTACATTATATATTAGGTTTAGAAAATCAACTCTGCAATCAAAAGATGTGAGAATTGCAATGTACTAGTGGTATATATATAGAAAAACCAGTATCTGAAATGTAGTTGAGGCAAATTCATTGTGGTCACCTAAAAGCAAATGCACTCCTGGCTATATTAATGGAACTATGGTCTAAAGTGATGGAGGTGACAATTTTTTTATATTCTTTTTAAGTGAAATCAACCTGTGAGGGAATGTGTTCTAGATACCTTACTTTAGCTAGATCTAGTTCAGAGAAGAGGCTGATTCATCAGACTGGTGAAGGTTTTGAAGGCAAAACTTTACATATAGGCAATTATTTTGGAAATTGATAATATCTAGTCTGGAGAAGATAGAGCTGAAAGGAAACTTAGTCTCTGACTTCAAATATTTGAAAGGATTCCATGGCAACTAGCCTTTTCTCCTCCTCTGATTGTTAAAATGGGAGCAAAAGTTGAAAACTACAGAGAGATTTAGATGCAATGTAAGGAAGAACTTCTATTAAGGGTTAACTTATTGAGTGCCTTCCCAATGGCATGAGCTTTCTTAGGAGGCGAGAGTTCCTGTTCACTTGAGACAATCAAGCTTAGGCTAGATGATGATTCAGCATTTGTTAGAAGAGATTCAAGCATCCATTATTGGTCTTTGGTTTCTCTGAACCAAAGACCAGAATTTCTGCTGATTTTAAGGAGATCATTATTGGGATGTGGTCTCCTGCTCAGGAGAAAGCTAGACTTGTCAAGGGTGACCTTTTAGGGAAGGGCCCTTTTTAAGGAATTTAAACTGCTTATGTAGTGTGCCTGTGCCCATAATTATTTTTAAAGTGGAAGCAACAAAAGTAGAACCCTCTGTCTCAAACTGTCCCCCCTTTTTCTCTTAAAGCTTTCAAAACCTACTCTTAAGTCCTTTTATAAAGCACAAAAAGGCTAAAACACAACCCAAAGTGTTTTCCCTCCAACAAATAAGGCTGTTTAGGGGTTAAAAATACTTCTGTTTATTCAATACTTACTGTATGCCAACCACTGTACCAAGGACTTGATTATATTTATTCTTACAGTCTTCAAAACAATCCCATAAGGGGTGTTATCATTACTATTAATTTCCAGTTGGGAAACTAAGCTTAGAAAGTCAGTAGTCATTGCCAGTAAGTGGTAGAGCTAGAACATGAACCCTAGTTGTTAATCTAGGGGAAAAATTCCACACCATTAATCACTATTTAACACTGCCTTTCCAAGGCAAATAGAAGATTCTGGTTATATGTTATACATAAGAATTCTGTGGACAACATTATCTACAGCACCTTCAGGAATATCTGAGAAGATCTAAGTGCAGAGAAAGCCAGCCTAGAGAAGGCAATGCCTTTAGTACAATTCAAAGAATGTTGCTTAGTATTGACAACAATTTTTGGACTAACAACAGCCACAGTCTGCTCACATAAAGTGAAGCTTATTTCAATTGGCTCATTTGCTGAGAATAACAAGCACATATGCCAATGTGGATAAAAACGGGACACAGAAAGAGAGATGGAATGGAAAAGGCATTTTACTTGTATCTTTAAGAAAAAAACCTACCTTTTTTTTTCTTGCTATAAAAATAAATACTTCCTCATTTTAAAACAAATCAGAAAATGCAGAAAAGCACAAAGAAGATGACATCATTTGCAACTCCACTACCCAGATGTACCGATGACCACAATGATAAGCTACATTTAAATTCGCGTATATATTTTTACAAAAATGCAAATATTCTGTATACACTGTTCTGTAGCTTCATTTTTTACTGAATATGTTATTGTAAACATTTTCCCACCTCATTAAATTTTCTTCTACCCCATCATTTTAAATGGTTGCATAGCATTCCACTATAGGTGTGCCATAATTGGAATCTCATTTTTCATAAATAAATCAGGAAGAAGGTCTCCTGCAGGTGAAGCATAAATGCTTAATGAGGTGATGGAACAAATGCTAAGGCCAGAAGGAGAGGAAAGGAGGAACAGAGAGACAGGGATACCAGCTGGAGTGAGTTTGGGACCTGCCTCGGGATTTAAGAAATGGGAGGTTGTTACAGACATTCAATGCTGGTGACAGTCGTTTAAAGGGGAAAACATGAGTGAAAAGAAGTGATAGAGTGGAAAATGTGCAGCAGAGGGAGAAGAGAAGGACTTTAGGAGTCTTCTGGGGAGAGAAAAGATATTTGGGGATGGGAGCAAGAGTCCTGGGCTTAGTAAAAGAGCAGATTTAGAGAAGATTTTCAGGCATAACTCTGAATCTCATCAGTCATGTGAAATCCAATGTTTAGGCTGTCCTCACAGGCAGGTGTGAAGAAGTCTCTTACTCTTGGATAGCCTGGATCTTGGTGTGATGGTGATGGGCTACTTGTCCAAGAGAAGAGCTATAGGAATTGTGAATTACGTGATCTTGAGGTTGTATCACCCTGGGAGATTCATCAGTGGATGTGAGAGCCATGACAGGAGAAGACCAGTTGAAAGGAGGAGAAAAGCAGACCTCAAGTAGTCTAGTAGTCATTGGTTATCCATTCCCTCTCCTGATGATCCTCTTCCATGGCCCGAGGGGTCAGTCTGTGGTGGTGCTCTCCAGGTGTGGGCCCCTAGATCTAGAGGTGAAAATGAATGCTGGGGAGGAGCCATCTCAGAGGGCAAATGGAGCTCTTCTTGGCCAGGCCATCCAACCCTCAGCAAGAGAAGCTTAATTGCCAAGGGTCTTAGGAGAGAATCTGAGGCCCTAACAGCCAAGTTAGGCAGTGGTTTTTTTTTTTAACAAATCAATTTTATTGATACATATTAATAAAGGATACAATTCATCCAAAATGTACAATCAGTGGTATTTGGTATAATCACATAGTTGTACATTCATCACTTCAATCATTATTAGAGCATTTTCATTATTTCAATAATAGCAATAACAAACAAAAAACAAAGAAAATTCTTCATCTCTAAATCTCTTTATGCTTCCCCTGCTGTACAGAGCTGTTATTTCTAGCTATTATTGCATCAGTATTTATTTATTAAGGACTTTATTGATATATATTCACATACCATACAATCTATCCAAAGTGTATAATCAATGGCTTTTAGTATAATCACAATGGTGTACATTAAAACTACTTTTGACCTCTGTCTTTATCAAGAAAATGTGACTGAGGAAGTTCCCTCATTCTGGTCACCCCTTTTAAATAGGATTGTGGGGAGCATTGGCCCAGCCTTTTTAGACTGCAGCTTTCTTTTTGTCAATTAAAATCAAGTGTTTATTTTGCATGAAAAAAAATATAGAATACTGATCACAGGAACAATTTGTCAGGTGTACTGAGTAATTATTGTTCATATACTATAATGCTGTTATTGTACATTTATCTGGTCTACTCCAGTTCTTTTTGATTACTATTTGCATGGAATACATTTTTCCAACCTTTCACTTTTAACCTGATGTGTCCCTTAATGTTTGAGGTGGGTCTCTTGTAGACAGCATATGAACAGCTCATATTTTTTATCCATTCTATCAGTCTATGTCTTTTGATTGGGGAGTTCAATCCACCAAAATTCAGTGCCATTACTGTGAAGCCATTACTTACTTCATCCATTTTGTCCTTCGGCTCTCTGTTATCATCTTGTTCTATTGTCTGTCTCCTTATCTTTTATTTTAACTTTCTTAAGAATCTTCATTTCTAAATTCTCCTCCAATTCCCTTGCCCTTGTTTTTTCCTTTCAGACTGCAGCACTCCCTTTAGCATCTCTTGAAAATCTGGTCTCTTGCATAACACATTCTATCAGTTTCTGTTAATCTGTGAAGACTTTGAACTCACCCTCATTTTTGAAGGACAGCGTTGCTGAATACAGAATTCTTGGCTGGCAGTTTTTCTCTTTCAGTACCTTGAATACATCATATCTCTTTCTACTCTCCTCCGTGGTTTCTGATGAGAGGTCAGCATTAAACTTATCAACTTTCACTTGTATGTGATGCTTTGCTTTTCTCTTGCTGCTTTCAGAATCTTCTCTTTCTCTCTAATATTTGTCATTCTGAATAGTAGGTCTCTTGGGTTGGTCTATTTGGATTTATTCTGTTTGGAGTACATTGTCCTTCTTGGATACTGATATTTATGTCCTTCATAAGAGTTGGGAAGTTTTCAGTCATTATTTCCTCAAATATTCTTTCTGCCCACATTCCATTCTCTTCTCCTTCTGGAACACCATTTAGGCAAATGTTTGTGTGTTTTGTCTTGCCATTCCATTCCCTGAGACTCTGTTCCATTTTTTCCATTCTCTTCTCTTTCTGTTCTCCTGTTTTTTCCAGTTCAGATGTTCTGTCTTTGGAATCACTAATTCTGTCTTTAGGCACTTCATATCTGCTCTTATGTGCCTCTAAAGTATTTTTAATCTCATCTCTTATGTCTTTTATTCCCATAAGGTCTGTTACTTTTCTTTACAGGCTTTCAAATTGTTCTTTATGTTCTCCCAGTGTCTTCTTAATATCCTTTATTTCTTTAGTCATATTTTCTTTAAATTTTTTGAATTTAGGAGCGTTGTATGAGTATCTCTGATTAATTGTATTAAATCACATTTTTCTTTAGGATATTTGGTTTGTTCTTTTGGTTAGGGCATTTCTTCCTTTTTTTCTAGTATGGCTTGTAACTTTTTGCTGATGTCTAGGCATCTGAATATGTTGGTGAATTTACTCTGATGGCTAAATCCCCTCGCTTGCTTATTGTTTTGCTTTTTTATTTTCACAGCTCTTCTTTGTTATTTGGTTCAACTTATTCTAAGTCTTTAAAACTGCCCAGCTTAAGTTTTCAAAACAGGCCAGAGACTCACTAGCAGAGTGCAAATTTTCTCCCAGGGATGGGATACAGAATGTGTGCACAGCTTTTGTCTATGCAGTTTCCAGACCAGCCAACAGATGGCACTAGTCAGCATACCTTCCCATGGGTGTGTTTCAGGTCTCAGCTTTCCTGTGTTCCATACTGAATCTCCAATTTGGCTCTGCTGTCCAAATTCACTGAAGAAAAGCAGCCCAACCTCCCCTCCCTTTTCCCTTGAAACAGCTGACAGGAAGGAAGATGTCTGTTCCCCTCTCAGTCAGCAGGACTGATCCAGGGGTTTTACCCCAGCTTGCTATCTTAAGGGTGGGGGAGGGAAGCCCTTCCCAGCTGCCATAGGGGGTTGGGAACTCACGTTCGTCATTTCTGCTTCTTTGTTTCTCGGTCCCTCGCTCACCTGGGAGTTGTGTAGCACTGTCCTGGTCTGCTGACCCTCAAAGCAGGTCTTGGACAACTTTTCACTCTTTCTCTTTTTTTTTTGAGAGCATACAGCTCTACCTGTTAGTCTGTCACCATCTTCCCACAATCCTCAGTATGTCATTTTAAACAACCCTGCAGGCATCTAGTGAAATTACAGGTGTTTTCCCCCTACCCCATTTTTCAAAGCTGTCTCCCAGCCAAGGGAGCCAAGTGAACATGGATCTCCTGCCAATGACAGAGCAGATCATACAGACTCTCTTGCAGCTCTTTTTAAGATGTGAAGGCCTGTTTGTATCAAGGGACCCTCAGGGAGTCGGGGTTGTGTTAAATCAGAGCCCCACGTTCTCTGTGACTTGGGCCATTCTGAGCTTTGTTTCCTCATCGATAAACAGCAAAGGTAATAATGAAACCTATGTCATGCCATTGTGAGGATTATCTGACTGGCTGCTGTCTTTCTGAAAGAAGAGATTACCCAACACTTACTTGGAAACGGGGTCTGAGAGCCAGGTGGCCACCATCTTCCCTGGCTAATCCACAGCTTTCTGGGACCTACACCTCAGCATTGTGTTCCTTAATGCTATCCTGTCAACTGAACTCAGGGAAACTGATTCACTTATGCAGAAAGGCATATGGAAGCATAGGTAGAAAGAGAATTTGTGGAAAAAGAAAAATGTTACTACAACATGAACTGGACATAAGTTACACTGTTCTCTCTTGCACATTTTTTATTCCCTCTCAAATAAGTTATATGGGCCAAAAAGTTATCAGAAGGCAGTTTGAGAATCATGGAATCGGAACCAGGAAAAATAATTCTATGGCTAAAATGTTTCCTGCCTTTGACAGCCTGAGGCATCCACAGGAGTTATTTGCTGTGAGATGGACAGACACTCATGCCAACCTGACAGGGCAGCTCTTGAAGAGGTCTTTCTCCTAAGACAGCACAATAAAATTGATTAGGTTTCTGCTTACCAAATTACAGTCTCACTCCAATTTTATTTTCCTGAGATTGCTCCCAGATCGCCTTGACTGGAGTTTGGTGTGTTTCTGAACGCTTTAGTCACACAATTACACATAATCTCTGCATTTATTTTCACAGTTGCCTAATCACTTCTATTGTGTATGGATTTTAACTCTCAGGGGACATTCACATTCCCTTTTCCTCAGTTTCTTAAGGCTTTCACTGCCACTCCCTTGTGGACTATAAATGTAGATGAGAAAACTGCCAGAACCATGAAGGGCTATACAAATGCTAGGGTATGTCATCCGTATGTGCTGCCAATGATGAAGCCAAACCTCAGAAGCTGACTTTCAGAATGGAGCCTTCCTTACAAAAAGACCACTCTTCCTTCCCTAGGTGCAAGGACAGTAAGCTACTTCAGAAAGTGCAGGAAACACATGTGATCATCGGTGTTCAAAATTCTTTGCCTATGTTTTGTTTGGTGTCACCTATGTAACAAATCTTTTGACATCTGTTAACCACTAATTACTTCTGGTATCATTGTAATGGGTTTATTTCAACTATCTTCTCAGAACATCACTCATTGAGTTGTATAAATATTATTTGATGCCTACTTATTAACCTGGTAAATAGAGAAGACCACAGCTTTGAGGTCATGGTCTTGGAAGAAAAAATAACCCTGAATATCTGGTCAGCAGAAATTGCTGTTGATACATAGAATCTATTCTTTTTGGAGAGGGGGGCTTTGGGGATGCTTCTTTGGTTGGTAGACAATGCCTCTCTCTTTACTCATGGGACGGCTTGTTTCTGATAACAGATGACCTTTGAAGTCACCTCCCTTCATAATTCTCATGGGGTGAGAGTGACAGGATGCCATTTGAGGCTAGGCTTTCATTGCAAACCCACCAGAGCAGGTCTGGCCATTGTTGCTGGCCCCATTTATGGTCTCCTGCGTCTGCCCTCACCATTGCTGACTGCCAACTGGTAGTCGTCTGCAGACTACCAGGAGATGGTCTAGTAACTTCCTTTCCAAATCCCCACAGGAGACTGGGAACTTCTTGTTCCAATCCTTTCCACTCTTGGGTCTTAATCTTGACAGCCCATGCTCCACAATTCGGCATTTGCCTTACAATATGGAGGTTCTGCCTACTCGCAGTACATCTGTCTGGGTCCATTCAGTGCTGGACCCTCCCCTGCCACTGGCTTAATGCTTTTGCCTGGAGACTTAACAAGATGGAGCTTCATTTTCCATTGCTGAATAGTGTCGGGCCGAGCGTGTGGAGGGAGAGCTCAGTGTTGTTTGTTTCACTTGCACACACTAAAATCAATGGTGTTTGCTCATCTGGCGGAATGACAACTCATTCCTCTGGACAGGCTGGCTTCACAATTGCCCGTTCAAGGGGAAATCTGATAAGAAACAATAGTCTGGTCTTCGGGAGCATTAAACCGTTGTATTCTAATTTAAACTTTACGGCCACTGACTGTCTCATTGGGGTTCTCCTTTAGTATTTTTTGTTTTGTTTTGTTTTTCACATTATTGATTCTTGATTCTTTCTTTTTATATTGTTGCTGCTGAAATAAAAGATCCTCAAAACCAAAAAGCCAGATTAGAAAATTTTGTAATGTCATCACAGATTGTCTGAAAAGACAAGGTCTCATCCACTTAGTTTTGCGAAGATGCAGATACCGGGAAGGGAGGAATTTTCGCAAATTTCCCAAGGCCTTTCTAAGGAAGAGAAAAAGAGAGGACAGATCCATAGGTGCCCAGCTGCAATGTGGCTGCTGACTGGTGGGGCAGTTGTGGGCAAGGACAGACTTTTAGCTGTGGGAGAAAGGATGCACCTTTTTTGAGGGATGAGCTGCCAGAAAGCAGAGCAAGAAAAAGTGTGGAGTGATACTATAACCTTAAACATAATCCTTATGTTGGTTAAGAGCTTTTTCCCCATGTTCTTTCAAATACATCACCTTATTTAGAATCACAGAATATAGATTATTATGCTAGAAAGAATTCTAGAAAACATGTAGTTCAAACCATTCTTTTTACAGAGGAGGAAACTGAAGCCAAGAGATATGAAGTGGCTTGCTGAAAGACTCAGGCACCTTCCAACAGCCCAGTGAAGGTGGCTAGATAGGCAAGCAGGTCTATTTTGTGTATTTTCTATACCTGCTCAGTGCCAGTCATTCTTCAGGCTCTGACTGTGCAATGATGAATGAGGCAGATATAATCGTAGCTTTCACAGAGCTTAGAGTTTGGTAGATGAGATTGATAGACAATTATACCAAAGTAATGGTTATGGTAAGATGCTGCACAACCTCTCAAGAAGGGTACTTAACCCAGGCTAGGTGTGTCCAGGGAAGATTTCCCAGAGGAAGTGATTACTCTGGTAGGACCTGGATGTGAAGAGTAGGAATAAGTCAGGTGAAGAGCAGGGCTGGGGACAGGGAAGAAGTGTGAGAAACATGGCAGAGGAAACTAAGGTGGTCAGTTGAGTTTCCTTCCAGGACGTAGCTTTTGAGCGATGGAGAAGAGGCCAGTCCCGAGTGCTTCTCTTAGCACAGGGATCACAAGAATCACCGATGGCTTGGCCCACCATGTGGCCTCCTCACTGCCATAGTCACACAACGGCGAGAAGGTCATTTGGTGGCCATCATCTAGAGGAAACTGCGGCACAGAAAGGGCTCAGTGACATATTCAGATTCAAACAGTTGAATGGTGGCTAGTTTAAGAAGTGAGGCTGGTCTCTGTGTGAGGTCCCCTGGACAAATAAGTCAGGTACAAATGAGCTCTGAAATCTGGGTTGGAGAAAAATGTCGGACAGGCGAAAGGTTGAATTCTGGGTTTTTTCCTGGGCATTAACAAAACCTGGTCTTGGGCTTCTGCGCTATCCACAAAGTTCACAGGAGGAGAACAGGGAGTTGACAGAATACAGAATTTTATAAAATTGAAAAGAACAACCTTTATAACCTGCAAGGACTTATATGTGTGCTCAATACAGGATTCTCAGGTCCTTTTTTGAACATTCATAGAGGCTGCAGTTATCCTAAGAAGCATTGTGAAACCTTTAAAATAAAAGAAAATTTAAATAGAATCAATTTAAATCAATTTTGCTTTGAAAAATTCATAGGCAGTAGTTTTAAGAAATGGGAAAGAATGCAAAAAAGAGCCATGTGTAGCTTCCCAGAGAGTCCATGAATCTTGGTTGTGAAGTGGGCAGTATAAGTTTTAAGAAAAATCACAAGTTGGCAGGTCACAATGGGTTTTTGCTGGTCTGTGGAGGGCATGGGGGCCCATCCTTCTCACACTTTCAACACAGAAGCACAGAAAGGAGACCCTTCTCCCTCAGTGACTCCAGGGTCTACCCTTTGCCCTGGAATATTGAAAGAAGAGAAACAAGGTGAATGCCATGTAGAGCTGGACTTTTATTCAAACCTAAAGTTTCTGTGCATTGGTGAGATTGTTGTTAAGATCTTATTTTTTTTTTTAAGAATTTCAAGTTTCAAGCCCATGGGAACACCTGATCTTACTTGACATCATGGTGTCGTGGAAAGAGCTGAGATTTGCATCTGGCCTCTACCTCTTACTGTTTGGTGAATATCATTTCAGCAGGGAAATGCTTATTTTTTATAGCATAGCTGTGAACCTTGAATGAGATGAGGGATGCAATGTGTCTGGTATACTGTATGGGGCTCATAGTATATTCTTGGTATGTGACAGGCATTATTTTTCCTCATCCGCTCACTAATCATGTGATGTTAACATGGAAAGTAAGATGACTGTCTTTCTGAAGATGAAGACACCATGGCCCAGAGTGGTGGAGTGATCATACAGCTACTGAGCAGCTGGAGATGATGAGCCAAGGAAACAAGATCTTCTGACAGCTCTTTCAATACCAAATGCTAACAGTAATAGAAGGCATGTGCTTTTCGAGTCATCCTTCCTGGTTTTTCCATGGAACGAGCCAGATAAGCATTTACTAGCCCTTGGCTTTCTTCTAAATTTTGGTTCCAAGGTTGTTTTTACAGATAATATCATTAACTGCTCCTGGAGGACTAGGAGAGGGGTTGTTTTCCAGATAATCTCCCCAAGCATGCATAGACATGGCCCTTGCAGGTGACTGCAGGGCAGGTGCAGGCTTACTGGGATCCAGTGGCATTAGCTGGTGGTCACGAGAAACAGAGGCATCACGTCACAGCCCACACCCCAGACTCTGGCTCACTATAGCCCAGGGCAGCTAGGCCTCTTGTCTTGGGAGAGAGAGGGGGTAGCCAGGCAGGAAACCAGAAAAGCAGGACGCGTTGATTACCTGCACCCTTGTCTTGGAGCAGAGAGACTGGGCTCCTCAAAAGCTCCCAGTAATGGTCTGTTAGGGGCACACCTGCAGCATCCAGCTCATCGACTGGAGGCAGAGTGGTGGAATGGACATGAACCGGGCTCCAGTCAGGAAACCTGTCTAGCTGGGGCAAGCTGCTTAATCTGTTTATGCTTTCATTCAGTTATAAGTAAAATTTGCTTAATAATACCTGCTCTGCCAACCTCAGAAAGTCATTGTGGGAATGAACTGGCATGAAAAAGATCTTTTGCAAATGGTGAAGTGTTAATAAAATATGAGATAAAGCCCTTAGGGTATGGAGGTGGCAGTAGGGGACAGACTGACCCTGAAAGAAAGACAAATTGAAGAAGTATCAAGCAATATAAAAAGGAGAAAAGTAGACTAGATCTTTAGGGTTTTAAAAATTAATGATTAATTAATAAAATAGAGAAGGTTGATTCATAACTCACTTTTTGCTTCATGCACTCTAGATCCAGAGATGAATGACCCATGGCCCTGTTCTCAAAGATTTTCACAGACTAGAGAGAGAAGCCTCTAAAAAAGACACATTTTCATGTAATAGGGCAAAAGCTCCTGTATTTGTTATCTATCGCTGTGTAATAAAATACCCTAAAACACAGTGGCTTCAAACAATAGTAAATGTTTGGTACTTCTCATAGCTTCTGTGGATCTGGAGCTGCTCACCTGGGAAGTTCAGGGTTTCTCATGAGTTTTCAGCCAAGGTGTTGGTGAAGTTCTTTGGAAGGGGTGACAGGAACTAAAGGATTCACACGGGAGGATGGCTCATACACATGGCTGGCACGCTGATGTGGGCTGTTGGTGGGAAGCCTTGGTTTCTGCCTTCATGGGTCTCTCTACAGGATTTTCAGAGGTCTTCTGAAATGTCTTCTGGCTTCCCCCAGGGCAAGCGATCAAAGAGGAGGCAAGGTACAGGTAGTAAAGTCTTTCATAAGCTTGCCTGAGAAGTCACATTCACAACCTGCTGGCTACACAGATCAGCCCTCTTCAGTGTTAGACAGGATGGCACAATGGCATGAATGCCAGAACAGAAAGGTCCTTGGGGAGCAACTTGGAGTTGGTTACCATAGCCATTGTGGAAATATGAACAAAGTGCTTCAGGAGAAAGAGGGGAGAGAAGGGAAAACTTATTATACCTCTAATTTCAATTAAGTTTTGAGAGGAATCATACCCAAAGGTACAGAGTTTTGCAGTAACAGACTGTCATGGCTGGGGAATTGTGAGAAGGTCATCATGGCAGAAATGTTCATGGTGGCAGAGGGTGGGAAGAAGTTATACTGAGGCTGGATTATAAAAGGCCCTGGACTCAAGCTAAATAACGTGGATTTTATCCTAGAGGCAATAGGGAGCCTGTTAAAATCTTAATTAGCAGGATTTTATGGAAGATAACTGGCAGAAGCACAGAAGTGTGCTCAATGAAGAAGAGACCAGGGGTTACTGAAAAGCAAGAGGTAGGGGAAGAGAGTCCTCTTTAGAAAGTGACAGTAAGGATGAGAGGAGAAGCCTGACTGAGAACAAGTTTGCTATGGAACCGATGTGAGGGTTCTAGAAATTGCAGCACTTGATCATCTTCTTTCTACAGATAGGGATACTGAGACAAAGAAAACCAGCTCATTCGAGACTAATGAAGCTTTTTACTACGGTTTTTAGATAGCCAATTGCAGGTAGTAGGAACATACAGAGAGAAGTACGTGCTTCAAGACTCCAAAGAAGAAAGAAGGAGACTTTGGGAGGTAGTAAGTTCTTTTAACTTTTCATTTATTTTGAAAGAATTGTAGTAAGTCTTTGGAGATGCCCTTGGCTGAGTCAAGGTCCTTCTTCGGTAACCCCTTCACACCTCTGTTTTAAACTTGTCATATTGAATTACAGTTAGCATGTCTCTCCCTCCCACACTAGATGTGAGCTTCTTCTGGGCAAGACCTATTCCTCAGTTATCCCTGTGCCCCTACAACCTGGGCCAGAGCCTGGCACACAGCATGGGAAATGCTGGATGGATAACTAAAGGAGCATTCAAGTCAGAACTCAGTAGTTGGACTAGACGACTTCTAAGGTTCATTTCAAAGACTATGATTTTAGACTCCTGGGAGGAAGGCAGCCTGACTATACTATGGGAAGCATAAAATGAGTCTAGAAGGAAATCATGGCTGTGGGTAAGGGAAGGGACACCAGAAAAGGGCCCCAGAGTCCATTTTCAGAAATTCTGATTGTATTTTTACTCTGGCTTCTTATTAAGAGAGAAATTATAGTTCTAGAGTATCAATCAATATTATGCTGTCATAAGGAAGAAAGGGCACCCTGAGAGAATGAAGAGAAGCATGAGGGAGAGCTCATGGACCCCGTGACCAGGCTTGGTTTCCCCTTGTGTGTGTTTGTGTATGTTTGTGGAGTGGGGAGTGGATGTGGAAGTGAGGGGCAGACACAAGCCATTCAGCTCTAAGCTGGAGCTCCCTAACACCGTCCTGGTGGGATGAGGGTGAGGCAGCAGAAGCTCAGGTGCCCAGTGGCTCTGAGATCCAGACTGAGGCTGGGAGAGCCAGTGACAGCCATAGGACAAGTCAGGAGGCAGCTAATATGTATGTTAACCATATGGAAATGAGAGCAAATAGTGGAGCCTGGGAGACAAATATTGAACAGGGGCTGGGATGGAGACTAAACCAACACAGGGAAATGAGAGGCTACTGTAAGTAAATGAGCTGCCAGCAGGTAGGGGGTAGAGGGGAAGGGGAAGGAGGGGAGGGTGGAGTGGATGAGAGGCTGGTTCTGCTGCACATTGGGCAGCCCTGAGCAGTAGTGGCACAGAGAAGGTGCTCAGGCCAAGGCCAGCTCTAGGCAGGCTATGGAAGTGGTTACTTGCCCTCTCTGTCAAATTTTCCATTCCTTTGTACATTTCACCTCTCTTCAGCACCTTTCCCTTCTCTTCTGTCCCTTACCCAATATATCCCTCCTCTGAACCTGTCTTAGTTGAGAAATCTCCACCAACTGACTCCCTTGGGTCAGAGCCCTGGAGGTCATGCTCAGTTACAGCAATTGGAGGGCAGACTCCGGAGTGTCCGTAGAGCAGAGGTTTGGAGGTGCAGTCAGCGTGGAAGGATGGGGAGGCAGCAGTTAAGAGACTTGTCTCCAAACACAGTTGGCATAGCAAAGGCACCGTTTTTACTTAGAGGGCAATATTTAGGCTGTTATTGTCTGAGAAAACGTGGGTGCAGTTCATAATCAACTTCCTTCTCCTCTAGAAGAGACATATGGTAGATCTGCCCAAACCGTGGGGCAGAGCCAGTGCCCCAGTCAGGGGAGCATCTGTGTGTCTGAGAGCACCTCGTTCTACCCTAGGGCACTGGGGGTGGGGGTGGGGGGTGGGGAAAGGGCACAGAACACCCTCTGTCACTGACAGAAAGGACAAGGCAAGATGGCATGGGTATGGAGGAAGCTGTGCCACCTACATGGAGGGATTACCCCTCCTTGTTCCTCTAACCCCAGAGCAGTTGCTGTGATTCCTTGGAGAGAGCTGGGAAAGGAGAGGAATCATTGGAAGGGCCTCAGCTCCTTCCAGGGCCTCCCTGTCTTGCCCCCTGAGCAGCAATATTACATAAAGGTGGTACATGACACTTGATTGGCTTCATTTGTCAGATGTACCCCTGTATAAAATAAAGCTCTATGGCAATGCAACTCACAATAGCTAAGGTTTGAATAGGCTGTAAGATTGGAACAGATGGCAAGTGCCAGTACGTGGGACACTGCTCAGGAAGCTGTGTGGGCATGGGAACCCTAGAGACAGGAAAATAGGCCGAGAAAGGCAGGTGGAGCCTCCTAATGATGAATCTACTTTATTGTTTGTCCAAGGCCAACCTAACATACAAGCTCATTTGTCCTTATATTCTAGAAGAGGCAAGTGGACTTTCGAAGGCTCTCGAGCCTCAGATGGGGTCAGTTAGAATGCTGAGGCCCTTCTAGTTCCCTGCCCCTCCAGTCCCTCAAGGCCCTACAAAATTTCCTCTCTATCCAGCTCCAAGGCTCTATCACATGCCAGGAGACTTGCACACTGATCTCAATTCAATCTATTTCAGCTGCACAAATACTTATTATATCCTCTGATAGCCTCCATTCTTAGAAGCGGGGAGAGAATAAAAAATAAATAAGGCACTATTTCTGGTGCGGGATACAGATTCATCAACAAATGAATGAGATAGACAATCTTAGATAAGGACTACAACAGAATTTTAAAGTGATCAGGAGAGCCGGAGAGGAAGCGGTTAACTAGATTCCCGCAGGGGATTTGGAAAGGCCCCATGACAGTCAACTGATTTTAGCAAGTTCTTGATCATTGTGCAAGATTTCTAGACAGAGAAAAGGATGAGTCTTTAAGCTTGGGAAACCTAGTTAGTGAATCATCATTACCACTCTACTAAGTAGGTTTTAATCTCCCCATTAAACAGATTGATATACTGAAGCTCAGAGAGGTTGAGTAATTATTTCAATGCTTTAGACCTAGTTGGTGGAGAGTCAATGTTCCATCCTTGGTTTGATTTAAAAGCCCATATTCTTTCCACCGTGCCTGATGCCAGAGAAGCTTGGCTACCAATGAGGGCAAGGGTTCTTGGATCTTGGCCAAGGAACATTGGAATGGTCTGGGGCTAGTGAGGTTGGGGAGGAGGTGCTCATCCACTCCTCACTCATGCCTATAATCAGAGCCAAATTGTCTTTGTCAGTTGATAATTAGAAAGTCATCACTATGTTGGTCCACTATGGATTAGGATGCCAGAGTCTCCCTGAGGAGCCAGAGAATAACCATGCCTGTCCCCAGCCCACAAATCTCTGACCCTTAAGGCAGGTGCCTCCTGGCCTTGGCTGCCATCATTAGGGGCCCAATGAGAGCTTCTCCTCTCTTAGTTGCAGAATCAGGATCTGCAGCTCTCCTGGGCTTTTACATCGTTATTTCTCTCTTTGGAAAGAGAAAACCTTTGCCTTCTGGAAACCCTTCACATGGTAAAGCATCGTGAGGGGGGATACCTTTGGGAGAACAATCAAGCTTTCTTGACAGTCCAGCTCTAGCCATGGGGGAGTCAGAATGGCCTCTAATAGCACTACACTGGATTCTAGCTCCATGTGGGAAGACGAGTTTTTGTTTATTTCTCTTTCCTTTTTTCTGAGACAAAGCTCTTGCCCCTACTCTTCTCCCCTCTCCACAGTTGGGGCCATAGGACCTCTTCTGGGACTCACTTGAACCCTACCTATATTTTAACACCAACCCTAGGTTCAGAACAATCCTTTCCTTAGCATTAACTCAGAGAATTCAGCGTCAGGCTAATCTTGCCTCAAGCATTTTTCCGACCTTGTGCCCTGGTTCAGTTAACTGGATTTTAGTCTTGTTTCTAAGACTAAGCCCCTACTGGTATACACAAGCTCTATAATGGGCTGGAGACTTTACCTGGATTCCTGCCCAGTATTCTGTTGCCTAAAGGTTGTGTTGCCACCTTGCTTTCTTCATCGATCATTGGAATTCCTGGTTCTAAGCCTCAGGGACCCTGCTATCTCCAGTGAGGCCCTTCTGATGGTGACTACCCACCTGCATCGTCACCGTCACATATCACTGCTCTGAATTCCCATCACAGGCTCCCCATCTCTCCAGGTCACTGCCCATTGACCCTGTCAGTGCCTTCCTGGGTACTCTTCTATCTTCTTTTACCATACTCTTCTCCTGTGGCAAGACCTTACCAAGCCCTTCTCACTATGAATGGACCCTGGAGCTTCAGAGTCTATCCACAGGTCCCTGATTCTTGTTCTTAATCTCAGCTGACATTGGAGGTCTTTATGACATCATCAGAAGGGAATCCTGGACTGGTGTGCACTGGCTGATTAGGGGCCCTAGGAAGAATTTCAATTCCAAATCCCAGGTAATCCAAACACACATGTTAGAGAAACTTGAGCAAACTTCAGATTCCACTAATATTTGCAATGTAAGAGAGAAAGTCAAGTCATTATGAAATGGTATTCTATTAAGCTTACGTTAATGAAAGTGAAATAGCACCAAGTCCTGAGCTAGCCTGACTGGAAGAGTTGCCTGGTACCCTAGAAGATCTCGCTTTGTGCTGGACCCTGATTCCCTAGCCCTGCAGAGACATAGAGAAAGTGGGTTCTGAGAGGTTATGAGAGGAGGTACAGAGGACACATTGCTCATGTTTTAGGCAGGATTGGACCTCCCTGACCAGGGATGGAGGGAAGTGGGCTGTCTTACTGCCGTTCTCAGTCATCGCACTACCGATGGTGACTAGGGATGCAGTTCTTCCAGACAGGGCCAATTCCACCGGAAACTCTTCAGACTTGTAACCAACCTGTTACATCCTAGTTGCACCAGTGCAAGGCAGACAGGACCATCCTCTCCTTCCATGCTCACCCCTTACACCCTTAAACTGCTTTGGGAGTTAATATAAGACCACTTATGCTTCTTCTTTCTCATCAGGGATAATAAACGTGATCATTATTTTAACCTGATCTAATCTTGGAACAGATTAATTGGCAATAAGAGCCAACTGTGAAAAAAAGAAGAGTAGGGTTTACCTCCTTTTTCTCTACACAGTGTAGGGTTCAGTTTCCCCAGGAAGGCATGGGCTAATTTTCCAGCACAATCTGGAGGTCCTACAGAGGGACCCTACAAATACCTTTAGAGATCTAGCTACATCCCTGACTTGGCTCAGGTGAGACTGAAAGCAGTGGAAATGGCACTGGGCATCTGTTCCCAGGGCTGGGTCAGGAGTGCCTCCACTCACCAGAGCTCACTCTGAGCAATCCTTTCCCTTTATTTGGGCAACACAAACCTGTGTAAGAGTTACCTGCCATCGGGCACAGAGGTACCTGTCATTGGGCGAGAAGCCGAGGCCAGGAGATGCTAGTGGTCCCCTGAGGCCATGGCTCTGTTCCCAGTTGACCCTCCACACAGGCTGCAGTTAAACACCTAATCAAAGTCATGCTTTGGGGGCCTCTGGGAAGCCCTTTCCTGTCCTGACAGTGGTCTTCCGCTGGTTCTGGAATTCTTTCACTCATCACCAGGATGTCGGCGCTGGGAAGGACTGACAGGCCACCTAATACAGTTGCTCTTGAACTTTGATCACAAATTGTCTGAGAATCTGATGGAAATCCTTAATTCCCCTGGTAAGTGCACAGGTACCTTACACACTAGTCTTTGCACACAAATGTAGGGAATTCATGGAACCCACGTAAAGTCGGGACCTCTTGCATTATTTAGATAAAACAATAGAGGCACAGAGATATCAAATGACTGACCCTGGGTCAAACAGTCAAGTAATGGCCAGACTAGTGCTGGGAAAGCATTTTTTTTTTTCACTTTTTTCCCAGTGTTTCTCCAACGCATCCTTAAACAATCGCGTCATAACGATCAACAGGCCTCCAGAGCACCCTCTGAACATGAGAACACCACTGGAGGGGTAGTACCTCTGAGTGTGTGCTCTGAACTAGCAGGGGTGTGTGGGTTGATAGCTGGGGGAAGAGGGCCACCGTCTCTGGGAGGAGGAGGAGGCATTGAAGCTTCAACCTCGAAGTGCAGCAAGGTGCATGATCAGGAACGGGAATGCCAGGATGCAAGTCCTTTCACTGTCACGTGACTTTGGGCCTGGCATTTAACCTCCCTGAGTCTATATTCTCATCTTCAAAACGGAGTCGAGAACCTTGCCTAAGATCCTTGTTGCGGATACAGGAGACAATGCTAAAGAACGGTGGCCGCGCCCTGTACCTCTCTCTTTCTGAGGGGACGCCAGTTTTGCAGGGTTCTCCAGACTCAGCAGCCCTGGCTCTGCCCCCGAAGAGCCTGACACCGGCCCAGGGACAGAGCTCGCCCATGTCTAGCTTCCCCTTTAAGGGCTGCGCACCGGCTCCGCGCTGCTCCCGGGCTGGCCCGGAGTCTTCGGGTGCCTTCTCAGGAAATACGATGCCAGCGGCCAAGGAGTTGGGGCCTTAAATAACTGCCACCTCACACAAGGCTAGCGGCGCCGCTCCCCGCCCCCCCTCCCCTGCCTGTCCCCCGCTGCGGGCTGCCAGCGCAGGGCCAGCTTGCCCCCTGCTGGCAGCCCAGGCCGGAGGGAGAGCAGCTGCGGCCGTCCGCCCCGGCAGCCTGGAGGATTCAGAGGTAAAAGGTGCTGAGAATCTGCCCCCTCACCCCCACACTGTGCAGGTGGAAGTGAACCCCAAGAGCAGCTTGCTGCCGTGGGATGTGACAAAGGGCAGGGGTGGATGAAAGGGGTGAAGCAGGGGTAGTGAGAGGCAGAGTGTCCACGGAGCCTCAAGCCCACCGGTGCGTCTGTGTCTCCGAGAGAGGGAGAGGAGAAAGAGAGAAAACGAGAGACATAGAATATGTATTTGTTTAGCACAGCCTTGTCCCCTTTTGGGCCCAAAGATCCACAGCTGAGATATGAGGCCTGAGGCTTTGAAAATCACCCCCCCACACACATTGCCCACTGCAAGACATAAAGGGACAGACTAGTCTAGACAGGACACTGAAGCAGGTGAACTATAGAGACGGCCTAGGGCTGCAGCCCCCTCCAAGAAGAAGCTTCCTGATGAAGGGACTTGAGCAAACGCGTCTCTTATCTTTCCTGAGCAGTTAAATTCCCCGCATCAAGCACAAATAGGCTCCAGCCCTGCAAGGCTGGGCTACCCCGCTCCCATTTAAGAGCCGCTGGCCTTTCAATTTGATCTTAAGATGGGATTGATACAAATTGCAAAGGTTTGGTCAGCTTTTGAGTCCAAAGCAAATTTTACAGCAGGGGAAGGGAGCGAGGGAAAAGGGGGTGGAGGTGGGGAGATGGCGGGAGGCGGAGGGAATAAAGCCGAAATAGAAAAATTGCTGAAAAGCCTCCTGCAGCCTGTCGGGAGTATTAACTTAGGATGATGTAGGAGAAACGACTAAGTGGTTTTGGTGTCAGCTACACTGAATCAAACTTGCTCAAATATGCGCGTGTGAGTGTGCGTGGCAGCAAGTGAGCCCACCTCAGACAGAAAACAGCCTCTTAGTTTTAAGGGTTTTTGGCTTTTTTTATGTTTTGCAAATATGAGAAAAGCTACGCATAAATTAGATGAGAAAGGAGGAGGGCAAGCACTGTCTCAGGCTTGGTTGGAAAGGGTGGGAAGGGCTGTGGCCAGGGCCCGGGTGCAGGGCCTTGACACTCCATCTTCAATGGAAAAGGGAGCAAAGGCTGCTGCGAGACTGAGGCAAGCAGGGAGGCAGGTCCGTGCCCCGAGGTCTTGGGTGAAAGTTTCTACTGCCTCTGTGGACATGGGAAGGAAACAGGAAATGAGTTCTGGCAACTGACTCAAAATATCCTGAACCTTTCTCAACCCAGAATTCCAGTTTTCTCCATCTGAGCGTAAACATGCACCTCCCTGCTCCCTAAGGGAAAGAACAAAACATGGACCGAGTTCTAGAATGAAGAAAAGAAGCCCAGAGGGAAGGAACATGGGTGGGGGCTGAGGGCAGCCGGCTCCTGGGCGGACCTTTAGCACTAACCGCATGCGTGACCGCTGGCAATCCCTCTTTTTATTGAGTGCCTGCTACATGACAGATGTTTTTAAAAATTAACTAATTTATTTTTTGAATGTAATAAACACTTTTAATAGGTACTACAAACCAGACATTGGTTTATGTGTTTTACAAATGTTAATTCATTGAATCATCTTAACCATGTTATGGGGTAAGGATTATTATGTCATCATTTTACAGGCATGGAAAATGAAGACCAGAAAGATTGATTTCCCAAGGACACAGGGCTAGTAAATGGCTGGGGTAGACATGCTCTCAGGAGACTCTAATGAGTCTCACCCTTGTAGAGTCACTCCTTTTGAGTGCAGCTGGACTGTGACATGCTTCTCATCAATAAAATATGGCAGTGGTGGTGGTGAGGGATATAAACCCCAAGATCAGGTCACATTATACAAGACTCTGCCTTTGCAGAATGGAAAAAGAGATGGTCTCCTGCCTGGCCTGCTGTGGAGAAGGCTACATGGAAGAAATTGCGGGTCTCTATTCTATAACCACAAGGAAATACATTCTGCCAACAACAGAAGCTTGGAAGAGGACTGCTAGGCTCAGATGAAACTGTAGCCCTGGCCAATGCTTTGCTTGAAACTTGTGAAGATACTGAACAGAGAATGTGGCTAATATGTGCCCAGACTCATGACCCCTGGAAACTGGGAGCTAATCAATGTGTATTATATTAAGTTACTAAGTTTATGGTAATTTGTTGCGCAGTAATGAAAAAAAACTAATGTAATGGTTGAATGAATCTTTGGACCCAGGTTCTTAACATTGTCCCATGCTACCACTTGTAGGGCCATTACTTTTCTCTATTCTATAAAAATCCACCCTGGAAACTGGATTCTTATAGTTTCATCTTAGGGCTAAGGAAACTGAGGCTCAGGGAGATTAGTTGACGAATTCCCATAGCTGGTAAGGGGCTCAGTTGGAATTCCAACATCTGTGGTCTCTCAATTACTGGATATTTTCTCATCATTCATTCACCGCTTTTCATGGTGTTTTCCTCATCCATAAAATTAAAGGCTTAGATCTGCTCATCTCTGAAAGGTCCCCGACTCTCACCAATTCTGTGATTTATTTTTACTTCCTCTGTTACCTCCCCTTCCTTGTTTTTTTTTTTCTGTTCTAATGAACCCTTTCTTCTTTGTCTTCAGGGCTTTAACCGCCCCCCCCACCTTTGTGTACTACCTTCCATCTCCTACATTATCCCTGATCTCCCAATTCATCCTGACATTCGCTAAGCACCTAATAAAGACCAGGTAATGTGACAGGTATAGAAGGTACAAGCCTTTTTTGTTCTAGCCATATTCTCTTGACTCACCACTTCTTTCCTTGCCCTGTAACTCATTACATGTTTTGTTCTTTCGCTGCCTCACTGATGATCCTGATGGTCGGCAATCTGGCATCAAAAGGTTCTGCACCATTTTAGGAATATGTCCCAGGAAGATATTTGATTCTAATGAGGCTCAGGAGCAGGTGGGCCACTTGGCTGATGAGGAGAGTGTCATTCTCTCTGCTGGCATTGTCATCAGAGATGTCCTCTTCCAGCCCTCCTTTCAGCCAAGTTCCTTCTCACCTTCACGAGTAGTTGGTCCCTCCCACCCCCACTGGAAAGGACAGAACCCAATGCCCCTTCCTCCACAGCTCCTCCGTGCTCACAACCCCATCCCAGCAGATGACCTCGCCTTAGCTCAAGGGCTTTCTCTGTGCTAATCATGTATAGGGCTGACAGCCTGGAGGATGGCCGAGGGGATGGCTGCCCTCGACTGACTTCCTCCATCTGCCTTCTCTCTTGAACAGAAAATGGGAAGATGGTCAGTGAAGAAACAGTTTTTGGCACCTCCACCAGAAGGCAGGTAAACCCTGCCAGGATTGCTTGTCCTCTAGCCAGAGGATGGGTGGCACACTGCCCAGGAGCTTTTGAGGGTCCTTGTTATGATACAAGACAATGAAACCACTCTCAGCCCTGGATTCTTTGCAATTTGCTTTTCCCACTCCCAGCCTGGCCCTCAATGCCTCTGCACCCTAGCCCCAATGTGAACACACAAACACGCACTCACAAACACAAACCCACAAGTGCATGCTCATGTGTGCCAGGCCCAGGAGCTAAAGGCTTTGTTCCCTGGCTCATATTTCTGCATAAGCTTCAGACATTTCCAGCTTCCATCTGAGAACTTACCTATGCTCCGGAAGCTTAAGCCTCCTTAATTTGATATTCTTTTCTATGCTCTGAGCAATGTGGATAGGATAAAAACACCTCCCTCAACACAGAGTTCTTTTAAGGCTCAGCTGAGATAATGTATGTGGATGTGCTTTCTGTGGTGTGAAGGGCTGAACAAATTAAATGCAGCCAAGTATCCTAGCTGAGCCCGAGTTCATTTGCTCTTTGTGTAAGTGGTGAGATGAGGATTCAGGGAATCTGCCATTTGCATACATTGTTAGGGCTTTCCATAAAACTGTATTTCTTCCCTCTTTTAGGTCCCAGGAGGTTTGTTTGTTTGCATCTTTTTTTAATTGTGGCTGCGCCAGAGCATAGGTAGTGGCAAGGAGAATGTTGGGAACAGGTGTCATTTCCCTTCTACCTTACTCGCAACTGATTTCTAGCAAGGGAGGAGGAGCGACTAGATTCAGAAGCTGAAGAGGCTGGGCTTTGTCTATCTGGACCCAAGTATTTGTGCTTAGGAACCTAGGGTTTGGGTGTGAAGACCTCTCCCCTTGTCCCATTTAGTCCCTTTAGATTTTGGGCAACTTCGGCATCCTGAAGCCTAAGTGTGGATGCCCTGGACAGAGAGCCGTCTGGGCACCCTGGCATCTTCCACCAGCAGCAGGGGGGATGGGACATGTCCCTTAGGACAGGGCTCCAGAGCAGCAGCTTCTTTGGGGATACCTAAGTGGAGCAAGAGGGAAATCATGCTCCTGTACAGGAGGGAAGACTATGGCAGGGTCGCTGAGGTTTGGGTGGGTGCCCTGCAGACAGGGTCCAATCTCCATGGCCATTGGGGGATTGTTGTCAATAGAACCTGGGGTGGTTTGAAGTGTAGGGACTCCAGAAAAGTATATTCTTAAATTAACGCATTCTTGTGGGTGTGGACCCATTGTGAGTAGGATTTTGGTGTGTAGGATCTTAACTTGAGATGTGACCCACCTCATTCAGGGTGGATCTTTTTTACCCTCTGTCTCTCTTTTTAGGATGTACCAGGGGTTGAGCCCAGGACCTCGTACATGGGAAGCAGGTGCTCAACCACTGAGCTACATGTCTCAATGAAAGTTAGTTTTTCATTTGTTTGTTTTTAGGAGGCACTAGGGATCAAACCCCCTATATGGGAAGCATGGGAAGCAGGCACTGACCATTGAACTATACCCACTCCCTCAGGGTGCATCTTAATCCTCCTACTAGAGTCCTTTATAAAAGAATGAAATTCAGACAAAAAGAGAGAAAGCCATGGAAGTGAGAAGCCAAATGCTTCGAAACCCAGAAGTGAAGGGAGAGACCAGCAGACTTTGCTATATGCCTTGCCATGTGACAGAGGAGTCCAGGATCACCAGCAGCCAGACTTCAAGGAGAAAGCATTGCCTGATGATGCCTCAATTTGGGCTCATTCCTCAGCTTCGAACCTAAGCTTGTAAGCTAATAAGTTCCCACTGCTAAAAGCCAACCCATTTTATAGTGTCTGCTTTTAGCAGCTTAGCAAGCTAAAAGAGGACCTGATCACATTCATACCTAGAGGCAGTGAAGCCCCAGAAATTCAGTTATGTAATAAATTATCATTCACAGCAATCATCCCCAGAGAAGATTTACTGACTCCCCAGTCTGAAGGCTTGTGTTCTGCTGTTTCTCTGGTATCTCGTGACATTCTGGCCTATTCCATTATAGGCTGGTGGTGTGTAGAAGGCAGGGGTTGACTCTGGCCCAGCTCCAGTCACCCTCCCTCTGCCTTATGGGTTCAGGGTCCTCTGGACGTTGATTTCTCATGGTGCTAAGGGAACATGGAGGAAGCAAAAGAGGTTATCCCTTCCCAGAGCATCATTAATATGTGGGATGGTTGGTACAAATTATAAAATAGAGTTCCCTTCAGCCAGGAAAAAAAGGTAAAAAAGTGACCCCAATTAGAAAAGACCTCTCCTTTTGGCTGACCAATAACATAAAGAGCTCATGGTTTGGGAATTTCAGCTCCTAATTTGCACTTTTGTCAGGTTCAAATTTCCCACCTTATGTGAAAATTCATTTGCTTCTGTAAGGAGGTCACACTCTAATTGGAGGGACGAGACAGACATGAAGGGAAATGCACTTGACTGGACTATAGGCTGCTTTAAAAGATTTTCTACGTGAGGAGCGTGATAGAAGGAATGGGGTTCATCCCGTAAGCCTACCTGGAGGAAGTTGGAGACTCAAGAGGCCTTTGAAGAATGGAAAAGATCAGGATTAAGACAACCTTACCTGATCTTTCCCCTTTGCACCAGAGAGGAAATGGCACCCTCAGGAATTTCAGAAATGTCAAATTCATTCATCCTATGGCTCAGAGAGCCCAGGGTTCTGTATTCAGTAGATACCTGTTGGGCAGTGGACTTGGCCCAGTGGTTAGGGAGTCTGCCTACTACATGGGAGGTCTAAGGTTCAAACCCTGGGCCTCCTTGACCCATGTGGAGCTGGCCCACCAGCAGTGCTGATGTGCGCCAGGAGTGCCCTGCCACGCAGGGGTGTCCCCCACATACGGGAGCCCCACGCGCAAGGAGTGAGCCCCGTAAGGAGAGCTGCCCAGTGCAAAAGAAAGTGCAGCCTGCTCAGGAATGGTGCTGCACACAGGGACAGCTGACACAGCAAGATGACGCAACAAAAAGAAACAGATTCCTGTGCCACTGACAACAACAGAAGTGGACAAAGAAGAAGATGCAGCAAATAGACACAGAGAACAGACAACTGGGGTGGAGGGGGGGGAGGGAGAGAAATAAATAAATCTTTAAAAAAAATAGATACCTGTTGAGAAAATGCATGAGCTATTAAGGATGTTGAAATCCATGGAACTGACATCAACAAATTAGGATTTTATATTGAACTTCCCCTAGGAATAGTGGCAGGATGCAACAGCAATGCAGGAATGACTATAGTAATTGGAATAACCATCATTTGTAGAGTACTGATTGTTTGCCAGGCACTGTGCTGTGTGCTTTGTTTGTAATATTTCATTCAATGTATGTAATGCTTTAAAAGGAGGGTTTTTATTGTTAGTTTTCCAACTTTTTGAAGAAGGAGACAGGCTGAGAGTAGATAATGATAAGAAGAATACTTATAAAGTGTTTTCTATGTGCTAGGCACCATTATAAACACTTTATTCAATCCTTACAGTAAGTAAGAAGTAGACATACTTTTTTCTTATTTTATAGATGAAGAAAATGAGACCTAAGAGGTTGAAAATTTCCCTATATTAAAAAATGTGTGTGCATATGTACATATATATATATGTATAATATGTAATGTATAATCTACATGTATATTAAAAGGTCTTATGGCTGGTAAGTGAGAACCAGAATTCAAATCCAGGCTGGTAAGTCTCAAAGCCTTACATCCTCATGTAGGCAGCATATATTCCATTTTTTCACAGAAGCAGCTCAAACAGCACAGGCACACATACTCCCAGACCTTCAGAGGTTTGAGAGTATGGCCTAAGGCAGCTAGCTGTCAGTGTGAAATTTCTCTGAAGCCATGCATTTTATCTTAGGATTTTTTGTGTGTATTTTGCATTCTACTCATAATATGTATTTCTAACACGTGTTTTGATTTTGGCTATTGTTCTCAAAACTTTGAGTTAAACAGATGCTCCCAGAAGCCATGCCAGGCTCAGCCTGTGGCTTTGCTTACCCTCCAGCCCACAGTTAGGTGCTCCGGGGTTTATATGTACCCCAGTGTGAGAAGAATGGTTGAAATGGAGAGAACGTGGGTTTCAGAATCTGCACGCTCCGGGCTCAGTTCTGGGCTCCAATTGTCCTGAAGTGTTGGGACCTCTGGAAAGTCATATCATTCCTTGTGTCCTCAGGTTCTCCTCATTTGAAAATCAGAAATTTAAAAAAAGGCAATCAGAGAGGCATTACAAGAATGAGGTAAGGCACATGAATCTTAGTAGGATGCAATAAATGGCACCATTATGATTGGTGATGGATCACGTGTTGTGCCTTTAACACCAGCACCTGCTATGGGTCTACTACTGTAGTGAGAAGTTCATCTCTGTGCCCCTCTGTACAACCCCCCTCACTTTTTGGGGTGGTGGTAAATGTACTGTTCATTCCTGTAGGGCAGTACATACTCTGTACTGTACCTTTTGTTCTAGATAGGCCTATCCCACTGAAAGGGCTTAGGTGAGAATTGGGGGCTTTCCCTCTCTCTTTCTCCCACACTCAGACCATTCCTTGGCTGACAAAAGGAGTTGTTGTCCTGCTGACTTGGGGCTGTGCTCAGAAGAAAGATCAGCTTCAAGTGTGTGGGTATATATATATACCAAAAAGGCTTCCTTCTCTTCCCAACACAAACCTCTCCTTTAAACACCTTTCGAGACCCCCAAATTTCCAATCAAGCCTTAAGGAGGTTGGGTGGGGATCAAAAAGAGCTCCTGTTGTCTTTTTGGTGGCTTTACATTTACAGGAAAGTCCCTTGCTGAGCCTTAGTTTCCTCCTCTCTAAGAGAAAGCTAACGTGGAAAGATACATTCATTAAGAATGTTGTAAAATAAACCACATATTCTGGTGTTCCTTTTCGTTTCATTCTTCCCTAGAAGATTAGGATGTTAAATCCCCCCTTGCTTTGAAGAAAATGGGAAAGCAGCTTTAGGCTTAGTAGGATCCTGGGTTTCATAGCAGAGTGGAGATGCAATTGCAGAAAGCCCAAGGTGGGACTTGCTGAAGGATGACCTTGGACAGCCAGCCTTTAATCTGCCCAGTCTCTTAGTTAGTGCTCAGGACTGTGCTGGGGTTGTTTCCAGCTCCTTGCACCTGGTGGTAGCCAGAGTCTTCAGAAGCATGGGTGTGGTGAATGGGAGAAACACCCTCAGTAAGTCACCCCTGATGGAGGGCAAAGGAAGCTTCTTCCAGGCCCTGCTGGGATCATCAGAGGATGTCTGCAGTATCAGTGGCAGCAGTGTGACTTTGTGGGGATCAACAGTGAGTATTATGATCAAATATCACCCTCGAGAAGCCCTCCCTGGTCTAAACTACATAAACTTAATGCTTATGAGAGAAATCCTGATATTCTTGCCTCTATCTATTAATGCCTTAGCTCAATCACTGTCACCATTGAAATATTCCAAAGCAAAGGCCTACTGAGGACAAACAAGAAGGGAAAAGGAGGATTTGTTGTGGAGGTAACAGAGATGGGTAGAGACCAGTGTCTTGGAGGAGAGGTGGGGAGAGTTAATCTTCATCCTAGACTTTCCCAGGCTTTAGGGAGGAAGGAGGATGGGAAAGATGGAGAGTCTAAAGGCTGCATGGCTATCACCAGGTGGAGGCAGCTTAGAGGATTCCCATCCTCCAGTTCCCAGAAGGACCTGGGAGCAGCAGGGAGCCTCTGTGAACTCCCAGAAGCCACTTAGGAGCATTATCTACACCCAGTGATGGGCTCTCTCTCCTTTCCCTTGGAGTGCTGTGTGGATGGCCCTTCCTTGGCAGCCAGAGCCTCCATGGATGGCTATTCAGTGCAAGTGAATCTAGTTCCCAGAGGAGTTACCCCAAGTGGACATCTCCCTTGTACCATTTGCCATGCTGCAGGACACACTATAAGCCCAAGGTCAAGGTAAGTGTTGCTATGATCTTCAAGTTGAGTAAGACAATTAAACCAGCTGGAGACCCTCAGAGAAAGAAAATAGTTCAGGGTGCTTCTAGAGAACAATAATGATGATAAAGATAATAATAATAGCTCAGAGTGGTGGAGAGAATTAAGGAAAACTCTTTAGGTGCTCTCAGTATATAATGGATATTCAGTAAATGTTAATTCACTCTCCTTTTCTGCTGGGAGATATCTCATAGATCAAAACACATTCCACTTCCTCTTTGCCCAGATGTTTTCTTCTTTCCCTTGACCTTCCCTTTGTGCCTCTTCCTTTCCCTCATGCCCATCACCCACTTCTCCCTTTCCTCCACTGTGCAAGGTCTGAAGAGGTAAATTGTGCCTGTCCATCATCTCTCCCCCAGTCCCCCTTAAATCACAGGCGATGCAGGCACAGCCACACATGCTGGCCCAGACACCCACATTCAAACAGTTCCACTCCCATTCATAAAGGAGAGAGATTGGAGTTCATTATCCCATCCATCTTCATGAGATTTCTCTTTGTTATTAGAAAGATTTTTTTCTGTGTGGCACAAGAAAAATCATAAGGGATAAAAAAACAACCCGACCCCTCAGACACATGTTCGCCTTGCTTCAGCGGCCCTCACACATTTCCATTTGGATTGATTGCCTACTACAGTCTGCAAGCTTTTGAACATCAAATTTCAAAACACCAACATAAAAGAGTGAACATGAAATGAGCAGCTCGACTCTGACCTCCATGCTGGGGAACACGTGTTCCTCAAGTGCAGGAGAGACAGGGGAGCCTTGTCTCTCCCGCCCTCATTAGCTCCTGGAGCTTCTGACTCCAGCAATTGCTGGGGCCTTGACTACCAAGGCAGGGACTTGTAAATCACCTGCTTTGAGTCAAGCACTGTGCTGGGAGCCATAGGCTGTTGGGATCTGGGGGATTGGAGGCTTAACCAGATGGTGAGCTCTCCAGCAAGATGCAAGAAGGAAATACATATGGAACCAAAACCAAAAGAAAGAGAGAGAAGAAAAAGAATGTATCTTATATCTAAATGTTATAAATGAATATTGATAGTCACTAGAGCACTAGCATGTGGCCTTAAAGTGACGGTCAAGGACTATGGAATAAGAGATAGGAAATAAAGACTAAGGGGTAGAACTGGTTAAGGGAGCCAGTATTAGAAGGGGGCACAGGAGGCACTATGTTATCACTGGGAAGGGGGGCAGGGGAAATGGAGAGTCAGACCCAATCACAGCTGAAGAGCCAATATGCTAATGCTGGGTACTGCAGAAACAGGTAGGTCCAGCTTGAAGTCAATGAGCAGGAGGCAGCGTGGCATGTGGTGAATGGACTACAGGGGTGGGGAGGTAGATGGAGTAAATGGGAGAGAAACTGGACCCCACATCTATTTTTGAGATAAGATTCCTTCTGTAGGAGGTAGGAGGCTTTCTTAATGACCCAGACATCACGCTTTACCTCTGAGCCTAATTCTATCTTTATGTGACTGTGCTTTACAACTGGCATTGAGTTGGACTTGAGAGTCACCAAAGGAAGGAGCTTTGTACAGGAGATATTAGAAAGCCTGTTCTAGCTGGGTCAGAGGAGCTCGGGAAATGAGACCAGATAGTTCTGGGAGACAAGGGACATTGAGTTGAATAATTTAGATTTGTTGTTATAGGGAATAGAAAACCATTTTAGGCTCTTCACCTGAAGAGTGGCCTATTTCAACACAGATCCTTTACCTATAGTTTCAGGACGTTATTTCTGCTTGTTCTTCTCTCGGCTTGGAATGTTCATTCCTCTAGACAGTGGATGGTTTGCTCCTTTACCTCTTCAGGTCCGTGCTTAAACATCATGATGGGTAAAACCTGCCTTGATGATTCCATTCACATTTCTTGCACCTTCCAGGCTATCCATTACTTCATTATATGTTTCTCTATTGCACTTGACCTCCAACCTAGTATAAGTCTTTCACTTGTTTATTTGTTCATTGTCTATCACCACCCACTAGAACATGCCATGAAGGCAGGGATTTTTTTTATTGATTTTTAAAAAATTTATTGAAGTATATCACTCATACATAAACATACATAGACAATAAGAGTATAATCATAGTTGTGAACTGACAAAACAAACATACATAACGTCATACAGTGCTCTCATACCTCACCCTACCACCAATTCCTTCCGTTGTTGTGAAACATTTTTAACTAATGATTAAAGAGTATCCTCAAAATACTACTACTACTAGCCAAAGTATTTTTCCCCCAACCCACCCTATTATTATTTTTATATCATTTATACATGAACATACATAAACAGTAAGTGTATAGTAAAAGTTTTGAACTTACAAAGTAAATATATACTGCCGTTGGGCTGGAGGGCTTAGCCTCGCTCAGGCCCAAGAGTCAGGGGGGGGGCTCGCTCCTGCCGAACCGCCGGCGGGGGGTACTCCCGAAGGGAGCACCGGTTCTCCAGGCGTGGGGGACGCGCGGTTGGGGAAAAAACCACGGAGACCGCTTGAGCGCAAGAACAGGTCCGCTTTATTATGGAAGTGCACTAGGTTATATAGGGTTGAGAGGGAGGAGTAAGATGGAGGGAGGGCTAGCTACGAGGCAGTAGTGGACAGGCTGAAGCTGATGGACAGCCCCGAGGTAAGCAGTTACCGGGGAAGAGGGCAGATTGTACGTTGGCAATATGGGCGGGACTGGCGGGAAAGATAGCGACGGCTGGAAAGGGGAGGAGGGGTGGCGAGAGGCAGCAACAATATACAACATCATACAGGGGCCCCATATATCAATCCACCACCACCTTGCATTGTTGTGAGAATTTTGGTACAAATTATGAAAGAATGTTGTAAAACATCCTTATCTTAGATTTGGTGTATTTTTCCCCCAACTCACCCTATTATTTTCTAAATATATTTTTATGACAGAAGTTGTAAACTTTCAAAACATCCATGCACATGTGCAGAATTCCCTCTATCAACACACCACACCATGGTTGAACATTTGTTAGAGATTATGAGATAATGTCCTCAGACTATTACCACCAACCATGGTCCATAGCATACATTTGGCACACTTTTTCCATACTCCCCCATTATCAACACAGTACATCTTTGGCATAGATGAATAAATATTATGTTATTTCTGTTAACCATAGCCCATAGGTCGCTCCAGTTGTATTTTCCCCATGCTTCTCCACATTCCCACCTCCCTGTAATAGTGATGTACATTAAAGGCAGGGAATTTGGTCACTCCTGTATTTCCAGTTCCTAGAAAATTATGTGGTATAAAGGAACTCCAGGGATTGCTGGAATCACTAGATGCCAGGAAGAAGCTAAGAAGGATCCTTCCCTAGAGATACCAGAAAGAGCATGAGCTTGTCTACACCTTGATTTTGACTACTGGCCTCTAGAACCACAGGAGAATAAATTTCTGTTGTCTTAAACCTCCTAATTTTTTGTAAGTTGTTACAGCAGTCCTAGGAAACTAAGTGATGCATACTTTTATTTTTCGGACTTAAAGACTTCAGGCCCAGGTAAGGGGGTTTGTAACCAAAGCAGGGCCCACCCTGTTCTTCTTTGACTCCACAATGTGGCTTCCAGTGCCTGCTCCCCAAGTAGGCACTTAATACATATAAAAAAGAAGAGAGCCGTAGTCACACGCTGGGAGAAAGGGATGTTTGAAACAGGTAGGTCCTCTCAAATGATACTGTATGTGTGGCACTTGCTCTCTCACCTGTGTCCTAGAAAAGCAGATTAGAGCCTCTCTCTTTCTAGAACATCTTTGCCTGCCTACCGATCTTCAAGGCAGAGACCCAGGCAGAGATTCTCTGACTCTGGTCCTTTATTTTTTCAGGCCACTACATATTTTTCCTTTACTCATTGTCACCTTCCTTGGAAGTCCTGATCTCCCAAGGGTGCCAACCTTAAAACACTGTCTGCTGAGGTTTCCCTCACCCAAACATCATTTTCCAAACACACCCATTTTTCCTGAAGCTACCTTTTCTCTCCAGCCTCCCCAGTTTGTGAGGTCTTCTAGTCTTTTTCTTGGCTATTTCATCCTTGATTATTCACTGCAGGTGACTCCTAAGTTTCTCTCATCAATTTAGCAAGCCTTTATTGAACATGTCCAATGTGCCAAGTCTTGGGGATTGAAAGATAAATGAACTCCTCTGTCTCGAGGCTCTTATGATTTGCTGGTGGGAGTAAATGTGGGATCTGATATTTATAAAACAGTATGCTGAGTGCTCTGGTCCAGGCAGGTAAGAAGGACTTTGGGAGAATGAGGTGAGTCTACCCGGAGGGGGGGAGGGGGGGGTAGAGAACCAGAAAGGAGTCTCTGAAGAGCAGGGTCTCCAATCATCGAAGTTTCTTTTCTATATTTGACTCCTGAGCATATATTGGCTCTGAGAATTTCTAAAGCTATTTCTCAGTCCCTGGATCTTCAACATTCTACCTCACAAGACAACTCTGTCTCTTTCTGTCAATTTTGGAGACTTAACAGACTCAGATCTTCTTTTACTTCATTTCTCTCTGTGATACTTCACTCGTCTCTTGATGCATTTAGCCTGGCATTCAAGAGGCTATTTATTTTCTCCCGGGCACTTCACTCGCTAGTAGGGTATGCTGTCACCCCCTCCACACTTCATTTTCTTTGATTACCCTCTCACTGAGGAGGTGAGCTACAAAGTAGATACAGAGTATGTTTCACCATTTACAGGGAGACCAAATAAAGTCCCTCATAGCTCAGCCGCTCTCCCGGTCTTCTGGTTCATTAAGGCATTCAGGACTCTGGCTCTTACTCTTCATGGACTCCTCTCTGACATACTGATGGAATTGAAGAGGAGACATGATTCCTTCCTTTTACTCATCACCACAGACCATTCTCCTGTAGTTAGGGTGGAATGGTCTAGTCGTGAGTCTAAACTGTAATAGTGGAAGAGGGAACAACTGGTGTGAGAAGCCGCCGGGTTAAAGCCCATCTTGAGATTTCCTTTAAGAGGCATTCTTAGAGAAGAACTTTCTCTCCACGGCTTTTGCCAGTACCTTCTGGAACCTTACCCAAGAGGACAGGAGTCAGCATTCCATAGCCTCCTGCCCCCGCCCCTGGGGAGGCAGTAGTCCTGGGAGACAAGAACTGATACGTGATTCTTGGTAGCGCAAAACTAAGGTCACTTTGAAAATTGAAATAGGACCCACGGGAATGGGGCTGGATTAGAATTTCAGTAATTCAGTGTGAGATTCTAGCTCTTGAGAAGCTCCTTGGAGCTTGCTGAAAATTCTGTAAGTTTCAAAATATACCTTCCTTTGGACAGGTGGAAAGATCAAAGGTACTGCCTATACTCTTTTCAGAGCATCTAGATGTCAGGAATCCAGGCAAAAGTCTAGATCCTTGACAGAAAGGGTGCTGAATGCTTCCTGTCCCTCTGGAGAATATCTCTGGGTCAGCTATGGCAAGCTAATGACCTATGAACCAAAGCTACACACAGATCAGCATTTCAGTGTACGTATAAATGTAACTTAGTGTATTCCTCTATTTGGTTCTTTTTTTTTTTTAAAGATTTATTTATTTATGTCTCTCCCCTTCCCCCCACACCCCAGTTGTCTGTTCTTTGTGTCTATTTGCTGCGTCATCTTTGTCCACTTCTGTTGTTGTCAGCAGCACAAGAATCTGTGTTTCTTTTTGTTGCGTCATCTTGTTGTGTCAGCTCTCCGTGTGTGCGGCACCATTCCTGGGCAGGCTGCTCTTTCTTTTGTGCTGGGTGGCTCTCCTGATGGGGCTTACTCCTTGCGTGTGGGGCTCCCCTACGCGGGGACACCCCTGCGTGGCACAGTACTCCTTGCGCACATCAGCACTGTGCGTGGGCCAGCTTCACATGGGTCAAGGAGGCCCAGGGTTTGAACTGCGGACCTCCCATGTGGTAGATGGATGCCATAACCACTGGGCCAAGTCTGCCGCCATCTATTTGGTTCTTAAATCAGGTAGCTTAGTAGTAAGATGAGGGTGTGTAGCTGAAAGGAGAAAGAAAGTGTATAGTTCTAGGGAGGATTCATTGACCCTGAGACATGAGGTTGGACTTTCTCTGGAACCCCAAGGGCAATGGAGATATTTGATCTTTGCTGAGGACACCTAGGAACTGTACCCTACCTGGGGAATGACTACAAAGGTAAAGTTAAGAGCAGACCTTGTAAGAGTGAAGCAACTTCTACGTCTGATGGAAAGAACACTGATCTGGGTCCAGGAGATGTGAAATCCAGCCCTTGTCTGATCTCAAGGGGATCTGTGGCCTTGAGCAAGCTCCTCCTATGCCTCTGAACTCCTTTTTTCTCTTTAAATGGGGATGGAAAGTACTGTTCTATCCAGATCTCAGAGTAGCCACATAGATAAAGTTGGCTGTCCCAGGCATACCAACCCCTTTCCCAGGAGATCTGACTTCTCAGTGAATGGATAGAAGGTCCTAGAGCAGGGCTGTCCAGTGGAAATAAAATGTGAGCTACAAGCCACACATGCAGTTTAAAAATTTCAAGTACTTGCATTTTTAAAAGTAAAAAGACACAGATGAAATTAGTTGTGAAAAGATATTTGATCTAACCCAATATATCCAAGATGATCATTTCAATGTGTAATAAGTATAAAAACTATTGAGATACTTTACACCCCCTTTTTGGGCACTGATTCTTGAAATCTGATGTGCTATTTACAGTTGCAGCATATCTCAGTTCAGACGTGCTCTATTTCAGGTATTCTATGGCCACAGGTGTTACTGGCTACTGCGTTGGATGGTACAGACCTAGAGGGCTGGTTTGCAGCCATTTAGGCATCCACACCAGTGGCCAAGTCTTATAGGTCTTGGGAAGGGGTTTCTGGAAGGGATGAAGTTTTGGTTGAATTTTGAGGTCAATAGACTAGGTCAGTGGAGAGAAGCTAGAGAGAGGCAATTCCAGGTGGAAGAATGGCAAGGACAAGGATGGAGGTGGATGAGCCTGGCTTCCTTCAGGAGCCCTTTGGCTGCCTGATGGAGGGAACCCTCTTGCTTTTCTAGACTGGGGTGCATTTGCATTTCCTGCTTAGCACAGTTCACTGGCATCTGTTTGCATTACATGCTTTTTTCTTTCCCTAGCTATATTAGTCAACCAAAGGGTTGCTGATGCAAAATAACAGAAATTCTTGGTTTTGTAAAGAGTATTTATTTGGGGTAGGAGCTTACAGATACCAGGCCATAAAGCATAACTTACTTCCCTCACCAAAGTCTATTTTCATGTGTTGGAGCAAGATGACTGCTGATGGCTGCAAGAGTTCAGGCTTCCTGGGTTCCTCCCCTTCCAGGATCTTGCTTCTCTCTGGGTTCAGGGTTCCTCTCTTCCTGGGGCTTGCTTCTCTCTCTTCTGTGTACTTACCTCCTGGGGCTCCAGCTTAAGGCTTCAGTATCAAGCTCCAACATCAAACACCCTTAACTGTCTTTTGCCATACCTTGTATCTGTGAGTCTCCACCTACCGAGAGGTGGGGATTCAATGTCCTAATGATGTGGCCCAATCAAAGCCCTAATCATAACTTAATCACGCCCAGGTTCAGATCAGATTACAAACATAATCCAATCTCTATTTTTGGAATTCATAACCATATCAAACTGCTACACTGGCCAAATGCATAGAGACCTATGAGAGTCTATCCATTTCTAGTCTGCTTCCCATTGTGAATGGCACAGCTTGGCTCACTGTGAGTCTTCTGATCCCCCAATTTGTACCTCATTTTCTCTCTCTGTAGAATGGAAGTAATGATGTTCTTTCTTTCTTTTTTTTTTCCAAGTTCCAAGAAAGCCTGCAGAAATGAATGAAAATTAATATGAGTGAACAGTGCTTGAAGCACCAGAGAGCAAGGAGCTTAAATACGAAGTGCTCAATTATTCATTTGGTTTTTCAAATCCACACTCTCTTCCAAAGGTCTCTGGCCTCAGGACTTCTGGGGGCCTTACTGAACTGACCTTACAAATAATTTGCCATCCTCTCATTCCATATGCATCTACTCTGTCGAGGGAGATGTCTGAAGTGTCAACAGCGCAGAGCTGTGTCTGAATACAGCAATGTGCTGATTCTACCAGCGGTGTCCCAGGGCCCTGCCCAGCATGCATTTTGCTGTAACATCTAAGTGATTCCTCCAAAAAGGGAACAACTTTCTGACCTTTAAGATTTCAGCCTCCTGGGGGAACAGCACCCATTTCACGTAAGCCTTGTGTGCCCAGCCTCCACGTGGAAACCCACAGCCATCACTTTTCTCTAAAATAGTGTTTCACAGAGTTGGCATGCTTTTTTCATAACAATTACATTTCTCACCCAGCAGCTTAATTGGATTTTTGTTTGGTAACTCGTACAGGTCTTTTCACTTTAGGATGCCACAGACTCCAGGAAAGAGTCAACAAGACCTCAAATGATGAAAAGGAAGATAAATATACAAGGGGTAGGAATCCCTTTCTGAAAAAGAAATGGTTGGGGTCCTCAGGCATAGGGAAAGGTACCCCATCTCTTTATGTCTGGAAATCTGGTGAAATACTTTCTCCCACACACCCTCTCCCATTCCACACACATTCTTCCTTTTCTCCCATTAATTTCCTTGCTTGTTTCTCCCCTTACCAGAAATGACCTCTTTGAGAGATCTGATGGGGAAGAACCTTCTTGGTCAGTCTTTGAAAACCGAGTCAGTGGCCCCTGATTAGGAGAGAAAATTAGGAATGGATTCAGGAGAAGCCCACACTGTGGTCTAGATGGCTTGCATGGACTAAGCTATCTGAGGACTGGGGATACTCACCTCCCCCCAGAGTATCTGACTCTGCATTTATAATTTGCAAGTCATTCTTGAGAAATGGTTGTACTTTCCTGCAAGTACAGACTTACTGACAGAACTTCCTCTAGCAATTTACAATGAACAAAGTACATCCATGGTCCTTATTTTTCCCAGAAGTCCAAGATAAATGTTCCAAGTCCCATTTTACAGATAAGGACAGAGGAGTTACAAAAATTTAGGAAAATAGCCCAATTCACAAGAATGCTTTGTGGTTGCCTTCAAGTGAAAAATACTTTCTGGAAATCTACAGGGGACCTTTTTAGGATTACTCAAAAGAAAGGTAACTTTCCATGGTGGAAAGTGGGCAGAGAGAATCATTTCCCTAAGAAGAACAAGACACAACTGGACCTTTCCATTCAGAACCCAGTGTGTTTTTTCATTCTTTGGTGCTTTTGTCCATGCACACTCATGAATAAGAATGTATCTGTGATATCTCAAGACTAACATCCCTCAGGATGTCCATGTATATTTCTGTGACCAGGAGGGCTTAGTTCTATTTTACAGATTGAGGTGGTTCATAGGGACCTCAGATGATGATTTTGGTCTCTTCCACAAGGTGTGTCCAGGAGGGGTCCTAAGAGTTCAGGGATAAGACTGAAAGCAACTATGGTCCGAGCCTGACCAACAGTAAAAGCCTGAGCAGGGTAAACTTGTTGTCTTCTGGGATACTCCACTAAAAAGAGATACCTCTTAGACACCTGCAGGAAGCAACTCTAGGACTAATAAAACACAGTTAACCTTACAAGTTGGGAAGTGGGCACAATAAAGTAATGGCCCCAAAGAGAAAACTACAGAGACTTGAGGGAGGTATAAGCAGAAATGAGATGGATGGATGGAAGGCAGAGCATGGAAGGGGCCCGAGGGTGCAGACCCAGCCCTCTGACTGTGAACCTGGGGCCAGAGCCTTGCTGATCCCTGTGCGACAGAGACGGCAGGCTCTGGCTGGGAGTCTGTGGACCTTGGGATTCTTATACCCAATGTTTTGTTTTTCTGTTGCAGTATTGGAAATTGCCTCTGGTTTTTCTTCTGTTTATCTCTTGTACCTGAAAGAAAGGTTGGGGATTCCAGGGAGCTCATTTGCTGGGCTTATGTTAAAGAACTGAGAAAAGGCCTTGGCACTTCAGTCTATTGGGAGCAGACTGGTTGGTGGAATGGGAGTCGTGGAAGCAGGAGTTAGCCTTTACAACCAGTTACTTCACTCATCCTCACAAGATCCTGGAAGGCATCCCCAAGGCAGAGAACATTTTTAATCTTTGATACTGCTGAAAATGAAAGCTCGAGAGGCCAGGGGATTTTCTCTAGATACATAATTCAGTAGGTGGGATGGACCCACAGGTAGCCTTCATCTCAGATCCATTTATGGAGGAGAAGCTCTGATGGCGACTGGGCAAGGGTCTCCTGCTCACTGGAAACCTAAGCCCCACTGCACACCAGCAGTCCTGGAGATCTCCATGCACAAATATGGTGCCTCCACTAAAGCATGGTACAATTTGCTGGGTATGGGGCCCAGAGAGGAAGGCTTGGGCAAATGTGATTCTGCTGACAGTTGCAGAAGACAAGCAGCATCATGTCCTACACTCCCCCTCTCTCCCGAGACCTAATTTACCTGACACTAAATTCACTGTCTTTAGAACAGAGTTGTCTTGTCTTTTCAATATCTTTTCAACCAGGGCAGAACTTTAGCAAGATTTAAGCCAGGGCACCTAATCCGTTTTCCCACAGGTGTTCTTAAATCCAGGAAAGGTGCATATGAGAACTTGTTTAACAGAGATAACTGTTACATGGTCCCGTATAAATATGACATGTTGAAAGAGCTGCTGACAGGTCCTAGATGCATCTGAGAAATGTCCTTGTTAGTAACAAGTTTGCCAATGTGTCATATTTCCTCTACTCCACCCTCATTCCCATGACTAGCATGAGGGAGGGAAGGGTGAGTGAGGGATGGAGGGAGTTAGAAAGCAGAGAGAGAGGAGGGAGGCAGAGAGAAGAGAGAGGCTGTTTGTTCCTCTACCCTTCACTGAGAGCAGTTTCCCCAGTGCTGATCCCTGCAGTGTACAGGCTGTTATCAGTAAGAGGGAACATCGTTTAATTCTCCCTGCTTGCCCCTTACTTAGGACCCTTGCAAGTGGCCACCTTTGACTTTGACCTCCAGACCCTGGACTAGGTTGCTTGGTATTGCTTCCTGGTAGTACCACTTTCTAGCTTTGACCTTTTGCATAAACGGCTTCGTCTCTCTGTGCTCCAACTTCCTCATGTGAAACGGGAGATAGAGATAGAACACATCCACAGGACTGATGGGATTGAGTTGGTATTCATGGAATACTCAGAACAGTCTGAAACAAGGCGAATACTATGTAAGTGATAAGTACGTAAACAACCCTCTGCCACATGCCTTGCCCTGCGGGACCTGCGCCCTCAGCCCTAGCCACCTGCTTCATTTCTCAGGTGGGCATTCCTTCTGGTTGGAGACAATGGTATTTTGCATTCTTGCTTCAGTTCTTTGCAAGCCATGCCTGGCTGGATTCTCCTGGGCTCCAGTAGGGGGTGCATAAGGAATTCCTTGACTGGCACAGCATTGGTCTCAGGGTCAAGTCCTCTTCTGCCTCTTTCTCACCTTTTGCTCACCTTTTCTTCTCCTTCGGTTCCTCTGGATCTCTGGCTCCTGTGTGCTTATCACACCTCACCTCCCTGCCTTCTTTTGTACTTTAGACTCTGGAGCTCTTTTCTTTTTTGTGTGCCTTTCCTGCGCATGCTGTTGTTGATAGATAGTTCATCTTGACCTCATATCTGTGCATACAGTGATTCCGCTCCTTTCTGGATTCTGAACTGTTTGATCTGACTTGGACATATTTCCTCCGTAGAGGTGAAGGTCCCTAGTGCCTGAAGACCCCCGAGTTGCTGGCTGCCACCTCGTTCAACATCATCCTGGAAAACAGCATAAACCTTTGTTGCATTAATGTGGCCCCACTCCACGCAATCCAAATATAAAACCACCAAAAATACACACTGACAAGGGATGAAGAAAGACCATGAATAGATCCTGAAACTGGATTAATTCAGAAGGCATCGCTCTCCCTTTACCAGGCCTCTGAGGAAGTTGGGCAGCAGAAGTTCAACTGTTTTCTGCCTGCTCTTAATAAAATTCCCCATTAATTAAGCAGAGCGGTATGGACTGCAGCACTGCCCATATTATTTGTCTTTTTTTTTTTGTAGTTACATGACAGTATCTTCAGTACAGGAGGCCTGAAATTATACACTGAGCCCTTATATTTCAAGACTCAACAGAAACAAATATGCAATTATATAGTTCAACGGTGCAGCGCCACGGAAGTGGCAGGAGGCCAGGAGGCACCACTCTGGCTCATGGAAAGTTCCTTTGAACAGAAATTCTAGGCCCTGGATTGGAGTGCTTCCCAAGCCAAGGACCTCCTCCCCTGCAGCCAGCAGGAGCCATTGCCTGCCTCTGGCCCACCAGTGCAGCAGCTCCTGGCCAGTTCCTCCAGCACAAGGGAGGTACAGTGAGGGGAGGGGAGGGAGAACTCTTCCTCGCCGCGCCAGACATGCCCCATGGAATCCACACAGTAGTCCCCAAGGTGGCAAGAAGGAAGTGCAAAGAGGTCGCCTCCGATATTAAACAGCCTGGGTTCAATGATCCAACTTTGGGCAAGTTCCTCACTTTTTCACAAACCAGGTTTTCCTCATCATGCAGCACAAGAGGATAGAAATAACACCCGCTCCATAGGGCAGTTCAGAGGATCCAATGAGGTCATCCAAATAAAACAGAGTTGCTGTTATTATCTCCATTGGACAGATGAGGAAATTATAGCTCAGAGAGGTTAAGGGACTTGTCCAAGTTCACACAGCTAGTAAGTGGCATTTGTCAGGATTCTGAACCCTAGTGTGCTTGGCCTATTTAGTTTCCTTTCCCTAAACTTTGTGGCAAGAGGTGGTGAAGTTAGTTGGTGGTACGAACTGTTAATAACAGCTGACCATGACTTAGAAAAGGAGATATGCCGTGTCCCACCAGATTTGCATGGGGCAGCCTGCTAAGAAGCCCAGGGGTAGCCCAGGACTTCCCTAGGACAACTTGCCATGGGGTTTCTCTTCTCTCCTTGTCACCTCTGAGCATCTCATGGGTAGTGGGAGCAGGAAAGAGCACACTTCTGCCCAGCCTTCCCGAGCGCCTCGGCAAAGCCCGCTGTGTGTGTGTGAATGAGCCAGTGTGTGCGTGTGTGTTTAGGGGAGGATGTTGGATGGGTCCAGGAAGGAACCACAGAGTCAGAGGTTTCCATGGTAGCTGAGACGCCCGCTGGTCCTTAAATAATTAACCAGCCAGTGCTTTTAAATACATTTCAAAACAAATACTCATTTCTCTCTAATGCAGGGCTGATTTCCCCTTTCACGCACCGCCTGAGGCTACGCAAACCAACAGTAATTCTTCCTTTGACTTGGTAGCAGCATCTTGGATTGTCATGAAAAGCAGCTCCTCGTTGTAGGGGAGGCCAGCCAGTGAGTTCACCTTGAAGGAAGATGGCGGGGGGAGTGGGGAGGAAGCTCTGTTCCCCTCCTTTCCCGACGGTGGCATTGGCAATAGCTAGGGGTGGTCCGGAGCATCAACACTGGTGCTCATTTTGCTCCATCTCCAACGGGCAGTTTCCTCTGAGTAATTGTCTACTGTCTACACCCCCTGAGAGAGAGATGCTGGCAGCACTCAGCCTTTTTGATCCTGCTGTTCTTGGGTGACAGCCTGGCCTGATGAGGTGAGGGCATCCAACCCCCCCCCCCCCCGCCCCTCCTTCCCCTGCCTCGTCTGTTTAAGTCCGTACTCACAGCAGGTTTTACCTAAGCACCACCTCATGGAGGCTCTCCCTGGAACCCGGGCTCCCCGTTTGCCTCCTTATGATGGATTCAGTGGGGCGACACGGCCAGGATGATCTTTCTGAACTTTTTACAGCCCCAGAGGCCAGGAGCTCCGCAGAGCTGGGGTTTGGGTGTGTGTGTAGGAGGTGGCGTGCTAAGTCTTTTGAGTTTTGCTTGGTCCGGGCCTGATGTCTGCCCTCTTTGGTCTCTTGGTGATCTGGGTCCAGGAGTGACATTTGGGGAATCTTAGAGACAGGGAATCAGTGGAGAGACTGGACAGCCCAGCTTCTCAGGCCTGGGAGTGTGGCCTGGCCATCGTGGCCTCCTCCTCCTTGGTGGCAGCTGGATGATCAGCTCTGCTGTGGCTCAGTCGTCATCACCAACAGGGAGCCTCTTCAGTGAAGGCTGTGGTGATGATTCTGGGCTATCCCTCCAGCAACAACAACTATTAGAAGGAGGCCTGTGTTGGTTGAGCCCTATGCCACCAGCTCTGGGTTAGTGTTTTACTTTTGTTGGCTCTGCTTATATTCACATGGAACCTAGGACCAAGGTGTTAAGATCAGCCCCAGCCAGCAGAGGCAGAAACAGGCCCAGAGAGGTTTACTTAATTTGCCTGGGATCCCAAAGATGGTCAGTGGTGGAGTCAGGCTCTGAACCTAGAACTGTATGGCCCAAAGCCAGTGCTTTCGGCCACTGTGCCAGCCTGTGGGAGCAGACCTCCAGCCTGGGGCAAGCGGGCCAGGATAAATCTCTAAAGAAGAATGTGGGAGGAACAGGGGGAGCGAGGAAAGTCCCCAAGAGGCAAGACCAGAGCCTCAGGCATGGAGAGTCCAGATGTGGCTATAACAAGGCACAGCAGGAGAGACCAGGAAGGCCAGGCCTGAGGAGGAAGCCAGGGTCTGGGTTGGAGCCACAAAGGGCCCTGGGGGAAGAGGGGGGCTCTCAGTGCCACAGCAGGGGCTGCGCTCTCTAACAGCAGCTGTGAGGAGGGGCCATGGCTCCTGCTGACTGTGCCCCTACTCTGTCCAGGTAGGCTGGTGAGCCAACCCCTCCTGGCCTGCAGGCAGGTGAGGGCCCTCCTACCTAAGAGTTCTGAAGAGAGCAGGAGGGAAGAGGAGCTGACCGCAGCCAGTGGGCAGCCGGCCCTACAGCCTGCCCACCCTCCAGAGCCATCGAAGTTCTCTAGGGCCCCTTCTGCCCTCTCCTTTCTTTTTCTTTCAGCCCCTACCTTTTTCTATATTACTCATGGATCCACTCATTAAACCAGGGGTCCTTAACCAAGGCATCCGGGGAAAGATTTCAGGGGGTCCATGAGCTTGAATTGAATTTTGAATAATCCTAAAATTTAAGAGCATGACGATGTTGAGTGTTGAAAAATCACCTGCTGCTACATTATAAGAAGGGGTCCGTGGTTTTCACCCTACTGTCAAAACAGTCCATGGAACACAAAAGGTTAAGAACCCCTGCATCAAACAGACATTTGTTAAGATCTATTCCTGGGTTCCAAGTAAGGGAAATGTGGGATTGAAAACTGTAGCCTCCAAGGGGAAGAGCTGCGCAGTGTGGCAAGTCCTGAGGTGCAGGGAAGTATGGGCGTTGAGAGCAGGGGGAGGCAGGGGTGACTGCGGGCAGCCTCAGAGAGGCACAGGGGTCAGCCTCCGGAGGGTGCAGGAAGGGGAAGGAGACCTCTGAGGTATGTTTCCCGACTTCTTCATCTCCACACCCTTCATAATGGAAATTCTTTGTGCACCTGGGAAAGTCCAGGGGTGACTGGAGATCAGCACACCCACATCATCAAAGCTGGACTGGAATCCCTCTTTACCCCCAAATCACAGCCTTGAGGAAGACGTGCTGGGCCACAATTGCACCAGAGAAGAAGACTTGACTCTCCTCCTCGGGAGCACAGGCTTTACTTGGGAAAATCAGCTTATAATGGCCACAAAACCATCCCAATGAAGTAGAATCCAAGCTAGTCCTAAGAGAATGAGAGCAAGAGAGCTTTTTAGAAGACTCAGGAGAAGGATCTCAACACATATGATAGCCATAGTCTGCAATTGCCAAGCACCTTCCAGTTTATAAAGTCCTTCTCATTGGTTTCTCAAAACAACCTTGCATGATGGTCACTTAATAATATTCATTTGAAAGACGAGGAACCCAGTGCTCAAAGAGGGCAAGGGATTGGCCTAAATCTGGACTGTGGTAGTGACATAAGACGAGAATCCATGCCTTTTGGCCCCAAATCCTGAGACTCCTTCCCACATGCTAGCACAGATGGTAAGAGGAGGAGAGCCAAGCTGAGCAAGAAACAAGCTTGAGGACAACACCCAGTGAGGACAACACCCAGTGATCACGGGCTGAGTGAGGTCCCCAAGCAAGTCTCCTTTCCAGCCACCTCCTTGGGCACAGTGTCCCTACCTAGCCTGAGGACACCTCAAGGTTTAATATATTTTTTTTAAAAAAATACTACATTCAAAAATATGAAGTCCCATTCAACTCCACCGCCCCCACCCCCCACTCCCCCCACAGCAACACTCTCTCCCATCATCATGACACATCCATTGCATTTGGTAAGTACATCTCTGGGCATCGCTGCACCTCATGGTCAATGGTCTACATCATAGCCCATACTCTCCCACGTTCCATCTAGTGGGCCCTGGGGGGATCTACAATGTCCTGTAATTGTCCTTGAAGCACCACCCAGGACAACTCCAAGTCTTGAAAACGTCTCCACATCTCATCTCTTCTTCTCATTCCCTGCACCCAGCAGCCACCATGGCCATCCTTCCCACCCAATGCCACATTTTCTCTGTGGACCTTGGATTGGTTGTGTCCATTGCACATCTATGTCAAGAGGGGGCTTAGATTCCACATGGATACTGGATGCAATCCTCCTGCTTTAAGTTGTCGGCACTCTAGGCTCCATGGTGTGGTGGTTGACATTCTTCAACTCCATGTTAGCTGAGTGGGGTAAGCCCAATAAATCAGAGTGTAGGAGCTGAAGTCTGTTGAGGTTCAGGGCCTGGCTATCATATTGTCAGTCCAGAGATTCAAATCCCCTAGATATATCTTAAACCCCAGCACCAACTACAATTCCAGTAAAGTAGCATGAAAGTCTTGTGAAAAGAGATCCCATCTGAGTCCAGTTTCATCACACAGAAATACCAAAGCAGAAGCTCCAAAGAAGGGCCAACTGACATGGCAGTGAACCCCATCTGCCATGACCATAGAACCCATGGGTCTTTTTAGCCCTCAAAAGAACCAATACCTGGGGTTGTAATATTTGATCAGGTAGGATTTTAGAATGAAATGTTAAAATTACCAACGTATGGGGGAAATATACAAAGTCCTCAGCTAGATGTCTTAATGAAGAATCCATACTACTGAAAAAAAAAAGGGAGGGGGGACATGGAAAGGGACAGAATTTATGCTACCTCCCTACCAACCTCTCAAAACTATTTTACTAGGGAAATTTTCAGATCTATAAAGCAGGAGGAGCCTCATCCATTGCTTTCATATGTTACTTTGAGGTAATTTTAGACCGGCATGCACTTGTAAGAAATAGTACTGTGAGATCCCATGTCCCATCATCTAGTTTCCCCCCAGTAGCCTCAGTCATAACTACAGAACAGTTTCACAACTAGGAAATTAACATTGGTACCGCTTTCCAAATTTATTCAGGTTTTACCAGTTTTGCAGGCACACATTTGTGTGTTTTTCAGTTCTGTACAATTTCATTGCATGTGTAGGTTCCAGCGGCCAGCACCAGAGTCAAGATTCAGAAGTGCTCTGTCACAGGGATTTCTTGTGCTATTCTTTCACACCATGGCCACTTTCCTTCTTCCCTCCTTCCCTCATCCTTGGCAACCATTAGTCTGTACTGAGTCTCCATAATTGTGTCATTTCAATATTGTTATATAAATACAGTCATTACTATGCTCTATAAATATATATGCTATGTAAATATTAGTGCTATAAAATTAATATCAGATAAATTATACTTCGGAGCAAAGAAAGTACTGGAGACAAAGGGTAATCTTACATAGTGATAAAAGTATCAATCTACAGGAAGACATAAAGATTCTAGATGTATACTACTGAACAGCAGAGCCTCATAATACATACAGCAAAAAATTGATAAAGATGAAAGGAGAAATAGAGAAACCCACAACTATTATTGGGGTCTTTGACACCCACCCCTTAGAAATTGAAAGAACCACTAGACAGAAAATCAGTAAGGATCTAGAAGGCTTGAACAACACAGCCCATCAGCAGACTCTGATTGGCATATACAGAACAGCATCCAACTCCACCAGATTACATATGTTTTTGCAAGTATCCATGGAACATTCACCAAGATAGATCATATCTTGGGCCATAAAAAATTCAACAAATTTAAAATAATGATTGAAATCATGAAAGTGTTTAACTTCATTAGCCATTAGGCCATTTAATTTAATGCGAATTAAAACCACAATGAGATACCACTACATACCTATCAGAAATACCAAATTAAAGAATGGGGGAGCAGATGTGGCTTAAGCAATTGAACACCTGCCTCCCACATAGGAGGTCCTAGGTTCGGTTGCTAGTGCCTTCTAAAGGAAAAAATCAACAAGCAGACAATGAGCAAAAATAATGAGCAGACGATGAGAAAACAACAACAACAACCAAGCAGACAATGACCAAAAATGAACAATGAGAAAAAATAATACAAAACAAAATGAGCAGGGAGCTAATATGGCTCAAGCAGTTGAGTGCCTGCCTCCCACACGGGAGATCCCAGGTTCAGTTCCTGATGCTTCCTAAAGAAAACAAACAATGAGCAGACAATGTGCAAAAAACAAGCAGACAACACAAGTAAAATCAGTAAGCAGACAATGAGGAAAAAAAACCAAACAAACAAATGAGCAAACAATAAGCAGACTAGGGAGCCAACTCAGGGGTGCAGATGGTTCTCAGTAGTTGAGCACTGGCCTCCCACATATGAGGTCCTGGGTTCAAATCCCAGTCCCAGTACCTAAAAAAAAAAAATAGTGACACCACCAAATGCTGGTGAGGATGCAGAGAAACTGGATCCTCAAATATTGCTGATGAGAATGTAAAGTGTTACAGCCACTCTGGAAAGAGTTTTGTAGTATCTTACTATATGATAGCAATTGCACACTTGGGCATGTATCCCAGAGAGATGAAAACTTATGTTCACACAAACATTTGTACATGTATGCTCATAGCAGCTTTATTCAGAATAGCCAACAACTGGAAACAGCGCAGATATGTTTCAACTGGTGAATGTTTAAACAAATCGTGTCTATCCCTACCGTGGAATACTAGTTAGGAATAAAAAGGAACCAACTATTAATACATGCAACGATTTGGATGGAATCTCAAGGAAATTATAGGGTGAAAACTCCAGAAGGCTATACACCATGTGATTCCGTACATATAACACCTCATCCATTTTTAAGCCAGATTGAAAATTTTTGCTCTAAGCGTGTCCAATACGGTACCTAAGGCTTTTTCTATGGACCATGGTCCCGGCACAGATGGAATGCCCTGTACCAGCACGTGGCTCGCCCTCCTCACACCTACCCCTTATTATGTGGGGGACATTTCCTCATGGTAGGAATAGCTCTTGGTCAAGTCCTGCCTATTTCATGGAATTGTAGAAAGAAATTACAGAGTTGCACAAAGCTAGAAGATGAGGAACCTTAGAGAGCATTTAGTTGAGCAGGTCACAACCCTGGGTGAACAATAGAAATACCTGAGGAGCTTGAACTTTGTCTGTCCAGGCCTCGCCCCCAGAGGTTCATTCATTGTTCTGAGGTGGTACCCAGGCATCATTATTTTTTACAAGCTCCCCAAATAATTCTAAAGTGCAGTCAAGATTGAGAGCCACTGATGAATCCAAGCTCCTCATTTTACAGATGAGGAAAATTTCAGCCCCCAGAAGAGAAATAAATTGTCCCAGAGAGGTCACAGGACTGGAGAGTGTTGGAGCTATCTTCCAAATCCTAGGACTTTTTCCTAGTGTGCAAGCTGCTTTGACATTCATTATCATATTCACCCTCTCCACAAACCTTGAGATAAGAAGCACAATCATAATTACTCCCATTGTATGGATAACAACACTGAAGCACATTGACCATTGAATACAAAGAATGTACCGAAGACTTTGCCCATTACAGCAAAACAAAGCCACAAAATGGGCCTAACTCCTGGCCCATGAAGAGCTCTCAATAGGAAGGGTGAACACTCATTTACCATGCACATGCAAGTGAGGGACACACTACAAACCCAAGCACCGAAAGATCTATTGAGCTTTCTGCTGTCCCCTTTGCAAGCCAATTTCTCTTGCATCTGTTCAGCATAACTCATTAAAGTATCCCCAATTTTCATAGATCTTAATCTGTTACTGTCAGCACCTATTGGATCTTGATTTGTACTCAGTTTATCTCTGCCTTTTACTAGGAATGAGAACAAACAACCCCTGCCCTATTCACTTTTGAGGTAGCTTATTTACAAATGCATTTTAGTGAAAATTGGCCCATTTATTCATTAGTTTTAACGTGTCCCTTCCAATGTCAAGTTACTATCAGAGCTAATATCATCACTCACTGCAGCATCCTGGAGTGTCCAAACTTTATTGAAGATGGTTTGTAACAGAGCGAGGGTAAGGGTGCGCATGGGGTGGGAAGCGTGGGAATGAGGAGGGCAGAGGAAAATCGCTAAATTGGAAACTGAGAGCTTGGTTCCTTGAGGGCTCTTGGCATTTAGGGAGTTCTCAGATAGAGGTTGGCAGAGGGCATGCAAGTCAGAGGACAGCCTCTCAGTGGTTCTCTGAGATACCAGGGAGAAGCCCCAAATGTCCAAAGGGAACAAAAAGCACTTCTTTTCTTCACTCCAGTACCCTGTCATGTTGTTATCACTGCTTGGAAAGTAAATACCTTTATTTTTGTTTCCCAGATACATAACTGTACAGCAAGTATCTGTGCATTTTATAGGTACGCTCGGGAAATATTCGTGGTATGCTTTTCTGGTTTATCTGTTGTCATCACTTTGCATTTGTTTGTTTAAATTGAGACTGGTTCTTGTCTCAAAGCCAAGTGAAATGGTGTGTTGTATTCAGAGAAGAAAACTTCTAGGAGGGGATTTCTCCCTAATGGCAACCCAGTGCTGTGGAAAGGCTTGGCCTTGGAGCCAGAAGCTGGCACTTACGAACTTAGGAGCAATTCTCTCCATTTGAGTTACTGTTATACACACGACTAAATTACATGGCTGAATGTGACTCGCAGAGATAGGTGCTTTAAATACCAGCGTCCCAGTAAGACTTCTAATGAGCAGCTCCAATTCTGGCTGTGAAGGCTGGGTAGAGATGAGTGGGGACAGCTTTGGCTGGGACAGAAGGTCACCTTTTCTTCCTCTGACCTTGAAGGGCATAATCTCTACTGTTTCCAGTCCTGATAACATATCTATCTTTCCATCTTCACAAATTTTTGTTTGTTCTTTATTCTATCCATCCATCCTTCCATCCATTCATCCATCCATCCATCCACACATCCATCTATCCAGCCTGCCAGCCAGCTTATGGCCTCCATACTCTTTCCATTTTCAGGAAATCTAATTTTAAAGCTGGATACTCTGCTAATCACAGCATAGGTCAGAGTGTCAGCCCTGACATATGACATTTTTGGGCTCTAGGCATCTGGCCTCTTTGGGCCTTTCCTTCATATATATATATGTATGTATATATGTGTGTGTGTATTCATGGATGCTTATGGCAGCTTTTTTCAGAATAGCCAAAGACTGGAAACAGTAGCCCAGGTATGTTTCAACAGGCGCGCGTGCGCACACACACACACGTACACATATATATGTATTTTTGTATGTTTGCATGTTTTTATTTACAAGTTATATTTTAAAGTTTGTTGGTATAAAGACACATACCAATGGATTATATTCATTTCTGTCTTCTGAATTTAAAAGAAATTAGACATCTTTGTGGGGCCCTTAAAGTATTGTGGCCCTAGGCACTAACCCTGTAAGGAACAGACTTAAGCTGATCATATCTGCTCCCAGATGCAAAGCGTTCTCACTCATCCTTTCTAGAAGTGCTGATTCTTCTGACTAGGAGAACCTCTGGACCCAAAGGTGATTTCAGTTGAAAATAAAAGACCAATGTATCTGGATGAGTGGAGAAATTTCTAGCCTGGGAAAATCACATTTGGGGCAAGAAGCCCAAGAAAATATTCACAGGGTAAATGAATGAGTGAATGAATGCTTTATATTTAAAACATCCTATTGGATGGCACATCTCACCTGTGCTTCAAGGAAGTTAATTTGGAAATTATGGTCAAAGACTGTGTTTACTTGAAAAATGCCAACTGATGCTTGCTTGATCAAACAGTTGCAGGGAATACTAGGCTATTCACATCAAATGAAAGGATGGGTGATCACCTAAGGCCAAATGCCAGATCTTTATTATAGGTACACATAGAAATTTTGATAGGTTAAAACAATAATGAACTAGTGCCACCATTAGCTCACCTACAAAATTTAAGACACTTTAATGCATTCCCTCTCACTCTACCAAGGTAGGTATTTTAGATCCATTTTAGAGTTGAGAAAATGGAGACTAAAGTGATTAAGTGACCAGCTCAAGACCAAGGATCCCTGTGATTTTGTTGCTGTGTGGCCTTGGGTAACATGCCTAGCCTTTCAAATGCATTAAATGTAGCTTGTGCTATATATAAAGCACCATACAAATGCAAAGGATTTTTACATTGTTTTAAATTATGTATTTTAGGAATAAATTGGTAATAATTTTATACTTGAAACTCTGCTACCTAAAGCATTGTGAAATTTCCAATCAATCAAGTCATGAGCAAACAAGAGAAAAAAAATTGGATCTGAGATCCTACTTACTTACCTGTAGAGTATTGTAGCAGTTTGATATAATTGATGAATTCCAAAAAGAAATATTGGATTATGCTTATAATCTGATCTGTACCTGGGCATGATTGCCCCTTGGTGGGGGGGTGGGGACTCACAGATAAAAGCATGACAAAAACAGAGTTGAGGGTTTCTGATGTTGAAGTTTTGATATTGGAGTTTGAAGCTGAAGCCCCTGGGAAAGAGGCAGAGCCATTTGCCTGATAGTCTACAGCTGACCTTGTGGCGGAAACAGAGGAGTTGAGCCCAAAGGAGCCCAGGAAGCCTGAACCCTGGCAGATGTCGGCAGCCATTTTGCTCCAACATGTGGGAATAGACTTTGGTGAGGGAAGTAACTTATGCTTTATAGCCTGGTATCTGTAAGCTCCTACCCCAGATAAATACCCTTTGTAATTCCCAGCAGATTTCTTGTATTTTGCATCAGCAGCCTTTTGGCTGACTAATACAAGTGTCTTGATGGTCCTGATTTTGCTGAGAGACCTAGGAGAGGAGACACACTGGGGGGTGATTAACTCCTTGTTTATCCAGAGCTTTCCCAGTTATATAGGTTTGAGTATTTTATGTGGACCCCAGAAAATTATGTTCTTAAATTGGTCCATTGCTGTGGGTATGAGACCCTATGATTGGATTGAACTCAGGTGTGAGCCTTTGATTGCAGTACTTCCGTGAGGCATGACCCAGGGTGGGTCTTGGTCTTCTTACTAGAGTCCTTTATAAATTGAACAAGCATGATGCCCTTTTACTCTGCAGTGAGAGAGGACTCCAGGATCGCCTGCAGCTGCAGAAAGACATGGAAACCCCAAGAGGATGAGAGAGAGGCCGGCGACTGGAATTAGCAAAGCAGTCTAAAGTGTAGCAGCAAGGCCTGATCACCCACAGCTGAGCTTGGGAAGAAAGTGAGCCTGGAGGAAAAAGCAGAGACTGGCTGATGTCTTGCCTTGCCAGGTGGCAGCAGTCCAGGATCTCCAGCAGCCTACCTTTGGTGAGACAGCATCTCTGATGATGCCTTAGTTTGGACATTTTTCACAGCTTCAGAACTGTAAGATTTTACCCTAATAAATTCCCTTTATGAAAGCCAACCCATCTGGCATTTTTGCATTAGCAGCCTTTAGCAAGCTAAAACACCAGTTTTAGCAGTGAAAGTCCTCTCCTGGGAGACCCCTCAGTTCCAGACAAACTTGGATGGGTGGTCATACTAGACACCTCTTGGTAACTTGCCCTGGTTACTACTGAGAGTCAAAGGAGGCTTATTAGGATTCCTCACAACTTCCTCCAAGATGTATGCAATCTTCCTCTTATTACATGGCAGGAAAATGAGGCTCAGAGAAGGTCATCTGGCTGCCCAAGTTGACCCTTGAGGTATCTGAATCCATGTCTCTCATACCTAGGGCTGTGATCTTCCTATTATATCACCCTTTTTTTGGGAAACACCTCCTGGCCCAAGCAATCTCTGTGCAAAAGTGTCATCTGTCACTATAGATCCTAGATTCCTCCTCTAAGGGGGGTGCCCAGTTGCAAATATGGTGCAGACAAGACATGGTTAATTTGGTAAAGGGTTTGCAGAAAGATGAGACCATTTTGGTCTTTTCTTTTTGGTGGGAGGAGGGTGGAAAGCTTGCCTGCAAGTGGGTGGGAGGGGAAAATTCTCAGGAGCTTGCCTGCCACGCTTTATTATTAGGTTAATTGAAACCATAAAAGCAAACTCAGATTTGCATTAAAGCCCTACGTAGCAGATGGTGACAAGTTCCGAGCATCATAAAAAGAGGATTGAAAGTTATAAAGCATCTTGGGCTCATCTGTGCCAGAGTGCTGAAGGAAAGCATTGTGGCCTGCACCCCCTCTCCATCTCAAGTCAGGTTCTGGACTGTACCACCCCAGCCCTGTACCCCTGCATCTCTCCCCACGCAGTACACAGCTTTCCCAACTGGGATGGTTTGTTCTTGCCAGGGTTGCAAGCTGCATAGATGGCCACATATGTTTTCACATCAAACAAACTTTCTTTGTTGAATGTGAGGTTTGCCCTTAGCCCTTCTCCATTTCTATTTTTTCTCCTTTCAACCTGGTATCCTCCTAGTCCCCCAACACAGTGTCTTCCATGTCACTCTTCCCAAACAGCCTTTCTTTGGAAGGTTCTAGGCTCTAAACATACCTCTTCCTTACCCATTGAATCTGCTTCTTTCCAGTTTTCTTCTTGTAAGATAAACTAACTCACATTCTTGTCCATGATGAATACCTTGATATCCCTATGCCATCCCTATTCTACCTTCTCTCTTTCAGCTTGCCTCCCACATAACTGAGAAAATAGAATCCTTTAGACATGAATGTCTAAAAATATGGTTATAGTCAGTGATCCTTTCATCAAGAAGTGGAAACCCCACTCTGCTACAAGGACAGACACTCCCCCTTGTAACCCATCCCAAACTGCCACTTTAGACTTTGCTCTCTCAATTATTCCTTCTCTCTTACATCTTCAATTTTTTTAAATTTATTTTTATTTTTATTTTTTTTTAAATATTACATTCCAAAAATATGAGGTCCCATTCAACCCCACCACTCCCGCCCCCCACTCCCGCCCCCCCACTCCCCCCACAGCAACACTCTCTCCCATCATCATGACACATCCATTGCACCTGGTAAGTACATCTCTGAGCATTGCTGCACCCCGTGGGACATGACACCTGGGGATGAGCCTCCCTAGCACCGAGGGATCACTACCAAATACCAGCTGAAGATGCAACTAGAAAATGACCTTGAATTAAAGGTTCAATGCGGATCAGCAGAATATCCCTGTCTACATATAATAACATGACTTCAAAATGCTGTTTGACCTAATGTAAGGGGGAAATGGAAAGGAGAAATGAGTTTATATGGCTACGAGTCTCTAAAAAGAGTCTGGAGATTGTCAGAAGGATTGCCCTTATGCACACCTGAGCAGAGTCTCAGAGACAGATAAAGTAGATACAACCCCAGGTATTGGTTCTTTGAGGGCTAAAGAGACCCACGGGTTCTATGGTCACGGCAGATGGGGTTCACTGCCATATCAGATAGCCCTTCTTTGGAGCTGGTGTTTCTGCATGATGGAACTGGACTCAGATGGGATCTCTTTTCACAAGAATTTTATGCCACTTTACTGGAATTGTAGTTGGTGCTGGGGTTTAAGATATATCTAGGGGATTTGAATCTCTGGACTGACAATATGATAGCCAGGCCCTGAACCTCAACAGACTTCAACTCCTACACTCTGATTTATTGGACTTACCCCACTCAGCTAACATGGAGTTGAAGAATGCCAACCACCACACCATGGAGCCTAGAGTGCCGACAACTGAAAGCAGGAGGATTGCATCCAGTATCCATGTGGAATCTAAGCCCCCTCTTGACATAGATGTGCAATGGACACAACCAATCCAAGGTCCACAGAGAAAATGTGGCATTGGTGTGGGAAGGGTGGCCATGGTGGCTGCTGGGTGCGGGGAATGGGAGGAAGAGATGAGATGGGGAGGCGTTTTCGGGATGTGGAGTTGTCCTGGGTGGTGCTTCACGGACAACTACGGGACATTGTAGATCCCCCCAGGGCCCACTGGATGGAACGTGGGAGAGTGTGGGCTATGATGTGGACCATTGACTATGGGGTGCATCTTCAATTTTTAATTCTCTCCTTTGGTTCTTTCTCTGTCTGCAAACATGCCCATTTCATCCTGTCTCTCCTCGTGCTTGGATCGTACTTCTGTCTTCACCATAGCCTCAAGTCTTTCTGTGGAGTAGTCTTTCCTGTTGCCTCCACTTTCTTATCTCCTCACTCCACCCATTTCATTGAACAGCTAAGAACTTCACCCACTCTCAGGCTCCAAGGCATATTTTGGACTGTCCCTTTCTGCTTGTTGAACTGTAAACATCTAAGTCCAAATGTTGCCTATTTCATTATACTTTCCAATTGCATCATTAAAGAATAGTGTTCCCATATATCTTATTGGCCTTCTTATCATACTTTTATGAATCTCTGTAACTCAATGAGAAAGTGCAGTAATGGTTACTAATGTAAGTGTCTATCTTCTCAGATTTTGTGTTCTTTGAGGGCAAGGGGCTATACCCTTGTCATCCTGGTGTTCTGTTCAGGTAAGATAGGTATTCAGTGTTGTTATTTAATGAATTAAAGAATAAAGGAATAATATTTCCATGATAATTTCCATGATTATTCCTACAAAATGAGTGTGAATGAAGTCTTGGTACCAGGCACTTACTCTCATGATATTATATGTTTACTTCCGCTAATCTGTCATCTGTAATGCGTGAATGAGTTGCTCCTTTTGATTGAGTTGCTGGAGGTCCTTGAACACATTCAGTTATCTCAGAAATGAGAGGAATGGAGGGCAGAAGTAGACATCCCTTGAGCTTCTACTATGTATGAGCCACCATACTAGTCACTTCACATCTTCTCTGATTGTTGGCTGGAGGTACCAGTTCCTTTCCACATGGACCTCTCCATAGTACTACTCGCAGCATGGCAGCTGGCTTCACCCAGGATGAGAACTCTGTAAGAGAGGGGTAGCTAGTACCCAAGATGGCAGTCACAGCCCTTTCATAACCTCATCTAAGTGACATCCTATCACTTGTATCATACCCTGTTAATTAAAATGAGTTAATAAGTCCAGTCTATACTCAAGGAAAGAGGACCCCACAAGGGTGTGAATACCAGGAGGCAGGGACCATCTTGTAGGCTGCCCATCACTAGTAACTGACCTTGCTAGGCTCCAAACTTTTATCCAAATAACACCAACTCCAGGGTTTTTGACTATTCTCAGAAACCTCGTGATCACCATTGGCAACTAACACCTTAGCAACAATGAGCTTACCAGATTGTCCCGACAGAATGCAGTTCTATAAAGTGAGCGAGACTCTGAATTATTCACCTGTGTGCTGATTTGGGACAAAGCTTCAGCATTGCACAGCTCACAGTGGGACACCATTCCCACTGGGGAATGGAAAGTACCAGATTGGAAGTATTTACACATCCAAGGAGACATGGTCCTGTGGGAACTTTGAGACACAGAAGGGGTGGGAAGAGTGACAAGATAAGAACAATTTGAGCTTTCAAGCAGGAGCATCTATTGAGGGCAGAGTGTCTGTGTATGGTGGGTGCTCATTAAATATGGAGGGAATGCATAAAATGGGAATGGGCAGGGCAGGTGGATGAGGTGGGGCACAGATGTAGGCACAGCTGACAGGACCAGCAGAAGGGTTTCTACAGGGGTTTGGAAATGGTGATTTTCAGAGCCCAAGGATTTGTGGAGGTACCTCAGCAGTTGTCTGGGAAAGTGAGGAGGACATTGAAAGACACGTTTCTGGGTGTCCTACTGTTGCTTCCACCGGAGTGTGATGTCTTGGTTAAGAACATGGGCTCTGAAACCAAATTGCCTGGGTTCAAATTTCAACTCTATAACCAACCAGCTGTGTGGCTTTGGTCAAGTGACTTAACCTCTCTGTACTTCAGTGTCTGGTCTATAAAATAGGGATGATAATAGTATCTATCACTTAGGTGTTTGTGAATACTAATGGGTTAATTTGTGTAAAACACTTAAAATTATGCCTGGGACATAGTAAGCACTCAACAAATGTTAGGCACAACAATAATGGCACAGTATTATTGCTAATGTTAGAATTATTATTGTATTGATGATGTGCTGTCTCAGAGGATGTCTAACCGGGGGGCTTACCTGACAGCACCTGTCCCTTCTCAGCTCACCAACAAGAAGGGCCTTGAGGAAGGGGGGGCGTCTGCGTTCATCTCCGAGAGGCGAGAGGCAGGCACAATTCCAGTCCCAGGAGGCACCGGGGCAGGGGTGGGGGATTGATTTCGCCTTGTTTTTGTCGCTCTTTTAATTTCTGAATGCATTTCTCCAAGGACTGGAGGAGGCTGCGCAGCATGGGGAATGCTGAGACCCACGAGTGTGTGCGGCTGTGATTAGATGGCTTAGGCCCAGCAGCAGCAGCTGTTAATCCTGACTATTAATTAGAAGATAGGGGAAAGAACACCAGCCTGCGAGCGCAGTTAAGCCTGAGCGGCACTCCGCCTTCTTCTGCAGCGTAATCTAGAGAGCGGGGCAAGCAGGGGCCCCAGGAGAAGCAGGGGTCGCCCCAAGCCGATGCGTGCCATCAAAGAAAGGCCCAGGCGTCTTTGCTCCAAGAAGTCACCATTTCTTCCACTGGGACAGCACTCTACAGTTTACCAAGCCCATTCAAACATGCTGCAATGAATGTGATTTTATGCCTACTTGAAGAATGAGTAAGTGAGCCTTGGAGGACTTGAAGGATCTGGAACGAGTTCCCCAATCACTGACTTCCACGATGATCTTGGCAGAAGAGTTACCGGTGCTCAGGCTGCTTGGGGATCGGAGTCCTCATGACTCACCACTGGCCTTCCGGAGTGGGCATGTTTGAAGAGATGTCCTTGCTGGCAGGCACTGAGCTGGCCACACTTAGAGAAAGCCTTCTCCTCGCCCAGGGCTTGAAGGTTCAAGTCCAAACTTGAATGCAGGGCATTTCTGTCATCACTGGGAGGATCCCCATGCTCCTTTTACAGCCACACTCACTTTTCTTTAGCACTGCCTCCTGGAACCCGGACAACCACTAACCTGTCCCCATGTCTAAGACTTTTGTCATTTCCAGAATGTTACAGAAATAGAATCATGTAGTATGCTACCTATTGAGTGGACCTTCTTCTCGCATAGCACAATTCTCTGGAGATTCATCCAGGTTGTCGTGTGTGTCATTAGTTTGCTCCTTTTTCGTACTGAATAGTAATCCATGATATGGCTGTGCCACAGTTTATTTAACCGTTCATTCATTGACAGACTTCTGGATGATTTCTACATTTTGGCTCTCTTGAAGAAAGCTGCTATGAACATTCACATACAGGTGTTTGTGTGAACATAAGTTTTCGTTTCTCTGGAATTAATGCCAAGGAAAGCAATTGGGTAATATGGTAGTTACGGAATTAGTTTTATTTTAAGAAATTGCCAAACTGTTTTCCAGAATGGCCATATCATTCATTTAAAATTCTTATCAATAATGTATTAGTGAGTGATAGTTTATCTGCCTCGTGGCCAGCATTTGATGTTGTTACTATTTTTTTTTTAGTCTTTTTGATAGATGCATAGTGATATCTCTTTGTGGTTTTAATTTGCCTTCCCTAATGGCTAGCAATGACCTTTCCAAGTGATTATTATTTGCTATCCACTTATCCTCTTCTGTAAAATGTATCTTCCTATCTTTCCTTTTTTACTAATTGGATTGTTTACACTTTTACTTTTGAGCTCTGTCTGTTATTTATTATTGTAGATGGTAGTCCTTTGTCAGATATGTGATTTTAAATATTTTCACTAGTTTGTAGATTGTCTTTTTATCCTCTTAAGAGAATCTTTTGCAGCAGAAACATTGTTAAATATTTTGATGAGGTCCAATATTTTTGGTGTCAAATCTAAAAATTCTTTGTCTACCCTTAGATCCCCCAAATTTTCTCCTCTGTTTTTTTCCTATGTTTCATAGTCTTAGTTCTGTATTTAAATCCATGATTTATTTTGAGTTGATTTTTGTATAAGTTGTGAGACTTGGGTGGAAGTTCTTTTTCTTATGCCTTAGGATGTTGATGTCCCAGTTGCCCCAGGATCATTTGTTGAAAAGGTGATCTTTCCCAGTTTTTGCACCTTTATCAAAGATCAGTCAAGCATATTTGTATGGGTCAATTTCTGGGTTCTTTATTCTGTTTCATAGATTTATGTTTCTATTCTTCCACCAACACCACACAGTCATGATTACTACAGCTATGTAATAAGTCTTGAAGTTGGGAAGACTGATTTATTTAAATGTATTTTTTTCAAAATTAGTTTAGATAGCCTGGTTCCTTTGTTTTACCATATAAATTTTAGAATAATCTTGTCTAGATTTAGAATAATCCTGCCTTGCTAGGATTTTGATAGAAGTTATGTTAAACCTGCATTTAAATTTTGGGAAAATCAACATCTTTACTATGTTGCATCTTCTAATCCAGTAATATTATATGTCTCTGTGTTTCTTTCGGTCTTCTTTGATTTCTTTTATCAGCATTTTGTAGTTTTTAGCACACAAGTCCTATACATTTTTCTTAGATTTCCACATATTTCATTTTTTTTAGCAATTGTAAATGATATTCTATCTTTAATTACAGAGCCCTTGAGTTTATTGCTAGTGTATATAAACAAAATTGATTCCATGTTTATATTGTATCCTGCAATGTTCATGAATTCACTTATTAATTCCAGTCAGGGTTTTTTGGTAGACTCTGGGATTTTCTATGTAGATAATGAAATCTGCTCTAAGTAGGAACTGATTTCTTTCTTTCTTTCTGATCTTTATGCCTTTTATTTCCTTCTTGTGTTATTGCACTGGCTAGAAATTCTAGTACTATTTTAAATAAATGTGGTAAGAGCAGACATCCTTGCTTTTTTCCAAATCTTATGGAAAAAGCATTCAGTTTTTCACCATTAAGTATAACGTTACCTGTAGGTTTATATAGATTGTTCTATTTATAAATTCAAGGAAGTTCCCATCTCCTCTATTCCTATTTTCTGAGTTTTTATCATGAATACATGCTGAATTTGTCAAATGCTCTGTCCATATCAATTAATATGATAATGTGATTTGTGTTGTTTATCTAGTCAATTAGGTATATTACTTTGATTTTCAAATGTTGAACCAGGCTTATATCTGTAGAATGAATCCTACTTGGCCATGTGTATAATTCTTATTTATTGCCAAATTCTATATTCTAATATTTCTTAAGGATTTGCATGTTTATATTCATGCAGGATATTAGTCTGTAGTTTTCTTCCATTGTCCTGTCTTTGGTTTGATATCAGGGTAAGGCTAGTTTCATAAAATGAATTGAGACATGTTAAAACCACATGAGATTGGAGATTTCTTTTTTAGGAGTTTTAAAATTTTGAAATCATTTTCCGTAATAGTTGTAGGACTATTCCAATTATCTATTTTATATTGGGTGAATTTGGAGTTTTCATTTCTGAGGTACTACTCCAGTTCATCTAAGTTATCAAATTTCAAATTTATGGATATATTATTGTTCATAGTTTCTCTTATGATTTTTTAGAAGATTATGCTTTGTTTTGTTTTTTAAGATTTGTTTTATTTATTTATTTGTTTCTCCCCACCCCTTCATTGTTTGCACTTGCTGTGTCTGTTGTCTTCCTTGTTTCCTTAGGAGGCACCAGGAACTGAATCTGAGACCTCCGATATGAGAGGGAGGCACCTAATTGCTTGAGCCACCTCCATTCCCTGCTTTGTTGTGTTTCTCATTATGTTGTTCTTCTTGTGTCTCTTGTTGCATCATCTTGTTGCGTTAGCTTGCTCTGTCTGCGCATTGTGTCAGCTTGCTGTCTTGCTCATCTTCTTTAGGAGGCACCGGGAATCTCTGCTCCCACTTTGTTGTATCTCCATTATGTTTTTCTTCTTGTGTCCTTGTAGCATCATTTTGTTGCATCAGCTTGCTGCACCTGCCATCATGTCAGCTTGCTGTCTTCTTTAGGAGGCACTGGGAACTGAACCATGGACCTCCCATGTGGTAGGCAGGAGCTCAGTTGTTTGAACCATACCTGCTGTCCACTCTTACTGTTTTTTGATAGCTGCAGGGTGTGTAGTGATAGCCTGTTTCATTCCTGATATTACTGCTTCAAATATTTACTCTTTTTCTCTTTGTCATTCTTGCTAGAAGTATATCCATTTCATTGATAGTTTCAAAGAATGAGTCCTTTGTTTCATTTATTTTCTTGTTTTCCTATTTTCATTGGTTCTGCTCTATCTTTATTTTATTTTTCCTGCTTGCTTTGGGTTCATTTTATTCTTATTTAGTTCTTGAGGCAGTATCTTAAGTAATTGATTGGAGACTTTTCCCCTTTTCTAATATATGTGTATAGTGCTACAAATTTTCCTCACAACACTACTTTATCTGTGTCTCATAAATTTTGATAAATTGCATTTCAGTTTCATTAAGTTGAATGGGTTTTTTATTTCCCTTAGCACTTCCTTTTTGACCCTTGGATTATTTAGAAATGTGTTTGTTGTTTAGATTCCAAGTGTTTGAAACATTTCCCATTATTGTTATTTATTTCTAGTTTTATAAAATGTGATCAAAGAACACATTCTATATGATATCAAATCGTTTAAATTTGTTGAGGTTTATTTTATGGACCATGATATGGTTTATCTTAGTATATGTTCCAAGAGCACTTGAAAAGATGAATACTCTCTAAGTGTCTTATTAGCTGACAATGTTGTTGCGTTATTCCAGGTCATTGCTGATTTTCAGTCTAGCTAGTCTATCAATTGATGAGAGAAGGGTATTGACATCTCCAGATGTAATTGTGGATTTGTCTATTTCTCTTTTCAGTTATGTCAGTTTGGTTTCACATGTTTTTCAGCTCTGAGGTTTGATTGCATGTAGGATTGGTATGCCTTCTTGCTGGACTGACACTTTTGTCATTATATACTGTCCCTCTGTCTATGGTAATTTTCTTTGCTCTGAACTCTTCATCAGATATTATTATAGCTGCACCTGCCTTCTTTTGGTTACTGTTTTTTCCACCCTTTTAGTTTCAGCCTACTCATAGTTATATATAATTTCTCATAGATAGCATATATTTGAGTTATATTTTTTAATTAACTCCAATCTCTATCTCTTAATTAATATATTTAAAGCACTTACATTTAATGTAATTATTGATATGTGAGAGCTTAAGGCTAACATTTTAAAATTTTCTTTCTGTTTTGTCTGTTTTTCTTGCCTTCCTGTGTCATCCTTGAATATTTACTTTAATTCCTTTTTGATTTATCAAATGTATGTTTGAATGTATATTTTTGCATAGCTTTTGTAATAGTTGCTGTTAGTATCATACCTATGGGTAAAGTGTCCATTTCTCCTTCTTTTGTTTTTAGAAATTTAAGTATGATGTATTTGTGTGGATTTCTTTGGGTTTCTTCTGCTTGGGGTCCAATCAAATTTTTGACTCTGTGGATTTAGGTTTTTTGCCAAATGTGGGAGTTTTCAGCAACTATTTTTTTTCTAGTTCTTTTTCTGCTCCACCTTCTTTCCCTCTACTGTTGGAATTCATTGAGATAAATGTTAAATCTTTGCTACAATCCCACAAGACCCCAAGATTCTGTTATTCTTCATCTTCTTTTTTATTCAATGTATTTTCTCTGTTGCTCAGACTGGTTAATTTCTATTGTTGTGTCTTCCAGTTTACTGATTTTGTTTCTCAGTCCCCTCCCTTCTACTACTGAGCCCATTCATTGAGACTTCCACTTCAGTAATTTGTATTTTTCAGTTCTAAAATTTCCAGTTGACTTTTCTTTATATCTAATATTTTTATAAGACTCTCTATTTTTCATTTGTTTGAAACCTATTCATAATTGCTTAGTGAAACATTTTTAATGGGTTTTTTAAAACTTTGTCAAATGATTCTAACCTCTCTGTCATCTTGATGCTCACATATATTGACTGTCTTTTTTTTTCATTCAATTTGAGATCTTCCGAGTTCTCAGAATGACTGGTCTTCTATTGAAATCTGAACATTTTGGGTATTATATTTTGAGACTCTGGATCTTTTTTAAACTTTCTGTTTTAGCTGGCTTCCTCTAATACCTTTTAGCCAGGTAGAGGTAGAAGTCCAGTTTCCCCACTCACCTTTAGTTGTTGAATCCCAAGAGAGTAGCTTCTCATTATCTTTGGGTGGTGGTGAAAGTCCTGACTATCCACTAGTCCTCCTCTGATACCATCCCAACAGGGAGGAGGGGGTACCTTATTACCTTTGGTGAGGGTGAAAGTCCAGGCTTCCCATGTGGCCTCTACTGATACATCATGGGCAGAAGATGGTTGCTCATTATTGTCTGGCAAGGATAAGGTCCCCATTACCTACCTGACCTTCCCTGACACTATCTATCAGAAGAGTTGGGGCCCCTCATTACACCCTAGCAAGTTTGGAAGGCTAGGCTCCTCACTCTGCCTTTGTTGGCATGAGCAGGGTGGTGTCACAATCTTATCAGTGCTGTTTGACTGGGGTAGAGCAGTTACTGTCTAAATATTTTCTTTCTAGACTGCCCCTTTCCTGGTTCTTTGGCTGGAGAGACAGCTTTCGTTGGAGCATTTTTTTGCTTACCACGTTGGCATTTCCAGGTTGCCAGTTTCTTTACTCTAAGTGAGAGATACTGAGGTGAAAAGAAATCCATGGAACCAACCACTGTTTCATTCCTTGGATCACAAGGTCTGTAGCTAGCCTGACACATTCTCTCTACCTTTCAGAGTCTCCTTATGTCTGTTTTATATATAACACCCAGGATTTTTAGTTGTACTTAGTGGAAGGAATAGGGAAATATGTGTCTATTCCATCTTCCCATGGGCATAATTCTTAGATGTATCTTTTCGTTGTTGATTTTTTCAGAGGGCAACCCTTTAGGTAGTCAATTCCCCATGGAAGATTGTCTCATGAGTACATGAAATAGTGGGAAGGACTATGAGGCTAAGTCCTAAAATCTAGCATCATTTTACATAGTCATCTTGGTAGTTTCTATCCAAATGATGAATTTGGAGTGGCAGACCATTCTCATTTTTCAGTGGCTCTTCATTCTTTATTCATGATGGTCTACTAGAGTTTGAACTGTCTCTAACCACCTCTAAAATTATATATAAAGTTTTGTGATTCATGCATTTATGTATTTATCTGTAGAGAAGCAGCAATTTTCAATAGACTTTCAAAGGGCTTATGTCCCCACTCCACCCCCAATATAAGAATCTCTGATCTAAGAAGTCTAAATATTACTCTTTTCTCTGAACACCAGTAAAATGCTCCAAATTCAGACCACTTTGCTTTTCTATACTGTGCTTTGGAATAATGCCATTGAGAGGCTCAGATTAATAGTCCAACAAATGTCATTGTGGGGATATTGCCGAAAAAGTTTCTCACTGCATCACAATATCTTCTTCAAGAAGACCCAGGGGAGAAATTCCTCTTGGGTCTCATCATCAGGAAAAGCTGTGCTCTGCTTTTCTGTTTACAGCTGTATGCATTTAATTTTTCCCCATCATGGACAGTTTGTTTCTTATAACTGTGTGCTTTATTCTTTGTTCCAGCTGTTGGGAAGCCCAGAGTCACATTTTGGAGTTATCTCCAGGAACAGTATCAAATCTTATGGCCTGCATTGGATGGTCTGTAAGTTTATATTGTCCCTTACTTTTACTTCCATATTTCCTTTCATAGCCTGTTTATCTCCATAACTCCCTTGATTATTTACTTCTTTTATATTTTGAACAAATTACTTGCAGCTTCAAATGCTTATGACATGAGTCAAGGATAAGTACATAGGCAGATAGACAGAAAGTCAAATAGACTTAGCCATCCCGATGGTGCTGGGGTCCACTCTGCCCAAATGCTGTGGACTTAGCAGAGTGAACAGTCCTCTTCCCAGCCATCACTCCCAGTTGCCATTTTACTGTTGCATATGGGTATAAGGGAATAAAGTTTGTCCCCAGGTGAAGTCTTACCTAACCCAACAAGTTCCCAGTGGGAGAATGTGAGGTTGGTAAAGGAAGGAGACGCCTCTGTAAGAGGGTGGAGTGAGGGATAAGCCCTGAAATACCCTCCCCAAGTCTTTCCATCAGTGCCACCTGTCTGTCAGTCTCTTCTTCATCACAGTAGTCAGAGATCCTTCTTGAAAAGTAGGGGGTTTAAGATATATTTAGGGGATTTGAATCTCTGGACTGACAATGTGATAGCCAGATCCTGAGCCTCAACAGACTCCAGCACCTACAATCTGATTTATTGGACTTACCACACTCAGCTAAGATGGAGGTGAAGAAGGACAACCACCACACCATGGAGCCTAGAGTGATTACAACTGAAAATGGGAGGATTGCATCCAGCATCCAGGTGGAATCTGAGCCTCCTCTTGACATAAAGGTGCAATGGACACAACCAATCCAGTGTCCACATAGAAGAGGTGGCATTGGATTGGGAAAAGTGGACATAATGGACAAAGGGTATGGGGAAAGGCAGGAAGAGATGAGAGGTGGAGGCGTCTTCGGGACATGGAGCTGCCCTGGATGGTGCTTCAGAGGTAATCACCGGACATTGTAAATCCTCACAGGGCCTACATGATGGAATAGAGGAGAGTATGGGCCATGATGTGAACCAATGTATATGAGGTGCAGAGGTGCCCAAAGATGTACTTACCAAATCCAATGGATGTGTCATGATGATGGGAACGAGTGTTGTTGGGGGGGGGGGAGAGGGGGGGTGGGGGGGTGGGGTTGAATGGGACCTCACATATATATTTTTATTGTAATATTATTACAAAGTCAATAAAAAATAAAAAAATTAAAAAAAAATAAAATAAAATAAAATAACATGAATTTCTCAACAAAAAAAAAAAAAAAAAAAAAAGAAAAGTAGGTCCTCAATATACAAAAGGAAGGGAGAAGATTTCCTCTTCCTCTTCCATATGTTGTCTTTGCTGGGACTCTCTCAAGCAACCACATTCTAGTACTGCTTTACTCTTCTTTCTGCTCCCCTATCCTCCCAAAAACAATGCAAGAAAAGAACTTTGGTGCTTCCAGGTTCACAGTTTCCCACCACAGTTGCACGGCACAAGGTGGTGTTTGTATCTAGGCTTCCTGGTTGCTCAAGAGAAACACAAAGGCTTTGACAACTTGCATATATTCTCTCTGCTCTCTGGACTTAGTTTCTTCCTCTGTGGAATGGAGATAGAAAATATTAGCTTCCTCACAGGATTAGGGTGAGGATTAAATTAGATAATGTAATTAAAATTGCTGTGTTTGAGGTTATTGTTATTGCCATCATCCCCAAATAAACTTTTACTTATTCAAAATGGGGTTTTAGTTTACCCTATTGCTCTGGATTGCCTTACTCTCACTCTTACTCCTTTCCTCAAGACACCTCCCAATCAGTGCAAAGTGTACCTCTCCTCCCTTCATTGTTGTTCCATAAGCATGGTAAGACCTATAACAGAGATTCTTAAAATAAAGGGTACATAAATATAACCAGAATTGCTTATTAAAGTACAGATTCTCAAGTCCCACCCCACTTTAACAGGCACTCTGGGTGACTTAGGGGCAGGTGGATCAACTGCTAAACTCCTACTGAGAGATGACAAGATGCTGTGGAAAGGTAATGTGGGCTAGACAGATATCTGAGGCAGTGTTGCTGAAGACCTTAGAGAGTAATGGACAGGACCTATGTTTCCGTATTCAGTGGCAAGTAACAAAAGACAACAGGAGTAATTAACAAAATAGAGGTTATTGTAGCCCTGACCGAAAACTGAGGCTGGCACAATCTAGGGCTGCTCCAGCAGCTCCATGGTGTTATGTGAGAATTTGGCTGCTTCTATTGCCCTGCTCTATTTCATGTGGCTTTCTTCAAAGGCCATAACGTGGATCCTGTATTCTTAAGCATCCTTGTCCATTTGGTCAGGAAGAGGGTCTAAGCATGAAAGGCAAAAGGCTTGTGCTAAATGAGTCAGCTACTGTGCATACATGTGTACGTATATAATGCAACAGATGCAATGGTTCAAATGGGAGATGGTCACCTCCATCGCATTGGCTAGAAATGGTTCACATATCCATGACAGGTAGGGGAGAAGAAATAAGCCAGGGGAATCAAGACAGAGGGAGATACAAGGGGTATCTTGGGCATGGTCAGATGTTAGAAATCAAGGGGGAAACAACAAAAATAGACTGGGCTGAAAGAAGAGGCCCAGGCAAGCAGTAGAGGCTAGAAGTACTCTTAAGAAAAGACCCCAATAACCAGACTGGAGCTTGGCATGTTGGGCAGCCATTGCTGTAGAGTCTAGCCCAAGACCAGGACTGGTCTTAGTTTGTGCCTGAATTTGCTTTCTCACGTGGAAGCAACTAGGCTCTTTTGCCCAGATTTGAGGAAGCCAGGATGCAGTTAACCAATACCAACTATACCTCCCTCATAAAATGTCTTATAGTTTACCCCCACAGGGTCTGCACAGATACCCACTCTTACTGTGTAGGAGACACACCCAACAGTGCTTGAATCTCCCAGTGTTTGTCTCTGGAATTGTGCTCCTGATGACATGATGCAAGGTGGAAGGAGGCAGGGATGCCCACTCACAGCATAGTTTCCTTCCCATGGTGCACTAGGCCAAGACAAGTGATAAATTATATCTTGACAGGTTTCTTTCTCAAAATATCCTCTGATGACTCTGTATGCTGCACATGGCCTCCTCTTCAGGAGCCATGGCAGCTGCTGCTGGTGTCTGCCATGATGTATGGGTGGAAACAGAATGTGAGCCCAGCAGGGAAGTGACTCAGCCCTTGAGGGTCCTCTCTGAGTCAGCACTAGGAGCTAGAGATACCTACCATTCTGGGAGACTGCCTCTCTTCAGGCCTTGGCCCCAAATTCTCAACCACCCAGAGGAAGCTCTGGGACTGTCATTGCAGGTCTAAACATTAGCCCTTCAGATCATCCACGATCTCCTTGAAAGACACGAAAAAGGAGGCGTGTTGTGAATCAGTGTGTTGGTCCCTTGTAGTGAAATATGGCTGTACCCAGGATGCCATCTAAAAGAAGGGTTCTTCTAGCAAAACAGCCTTGCCTACAAGGGCCCTGTAACATAAAGGTTGACAGGTGGTTGGATGGTCTTGTTGAAAGTTCTTATGCATGAATGTAGAAAGCCGGGAGGAGTGAGCTCTGCTGCACACCTGCAAATGGCCTTGGACCACTTACTTGCCTGTCTGGGTTGATCTCAATGCTTTATTCAGGATATAGGAGACTCCCCTTTTCTCTACTGGATTTCAGCCCCCCATTATGTTTTGGCAACACTAGGTATGAGTAGGGGGTAGGGACTTCTCAGTGAGATAAAACAGGCCAAAGAGTTAGACATATGAGGTAAGCTCAAGAGTGATCCAGGTGACAGGTACACAGGGGTCTCAAGATTAGGTGATGGGTACCATCCAGCAGATAACCAAGGGAACTGGGAGTGAGGCAGACAAGTTGTGCTCTACTGGAAGGTGCTCTACTGACAGTTTCCAGGCTGATCTCAGCATTAATGATTTAGGATTTAGGGAAGTAGGGATGCACCAGAGCAGTCTGGGCACATCAGTGGAGAGAGGTCGCCAGAGGTCTGGAAGGGTGCCTGACACTGAGCTCCACCAGATGGTGGAGCCCCGTCAGGTTGCAAAGGACCTGTCTGATGTCCAGGTTTTATTAAAAACCTACAAGGCTGAGATGTGGGTCAAGAGGTCTCAAATTCAAATGCCTCCAGGGGCAAGGCTAGTAACAAAAATGAGTAAAGCTGGCCAGGTTTAAGAAAAATCTATAAAAACACTCTCTTTGGAAAATAAGCAGAAATGTTGTTTTGCTTCCTTCAAGAAATATGTTCTTACCCCTTTTTTGAAATATTAGGTCTCCAGCTCTATTTTTGCTTTCCCACTGTATTAGTCTGCCAAAGGGTGCAGATGCAAAGTATCAGAAATCTGTTGGTTTTTATAAAGAGTATTTATTTGGGGTAGGAGCTTACAGTAACAAGGCCCTAAAAAGTCAAACTCAGGGTTGCTTTCTCACCAAAGTCAGTTGCCACATGTTGAAGCAAGATGGTCGTTGATCTCTGTCTGGTCTCTCTTTTCTGGACTTCCTTTTCTTTTTAGGCTCTGTGAGTCCAGCTTCTTCCTGATCTCAGCTGTAGGCTGGTATAGGTCTTATCTCCCAGGGCTTCCTATATCATTCTCAACTCACTTCCCAAGGCAAATGGCTCATCTTTTTTCCCATGGCCACCAGGATAAAAAAATGGCAGCACTCTCTCTCTTCCTGTGTTCTTCTTGAGTGAGTGTCTGTTTATTACTATATCAGCCCACCAAGGGGGTGGGGACTCAACCTGTGTCACGCCTTACTGATGTGGTTGATTCAAAGCCCTAATCTTAAAGGTAATTTAATCAATGACATCTCAGCTGAATTTAATGAAATCAAAGGGTATCACACCCAGGAAAACAGATTCATCTACAAACATAATTTTTCTTTTTTTGGAATTCATAAATAATTTCAAACTGTCAACCCCATCTTTGATAGAGCGTATGGTAAAGAGATATATTTCTCTCCAACAAGAAAACCAAGAACATATATGTGTATTTTTAAAACAGGCAAATCCAACTGGTCCTTTATGTGAGTGTAGCAAAGAGCAGTGAGGACTATGGAATGTTATCAAGTATGTCCCTGACCTTTTCAAAGGGCACTGAGTGCTGCTAATCAACACCCCTAAATTGCTATCATGTTTAACATCATCTCAGTGCCATCAGACCTTCCAATTTTTTGAAGGAAGCCAAAATCTAGATTAAAAAAAAAAAAGAAATCTCCAAGTAGTTAAATGTTGGCTCTTTTTTCAATACCATGAAATCCAAACAAAATATAGCAGTAGCCTGAAAGTTTGTGACTTCTGTTACTGATGGAGGCAAAGGCACCAGCTTACAGGAACTGAGGAATGGCCAGGGTGAGGACTGACAAAAAGTGCTGATTTACCCTGAAATAATAGATTATATACAAACATCCAGATCTAGAGCATCCATCACTTAATACATTCAAAAGGCATAGTTTTCTGCAAGCACCCCTCAAACATGCCACTTCACCGGGCAGTATTGACAGGGGCCTGCAGACATCAGCTGCCTTGCATCCACAAGAATTTCCCAAGTGTACATAAAGCTTGGGTGGGAGAAAGTAAAACATTTTGACATTAGGCTGAGCTTCTCTACTTTCCAATATACTATGCATGTTATTCCCCCTAGGAATCAATGCTCATGAATTCATTAAGTCTGGGAGACTGTGATATTTGCCGGAATACAAAAAAACAAGTGGCTCCAACCTGAACATAAATTGCAACATAGAAAAACTTTTGTAATTTAATTTTCCAGTGAATATAAAGAGGATGTGCGTGACCATAGCTTCAGTGCACTAATAATTGGAAGCAAATGAGAGAGGAATATATTCAGACTCAGGAGGTGGGTGGGTGGGAGACAGCTTGCTGGCTGGAAGAAAGGACACCCTTGTCCCTTCCGTATCTATGGCAAAGCCAATAAAAGGAAAGAGAAGTAAGTGCCCTGGCTATTAATTACTGATCCAATATTAAAATGCAGATTTCCCACGCTGAGCTCCAGCTTGGTTAATTTAAGGGTAAGAGACTGTGTGTATGTGTGTGTGTGTGTATACACTTGCACACTGTGATTTGTGGAGGCATCCAGCTACCTTTGCAGGCAGTTGAGCAAACTATATTCTGCTGGCTCAGCCTGTGCCTATATGGGATGCCCAACCTGCTCATTTATATTGAAGACTCATTAGATTGGTCAAACAATTCTGGAATTTTTTCCTGCTGAGCAGTTGAACAGAGAAGAGAAATTAAATCTATAGTCTGACTCAATGTAGGATTAGCTATTTCTCCTCTTAAGGACTCTGTCTTTGAATGTGCTCCCAGGAGGGCAGAATGCTGTGAAGGTCTTTGAGGAACTGCTAGGTAGTCATGTCAAGTGGCATGCATTCAGGTCATGCCTGATGACCCTCTACCCCTGCTCTCCCTTGGGCACCGGGCTGGGGCACATTTTGCCTTTCTGAGGAAAGATCCATAAAGTCACAGGTACAGACTTGGCAGAGACCTTGAGGGATGTACCCTCATTTTATGATGTAATTCTAAGGGTTTGGAGAGGGCACTTGTCCATCATCCACTCAATCCCAGTGTTTCTCAATCAGGTCAACTCAGTTTTCCATAATGTCCCTTAAAGGTTTTGTTCCTGCCATGCCCCACCTTGGCTGTCTCAGGGAAAGTCCACTCAAGGTTGAAATGCTTGGAGTTTGTGGGACTTTTTGGTCTACCTTGCTCTTTGAAGAACTTAGCTTCCAGGATCTACTTTCAACAAGCATCTAAGAGACCAGCCTTAAGAGCAGCTAGAGTTGGCATGCACAGCCATCTGGGAAGAGTGAGGGGTAGACTTCTTCCCCACCCAGTACCCAGTGCGGTGAGCCGATGAGCTCCACCAGGCTTTTAGACTAGGCAGGGTTGGCTGGCTGTTACTGGAGAAAGGGAACGTTTTTGCACCTCTTTTCAGCAGCTCCTTCTGTACCTCTTACAGTTCCACCCAACCACACCCTGACCACTTTCAGATGGGCTTCATTCTGGAAGGGCCAGGTACTTGTTCTATGAAGAGAAACCCAGGATTATGTATATTAGGTATCTGACTGGAGACTATATATATATAATATAGTGAATAAATGCAGGTGCTGGCGTCAGTAACTGTGTGTTCTTAGGCAACTTACTCTATCACCAAGTCTCTGTTTCCTGATACATAAAATGGAAATGATAATGTTCTTGGTTGTTGTGATTATTAAATATACATAAGGGTCTTAGAAAAGCACATGGCACATAGTAAGTGCTCTGTAAACGCTCATTACTGATACTATTGCTATATCATCATCTTGAGAGGCATCTGTATTTTAAAATTGGCCTGACTATGAGAGGGCAACGCTTAACCGAACAGAATGCTGACCTTAATCACAAATGCTTTGGATATCAGGCACCATCTGTTATTTACTTTTTATAGCAAACCTATTGCGCACCATCCCCCAAACATCCTCCTCCACTGGAACCCGGCCAATTCACCCATGCATACGGCAAGGCTGATATCTGGGCAGCAGAAACCAAGCAAATGGGCTGGGTGTGGCCATCTTTTGGAACCACAAACAATAGAATGGCCCAAATAGAGAAGCTGGAGCAACAGAGAGCAAGGCTGGGAATTCTCGGAAAGTTGGAAGCAGGTGAGGTGTTCAAGCTCCTTGAGTTTTCTCTGCCCGCTATCCCCCCCCAACACACACACACATTTTTTCCAGCCCTAAGCAGTTCTGTTTTTCAGCTTTGGCGTTTGCCTGACATTTGAAGGATGAGCTATTAACGATACTAAATTAATAACGGTTATAGAGTATATTTGAGAAGATCATAAAAAAATCAGTAATGTCATCATGTCAAGCAAAGTTTCTGATGGTTTTTTTAAATTATGCATGCCTTTTATTTTTTTCCTTCCAACATTGATCGGGTGCTTTCAGCGGGACATTAATCTACCTGACCACATCAGAATCCTTAATTATTCACGTCCAATAATATATCTAATTCTACAGAAATTCCCTCTGGATTTGCCGTTGTTCAAGCCAAATTCAGCCGCTCAGCTCGGCTTCTCTCTGCTGAACCTAGCACAGTCCAGCGCTGCACAAACCTCAAAGAGCCACAGCTGCCTACCTGATCAGCTTTACTTTGAGGTACACAAATGACCAGGCTTAAATTTAGAGAAGTAAAATTTCTCCCAGCGTGGCATGAGAGTAAAGACTTGTAGATAATAGCTGTAGAGGCGGGTCCTCCTCAGAGAAGGCAAGGAAGGGGCTGAAGAAAGTACAGTAAATTTGGTGGGGCGCGGGGGGCAGTGAGACCTCAACTACAGGACCCTGGAGCTGGATGACCAAGAGCAAGTCATTCAAACTCCTCTTCCTCCTTCGTAAAATGAGCTTTGCAACTGGCTCACTGAGCTCTACTGAGGATGACCAATTAAAGTTTTTAAAAGTCTTTCAAAGTTTTGAAAAGCAGAGCTAGGGAAGTGCTAAGTAACAAAGAAATCACTAATGCTGGTATTAACAGCATGATCATATGAGACTGAGTCACTGTCACTCAGCTGCTGGGAAGCTTTTCCAGGAGAAATGAGTGGTAAACCTCCCCAAGTTCAGAGAGGGGCTGATGAAATTGCCACATTTCACTAGGATTTTTTTTTTTAGTGGAGAAGAGTGGTAATGCTGTAGCTTTGAATAAAACCCTCATGGGAGCAACTCCTTGGTGCTCTCACGTGGGTAGGGAGGGAGGTTGGGAGAGAACCCTACAAGTTGGCAGTGTGAGTTAGCTCAAACACCTCCTTACTCTGTCCTGTGGAACATGATAGGAAGAGCAAGGATTCAAAATCAGCTCCATTCTTTGACTCTCTTTGTCCCTCACCCCTCTCCTGTCTGTTATGCTTACTTCCTAGGTCTTCCCTTTTTCTCTCCCTCCTCATCACTTCTCTCACCCACCCTCCACAACCCAAACACAATCTGTTAAATCTCAAACAACAGGCACCTGGTGAAATTTTTGACCTTGTAATTGGGTGGTGGAAATCACTGTTGCCAAGGAACTTGGAGTCATGTTGGTATAGACATGGGGCTCAGACAGGTGAACAGGGGTTACAGACTTATTTGTGTGCCCAATTCAGGAATCTTCACTCATCCATGCACCTGCACCTAAAAAGCCAAAGGGTTTCTGCTTGTTTCCTGACTGCTAAGACAATATCATGCTATGGGTTTGCTTAAATAGGAACTTCTTGGTTCATGGTTGTGAGGCTAGAAGTTCAAACTCAAGTTGTTAACAAGGCAATGCTTTCTCCCCAAAGACTGTGCCATTCTGAGGCTGGCTGCTGGATCTGCTAGGTCCTTGGCTTTCCTGTCATATGGTATAACAGTTTGACATTATTTATGAATTTCAAAAAAGATATTTGATTATGTTTGTAAACTAGTCTGTTCCTCTGGGTGTGATACACTTTGATAGTATTAGATTCAGCTGAAATGCTTTGATGAAATTATTTTAAGATTAGGGCTTTAATTCAACCACTTCATTAGGGCATGCAGGGTTGAGTCCCACCCGCCCTTGGTAGGCTATAGAAACAGATGCTCAGTCAAGAATAAAGAGAAGCAGATATACAGAAAAGATGCACAGAGGGTTTACAGCTGACCTTGTAAAGAGACCAGAGCAGCTGAGCCCAGAATGAAATGAGGCCCAGAGGGAGAGAGATGAGTCCTATGGCAGCCCACAGCTGAGATTAGAAGAAGCTGGGACCATGCAGCCTTAAGAGGATGAAGGAAGGCTGAGCCATTGCAGACTTTACCTGCCATCCTACTTCAGCACAAGGCAAATGTTTTTGACTAAGAGAAAGTACCTCTTACGGTACCTTGATTTGGACTCTTTAGAGCTTGTGACTATAAGCTTCTACCCCAAGCAGATACCTTTTATAAAAGTCAATAGAGTTCTGGTACTTTGCAGCAGTACACCTTTTGGCTGACTAATACACATGGCAATGCACATTGTGATATCTTCTTTCTTCTCTGGCTTCCATTGACTTCCAGCTTCTTTCTGTGGTTTTCTCCCTCTATGTCTGTATTCATTCTGCTTATAAAGGATTCCTTCAACCTGATTCAGTTGGGCTACACCTTCATGAAAGTAACATCTTCAAGAGATCCTATTTAAAATGGGTCCACACCTAAAAGAAAAAGAACCAAAATCAAGAACATGTAAAAATTTGGGTACAAAACTAAATCAACCACAGTCTCTAGGAAAAAATAGTAACGAGTTTTTGGGAAATGATGGTTAGACTTTACAATATTTGTGTTTGGACTCTACAACAAGAGGAGAAGGCAGGACATTCCTTGAGCTCTTTGAGCACACTCCTGGTGGTCAGGGCACTAACTATAAAAAAGAGAAGAGTAGGAACCACTAGGCTCTGGTGTGAAATATCAATCAGTGAACTGGAGGGAGGAAGGGCATCTGATTGTTTTTTTGGGTAACAGTAGGTGGAACTACTCAAGTGTTCTTACCCTAGTCCAGGGTCAACTCATTCCTAGTTCCTAAATTAGATATTTGATATATATACATATATATATTTTTTTCCTACCTGGTTGCATCATCATCTTTTTGGTGTGTCGTTTCACCACACAGGGTGTGTGGGGAGGTGGGGACTGCGCCTCTCCGTGCAGGTCTAGGACACCTTTTTTCTTTTTTTTTTACCAAGAGGTCCCAGGGATCAAACTCAGGTCCTCTGTATGGTAAATGGGAGCTCAATTGCTTGAGCCACAGCTGCTTCCCTTTGCTTCCCTTTGATATATTTTTGAATGAATGGATGAGTAAGTGCAAGCATATAAGACTGACTATAAGAAAAGGATTGAAACAGTGAGCACTATAAAAACTGCAAAGACAAGACTATCTTTGGGCTTAAAAGCATTGTAACATTGAGGAGGAGAGTCAGAGGGAGCGAGAGATGGCAAAGTCAACCCCTAGAATCATGACAAGATCAACCTGCATTAGTTGGAGAAAACTGGCAACTACATTTTAAAATTCTTCTTCTACCTGAGAGACTCAAAAGTCTTGATGCCTGTGTCCCATCCCCAGAGATTGTGATTTATTAGACCTAGCATATGGGCCAGTACTTTGGAAATTTAAAAAGGTCCCCAAGGGATTCTAATGTGCAGGCAAGTTTGGCAGCCATTGGTTCAGGAGGCAGTGAAATAAGACTAATAGGAAGTAGGGTTTGTGTTGGAAAGTAAAGGAAGAATGGGTTTATCTAATTACCTGTAAAAAACCTACTTTCTCAAGAAAATAGGTCAAGCACACAAGGGTTCTGGATTCCCTGCGATAACTGCTCCTGGCCTCCTCTGAGAACAGTCATGTCCTTACATATCCCTGGGCTCAAGTTGCAAGATCAAGTCCTAGTCCTCAAACTAATGAACCACAAGATCCTGAACAAGCAAGCAATAACGTTTATTGTACACCTACTCATTTAGGCACAGAGAGGGTCCAAGCTACACATGTTCATCATTTAATGCTCCCAATAACCAAAAGAGTTTGGAACTCTTTTTGCTACTTTCCAGATAAGGAAACTGAGCCTCAAATTACTATTGTGACACCTTAGACAGAATTCAAATCCAGATCTAATGCTCATGCCTGCTCCCTCTCCAGCCTGAGCTAGCTCCCACACCACACTAGAATCCACTGACCCTCATCTGTAAAATGATGGAGTCGGACACCATGACTTCCAATATGCCATCACAGCAGGAAATATAATCCCTCTCCCAGATGTACTTTCTCTCCAGATAGTAAGTTCTAGACTCAGATGAGCTAAGCAAGCATCCAGCAGGTCTTCAAACTGTGGATCTGGAAGCCTGGGCTTCTACCCACGAATGAATGGATCCCAACCTGCTCTGGCCCCACCTTGTGGCAGCTGGTAGGACTGGCTCATTGAGCCCATCCAGCCCAGACCTGTCAGCAGTTTTCCCATATGTCAGAGCAACTGGCTGCTCTCACAGTAGACTCAGAACAGAGAGAGGAACCCGGCATCTATGAGCAGCCCCCAGACAAGAAAGGCCACTTTCGTTTCTTCTCTTCATAAAGAAGGGACAGAAGAATTGACTCCCAGTGAGCAGATCCACAAGTCTTAGTTATCCCTTATAAAGCTGTAGATATAGGGCAGACTTCACTGCCTTCCAATGGGCTGGTCTACTTGAAAGAACACTGGGAGGCAGGGGGCTTTCTCTTGTGTCCCAGCTTTGACCTCACCATGTACTTGAAATGTGTTCTTGAGTAAGTACTTTGCCCTTTTATGCTTTGTGTCAAAAAAGAAAAAAATGTTGGAGTAGAAATTCTAGATTAGCTGTAGCTACTTTCAGGTCTCAGGTTCTGGGAGACGAAGAGAGAATATTTCTGTTCCATTTAAAATATTTTCCATATGACACAACATTTCTAAAAATGCTGTTCACTTTCCACAAGAGCCCTTCTAGGTCTTCCAGGAAGTGAGAAACCCAGACTTGCAACAGCAATGAACCTCCCGTTTAGATGCCACCTCCACCAAAGGGACCTCTCTGAAGCCCAGACCAAGCGGCCACTCTGTCTTCACACTGTGCACCACCCCCCCTGGGGAGCCATCTTCCAATTATTTGTAATTACTATGCTACAAAGTTAGTCTTCTTTACTGGACTCCTGAGAAGAGGGACTCTCTGCGCCTTCTCACCCATTATGAAGTTGTCTGTCGTAATACTCAGTTCATGTTCAATAAGCCAAGGTGGAAAGTAAGCATAAACATGGATGTGTCAGAGTTCCAGGCACTGTGACAAGTGGGGAGAGAAGCAATGTGGTGATGTGGAAGGGTTTCCTGAGTGACTCAGATGATACTCTAGGGGCAGCCGTAGTATACAACAAATCCGAATAAATTTGTAATAGATGTATAATTCCTATCCCCCAATTCTGAGTGCCCTGTGTCCCAGTTGGGACTGTACTGCCTTAAGGGTGAAGGAAGGCAATTCTCCTTATCCTGAGATTGCCAGTCTGATGCTCCTTCAGGTAGAAGCTGACTTTGGAGAGCATAAGTGTTTAGGTCTGAAATTATGGTGAGGCAAACAGGTACCTGGAAACAGAATTTAAGGAGGCACTCACCCTTGGGTGCTGGCTCTGTGCTTGCACAGCCTAAGAGTGAGTGTCTCCTTAAAAGTTTCACCTCAGGACCCTTGCTTGCCTCACCCTAGTCTAGGACCTGCTATGATTCCACAAAGACCATGGCTGGACATGGAGTCACATGACTTGGTGGAAGTAGAGGTTTTGCCTCTTAGCAGTCAAGTACCCTTAAGCTTAATCTCTTTGGACCTCATTTGCTTCATCTGTAAAATGAAGACTCTGTCCCAAGAGACTGTTAAGAGAAATAAAGGAGTAATATTTTAAATGAGACAGTGTAAATGAGTAAGCCTAGAACAGTACTTGGCACATATTTTGCTGTCAATAAATGCTCTTTTAATCAGCTTCTCAGTTACATTGGATGCACAGTGTCCCTCTCCATACAAAAGAAGCAGCCACTAAGCCAGGTGGGAAGATCACTGTCCATGGCTTGTCACAGTAGCCTAGCCAAGATTATTGCTGGGAGCCAGCACTCCCTGCCAGACGACCTGCCACATTTCCCCCTCCACTGCCAATCTGGAATACTATCTGTCTGCTTTCCAGGAATCTGCCTCACCCTGACTACTCTGCTCCACCTCTAGGTCCACTGTGGCACAGGACTCCATCCCTTCCCCAGATAGTTAGGGCACAGACTGCTGGCAGTTGTGGAAGGCACACCTGTGAGATGGCAGTACTGGTTCCGCAGTGAGCATCTCTCTCCTGGCCAGGAAAGAGCTCATTTGGCCATACTGAATGGGACCGTGACTGCCTGAACTTCTGGTCACCAAGGTCCAACTGCAGGTCCAGGTTGGCAGTAGATGAAGACCTTCAGCCCAGAAAGAGTGGAGTGTGACCTCTCCATCACCTCTCAGTCTCAGTCAGATATTCATCTGCCACCTTGCCCATTTTTCCCTTTTATGACTATCCTTCTTAGAGTTGATGATTTTTGAAGACAATCCCAATTGAAAATACTCTGTCCATCTTTAGCAAAGTTGGCCAGTGCCTCCCTAAGCAAGCTTTCTCTTCTCCAGCTGGACTACATTTACCAGCAGCCCTTACAGTCAGGAGTAGCCATGGGATGCAAGTCTAGCCAACAGGATGTGGGAGAAAGATGTGCATATGACTTCAGGCTTGGCTCATGCAAACTCCCACATGCATTCCTCTGTGCTTTATTCTCATCTGCCACCTGAGTGTTGATACCCAGGGGTACCTTGGAAGCCAAATGTAGAAGATGGCAGAGCCCCAACTGCCAACTGGACTTTATGTATATGAGAAATAAACCTCTGCTTTGTTAAGACAATGAAAAGCTTGCTTGCTACAACCATTTGCTGCAGCTCTGCATTAGGACTTGTATGGGCTCTAGGCACTTAAGCCTTACAGAGTCCCTTCCTCCATGTAATAATATTAAAAATTATATTTTACAACCATGTTGATATAGAAATGAATACAATCCAGACTGGATTATTTCAACTTTTCTTTTGATTTTAAAAGAAATTAAAACATTTCTGTTGACCCCTAAAAGTATCATGGGCCCTAAATACCCAAAGATGAAGTTAGTCTGGGCCCTACTAATATGTCCAACCCATAAATCTATGCCACTGTTCTGGCTACATATCCTCATTTTGGGTTTCTAGAAAATCATCACTGGCTTCATTTAAGTGACCATTCCTTTTTGTCTCCTTAGTTCATACTGTCCCTTGAACCTGGAATGATCCCTGACTACTCTCTGCATGCAGCTGCTGTCAGTTGTATCCTGCCATCCCTACTCAAGACGTCACCTGCTAATTGTCCTCCTCAGCCTCCAGTGTCTCTGCTTCAGAACAGCCGAGGGAATGTGCTTGACTTACCAATGCCAAGTGCCTGAGGGTTGATGCCTGGAAGCAATGCTTAAGCAATGAGCAACATGAATTAGTGGATAAATAGGGCAGCTTCCTGGCCCCCCTCAGTGGGATCGTTTCCCACAGGTCCCTGTGTGGGTGGAGCCCCACTTGGCCCCAGCTGAACACTGTACAGTCATGCACAGGCATACTTCATTTCAGTGCACTTTGCTTTATTGCTTTTCACAGATATTGCATTTTCTACAAATTGAAGTTTTGTGGCAACCCTGCATCTAGCAAGTCTATCGGTGCCATTTTCCAAATAGCATGGGCTCACTTTGTGTCTCTGTGTCACCTTTTGGTAATTCTCTCAATATTTCAAACTTTTTTCATTATTATTACATATGTATAATCTGTGACTTGTGATCTTTGATGTTACTGTTGTAATTGTCTGAGGGCACAAACCATGCCCATATGAGACAGCAAACTTAATCGATAAATATGGTGTGTATTCTGAGAGTGTCACTGATCAGCCATTTACTGTCTCTCTCCCTCTCTTCAGGCCTTCCTATTCCCTTAGGCACAAAAATATTGAAATAAGGCTAGTGAATAACCTTACAATGACCTCTAAGTATTCAAGTGAAAGGAAGGGTAACACATCTCTCACTTTAAATCGAAAGCTAGAAATGATTAAGCTTAGTGATGAAAGCATGTTGAAAGCTAAGACAGGCTGAAAGCTATTCCTCTTGCACCAAACAGTTAGACAAGTTGCAAATGCAAAGGAAAAGTTCTCAAAGGAAATTAAATGTGCTACTCCAGAGAACACACAAATGATAAGAAAACAAAATTGCTTTATTGCTGATATGGAGTAAGATTGAGTGGTCTGGACAGATGATCAAACCAGTTACAATATTCCCTTAAGCCAAAGCCTAGTCCAGAGCAAAGCCTTAAATTCTCTGAAGCTGAGAGAGGTAAGAAAGCTGCAGAAGAAACGTGGAACCAAGCAGAGTTTGGTTCATGAGGTTTAAGGAAAGAAGCCAACTCCGAAACATAAAAGCACAAAGTAAAGCAGCAAAAGCTGATGTTAAAGTTGCAGGAAGTTATTTAGAAGATCTCCCTAAAATAACTGATGAAGGTGGCTGCTCTAAACAAAAGATTTTCAGTAGAGATGAAATAGCTTTCAAGTGGAAGAAGATGCCATCTAGGACTTTCACAGCTGGAGAGAAGTCAATGCCTGGCTTCAAAGCTTCAAAGGACAGGCTGACTCTTGTTAGAGGCTAATGCAGCTGGTGACTTGAAGTTGAAGCCAGCGCTCATTTACCATTCTGAAAATCCTAGGGTCCTCAAGAATGATGCTAAATCTACTCTGCCTGTGCTCTGTAAATGGAACAACAAAGCCTGGATGACAGTACATCTGTTCACAGCAAGGTTTACTAAATATTTTAAGCCTACTTTTGAGACCTATTGCTCAGAAAAAAAGGATAATTTTCAAAATATTACTGCTCATTGACAGTGTACCTAGTCACCCAACACTTCTGATGGAGATGCCCAAGATGAATATTGTTTTCATGCCTGCTACATGCCATGGATCAATTAGGAAATGCATTTTGTAAGGCTATAGCTGCCATAGCTAGTGATTCCTCTGATGGATCTGGCAAAGTAAACTGACAACAGTATGGAAAGAATTCACCATTCTAGATGCCGCAAAGAAAATTTGTGATTCATGGAAGGAGGTCAAATATCAACATTAACAGGAGTTTGGAAGAAGTTGATTTTAACCTTCATGGATGATTTTGAAGGTTTCAAGACTTTAGTGGCGAAAGTAACTGTAGATGTATTGGAAATCTCAAGAGAAATAGAATTATAAGTGGAGCCTAAAGATGTGACTTAATTGCTGCAATCTCATGATAAAACTTGAATGGAGGAGGAGTTGCTTTTGATGGATAAGCAAAGAAAGTGGTTTCTTGAGATGGAAACTACTCCTGGTGAAGATGCTGTAAACATCGTTGAAATGACAACAAAAGTTGTAGAATATTACATAAACTTAGTTGATAAGACAACAGCAGGGTTTGCAGTATTTACTTTATTGCAGTATTCTGGAAGCAAACCTGCAAGATGTCCAAGGTATGCCTGTGCCCTTTCCCGGCCTTGCTCCTTTCCCTGCCTCACCTCCCCACTCCCTAACTTATGCATCCTGAGAACATCTCCTAAATGGTACCTTCACCCATGCCTTCTCTTCTTTTGGAGGAATTCAGTCTAGGACTGCTGGTCTGAGCATCCTTCCAGGCCCATCACCAGTCTCAGCCCCACCTGAGCACCTTCAGACATGAAGCTTCTCCTCATTTTGCACCCTTCTCCTTACCCCACACTCATTAGTGTGGTCTAAACCTGCCCTCATGTTCCACTTTCCAGTTACCTTGAGGCCTATTTCTTATACCACTTCGTGTCCCCTGCAGCACCTGGCACCAGCAGGGGCAGGTATGGGGCCTCTGAGCACCTTGAGTGTAGGTATTCCTAGAGGCACAATGCCCTGCCTGGGAGAAAGGCAGTAATGGATGGGGCTTTTCCATTTTAATACAACTTTACAGTTTAATGGCACTTTTACTTTTGCTTATTATCTCCTTTGATCTAAACAAGGCATGTGCATGTTTCTCTTTTCTGTAAAGGGAGGATAATGAAGCAGGGAACTTCGGGAGGTCACATCTTTCGTGTTCAGAGGCTGCTGCTGAGCAGGGGCTCTTTCATGCCAAATCTCACCTTTGCTGCTCCGTGGTGGCTGCTTCCAACTCTCACACGTGGACTGCTTCGTTTGGGCCTCACCATGGCTCTGGCGGTTAGTATTATTAAACTCAATTGGCAGATGAGAGAAATGTGACTCAGAAAATAATTTTCTTAGGGTCACGTGATCAGGAAGTAGCAGGATTGAAGCTTAAATTCAGGGACACTGCTCCTATCCAGGAAATAATGAAAGAAATCCAGAGAAGCCTTAACTCTGATTCTATCATAGCTCTGCTTGCTACTTGCCCTAATGCACCAGGAAACTGTCCCACACACGCACACACACACATACACACACATAGCAGTCGAGAAGGAGAGTGAAGGTGACATCATTACCTCTAAACCCCAAAGTCATTAGTGTGTTCAAGAATTTTTCTCCATCTCCCTCTTCCAGCACTCCATGGAGTATGGGTGGTGCATTACTCCCTTCGTCTCCCAAGGTTCCACTGTGCTTAAGATTGAACAGCTGCTCTCCTTCACAGGTGACTGCGGAAGCAGACCTGCACCCCTGCAGGGCTGGTGTCTAAACTTCTCATGCCTGGGTGGGGGAGCATGTTCAGATATTTTCAGATATTTTCCTTACATGTCTCAAAAGACAAATGACTGGGTAACACGCACATCTCCAACTTCACCTTTAGGCTGGGTTTTGGTTTTGGTTTCTAACAGGCTGCATGGGAAAGGAATAGAATTTGCCAAGGAATTATTTGGAGGAACTGCTTAGCCTTTGTTTGCTTTGCATGCCCAGGATTCATTCTTTCATTCTGTATACCTTCAAATGGAATAAACCTGAGACCACTGTAGAGTCATGAAAAAAAAATATGTGGCTTAAAGTCAGGTCTGCTGGCTTGAGCCCTGCTTTATCATTGACTCGTTGCTTGACCCCACATAAGCCACATCATCTTTCTGAAGATCAATTTTCACATTCATAACATGACAATACCATGATCAAGCAAACACCTAGCACAGATTTGGTTATTATTATTTTTTTCTTGATGTACTGGACTTGGGGATTGAACCTGGGACCTTGTATATGGGAAGCCAGCACTCCACCACTGAGCCACATCAGTTTTCCTATGTTGGTTTTTCTGTTTGTTTTGCTTGTTGCTTGTTTTTGTTTTTTCAGAAACCCAAACCCAGGACTTCTGTTGTGGGAGGTAAGCACTCAACTGCTTGAGCCACATCTGTTCCTGATTTGGCTATTGATGCATATTTATTGAATGAATAAATGAAGGAACTAGTGAGTTTCAGGATTGTTGGGAGGATCAAATGAAATAAACGTAGGTGAAATGCTGGAGACAGGTGACTTGTCAATATTTCTGTCTTTGTCTATGTTAGAGCAGGACTATCATGGAAAGTTCTGCATTTGTCGAGAGAGGATGGGTGTGGGCTGGAGTTGTGTGTGCTGGAAGTGCTAAGCTCTGGCGGAAGCAGTCAGGGGTGAAAGCTCATTTCACAGCCATTCATGCCTTGTCCAGCCAATGTCTCCAGCTCTGTCACTTCTCTGCCAGCCCAAGCACTCCCAGGGGAAGAAATCGTTTCCATGACAACACTCCATCCCAAGTAAGGGACGCAGGAAGACACCTCTCCCTCCTCCAGGAAAGATCAAGTGGGGATGTATCAGCTTTTTGTGCTCTTTTTCACAGGACGTAGCTGGGAAATGCAGAGAAAAGAAAGAAAAGGACTCAGAGCCCTTGAGTGAAGGTGCAGCTCTGTGCTGCTAACATCCTGATTCTCCCTTGAAAGGAGACACAGTCCACTTGCTGAGTACCTGTGTGACCAGGTCTGTATGCAGCCTTGGAGACTCTGTCTTCTCAATCTTTCATTCAAACAGCAGCAGCCATGAGGGCTAAATGTCTCACCTATTTGGTCTCAGCTCAGATGCTCTTTCCTCAGGGAAACTTTCCTGACAGTACCTCCCCAGAAGACAAGGCAAGGGACTCAGTTTCTATGTTCTCATAGCTCCTAGAAAATCCCTTTGATGTTTTTCCAAGGCCTGTCTTGCTCTGTGAATGTGTCTTTAGCTTCTAGGAAAGAACCTTGTATGCCTTATTCATGACTGTAATCCCAGGGTCCAGCATAGTGTCTGGTGAGCAACAGTTTCTTAATGTTTATTTGTGGAATGATGGGACAAAAGAATGCCTGCCATTCCTTCCCTGAACTCTTCCCACTGGACAGGCATGGATCAAAGATGCATTCCTGTATTAGAAGTCAGCATCAGTCTTCAAATGACTCTACCACTAACTAGTTAAAAAGTTACTTCAAGAGAGCAGATGTGGCTCAAGTGGTTAAGCTCCCACCTCTCATATGGGAGATCCTGGGTTCAGTTCCCAGTGCCTCCTGAAAAAACAAAAATGAACAACAAGCAAAACAAATGAAAAAAGCCAACTCAGGGAAGCTGATGTGGCTCAGTGGCTGAGCATCAGCTTCCCACATACAAGGTCCCAGGTTCAATCCCCAGCTCCTAGTACCTCAAAAAAAATCACTTCAAGTCTTACAAGAACATGATGAGCTCATACTGTGCAATGCTTCTAAAACATGTAATGGAGGGCATTATCATTATGCAAGGAAAGTTTCCTCATGGTTTTTCTTTCCATTTACTTTTTAAGATCAATCAGTAGTTAATATCAATTAGCATCTATTGAGCATTTATAATGGACCAGTAGTGTGCTAAATGTTTTACATGCATTATCCTCATTTCATCCTCCCAGTATATATGAAAGGTAGATCCCATTTTATAGATGAAATAACTGGAGCTCAGAGAAGTTAAATAACTTGCCCAACTTCAAATGATTAGGAACTAGTTAAACTGGGATTTGAATCCTGGTGCCTGTGCTCTCAGTTGCTCTGAGACCCTGCAGCAGCCAGAGCAGGCCAATCCTCTAGCCAGATATTACATTCATCTAGTTTTCCCATGTCCAGAGTCACAGTGACTCAGATTGCTTTTTGAGTATCTTCACTAACGCTAGCTCTGTTCAAAGCAAGATTTATGGTGGAGCTAATCAATTAAGCAATCGTTGTTTATTGAGCTCCTCTTGAATTATTCAATATTTATTGAGCACTTTCCATGTAACCAGTGCTTGTGCAATGAGCCATGGAGGATACAAGGGAGGTATAAGATCCAGCTTTCATCTTCAGGGGGCTTGAAATCTAACTGGAAATTGGAGGAGGAGGGGTTTTTCAATTTTAAAACACATGAGGAAATAAGTAATCAAATCCTAAATTGATCAGCACAAACAACATATTTAAAAGCAGAGAGGGGACAAAGCTTCTCTCCTATTCAATATAGAATATGATTCATGAAGATGGAGGAGCTTAATACCCTTGAAGAACAGGTAGACATCAACTGGGAAAAGGGTGGAAAAAAGATATTCTGGGAGGTGGGGGGAAGCAGCACAGGCAAAAACACAAAATGAGGATGGGATGTTCCAGCACCCAGTATAGACTGTACCAACTAGAATGGAAAGTGCTGGCTGGAGAGTCATTCTTATCTAAACATTCAAATACGAGAACCCCCAGCTTTCACATCCGGCATGGAGCCTAGCATAGAGTAAGTGTTCACTATGCGTAAAGATAAATGAAGCACAGTCCCTGACCTTCAAGGAACTTCCATTTGGGTAGAATGAAAAACACGTATATGTATCCACTTAGAGCACAAAATGAAATGTGTTAAGTGCTGTTGATACTATGAGAAGGAATTTTTTTGTTTCCATCAATACATCAGACTAGATACCACAGCTGTTGCAATGCCCCACCCCTTATGAAATGAAAAGTGCTGATAAAATTGAGAAAATAAGTTATACGTATTTTCTGAGTTGTCAAGAATGTAAGAAAAGTTCCCAGGAGTCAAAAATGAAAACACAAATCTGGAGATGTAAGCTCTACTGAAGGCCTTGATTATCTCAGGCTTCTGTGAAGCCCAAATGACTTAGGGCCTCTATTTCCACAAAAGCAAGAGATATGATGTGGACCCATGGAAGTGTCTGTGGAAGTTGAATTAGGGCCTCCACTTAAAGCCAAGATCCTGAAAGGTCTCGTCCTCAATTAAAGCTCGGTTAGAAGCCATGTTCTAAGGGACACCGTGAGAGGCTCTCTGACCTCCCAAAGGCCTCGCTCTACTTCGTGGGCCATTATGATGCTTGGGAAACTCAGGAATTAGTGATACCCCATAGTGACTACCTAATAACACCCCTCAAGTCTGGGTAAGTCTCTTTCCTCAGTGCACAGTTACACTGGTAAATGGCTATACGTCTCTTTTGGGTGAATTTAGGATCCAAGACTTATAGTGCATACTTGTATCAGATATTTCTTAGGTACTAGGGACACCTTGTCTCCCTTTAACCAAGAGTCTCTGAGTCTGTGAATGAACTGTCTCAGAATTTAAAATTATGAGAAACGCATGACTTTGTGTTCTCTGGTGTCTCTGTTCATCAGACTTAGAGTTTTTCCAATTGTCCCTATCAAATAAAGTATCTCTTTCAGTCCTAAAGAAATCATAATCAGTTTCTACCAAAGAACTCTGTGGGTCTAGCCTTGTTGCCTTCTTGTTCAGTAAACATGCCCATCATGTCTCTGTTGCCTGAGTGTTGTCACTTGACTTCCACCACTTCAGGATCTCATCATCTCCATTGCAATTAGGGAGGTATGTGCCACCATCAGGTGTTTGTACAGAGGACGGCCACTACAGAAATTTGTAAAGATGTTAGTGCCCTCCTCAGCAATCTATTTCTTAGTTCTTTGGTGAATGGAGTGTCCTTTGAGCCCTCCAGGGAGATGAAAAAGGTAGCATGAGTGGGCATCACATGTGATAAATAAACTCCAATTTCCCTATGTTTTTTAAGTCTTTGGATTTTTCTTTCCACATTATACTAAAGAAGTTCTGGTTTCTTCGTTTACTGGGGTTCTACTCATTTCAGATTTCAGTCAACATATCAAGCAAACTGGTCAATAAACTTCACCCTATTTTACATTGTGCCTGTTTTATTTCTGATCTAGCACTCTTAGGATCTGTCCCTATACATGTTCCTCTGATTTCTTCTGATACAAATTAGCACGATCTTGGGATTCTTTCAATGTGTAAAATAACAACTCTCTAAGTCCTGGAGGCAATAAGGGATAGTGAGAATGGGTTTTGAGGAAAATGTGTATCATCCTTTAAGGTATCTGCTTCAGGGGAGATTACTACCTCGTCATTAAACAAGGATAGACTGATATTTTTGGATAAAGGAAAATGAACTGCTTCTGTAGGCAAGGAAATCTCAGTGGAATTTATTAGAGAGGGAGCATAATGGTATTCAAATTCATCCAAACAGACTGAAATGTCCCCATTCCAATTCTCAGGTCCCATTTTTTTCTCAGTTAGTGCCCTAGCATTTACATAAGAGATCTTGAAAGACCATGAATTCAATTTGTGTTGTAATTCTGCAATTTACAAGATAAAACTTGGCATATAATTTTTAGATACTTTGTTTATGTTATTATGGTATAGTCAATATTCTTTAAGTACAGCTATAGAAATGTCTGGTTTTCTGACAATACCTTGACTGAGAATTTAAATGACTGAGCTTGTCATTTTCTTTTCCTAAACTCTCAAGGACAGTAATGTATATTCAGTCCACCCAACTGTCTTTGAAATTCTCACATAAAAGTCTGTTATAGTAACCCACTTGGTCTTTCATAGGCTTGCTTTCAATAGTAATTCATTCCAAGCAATTACTGATGATAAATTTCATAATCACTTTACCGCTTCAGGCTGTGAACTAACAGTGTCCCATTTTCTACCAATAGAGAGATCATCATTGCCTACAGGTACAAGAAGCTCTCAAAATCAATCCAGTTTTCCTATCATTCAAAATGCGTTTCCTTGAAACACTTCTAATACAAAAAATAATGTAATAAGTCAGAATTTGGTCAATAAACTCAGTCTAGGTATTTCAAACAGGAAGTCATTTAGGTGCTTAAAAAATACAGCAAGGACTAAAGGAACAAAGTTCAAGGAAGGCTGGCCCTGGACATCGGTGGAATCTTGATAACTACCAGGGTGTAAGGGAGTTGCAGGAAATCCAGGAAGCTGCTGATACTTCACAACTGCCTTCACCCCCGAGGTGAGTGATTTATAAGAAGATACCTGGAAGCTAACACAAAATCTCATTCTTCCAAAGCTCTTAAGAGTACCTAGTACTACTGGAAGAATAATGAGTTGACTTTGGCCTCTCTTACACCAACAGTCTTTATGCAATTGCCTCTCCATGATAGAATATGCCCATGATTGAGATTCTGGTAAATGTAGTTTCTAGGCTTCTAACTAATTGTGATTTGGGGAAGAGGGCAGAAAAGGAAAAATGGTCTGGTTGCTGAAAGACAATCTAAAACTTGAAAAATATATAATTACTTACAGACAATAATACTAACTACCTAGAAGACCAAAAAATATCTACAAATCAATTGTTAGAATTAATGAGAGAAGCTAACAAAGTTGTTAGATAAAGGAAAAACATACAAAATTAAATTTTGCTTTTATATACTAACAAAAAAGAGAGAAGAAGATATTGATATAATCACAAAGTTATAAGTTACCCAGTCATAAACCTAATAAGAATTCTAAGTCTTTATGGAGAAAATATTTTTAAAGGTTATTGAAAGACATTCAAGTAACCCTAAATAAACAGACTATGTTTCTAAATAGGAAAACAAAATGAAAATGAAGACTTCTTCCTGAAGACTGGCATTCTGGGTCTGGTTGCTGGAGAGTCTTGGTCCTTACCTTGTTACATGGCAGGTCACACGGTGGTGTTGCTTGATCGCTCCCATCTCTTTGAGGTTCCTTTGATGTTCAGCTTCTTGCTTCCTGCAGCTTTCTTCTGTCTGAATTTCACTCCATTTGTAAAGGACTCTAGTAATCAGATTAAGACTCAAACTTACTGAGTTGGGCTACACCTTAACTGAAGTAATCTCATCACAAGGTCTTTCTTACAATGGGTTCACAGCCACAGGAATGGATTTTATTTAAGAACATGGTTTTCTGAGATTCCTCCAGCTTCAGACCACCACAGGTTTTGATTCAATTTCAATAAAAATGTCAATATATTTCTAAATGGAATTGGGCAAGAACCTTGATGATGCCTTGATTTGGACTTGTTCCCAGCCTCAAACCATGAGTGAATAAATTCCCATTATTTAACACAACCCATTTCATGATATTTGCCTGAGCAGCTCAGGAAAATAATACTATAGTTAAGACACTCATAAGTAAGAAAAAGGGCAAGGAATTTCTGTATAGATTCTAAGACTTGCTGTTAAATCTATAGTAATTAATATAGTGCATTATTAATGCTTGTACAGATTAATACATGAATGTGCTATTGTTGTTGGAGTCAATGTCTAGGTTCTTGGCCTCATCACAAGAAAGTATTCAAGGGCAAACCACAAATCAATCAAATAAGCAGAGAATTTATTGGGGACCGAAGCAAGAGAATGAAAGTACACCTTCAGAGTTGAAGGCAAACGTTCTCAAGGGAGAAAAATGTGGAGTTCTGCCCTGGCATCCCTTTTTTTATGGGGGTAGAGGACTCTAGCATCAGTGCCAATAAGCAAGGGATTAGGGGTGTGGGGGTTTAGGGGTGTGGGGGTTGCTGTCTGGTGGTGACTGGCTTCTGGCTGCCGTCCATGACCTCTGCAGTGCGTGTTGACTGGTGATGATCAGCTTCTGGACACTGTCCATGAGGCGTGAGATAACCTGAGAGCTAGATGGGCAGGTGGTGATGGTGCCCCTCTTACCCCTTCCCTCTTTGCTGGCTGCCTTCTGATAACACAGCCTTTGGGTGGATATGCTGTAAGCTGCAGGGTGAGTGCTGTAAGCTGCAGGGTGTATGCTGTACAAGCTGCAGGGTGTGTGCTGTACAAGCTGCAGGGTGTGTGCTGTAAGCTGCAGGGTATGTGCTGTACAAGCTGCAGGGTGTGTGCTGTACAAGCTGCAAGGTGTGTGCTGTACAAGCTGCAGGGTGTGTGCTGTAAGCTGCAGGGCGAGTGCTGCAGCTGCAGGGTGTGTGCTATAAGTTGCCCCTTCCTAATTGCCTGTGTGACTCAGCAGGCTAATAATAGTCTCAGTTTCTCTTACCAGGTGGTGTTAATGTGGCTTATTAGGTTTTCTGCCCCTTCCTCCTTGGGTCCCTATTCTATCCTGCGATACTATTAGTGAAGTGCAGACTAATATATAAGTGGAACAGAATAGAATCCCAAAATGGTCCATGCTTACAAAGAAACTTGATATTTTACAGAGATAGCTTTGCAAGTGAGTGGGGGAAAGTTTAGGTTTTTAATAAGTTGCTCTGGGACATTTGTTTATTCATATTTAAAAATAATAAGTTGAATCCTTACCTCTCAATATAAACAAAAATTAATTCCAGATGGGTCAAGTTCTAAATACAAAAGGCAAAATGTTCCACATTTTGAAGAGAATAAATGAGAAGCTCTTCTTGGTCTCAGAGTAGAGAAATTTTTCTTAAACAAGTTATAGAAAGCATACATTACTAAAAACATTAAGTACTAAAAATTGATATATTTGACTGCAATATAATTAAGATCTTCTGTTTATCAAAGAGATAATAAAGAAATTAGATAACAAGCCAAAATCTGTGAGAAGTTATTTGGCATCCAAAGTGACAAAGGTTTAGTATTCAAATATACAAATAATTTCCATGAATTAATAAGTAAAAGATAAAGAAATAGAAAGATGAAAGACATGACAAGGCATTTCAAACACACAAAAAACAGGTATGGACAATACCATAAATATATGATAAAGATACTTAATCACATTAGCTATCACAACACAAATTAAAACCCTCTGCTCTTTCTGTGCCATCAAAATGGCACAGAAAGGATTTTAAGTCTGACATTATCACATATTGACAAAGCAATGGAAATTTTCATATACTGTTGGTGAGAATGTAAATTGGTACAACTACTTGGGTAAAAAATCGATATTATCCGACAAAGCCAAAATTGTCAGTACCATACAAGACAGTAATTTCAATCCTGAAGAAATTCTTGCATATCTGCAAGTATGTTTATATTAGAAATATATATAATGGCAAAGACCATGGAGGAAAAACAAACAAAAGATCTGTCAACAAAAGAAGCTAAATATAAAGTGTAGAAAGTTCATAAGAGTGAAAATGGATTAACCTGATATCTAGCTATGAACATAAATGATCATTAAAAATGAATGATAGGCAGCGGACTTGGCCCAGTGGTTAGGGCGTCTGTCTACCACATGGAAGGTCCACGGTTCAAACCCCAGGCCTCCTTGACCTGTGTGGAGCTGGTCCATGCACAGTGCTGATGCGTGCAGGGAGTGCCGTGCCATGCAGGGGTGTCCCCAACGTAGGGGAGGCCCATGCGCAAGGAGTGCACCCTGTAAGGAGAGCCGCCCAGGGCAAAAGAAAGTGCAGCTTGCCCAAGAATGGTGCCGCACACATGGAGAGCTGACACAACAAGATGATGCAACAAAAAGAAATACAGATTCCCATGCCGATGACAACAACAGAAGCGGACAAAGAAGATGCAGCAAATAGACACAGAGAACAGACAACCGGGGTGGGCGGGAAAGGGGAGAAAAATAAAATATATAAATAAATATATCTTTTTAAAAAATGAATGATAAGGAATACACAAAGTATGTTTATTAAAAAGTTCATAGATATGCAATGCCAAATAATATATATTTTTGAGATAACACCTATGTAATAAAATATATTTCCTGATAAAATATGATGTGTATGTAATTCAGAATAGTGGTTACTTCTAGGTGCAAGAGAGGAATTATGATCAGACATAATCACACAAAGGGTTTCAAAGGTGTTAATAATGTCTTATCTTTAAATCAGCTCATGGGAAGACAGAGTTTAATTAATTTTTACTCTATATACATTACATATAAAGCTACATGTTTTTATGTGAAATATTTCAGAACAAAAATCAAAGTGCTTTGGGAACAAATAACAGGAGACTTAATTCTCAGTGAGAGAATCAAAGACATCTTCATAGAGAAAATCAATTTTGAACTAATTTGACTTTTTGTTAGTGTAACATTAAGTAGTTGCTATAACAAATAAACCTACAAAGTTCAGTAAATTAACACACAGAATTTAATTTCTTGCTCAAATACAATCCAGCATACATTCTCTTGATTGACAGGTAACATTTTTTTCTACATAGTGAATCAGAGATCAGTTACTTTAATTATGAGCCTCTTCCATCCTCTATGGCTTTTTGCCATTTACTGTCACCCAACAAAAGGGAAGAGTGAGAAGCAGATTAACTTCTTTAAAAACCTTCGGCTGAAAGCAACATACATCACTTGTACTCACATTGCTTTGGTGAGAATGGCCACCATTAATTTCAAGAGAGGGGTGCTGGAAAGGTAGTAACTGGGTGGATAGCCACTGGCCAGTCACAAGACTTCACTGTGGTACGGAAGTTACTGATGTGACAGACAGCTAACATTCTCTGCCACATCCTCATAGGAGAGGTAAGATTTTAATAAAGAACATAGTAGAGAGGGATTTCAAGGCAGAGAAACCAACAAATATGCACAAAGGAAGGAAAGGGCTGGGTGATTATTTTCAGGGAAGAGGGAGTGTTGAGCTGTCCAGTTTGGCTGGCAGAAGGTGTCTAGAAAAAGTGGTAGGACATTGGGTCAAAATTAATGGTTACACTAAGTGGCTAATAACCTCAGAAACTAGGAAGGAGTGAGGACAGAAACCCCACTTAGGGGATGGTGGTAAGTGATAAAAGGCCAATGAGAGGGACAAGGAGGAGGAGGTGATGATAAGAATAGGTTCCAGTTAATGGCTAAACCTCATTTTCTTGAGCCAAGAGGGCAGACATGTGACTTGCTAGGCCATTCTAGTGGGAGAACTTCTTTCTTGCCTATTGACTGTCCCAGGCCTACAGTCCTGACCAGCCTAAAGGCCAGTTCAGACCCCACTGTTTAGATTCTGATGATTATGGAGCACCTGCAGACCATGGGCCATGAGCAAGGAAGGTACTTTCACTCACTTTCGATCACCATTATGATGACAGCAACACCAACCACCAAAAGAAGGCTGGTATCCCTGTTTACAAATGAAAGAGGTTAGTAATCTGCCCAGGAGTGTGCAGCAGGTTGTTGTTTGGGCCAAAACCCAGATCTCCTGGCTCTAAGGCCATGTTTCCTCCCACCTCACCACGGCCAATCCGTGAGGCTACCTGATAATCAATATATCATGCATCTTTCTTTCTCTTCTGATAGACAACCTGCTGCATCTCACCAATTCTCTTTTATGCTGCCTTTTACTCAACATTTTTTGCCCTGTCTTGTTCCAGATTTTAAGCTCTATACTGTTTTCTATATTTATTGTGGTGTCTGAACCTGGTTTAGGCATCAAAGTAGTGCTCTCTCCATCCATTAATCAGTGAATTAATTGGGGATGAGCTAGGAGAATGACTCAAGAATTCTTCAGGATAAGAAGAGATTGGGCAGGACTCTGAATCTTAGAATTCAGGTAGATAGAGAGAAGATGCCAAGGAACCTGGCAAAGGCAGTTCAGTTGCTTAGAGGGCAGGACAAATATGCCATTGGGAAACTGATCAAAACTAGGAAACATCTTCTCAAAAGAATGCACATCTGCAAATACACACATGCAATTTTGTGTACACATAGACCCCAGGGTAAGAATCCTGGGATATAAGAGTGGCTTGGATTTAGAGTCAGTGCCCAGAGATATAATAATGATTTAAAGACCAACCCCTTCTTAACCAGAGAGCCTCACCAAATTGCATCCAGGATGAATTCTGCTTAAATTCCCCACTGGCCTCTGATAGTCCTGAATCACTTTAGTCTCTGCTTATCTTCATTTTCTCTTTGCTTTAGCTTTTCAAACTCACTTCTCTTCAAACCAGATCTTCTTGTACGTCTGCCCCTGCATTGATCAACCCTCCTGGCTCTGCTTTCCTGGTCTCAGCTTCTCTGGCTTGGCTCCAGGGCCCTTGGTCACTCCCCCTAAGGGGTGTCTTGACCAGGCCCGGCCTGGCATCCTCGGTGAGTGTCTCAGTATCAGTACTTTCTCACTCTCTGATCTTTTAAGTAGTTCATTTCATTTCTCTGAGGCTCAGTTGCCTAAAATGAGATTGGGGAAAATGACAACTCTCTCACAACCCTGTGGAGAAGATTAAATGTAGAAATTGTGCTTTATAAACTTTAATGTCAGGCAAATGTGAGCTGTTATCATGAAGCAAAAGCAGTCTGCGTGTGTGTGATGTGTATTGGTGGGTGTGCGGGGGTGTGAGAGAAAGAAGAGGGGACAGGGCATGCTGCTGATTGAAGGCACTATTTCCTGTTTACAGCTTACTCTGGAAAAAAGTGCTATAAACTTATTATTATTTTTATTACCATCATCATTAATAATGAAAATGGCTGTTGGGTGCCAGGATTTCCTCAGCATGTGGCAATGGATCTAGCTTTATTAGTGCATCCAGTACTAGGAAGATGCAGAGCTTCTGAGGAGTGCTGACTGGTACCTCCTTCCTCTCCAGCTGGCTTTGCTCCTAAGCACATCCTAAGCACATCAAAAGGAAAGAGTAAGCCCCAGGAGGGAAGTGCTAGTTCACCTATAGGAAGCCCTGAAGCTGTTCAACATCCCAAGACAGAAGAATCCCACAGCCTAGAAGGACCAAGCGTTTGGCATTGCCAAGCCAAGTCTGCCTTTGACCTGTCCTACTGAATCAGATTTCAACAAAGGAGGGCACCATGCACTGACCCTGGATGGCCTGCTTTAGGAACAAAGTTCAACTGCTGCTTTTCATGAAGTATTGGATCAAAGATACGAAAACGCTGGTGAGAAACAGGTTTCTTTGTCCCACCTCTATGCCCAGTGTATCCACGGTTCAGAGAAAGCCTAGTAGCATCCCAGTGTTGTTTCTCAGTCAATCAGCTCCCCACCCAACACAGCTAGAGCTGCCTTGCTGGAATGCAGTCTTGGTCATTTCCCTCGCTTGATCCTAGGCCTTTGATGGTATCATTTTTCTTAGGTAGAGACTAAATTTTCTGACATGACAGTCAAGCTGTGCCTGGCCTGACTCCAACTTACCTCACTGGCTCTCATTGCAAGCCACTCTCCCACTATCTCAAGGACTTTGAAATGGATGCTCTTCCCTCTATCTTGGTTACTTATTCTACCCCATACTGCTCTGCCTAGCTAACTTCTTCTTGTCCTTCTGGCTCAGCTTCACTGCCGCTTCCCCCTGCACCTTTTTCTTGACCAACCACATCTATCCACAGCCGAGATTCATGCCTCTCCTCTCTGCTCAGATGCACTGGACCAACCAGAGTATATGCCATACTTCACTGTTTACTTTCCTAGTAGCCATCCTCTGCATCCCATCACCACCTCAAACACGAAGCTAAAAATTCCAAGTAGGCAGGGGTCTTGTCTATCTGTTCCCCAGTCTTACACTCTGTAGTAGTTTGTTGAATTGAACTAAATTGTTAGATGCAGTCAGTGTCTCCCTTTGCCGCCACCCCCAGTGTGAGTGAAGAGGGTCCCTCTTGGTCATGGTCCTGTCAGCTCCTGGGCTTGAAACCTCTGCTCACCTGACTGAGGCTGGGTTACAGCCTCCAGAACCAATCCTGATCTCAGGCAGAAGAGATTCAAGAAGTTCCAGATCAACTTTAGACCTACCTTGTTTTTCGGGGCTTGGAGTTGTCCTGGGTGGTGCTGCAGGAATGGTTACTGGACATTGTATGTCCTCCCGTGGCCCACTGGGTGGACTGTGGGAGAGTGTGGGCTATGATGTGGACCATTGGCCATGAGGTGCTGCGGTGCTCAGAGATGTATTCACCAAATGCAGTGAATGTCTCGTGATGATTGAGGAGGTTGTTGTTATGGGGGAGGAGTGGGGGGAGGGGGGTGGGGGGCCTATGGGGACCTCATATTTTTTTAATGTAACATTAAAGAAATGAAGACAAAAAGAAAAAGAAAAAAAAAATACAACCTTGACCTCATGCCTCAGTTAAGCAACAGGTCCTTGAATAAGTAGCCTCACTTCTGCCCCAGTTCCAGTACCTTGAACTCTGGCTTGGTTACCAGCCAAGTACCTCCTACATCAAGGCTTTTCTTGCTTTTCAGCCTTCCCCCTGATATATGGGATGGCCCTACAGGTCGGCTCTGTCCACTGCTGATAGACAGTCCTGATGCTGAGTGTCTACCTGCACATTGCAGGTACTCTGTTCTCCTCTGAGCCTGCTGCGAAATCTGGTTCCAGGACCTAGCTTCTCTTATACCTGCCCTATCCATTGCTGTTTCCTGAGATGTGACAGGTCTCATCCTCACCTCTTCCTGGTCTGGTTCACTGAGACTTGTGCACACACACAGAGGAGATGTTTACTTAAGGTTTGTTGCAATGGGAGGGAATTGGGGGTATGAACTACAAATATTGTGGGCATTGAAAATAACCATCCCCAATGCAGCTGATAGTCTTTATCAGGTACAGACAGACTTCCCCATCCCTTGCCTAGTTATGGCTACCTGCTTATTCTCTAAACTCTAATTCTTTAGATTATTGTCACTAACAATTTAACTGTTGCTATTATTAGTTGATATTAGCTATCCCTTAAAGAGCAAGTGTAGGATGTTAAACCATCTGCTCAGCATTTTACATGCATAATCTAAAACATACAACTTTCCTCTGAGCTCGATCTATTATCTTCTTGTATCTTCATTACCTTCATGGGGAAACTGAGGTTTAAAAGTATTGTCTAAAGTAAAAAGCAGCCCTAAAATTCAAACTCAAGACTGTTTGGCTTCAAAATCTTAACCCTTTTGCTGTGTTTCTCAGTATAAGAGACATACAGTTTTCTTTTAAGGAAAGAAAATTTATTGTGGACCTCCTCCAGTTATAAAGTAGTTTTAAGATATCTATAAACATAAAATTAGTTATTAATGCATTATATTTATAGATCTTAAATAAGGATGAAACCTCTATCAGTCAAGATTGCCTACACTAACAAAAATCCCAAAATATTAGTGACATGAACAATAAAGATTTACTTTTCTGCATAATACATGACATCACAGATCCTTAGGGATTGCTCTGATCCATCAGCTGCCATCAATCAGGTACTGGCAAGAAACAAAGGGCACATTCAAACTCAGGAATTGAAGGAGTACTTTATCTATTTATTATTATTATTTAAAAGGGTGTAAGCAAGGTTTAGGGAAACCAATAAGTTATGGTCAAGGACCTGAGGGCTAATAAGTACTAACCATTCTTTATTAGTCAGAGTAATCTAGGGAAACAGAATCAACAAGAGATATCTGTCAATAGTATGGGATTTTATAAGAGTGTCTCATGCAGCTGTGGGAACGCACAAGTCCAGGTTCTGCAAGCAGGCTGCAACCAGGGGCTCAAGTGAAAGTCCAGTGAAGGTTCTTGACAAGTTCTGGGAGACGTTGACTGTCCAAAGATGAACTGGGAAATTCTTACTCAATGCCAGAACTACGTCCCCTTTTAAGGCAATGAACTGATTGGATAAAGCATCACTCATTGCTGATGGCAATCTCCCTGATTGATGTAACTGTGATCAACTATGTATGATTTACCATTGCAGTAAAGTCTCTAGTGACTAAAATCCATAAATGCCCTTGTATTACAGTTAGCCCAATACTATCCCACTTCTGGTACCAAATTCTATATTAGTCAGCCAAAGGTATGCTGAAGCAAAATACCAGAAATTGGTTGGTTTTTATAGAGTATTTATTTGGGGTAGGAGCTTACAGATACCAGGCCATAAAGCATAAATTACTTCCCTCACCAAAGTCTATTTTCACGTGTTGGAGCAAGATGGCTGCCGATGTCTGTGAATGTTCAGGCTTCCTGGGTTCCTCTGGGCTCAGCTTCTCTGTTTTCTTCACAAGGTCAGCTGTAGACTCTGAGACTCTCTAGGCTTTGCCTCTCTCCACAAGGTCAGGTGTAGACTATCAGGATAACAGCTCTGTCTCTCTCCCTGGGGCTCCAGCTTCAGTATCAAACTCCAACATCAAAACTCCAACATTAAAAGACTCCAACTCTGTCCTTTGCCATGCCTTTTATCTGTGAGTCCCCACTCACCAAAGGGTGGGGACTCAATGCCCTACTGGCACAAGAGGTTTGCATGATTACCTAATCAAGCAAACTTCTGAATCCAATAAAATCTAATATGCCCAGAAGAAAAGATCACTTTACAAACATAATCCAGTATTTCTCTTTGGAATTCATCAATAATATCAAACTGCTACACACCCCTTACATTTAAGGGATGAGTTGGAAAAGCTGTTTCCAGGATCAAGAGAGAGACAGGAAGGACATGTGTTGAGCTGAAAGTGAGTGACCCAGGGGACTTACTATCCTGACCTCACTGCCCTGTGGTCTCCTGCCAGTACTTCCATTGGCCAAACCCAACCAGAATTAGTGTGTAAGGGAGATCATTGATCCAGTCCATGCAGATCTGCCTCCTAGGCACAGAGAATGGTGAAGAGAGGACCTAATAGATGCTTAGCATGATCTCAAATGTTGCTAGAGGGAAAGAGAGCCCTTGAGGGAACTGTATGCAATTAAAAGCTCTGACTCCTAAATGATACCTATCACTTCCCACTCAGCTCAATGACCAGAACCAGCTGCATGCCCTACCCAACAGAAGGGGGGGGGGGGGTCCAAATGCATCCTGCCATATGTCCAGAAGGAGAGAAAAACTGGATAGTTGTGAGCATCCCTGATAGCCCCCACAAAACCAAAACAAATTTGTAGATTAATTACAAAGAAAATAAACAGAATCTAAGTAATTAAAATTAATAAAAGTAATTTGATGCTAATATTGATATTGCTTTGCTGAAACTGAAACATCCCCCCAGGACACGAACATGTCTAACAGGTCCTTAGGTCCTTTGATTTTGTGCCCATGTGTCTTCTGATGATTCAATTCTCCCACTAATTGTGTACTCCTCTGTGCACCCACACTGACATCCATGAAGTCATTTGTTTTTCACTTGGCAGGAGTGCGCCATTTACATTGTAATTTTCCCTCTGTTCTTTTCTCACTAGACCACGTCAATTATTGTAGTGCTAATTGTTACTGACACTATCATAAATGCATAGGTCAATGTGAGCAATGAAATTGTCCATTGGTTATATGGTTGTTATCTATATGATCCTTAAAATGTTTATGTTAAATTTTTTTGGATTATTATTGAATTTAAAACAAAATTAAACAGTTCTAGAGAACTCAAAGACCCTTTCAAAACAGCTTCTTGCAGTTCTATCTATTTCCACCTTCTTGCCCTGAGACAGCCTCTTCTCTTTCTTACTCATGATATGCTTGCCTCCGTTCAAGATCCTTGGTTGTTCTGTATTTCTCTCAGGTGATTTCCTGGCTTAAATTAATCCGGAAGACTCTGTCTCCATCCCTGCCCTTCATCCCTGCTACTTTATATACACTTTCCACTCATTCCAGCCCTAACTCTTCTAGGTGAGCTCTAGGTTTCACTCTGAACACTTTTCATTTATTTAAGACAAGCTAAGGCTTTCCAGGAACATTTTCTTACTCTGTATGACTCTGCCACCTGATGTCACACTCTCACACTTACAAGAGCCAGCAGTTCAGGTCACCAAACCTTGCACAGTGGGTTCCTGGTGGGAGTATCTGTGGAAGAGCTTTGAGGGGTCTGTTAATTCCTAAAATTTTATGCAAAATTTTATATGTAGGTATACAAAAACATTTTTTTTTCTAGACAGAAGGTATCAAGAATTTTCATAAGATTCTCCAAGAAACCTGGGACCTAACAAATGCTGATGTCTACTGCCTTCCACAATCCATTTAAAATTTCACAGGACTTATTTCTATTTTATAGGCACTTTCTACTGCTGTTAAAGTGCAAAATGCTGCATGTAAGATCCCACATTTATGACAAGTTGGACTTCTTCCACTTTCTCTAGTGTAATCATGGTTTATGTAAGCTGCATAACAAACTACCACAAACAGTGATTTCGACAAACACACTTTTATTATCTCCCAATTTCTCTGATTCAGGAGCCTGGCCAGGGCTTAGCTGGATCCTCTTTTCTGGGTCTCACAAGATGTCAGCCAGGCTGCATTCTCATCTGGAAACTCAACTGGGGATAAATTTGCTTCCAAGCTCACTCAGGTTGTTAGCAGAATTCATTTTCTTGTGGCTGTAGAACTGAGGGCTTCAGTATTTTTTTTTTAAGATTTATTTTTTATTTTTTTCTCTTCCTTCCTGCCCCCCTCCATTGTCTGCTCTCTTGTGCCCATTTACTGTGTGTTCTTCTGTGTCTGCTTGGATTCTCAGCAGCACTGGGAATCTGTGTCTCTTTTTGTTGTTGTTGTTGCATCATCTTCCTGCTATCAGCTCTCCATGTGTGTGGCACCACTTCTGGGTGGGCTGTGCCTTTTTTGCATGGGGCAGCTCTCCTTGCGGGGTATAATTCTTGCACATGGGGCTCCCCTGCTTGGCATGGCTCTCCTTGTGCATAGCAGCACTGCATGTGGGTCAGCTCACCACACAGGCCAGGAGGCACTGGGTTTGAACCCTAGACCTCCTATATGGTAGGCAGATGCTCTATCAGGTGAGCCAAGTCTGCTTCCCAAGTTTCATGCTTACTATGTATCCAAGGCCACCCTTAATTCCCAGAGGCGACCCACAGTTGCTTGTCAGGGAGGCTTCCTTATGTAGACAGCTTACATCATCAACCTGGAAAGGAAAATCTCCAGAGAGGCGAGGTCTTATATAATATGACGTAATGTAATTCACAGAAGTGGCATGTCATCACCACTGCCATATACCACACATAATCATGGGATAACCTTTACTATACTCTGTTGTTTAGAAGGAAGTCTCAGGTCCCATCCACACAGTTAAGAGGAGGGGATGGTACAAAGACTTGAACACCAAGAGGTGGGGATCATTGGGGGTCGCCTTAGGTTCCCTGCCACATAAGCCAATCAGATGATTTTCATTGCCCTTGTAGTAACCTGTTTGGTCATGGGCATATGATGTTCTCTTGGATAATGGGACCTGAGGGGTTTTTGATGGGGTATGTGGCAGAGACTGATGGCATTACCCAATATCTACTCTTCTTCTGGGGCAGAGTTAGAGCAAATATACCAGCCCTCTGACATCCGAATGGGGTTATGTGATTAGTTTTCACCAATTGTGAGATGCGTCACTTCCTGGGCCTTCTCTAGACCATCTCTATTCTATAGACCAAATGCAGAGGACTTAGATGGCCCAAAGCATTATTCCTTGAACCTCATGGAAACTGGAGCCATTAGATGGAAGGATTCTGGATTGTTCCTGAGGGTCTGCATGGAACAGATGATTTTCCCCACACAGTTAACTTGTGCTGGACTGTGCCGTGTGGAAAAGGTAAACCTTTATTGTGATTAACTGTTGGGGTTCCTCAATCTTTCACATGCATTTAGAGGTGTAATCCATTTTTTTCCAGTCAAAAGCATCCCATTATACAGAATTCGAGCTTAATTCTTAGTAGTTTACATTCTCCCTATATTTGTCACATCCTAAACCATTTAATACTTAATCACTGGGTTTCTATAAGCCACCTATATCAAACATATGCATATTTAGAAAATTGAACCAGAGACCATTGCCTTATCAGATAATACATAACAACTTAATTTCTTTCTACTTTATAGTAATGCACATCTTCTTGGAAAGGTAACATGTTCAGGGGTTATTAGACCCTAACAACTTAGTGTAGAAGAGTTTATCAGATGCTCTATTAAACCTCCTGTTGAATCTTGGCAAGCTCTCTACATTTCATAAGAAGCTTTCATAACCAGTCTGGGAAATGTTTTCTTTATGGCATGGTTAGGTATGGAGAACAAAGTAGCTCTGAGCATCTAAAAGATTGAGCTCTTTTCTTGGGCAAAACACACAACAAAAGAGAGAGCAGAGACTACAGAAATTGAAATTACCTCCCTCGCTAACATGTCTGTAATCAATATTTCTGGCTATACCAGTCACTTTCTTTCAGACGACTGAGCTGAGGCAGGACTGGGTGACAGTTCTGGATCCTATTGGCTGGCTGACATGATCAGTCTCCAGGGGCTGGTGGAAGTGACAGGCTAAGACAGAGGTGGGCACGTATGACTGAGCACCACTAACACTCATGAACAGCAGTTGAAAGGCAGGGCAATCATGCCTTTTGGGGGATCCAGTCCAGAGTTCATCCAGAGACAGGGGAATCCTTTCTGGTATACCATCTTGTTCTTGGAACACTGGAGAAGGCCTTGCTGATGTCTTTTTCCCATACCCAATACACACCCCTGTCTAACTCCTTTTCTCTCTTGCTCTTTTCCTTCTGCCTATCCTTTCCATCCACTCTTGGAAACAACTGTGGCTAAAATGAGGCAGGAACCTGAATTTTATTCGTGGATCTGCAGCTGATAAGCTGTGTAATCAAGTTGTCTCATTTGTTCATTCATTCATTCATTCATTCATTCCTTTAATCATCAAATGCTTTTGGGTTCTTACTCTGACAGGCTAGTTACTGGAGATAATATGGAAAGGTAGTAGTTCATTCTTATAAAATTATATTAGATCAGATGATCTCACAGGTTTATTTTACCTACTAGCTCTGCCGACACATCCTTCAAATCTCCAGGTCTTGAGTCTTAACTTGCTTTCTCAATGCCGTGCTGCTGCTCTTCGTCGTTCTCTGGCTCATCATCAAAGAGCATTCCTCCCTCCTTCTACCTCCACCACCACATCACAGGACCGGGTTGCCCTGAGTCCTGTTCCTTCATTCCTTTAGGCAGCTTGCAGTTACTAATCCATTAGTGCAACCTGAGCAGAAGCATAAACAGCTTGTCGAGTATACCTTAGTATTTGATCATTTCAAATAACTTTTTGCATGTTCTTTAGGGTCTTAAATTGTCTGATCATTCTGTTTTTAAAAACTGCTAAGTAATTTAAGTTTTTAAATGTTCAAACATACAGTTCTGTTTATATAGAACTAGACAGAGATGATAGATTCATTCTTCCACAGAAATACACAAATGTGATCATATCATATATAGCTTTCCATTGAATTTGTGATTTTTCTTTTTTTTCCCTTAATTCCTTCTCCCCCTGTTCAACCATTTTCATACTAATCATCTCAGTCACCAACCCTCCCCCACAAAACCAGGTAACCCATTTCAACGTATTAGGTAATCCATATTTTTCTTTATTTGCATACAATCACGCCAGTATATAAGGAAATATATAAAAGGGTGTTTATTGAAATTAGTGACAAAACACGAGAAACAAAATGAATGTCAAGAGGGAATGGTTTAATAAATTCTGGCATACCAACATGTTTCAGTCAGGCCAGGCTAGGTGTTAATGTGGTAATAAACAACCACAAAAATTCAGTGGCTTAAAACTATACAAATATATTCTTTGCCTATACTGAATTCCAAAAGCCTCACAGTCACTCAAGGACCCAGGCTGGTAGAGCAACCACCACCTGGAATATTGCTAGTTGTTGGGCCAGACAGAAGCAAGAATTCTGGAAGGTGTTGCAGGATATAATTAAATGGTTCATCCCAGAAATCATAATTCATTGGCTAAGACTAGTCATACTGCTCTGTTCAGCCACAAGTGAGTTGGGAAGTATAGTCCTATCACGTACCCAGAGGGAAAGAAAACTAAAATTATTGGGGAAAAACATTAAGGACTACAATAAATCCCATAAAATATTATATATCTACTAATAAAGAAAAAGGAATCCATGTTATACCAACTGACTTGGAGAGATTTCTACAAGGGATTGCTTGAGAGAAAAACACAATGCAGATAAATGAGTAATATAAGTTCCAATTTCTTAAAAAATGAGCAATGGCTCAAAAATCTCTACATATGGAGTTGCATGTGTTTTTAGGAATATGCGCATACATGTTGGCCTATACTCTTGCATCTTCTTAAGCATCAGAATTACCGCGGGCCGCTTGATTTTGTTTTTTGTTTTGTTTCCTTAGATCTAATTTTTTAAAACTTTATTTTTGAAGACTTTTTAGATGACAGGAAAAGTTATATAAAAAATATAGGAGATTCCCATATACCCCACCTCTCCTCCTCTCAAATTTTCCCTATTAATAACATCTTATATTAGTGTGGTACATTTGTTACAGTTGATGAACAAACATTGAAGCACTGCTATTAACCATAGTCTATAGTTAACATTATGGTTTACACTTTGCACCATACAATTTTATAGGTTTTAACAAAATGTATAATAGCCTGTATCTGCAATTGTAATGTCATGCAGAATAATTCCAATACCCTAAAAATGCCATATGTTCCACCTATTCTCCCCCTCCCACTTCCTTCAACCTCTAGTAACCACTATCTTTATATCAGTGTTACAAGGACTTTCACTACTTCAATAATGTTAAATTTACTTTGGTCCATGGTTGCATTCCCCACTTATGTTTGTTCATTCCTAAATCTGGAGGATTTGTGGATGACGATGTCCACTCTGCTTTAGATTGAGAGGGGGCTTAGATCTTATGGGGCAGATGGAAGGAAAAGCTTTGCTTACAGATTATAGATATTCTTTACTTTTTGGGGATGGGGGTTGTCCATCATCATCATTTTGTTAGTTGTTCTCAGTGAGTCTGATGAGCTGGAGACTAAGTGTTGGCTGCAACTCTCCTGGAATTCAGGGCTCAACTGTCACACGAACAGACCAAAGATGTATTTAACATGTATTTAATGGGTAGTTTTAATCATAGACTCAAATAAAATTATAGACTCAAATAAATGGAGTAGAAGATTCATGTGTAGGGAATTATAAATGAGTCTAACTCTGTTACATTGGGTAAATACATTGCCAAGATAAGACTCACAGATGTAGTGCTGATTTCATCCAGTTGTGTGCCTTGCCTATAGTGTCCAGATGGCTCTACATCCATTAGGAGCACCCCTGTTTGAGGCTTTGTTTATTGTGGTAGTCAGTGAGATCTGCCTGAGACATGTATTAGCGTAACCTCTGGAATGACCTCCATACTCACTTTGAAATCCTTAAGCCACAAAAACTCTTTTGTTTTTAATTTTCCACCCTTTTAGTCAGGGTCTTTTTCCAAATACATCACTGCTTGGTAATAATTCCTTGGTACCAGGGAGGCTCATCCCCAGGAGTCATGCCCCACACCTGGAGGAAGGTAGTGAGTTTATTTGCTGAGTTTGACTTAGAGGCTACATTTAACTAATGAGGAGGTTTTCAGGAGTTAACTCTTAGGCAATAAATATTAGTAAGCTAAGTTTCAATTTTACAAGATTAAGGTTCACAAGCATAATGTTGAGGGCATGTTGTACTGGTCTGTTTTTTTTTTTTTACTAGGCACTGCCTATGTGCTATAGAGATTCTTATTAAATGTTGGGATTTCTGGGCCCCACTTCAGACCTTCTGAATTACATCTGGTCTTTGCATTAGTGTAAGAGGCAAGACTTGAACCAAAGCCTTCTGATATCCAAGGATGGGTTCTTTATTCTACAGCATGCTTCATTCATCCCAGAAGACTTCCTCCCTGAGGAAAATTTATTCGTTCATCTATTTATTTACCCAATCTTCCAGCTTTTTATCTAGCAATTATCTGTTGAACATCTCCTATGTGTCCTGGACTTTGCTAAGTGCTAGGGATTCAGTTGTGAATAGAGCAGACTTGGTCACTAGGGTAGGAAAAATAGTTAAGAAGTAGAAGTAGATACCCATATTAATTCATATGTACAAATTTGGATAATGGCTAAGTAGGAAAAGAGCAAAATTGAGCATATATAATAAGGGAATTAAGCATTTAAATTGGGGAGTGAATTTGGTTCTCTTCTGAGGAAAGGAAGGATGTTTAGGAAATCATTGGAGAGTAGGGGTGGAAGACAGGGGACATGGAACTGAGCATAGGGCATTCCAGGTAGAGAGAGTTATGTGCAGGAGGTGGAAAATGTCAGCAGCCCAGTGTGCCTGGAAGACAGTGAGATTGGAGATAGCAGTGAGAGATGTGCTTGAGGAAGTATGTTGGCACCAGAGTACGCAGGGCCTTGTTGAACATAGAAAGGAGTTTAGACATTATTCTAAGTGCAGTTGGAAACCTTTAAGGTTATAAGCATGCAATGATCAGAGAAGATTTGATATATGTTGTCTCTTTACATCAATTTTATTGAACTATAACTTATATGCAATAAAATTCACTCCTTGTAAATATTCAGTGTGATGAGTGTACAATACAAATACATATTTTACACACACATACATACTTGCACACAAGTGAATATATCTGTGTATTCACCACCACAATCAAGATATAGAATATATCTATCACCCCAAAACCTTCCTTTGTACCTCTTCACAGTCAATCCCAACCCCTAGCTCTATGAAACCCTGATCTGCTTTCTGCAACTGCAGATCAAACTTTTCTAGAATTTGATATCAATGCAATCCTGCTGTAGGCACTCCTTTATGTCTGACTTATTTCATGCAGCAAAATATGCTCAGATCCATCCATACTGTAAAATGCATCATTACCTTATTTCCTTTTTTTTGCTGAGTGGTATTCTATTGCGTAGGGATACCACAATCTCTTTATTCATTCACCTATTGATCGACATTTGTGTTTTTTACAGTTTGGAGTTATTATGAATGAAACTACTGTGTACATCCATGTACAAGCTTTTGTGGACATATAATCTTTTCATTTTACTTGGGCAAATACTTAAGTGTAAAATTGGTGTGTCATATGTAAGTGCATGTTTACCTTTATAAGAAACTGTCCTCCAATAGTTGTACCATTTTACATTCCTACCAGCATTGTATGAGAGACTGTTGTTTCAAATCCTTAATGATACTTAATATTATCTGTCTTTAAAATTTTAGTCATTCAAATGAGTGTGTAATGATATCTCATTGAAGTTTTGGTTTGCACATCGCTGATGAACTAATGATGCCAAACATTGTTTCATGTGTTTATTGAACATTCATATATTCTCTTCAGTGAAATGCCTGTGAAATCTTTTGCCACTTTTAAAAATTGAGTTGTTTATATATGAGTTCTTTATATATTCTGGATGCAAGTTCTTTGTCAGATATATGCATTGTGATTATTTTTCTCTGGTTTGTGTCTTGCCTTTTTTAAAATGTATTTTTCAAAAAGCAGAGGTTTTAAATTTCTACAAACTCCAATTTATCATATTTTTTTCTTTAATGGTTTATTTTTTGGGCACTAGCTAAGAAATATTTGCCTAACCTAAGATTGTGAAGGTTTTCTCCTATTTATTTTTCTAAAAGCCTATCTTTGTATCATTTACATTTAGGTTTATGATCCATATCACGTTAAGTTTTCTGTATGGTATGAGGCAAGGGTGAACCTCATTTTTTTCCCTTTTCTATATGAAGATCTAGATGTTCTGGCATAGTTTTTTTGTTTTTTTTTTTTAACTTTCCTTTCCTCCTTCAAATTGCCAACTCTTCTGGAAACAAATTGGACTTATATGTGGGTCTATTTCTTGACTGTATTCCATTGCACTGATCTATCTGTATGTCTATTCTTATGCTAATACTGCACATTCTTGATTAGTGTAGTTTTACAGGAAGTCCTGAAATCAGGCAATTAAGTCTTCTAACTTGGTTAGTTTTCAAAATTGCTTTGACTATTTTAGGCTCTTTGCATTTCATATAAATTTTACAATCAGCTTATCAATTGCTACAAAAACAAGGCTTGCTGAGATTTTTTGACTATGATGGTGTTGAATCTATAGGGAGAATTTATATCTTAATAATATTGGGTTTTTAAATGCCAGGTTGATATAAAGTTTTGATTCATAGTTTAAAGGAATTACTCTTTTGTCCACTTGTTTTACCTACAGTACCTCAAAAACTGGAAGGGTTCATATGTTTGAGGTTTAGAGGAGCCCATGGTTATAGATCCTGTAGCATCCATGGAAACCCAAACAGAAGGTTCTTCTTCTCTCAGATCATGTAGTCTCCTGAAAATGGAAAACAGAGATGAGTTCAGGCAAGCAGGTGTGCATCCTGTACTTCAGGTCTCCCACAACCAGTTGTTGATAAGTAGAACTTATAGATTCAGGTAACTTTGCTTCTTACTCTGGAAGCACTGATGCGCATAAGGTCCACCAGGTGAAGGGCTTGAGCAGTCGCTTCCAGGGCCAGCCTTACCTGTAAGCAATGTGATATCAGTGGCATTGCACAAAGGACTTTCTCATTTCCTATTCCCCTTTGAAGAATCTATACTGCATAAAGAACTCTATCCAATGGACTTCCCACCAGACTGTAGAGTCCACCATTAGATATTCATTCATTTGATTTGATTACTGATGCAGACACCAACCTTGATATTCATTCATTTGGCTTTGGCACTGATGAGGACTCTTCTTTGCTAATCCCATGGCCCTTCAAGTCACCATATATTTTCTGTTCTCCCCTCTTGTGTTAGAGAATTGACTGTTCCCTCTTTCTTCCTCCTTCCAAGACATCCAGTGTTCTGGTTAGTCTTTGGGATATTAGGGACTGCAAATATAAATCCAGAAGCAAAGAACTGTGAATACTCCAGAGTAATGAGACTGAAATGGTTGAGCTGGGTCTGTCACATGCTAACTTTAACCACGATATTTAGCAAGATGGAAGCTAGTGTGCTGGAGCAAAGCAAGGGCTTAAGCAGAAGAAATGACACAAGCTGTCTTTGAGAAGAAAGGTGTAGTAGGCTGAAAACAACCCCCAAAGATATCAGACCGTAACCCCTATAACCTGTGGTAGCAGTTTGATATTATTTATGAGTTCTAAAAAGAAATATAGATTATGTTTGTAAATTGGTCGGTTCCTCTGGTGTATTGCCCCTTTGATTGTATTAGATTCAGTTGAGATGTCTGATTAAATTATGTTAAAATTAGGGCTCTGATCCAGCCACATCATTAGAGTGTGACTCAGCACCAAGTCCCAGCCCCTTTGGGGATAAAACATGCCCATATGAAAGTAAACACACAGAGAAGAATAATAAAGAGGGAGAGTGAGAACTAATTAGACACTGCAGAGTCCTTGGAAAGATAGATGAGCCTGATAGTCTACACCTGACCTTGTGGAGAGACCAGAGCAACTGAGCCCAGAAAGAAACAAGCCCTGGGGAGAAACACGAGCCTAATGCCAGCCTACAGCTGAGATCAAAAGAAGCTGGGATCGTAGAACCTTAAAAAGAAAGAGGAAGGCTGAACCCTTGCAGATATCGCCCACCATCTTGCTCCAACAAGTGGCCAATGATTGTACCATTGCACCTCTTATTGTACCATGAGTTGGACTCTTTGTGATCTTGTAACCATAAGCTTCTACCCCAAATAAATACCCTTTATAAAAGCCAACAGTTCTGGCACTTCGCATCAGCACCCCTTTGGCTGACTAATACACATGTTGATATGAAGGTGGAGCAGAGAGAGATTTGAAGATTCTGGCCTTGAAATTTGGAGTGACACAGCCACAAACCCAGAATTCCAGAAGCCACCAGAAGCCACTGGAAGGTAAGGAATGGATTCTACACTAGAGCTTCCAGAAAAAGTACAACCCTGTCATTAACCTTGATTTTAGTCCAATTAAATGAATTTTGGATTTCTAGCTTCCAGAACTGTGAGGAAATAAATGTGTTAAGTTACACGCTTGTGGCAATTTATTATCACAGCTATGAGAAATGGACACAAACGTGGAGCAACAATATGAAAGGACAAATTCAGATGTGGCCCCATAGTAGGAAATTCCTAACTCCCAGGGTATGATAAAGGTGCAGTGTGCGTAATGGAAGGACCCACGGGCTGGGCTGGGCTGGTTTTTTAGTCAGAAAACCTGTGTCTCAATCTTGACCCTTTGACTGGTAACCTAATTTCCTCAGGCTTCTTTTCCTTATCCTTTCAAAGGCCCTAAACATCTTTATCTCAATAGTATGAGGACTAAATGAGGTGGCAGAGGTAAATTGGAATGTGAGGCTGGAGGAGTTAGGGGCAGGGAGAAAAGGTGAGAACAGGGGCATACCCCTTTTCCCATATCCAGGAGAAGAGTGGACATCTCAGGTATAGAGATGTATAAAAACGGAGAGGTGAGGGGATGGCAGATCCCCTCCCCACCCCATTGGGGCTCATTTTCCTTCCCTCCTTACATTTCTTTCTGTCTGTCTTCTCTCAGGGAGCTCTATCAGGGTGCCAATTGGAGAGGGGGGAATGGCCCCTGTGGGCAGACATGGCTTTTGTGGATAATGCCCGTGGGAAATCCAGATCTCACCAAGGACTTTCAAGCTGCCATCCTCCTCCCCTGACCAGCCACTCTCCTCTGTGCTCAAGGGCTCCATGTAGCACAATTCGATACACGTGAACTCATCTTGGACTGTAAATGCATGTTTCCCACTGGGAGCTTCCTCCTTATATCCTTGACTGAGTGTATAAGTAAATGTATTATCTACATGGAGAGAGGAGAGCTCCTTCTCTTTGTTTTCAAGTCTCTCCTGCTTTGTACAATTTGGAACTATGAATGAGGAAGAGATGGACCAGGAGTTGAGACAAGCAGCTGGAAATCCTGAGGGTCCTGCAGGGGACAGCAGATTAGGGTCTAGCTCAGGAATTCAGAGGGCAGAGGGGGCAGGCAGGGTGTTGGCGTTGGCTGTTGAGCACTGGGTGCTTTCTCAGGCTGAAATGGTGGTTCTGGTTTTCTACCTGACTGAGAAGGAGCATTTCCCAGAAGGCTGGAGACAGGGCTATGATTCTTGTTTGGGGGTGAGACTTGGTCTTCTATCTTGGGAAGAGTGACTAGAGTTAGACTTGGAGAATTTGGGATAGGAGCCAGGCTGACTGTCCTTAACTGCACAGGAAAGAATCTCCTTTTCATGGAAAGTGTCCTCCTAGGATTCCTTCTCCTACAGAAGATGATTCAGTTTACCAAAAATGGATTTCCAAAGTCTTTTTCAGGAACAAAAGTGGTTTGGGGTACACAGAGCTGCCACCTGTGAAGGTGGGGGAGGATAAGGAAGGAATGAATTGCTCATCCAGGTAATTCCTCAGAGTTGGAACAGTGGCTTTGATTGCCCTGGCACTGAAAATCTCTTGGGAAAATCAATTTCCTGATGCTAACTCATAGGAATTCTCTTCCCTGTCCCCAGGTCCACTCTCCTGTTGTCCCTCTCTTACTTGAGCTCCCTCTTCTGGGGCTTTATTGAGGCCCCTGAACTGGATAACAGAGTGGTGGGGGGCACGGTTTGGCTGGGTGTCCTCCCACACTGACCACCTGGAATGAGCATCTTCCCATATCCCTCTGGATGATGGTGAAGCAGCTTCCCGCTCTCCCTGCTCTCCTCAGAGGGAATGCCCCCTTCCTCTGCTTCTGCTCTCTCACTCCTCTGAAGACACGTTTCTCCTATCCAGGCGCTACCTGATCTGAGTAACATCCTTCACAGAAAACAAACAGCTTAATACATTCCTCCTCCCAGGAGTGTATGCATTTCAGAAGAGAATCCGGGGGAGTCCTGCACTTAAGCCGAAGTCATGAATGCTCTGGGGGAAATTTCAGGCCTCAGTTGGCACAAGTTCCTTCCCGTGTTCCCTTAGGCGATACCAGGATACCAGGGTGGCCTTTCCCCTGGCCAGGTCAGGTATTGCTGTCTCCATGGGCCACACAGCTCATTGGCTTCTGGGTGGGCACTGCAAGGTGTGTGCGACTGTGTGCCCAGCTCACCTCCAGCGTCTTCCTTACCCAGAGCCCACCAAGAGCAGGGCTTCCCAGGCCACAGCAGCCCTGCCCCTCAGGCCAGCTCTGCCTCTCAAATGAGCCTCCTGCTCTCTCTCCTAAGGCTGAAAGACTCTCAGAAGTCATCTTCTTCAGTCGTCTGTCCGCCTTCCCCCAGAGCCTGTTCAAAGTGCTTAATTAACAAATCTGGAGTATCAGGAAGTTGTTTATTGGCTTTCTCGGGAACTGTTCTCTAAGGAGCTCAAAGCACTGTTAATAGATTTTTTTTCTTTCCTTCCATCCATCAAGCAACCTTCTCTTATTCCAGACTCTGCTTCAGTCTACCCCCTGGGGATTTGACTCTCATTCAGAAAACCCGGGGGAGACCCTTGAGCTTCTCTAAGCATCTTTGCCCACAGCTACTATGCTCTGCCCCCACGTGGCTCACAGGCTCCAATTTTAATTAAAGAATGGGGAGGGAGAGGCATTCGTAGATATGGGTTTGGAGGGAGAATCAGGTCCTCTCTGCATTCAGAGAATGCTCAGGCACCCATACTCATTTACACTGCATTTACTCCTGCCAGAATCCCCTGCGGGATGTAGAAATCACAGCCCCTCTGAACCGGAAGCAAACCAGAGCAGCACACCTGCTGGGCTCTGGCTTATCACCTTGTGGCCACAAACAACTTTAGAGGGCCACGAGGTGCAGGCATCAGGGCGCATCCACCAGCCACTGTCCTGGCCCCTGCCTGCCCCACTGTCCCTCTGACTTCCTGAGTTGAACCCTTCTCTGCTGTCCTGCTGTATTCTCTGGGCCTCGCTGCTTGGCTAGACTCCTGGTCCTTCTCCTGATCTAGCTCCTCTAAATTAGGTCTCCAAATTGAGGATACATTCTGACGCTGCATCAGGAAGGCATGCCTGTCATCAGAGACCTCGCCTTGAAACAAGAGTACACGTGAACCCAGGCACAGATAAAAATATGTTGATATTTATTATTGGTAACACTTATTATATGCTTACATTGTGTCAGACAGTTTATCTCCATCATTACACGCCACTCTCCAAGCCACTCTCTGATGGACAAGCTACTGCAGAGTGACTGTAAAATCTAAGCACAAAGTTAATATTATCTTACCATGGTTTATAATGTCATGGCTATAACTCACTGGTGTATTTGTCTTGTCTTCCAGACATGGAGGTCACCATGAATTATCCAATTATACAGATGAAGAAACTGGGTTTCACAGGTAACATTGCCATAGGAGAGCTGAGATTCCAGTTCAGATCTGGCTGACTCCCAAACCTGAATGCTCAGCCCCAGTATCCTCCTCCAAGGACACTGCTCCACTGTGTACCCAATGAGACCTCGGGACAGCCCATCTCAAAGTTATAATCTAGGAGGAAGTCCCATGAGGATGTGCAAGTTCTAGAACTAGAGGATCTTAGAATTTGAGACTAACTGTATGTGAGTGCTGTGGTTCTTCACTGTCTTTGAAATCTAAGCATCTGATGGAAGTTATTGACCCTCTCCCCCAAGAAATGCACACATCCATCTCCACATCCACTTTTGCCTATACTTTAGGGGTCCTTAGAGTTCCAGAAGGCCAGCCTTGGGCCCTGGCTATGGTCTCTGCTTGTTGCCTTTTCCCCAAACATATGCCCCTCCTATACCTGGCTTCTTTAAGTCAGTCGAGCTAGATACACCCAAACTAACAATTCCTTACTGGTCCAAATCCCTCCTTGTGCAAATATGAAAACAGGCCCAATGGAGTGAAGCTTCTTGCCCAAAGTCACACAGTCAAGGGGGCTGGCAGAGCAGGCCTAGAGCCAGGGAGGGCAACTCCTTTCACGTCCCTGAGTCCAGGAAGTGCCTGGGACCAGCATCAGGACACCTGTGCTCAGGGCCGACCTTGGGGAGGGGACTGCACCCAGTAGGACACCCATAAGCACCGACACCCAGTTCCCAACTGAAAAACTTGGAGGACCACAGGCTCGCTTCATGGCTCCCTGACCCCTACTGCCTCCTCCCCGCCTGCTCTCTCACCAGCCTTGAGAGCTTCCAGATGGAGCTCTGGGAAAAGAGCACAGGAGGCTTCTTTATGGGAGAATGACACAGCCTCTCAGGAGAGAGAAGGGGGCCCTGGGGTCATGGGAGCCCATTTCCTTTTTCTAAAGAAGGGTGCATTGCCCAGCCTTCCCAGAGCTGAGGCTGTTCAGCTGGAAACCTTATCCTTCTGCTCTGTGGAGCTTTGCTTGGTCCAGGGAATAGGGACCGACCCCAGCCGGGTGTCTGGCTGCACTTCTTGCCACACTCATCCCAATGGCTACTGGGTGGCTTTCTGGGAGCTTTGGTCACGTTTGTATCCCCAGCACCAAGCTGATGTCTTGTCCATAGGAGGTGCTCAGCAGGCATTTCTGTATCCAGCACTGACCCTGCATGCGGGTCAGGAAGGCTTTGGCACACTGCTCTGTATGCATCACCCGTCCATCCTCCCCTTCTGCTTCCCCCTCCTCTTCTTTGCTTCGGCTGGATGCAGCAACTCAGGCTGCGATCGGCTCATTAGGGTGGCATGGGGAGCCTGCCGATGTCAGCCATAAATATTAACAGCCCTTGTTATGAACCCCCCTCCGTGCGGCTGCTTTGGTCCAAGTTTACACAGTAAACAGTGCAGTTAGTTTATTTGATCAAGGGAGTGCTCTTCAGAGGAGCTAATAGCTCTGCTCGTCTCCTGATGCTACTCACAGCTCAGCGGGCTCAAATGCACAGGCAAGGGAGGTACCACTGCCCTGTGTGGCCAGGACAACCGCAGCGTCAACCGGGGCTCTGACCCGTGGGGACATCTGGCCAAGGAGTTCATGCTGGGGCTAGAGCTGCCTGCCTTAGGGAGCAGTGGGGCAGCTCTCTTGGGAGGTAGGCCGTCTCAACAGCTGCTCTGGGAGACATAATTATCAGTCCCCATCCATGCTTGGCTCCTGAATCCAGTTTTAAGAGGATAAAGCGATATGGGACACTGGTTTCTCTCACTGGTTTAATGGGGAAAAGGGAGATAAATACTAATGATGATGTTCCCGCATTCTTTTATTTTTTTTCAAACCTGACCTTGGAGACTATAGTTCCATGTCACCCAGGACCCTTCCTGAAAAACGTTGAGAGAACAAGCCTTATTGTGAAGGGTGTGCTGGAGGGGCACCCTTGATACCACCAGGAAGCTCAGCCAGGACTTGTTCAAAGGTGCGGTGCCACGGCTCAGTTCCTAGATGTGCACATCTCGGGCCTCACTGGACACTGACAGAAGGGGATCTTGATGGGCAGCTGCAGGTCAATTGTAGAATCCAACTTCGGATAATTTAATGGAAATATGGGAAGTGGACTTGGCCCAGTGGTTAGAGTGTCTGTCTACCACATGGGAGGTCCACGGTTCAAACCATGGGCCTCCTTGACCAGTGTGGAGCTGGCCCATGTGCAGTGCTGATGCACGCAAGGAGTGCCCTGCCACGCAGGAGTGCCCCCCGCATAGGGGAGCCCCACGCACAAGGAGAGCCGCCCAGCGCGAAAGAAAGTGCAGCCTGCCTAAGAATGGCACCGCACACAAGGAGAGCTGACACAAGATGACGCAACAAAAAGAAACACAGATTCCCGTGCCACTGACAACAACAGAAGCGGACAAAGAAGAACACGCAGCAAATAGACAAAGAGCACAGACAACGGGGGTGGGGAGTGGAGGGGAGGGGAGAGAAATAAATAAATAAATCTTTTAAAAAATTTAACAGAAATAAGGATGTATAATCTGAGCAACAAGAGCTGGGCGAGAAGAAAAGGAGTGTGTTGGGAGAGTGTTTGAGTTACCTGGTGAGAGGAAGAGAGAGGGATGCAGAAGTTACCAGGACTTCCCTGCTCTTCCTAAAGATGAGTTTTTCCCTCTCCTTTTGACTGAGTTGACTCTCTGCTGCTTTGTCCTGACATCCCCTTCTTTTCCCAGCAATCCCAGTGGGAATCACTGTTCACTCCACATCAGACTCAGTACCGCTCCTGGCCAGGACAGGAAGGATGAGTCAGCCTGAGCCTATGGAGCTTGTGGGAATGTTGGCAGGGAGACGGGGCAGTGGTGTGTGTGTATGTGAGAGAGAGAGGGAGCACATGAAATGGGGGTGGGGTCTGGAATGATCCTGGTTGTTACTTTCGTCTCTGCTAATGCCAGGGTGAGCTCTGGGTACCCACGAACAGTCCATTCGTAATTCACGGGCTTCCCCACCACATGGTCCCACCTCAGCTATCGTGCTCAGTACAGCAGCATCTCGCTGGCAGCTTGACTGGGGTCTGGTCATTGGGCCAGGGTCCTATTGGTAAGGCTGGAATCTTGCTCTGACATAACTTCTCTGCTCAAAACACACACCTCCACAAGCCTGATTTTTAGGGTCACCAGAAATCCCTTCTTCCTTCAAACCACATGCTACTTGGATCCTGACAGTTACGTGAACTGCTTCTGAATTCAAGATGTGCTTTAGTGGCTGCACCCTGCCTGGCCTGGCTCCTACCTAGGGGGTCAGCCTCCGAGGCAGGGTGGATTTTCCCTGCTGGTTCTCATTTCTTTTCTGGTCCTCCATCTCCTACCAGGCATGCCTCCCATCAAAGCTGGTCCTGGATGCAGCTTCTTTTTCCCTTGCCCTCTCAGAGAGAGGGGGGGTCCCTGCTGAGCAGGCCCTGGTATGGGGTCCTGCTCTAATAGGAAAATGCAAAACCATTCCAATCTGAGAGTTTGTGGCAGCTGGGCAAGAGGAGGCAACAGCTCATGGAAGAATGAGAGCAAGTGAGGCCATCAGCCCTGAGGTCAAATCCCTCTCCCTACCTGCTGGTTACTTAACCTTGACAAATCTTAGAAGATGGGCTTTACTGCTAGGATGTACCTCACTTTGAATCAACACATGCTTGAGCGTCCTCCAGGATACTGCATTAAAGAACACTCATAAGAGCCCTGCCTCATCATGTTTGCTAAATTCTAGTGAGGACCTGAGGATTAAATGAAACAATGAACGTAAAGCCCCTTAGTGGACATCTGTCATAATTTGTTTGTGTGGCTCATGCCTCCCCTGCCCTTTCTCTGGATGACATCACCCCCATTTCCTTTTGGATGTGTATCCTTTCCCATTCTAAATAACATATTCAGCAGAGCTGCCCATTACAGTACATTACACCTTGCTTGCAGAGTAGACATGGCCTCACGATCAGTCCAGGATTAGGTATGTGATCCATTTCATACCACCAAGAGTTCTCTCTGAGCATCTTCCTACTGCAGCTGGAATGGATCGCTCCCTCTCTTTCCCTTTGATCAACAGCTCTAAGACCAGCGCTCCCTGAGCTGCTAGCGGTTCTGCCCTTCCAAGTAAGGGAGCCTGAAGGAACGAGCTCCAGTGGGGACTGAGTTGAGAGAACAGGTGCAGAGCCAGAGGGCCAAACCTGCTGCTGCTTCAGCCCTGGACCCAAGTGACCTCAGGGGCCCAGTCCTTCCTGCCTTTTCAAAGTCTGGATGAAGAACCAGTGGGTTTCTTATTTTATGATGACGCTATTTTGAGCTAGGTTTCTATATCTTACAATTAGACGACTTCAGACTAATACAAATTGTAATGCAGTGGTTTCACACAGTAAGCATTGAAGAATATCCATTACTCTCCCTTTTGCAAAGAGAATGGCAAAGGAGAAAATGGATTGGAAAAATGAGAAATAGTTGGAAAGGGGGCTCTTGGGGATTCAAATACCAAGGTTTGTGTAGCCTACATTTCTTACTGTGGCTAGTCTTTGGTTAAATTAGACTGAGGAGCCAAAATCCTGAAAACTCAATCATTTTGGTGTTCCCCATAGGCATTTATTCTAGCTATCTATCTATCTATCTATCTATCATCTATCTATCAAATATTCCTTTGAACTCTAACCATATCAGCTGAACTAAGAGTGAAGGGATTGCTCAAGAGACTGAGGGAATGGGCACTGGTGTGGCTCTGTGAATTTGGTAGTAATGACACAAGTGGGCCACCTTCAGGACTGGGCAGGTGGAGATGATGGGGCAACAGAGAAAGCCCAACACAGATGGACACAGGTTCAGCTCCTCCTTAATCTCACTTGAATCATTTTCCCTCTTCCCTCCCTCTGGTATGTTTTCCTCTTTGTTCTCACCGTCATCTCCCTCCCTCTTCCCCCACTCCCAGAGGATGCACATCGGGGTCTACACACCATCATTCTGATCAAGCACCTGTTCTTAGGACTTAACACTTTTCTTTTCCTGCCTGCAGGGACCATTTCCATTACAGGAAATTCTAACACAGCATTTCAGGCCTGGGAAGCAGGTAAATCAGTTGGAGTGGCTCAGCCTGTCTAGAAACAGGCAGCAGCTGAGCAGAAAACCCCTGATCCTCAAGCAGGGGCCTCCCCACTCATTTCCTTCAGGGTCTGTAGTCCCAAGACAGGGAAAGAAAAGACATAACCCTCACTTGGGGCAGGAAAGCAGGCTTCTTCCCAGCCTGAGTGATGGATGAGCATTGTACTGCCTGCATGTCCTGTTCCCTGCTGGCCAGGGCTAGAACTGATGGTAACAAGAGAACTAGGCTACCACTTACAGGGATATGGTAAGGAACAAAGTAGTAGGAAGGAAGAAAGAGAGCTCACTTTAATTACATAGAAATCTCCTATATTGGAGGGAGGGGAGGGAAGGGGGCACATTAGCCAGATTCGAGTTGCTTAACCTCTCTGAGCATCAGTTCTTCTTCTGATTTAAGTGTGTCCTAGACTCAGTTCAGATCTACTCCAATCTCCTTTCTCAGTGGCTGGAGAAACAGACAATGAGAGCTGATGTTTAGACAGTGAGCTGAGTCCCTGTGCCTGAGCCCCAGTGGTCCAAGAGAGGCTGGGACCTGTCCACAGTAGCTCAAGCAGTCATGACAGTGGACTCCCACCCAATCACAAGTTTCCACCACAAGGGCTAAAAAAGCACGGAGGTTCCTGGCCACTCTGAGTTGACTGGTATATTCAAACATGGCATCCTCTCTTGTTGCTGAGCATTTGGTTAAGGGAGGGTATCTCTGAAACAGGCACGCAGAAAGGACCACCAAAACAACTTAACTGGAAGTGTAGAAATGAGACAAGGGAGGTGAAGGGTGGCAGGCATAGTGATATAACAGTTGAAAATACATGGGATCCAAAGCCAGATCTGAGTTCAAATCCTATACCACCATTATCCAATGACCATGGATAAGGCTCACTGTCCACATCAACACAATGAGATTAATAACACCTTCCGGTGTGTTTGACAAGTCTGATGTGAGGACCAAGTGAGAGCATACATTTGAAAGCACTTTGCAAAATACTGTACAACTAATCATTATTATTGTTGTTATTGTTCATGAGGGATGTGGAAGAGAGGTGCGAGTCCCACAAGAGCGTTGAATCATAGTCAAACCATTTTCTCATAAATATCTCAGACATAAAAGGGTGGGCTCATAACCTCACACATATACGACGTGCCCACAGGAAACCACTCTCAAGTGGGGAGGAAGTTTTGCTTGGAGGATTTCCTCTTACCCACCCTTATTCTGCCAATGAAGTTGGAAAGGAAGGGAAGCCATCTTTCTGGCGACCTGGATAGAGGGTGCTTGGATGGGGAGATGACTACAACTTTGTTCCTGGTGGGAGTCAGGAGACTCTGGTGTTACCTGTATATTTCACCTGAAGTGACAGGGACCTTGTTAACTGCCCTTGCATTGAGGAGCTTGATGGATTGAACTCCTGGGGAGAAGGTGGCGGCCGTGATCTGCCATAAAGATGATGAATAACATTTTTTTTCTTAAATGATTACTGAAAACTTTACAGCTAGCCAAAGAGAGCTTTTGCAGAGCCCCTGGAGGAGAGCTTTTATAAAGTGTCATTTAATTAATAAGGGGTTATTGATTGCTGTCGTGCATGGAGTACTGCACAAGGGCTGGGTAAGAAAAAGTGACAGAGGACCACAGGTACAAGGATGAGGAAGGGATGGGGCCAGGACTGGACTACATCCTGGACAAAGCCTAGGACCCTAGAAGCCTTCTATAGTGCCAGTTATGGCCAAAGCAGCCACCATTTATCAGGAATATTTAGAAGTTAAAGAGATAGTCCCAATGATAACCCAGCCTAGAGAAATCTCTCTGTTACTTCAAAATAAAAAGAAAGTCATTGGGGTGTGGTAGAAAGCTTCCTTGGCTGACAAGGACAATGTTCTTCCACTAACCTCTTCGGCTTTAGAGTCCTCATCCCCAAAATGACAAAGTTGGATCAAGTGACCTCTAAACCTCCAACTAAAGTATTATTTTATTCTGAAATGCTCAGAAAGGAATGGGATAATGTAAAAAATTCCATATTGTACAAAGCCCTCTCTGGCTGGGTCCCCCAGAGAAAGAACACAGATGGATATTGGTATGAGTCTAACCATACCAACTACAAAGAAAAGAAGAGGGGTGATCTCAAAATAGGCATAAGGAGACTATTCTGACATTTGCAAATCCTTAAAGTATGTGTTCTGTAGTTTAGGAGGCCATTGTTTCATGGGACTGGTGAGTATCTCCTGTGATGGAAATCCAATCTGGGGTTCCCAAAAGGAGACCTACAATTTACCAGATTCTAGGCCAGACCAAGGACTCTATGGTTATGCTAGAGAGCTCTTTTCTTGGTCCTTCCCAGTCAGATGGTCTATAGAATGATTTTAATGTTTTCATATTTAGTTGAAATAACTTGACCATTTAAAGTGAAATGGAATTGGGTTCGAATCTTAGCTTTGTAATTTATATATAACCTTGGATACATTCCTCATCTCTGAGCTTAAAAATGATACTAATGCTTACTTCATGAATTGCTGTGAGGATTACAGAAGATGATGTATGCAATTGTGCAGTGACTGTACTTACATAGTAAGCACCCTAAACGTTAGTTGCTTGTGCTTCTCCCTTCCTGAAGCCTGGCTTTGGTTAGAACTGTAGAAAGCTATCAACCTGGTGAATGCCACAAAACCAGTAGAGACAGCAGCACACGGATGGATAGAATCCAGCTATTCATAAAGACCTCAACCAACAACAACGATGGCTAAAATCAATATGCTGAGCTTTAAGAGCAATTAATGTATGGTCCACATTTTTACTAAAGAGGTAAACTGCATAAGATTTGGAAGGCATATTTCCAGCACTTCTTAAGGGAAAAAGAACCTGAGGTTTTTATGGACCACAAAATCAGATGAGGCAATAGTGTTATGAGGCTGCTAATAAAAGTTTGTGTAAACCTTGTGAATAGGAATGAATAAATAGAGTATACACATATCATTGCTTTTTTGGTGGGTTGTGGTCAGTTCTGGATGTTACATTTTTATGGAACATTGAAAAATATGAATGTGTCTTAAGAGGGTAACATTACAGAGAGTTCAGAGTGCCATAAGCTATGGCAAACAACTGTTGGATCCAAAACTGATGAGACTTGAGTGCCATAGTAGCCTTGCCCATTGCTAGTTCACATAGAGCCTTTGTGCAAACATGAGAAAAACAGCCATGTGCAGATCTGGGGCAGCCTGTGCTAGGTTTCCAGTCCACAGTCCTCCCCAGAGCCACGCACTTCTTCAGTGCACAGCTTACACAGCCATATGTGGCAACCCTGATGATAGCAAGCCTCAAATTCTTGAAGAGTTGACTCATGGAAGAGGGAGTAAGGTTTTTCCATGTGGCCAAAGAGAGCAGAGCCTGAACCAGTAGAGGGAAGGAGTTATAGAGAGAGTGTGTTAGGTTCAAGACAAGTGAGAACGCCCTAAGGAGGGCAGGCTAATGATTGCTGAAACTCTTTTGGAGGCAAGAACATACCTACAGAAAGAGTGTGTTGATCTAAAGAGAGATGAAACAAAGACAGACTCCCAAACTCAAGCATTGGCATTGCCAATCCAAACATTATTTGGGCAGAAGGATTCTCAGACAAAAGAGATCCCAATTGCAGTGATGAGACAGTCCTAAAGGGCTGATGTCAGAAGACTTTATTCCTGACACATTGGTCAGGGCCTATTATGAGAGAATTGAAACAGATTGTGGTAGCCTGGCACCATCGAATGGCATCCCTCAAACCAGCTTCCTTTGCCCTGATTCCAAGCTCTCAAAGCAAACTTTTGGTTTTGATTCAGCACCATATAGGGTTTACCTATAAAGTGGTTTCTGGAATAATTAAATTTCTGGTTGTAAATTAATAAAATTTAAGGCTGATTTTAACTTGATGTTCGATGAAAACTGACTGCTAATGCTGATATGAATGAATAATTTGGAATTCATATGGTAGACATCAGTCTATTGAATGCAATTTCTTCACAAATGAAAGTAGAGTGAAACTTACACCGTATCAAAAATGAATCAACCTTCTACTGCTCAGATCTAACTCATCACATGCTGGAGCAGGGAATGTGTTGCACCCTTCTCTTTCAGAACTAGGACAAGAGTAGTGCAGTATATGCTGGGGAATGTGGATTTAATCTGAAATGCCTCACCTAACCAAGCAGGCTGCTTCTTTCCTGTTTGTACTATTCTCTTGTTAAACCTGAAAATCCCTAACAGGTCAGCAATATAATCCCTTATTGACCAGGGTTCAGGAACCTCCTTTCCTTGACTTAAATTTTCATTTCTTTCCTTCTTCCCTTTTCAGTTCTATTCTTAGGCACCTGTCTGTGTATTTCATCCTTCAGTCAGAGCTTATTATATTAAATTGAAGGAGGAAAAAATACCTTGGCCCTGCAGGATTCCTGACTTATGATTAAAATGTGGCTATTACCTTCTAGCCTCCAAAAGGCAGTTGAGCCTTTACAGCAGCCACAAGAAGATGCAGGGAACTTTCCCCCTGGGAAAAAGTTGCCAAGACTCAGGCAACATTTGAACCCCAGTGATAAATGACAGGGGCTCATGGATTCCCTCGGTAGACCTGCTTCCCATTCTATCATGTGTTTACTTCCCAGAGCCATTGTCAGCAGGAGCGGAGGAGCAGGAGCAGCAAGGGATTGCCAAGTGGGTGTAGTAAAACACAGGAAGCTGTCTTGAACTGGGAAGGGAGGTTTATCACTTTGTGTCTTTTCAGGGTTGAGCAGGACATAGTCAGTTGGTGCTCATACAAAATTTATTCTTGAAAAATATCAGTGCCTAAACTGATAAAGATTCTAAACCTTTACAAAGGAAGAGAGTATTTGTCATCTGAGCTGAGAAAGAAAAATATCTTCTCTGAGGAGGTGGCAGGAAATGATTGTGTCATGGATTCCACTGACATACATGGACTGATGAACTCATCCAGGGGAATGAGCACTGAAGGCCCAAAGCTTCAGTTCCGTTTATGGTTATTGATATTGGTGAAGAAAGTCCCAGAAGAACTTTCCTGGGTATTCTACAAAAGCAGGTGAGATTTCTAGCACATGTCTGTGAAGGTAACCCTGACTACCCCTGGCTAGGACCCCAAAGAGTGATTTGGGAAAAACAATCACTGTCCAGGTGGAGGCGAAGGGAAGAGAAAGGCACTCTGAGCAAGATGCTTTACAGTGTCTCTTCTATTGGAAGACCACATTTTGGTGAGGAGATAGACATAATCAGATTACATAAAGGAGACTTCCATGTCCAGCAACCTCCCACCACTGCATACCCGAAAATTCTGCATTAAAAACATACTTCACAAAAAATAAAGGAAGTCCTTGGAGGTCAGAAATGATAAGAAAGTTGTGACTCAATGAAGGCAGGTGGGCCCTGGAGCTGGCATTCCCTAGGAGGCAGTCCACAGATCCCTATTGTTCTAGAGCAGGGGTTCTTAACCTTTTTTATTCCACGGACCCCTTTGCCAATCAGGTGAAAACCAGAGACCCCGTCTCAGAATGTAGCAGCAGATCGTTTTATAACACTCAACATCAGTATATCTTTAAATTAAATTTTAGGATTATTCAAAATTATGTTTTACAGCTTCCCCATAAGTTCAATACCTGATAGCCTCATACTGTTCAACATCTGTTCAAATGGTCATTTTTGGCAAACATTTAGAAATTCAAGTTTTCCCATGGCATCATAAAACCATTTCCAACATCCTTACCATCCTTTTTTCAGGCAGTTATCCACTGCACTCAGAACACGTTACATCAAAATAAAAATCATATTATAATAAGTTCACACTAGACTGTGTATTATTTAATAAATATATCACAACAGCCCCAACACTTCCTCACGAGAATAATGTTCTTTTTAAATTTTTAATTCAAGCTCACAGACCCTCTGAAATCTTTCAAGGACCTCTGAAATCCATGGACCTCTGGTTAAGAACCCTTGTTCTAGAGTGCCTATTTAAATAAGGTAGTAGAGTATCAGGGGACGGAGAACAAAGCCTAGGACCTGGGCATGGTAGAAGGTCAGATAGGAGACCCCCATAAAAATCTAGAGCCCCAGAAGAGTGACCCACTCACAGAGAACACACTTTATCTATTACCACAGTACTGTGGTGCAAGGAACACCCACACTTCCTCAGGGGCATACAAGAACAAGTGCTGGCAGGTCTTGTCTGCACCTACTCCTGTGTCTGCCGATCATCTGACTCTCCACTGATCAAGGGCAGTACTGGATGGAGTAACTGGGCTGTCTTTGGTCTGGCTTCCTCTTGGGACCAGAGGGCACAACCCCTTCATGGGAATGCAGAGGGTAAAAGAAACAAGTGGAAATGCCCTCACACAGTATCAGGGCTCTGCTGGTGCCATAGAGGGTTAAAAAAAGTCACATGGATTGGTTGAGTCAGAGGGGACACCCCTGCAAAGTCACGTGGTATAGGGTATGTATTTAGGGAGGTATAGTGGATTGAATAGTATACTCCCAAACTTCATATCCACCTCAGTCTCAGAATGTGACCTTATTCGAAAACAGGTATTTTTTTTCACATGTCATTATTTAAGTATTTTGAGAAGAAATCACCCTGGATTTAAATAGGCCAGGGTGTCCTTATAAGAAGAAGAAAGGATACTGAGACACACATAGGGGAGAAGACCATGTGAAAGTGGAGGCAACCGTTAGAGGTACGCTACCAACGCCAAGGAACACCGGGAGGCACCAGATGCTGGAAGAGTCATGGAGCAGATTATTCCCCGTAAACGGAGGCCTTGGTTTTGGACTTCTGTCCTCCAGAACTGTAAGAAAATGAATTTCTGTTGTTTCAAGCCATCTAGATTGTGATAGTATTTGGCAGTAGTCATAGGACACTAAGACAGGGGTGGTGGCGACCTGGGGCCATGAATACTGTCAAGAGGCCACAAAGGGTCAGCTTTAAAAAAAAAAATGAACATACTTGGCAGAAACAATTGTGGGGATTTGAGACTTGCTTGGCCTGGTTCTGGGTGGAGCAAAAATCAAAATTTCCTCAGAGAACTACTAGCTACAAATGCACCCTTCTTTGAGTTAAGGGCTGATTCAACAACTCAACCCCTACCTGCCACTTGGAGAACAGCTTCCTTCACTGTCAACCTCTACTAGGCAGGAGCTGGTGGAAAAGGTCTCTGCCATCGTGCAGCTTCTCTCTGCCTTTGGTCCTCAGTCCAAGGACTCTATGGGGCAGCATTGCTGAGGAAACATGGAACTTTCATTTTAAACTATCACCAAATCATCATGTGCATCATATTCATCCAAATTCGACAGATCCACATGCTTTAAACATGTTTTCAAATGTTCCACAGAGCCATTGAGATGGTTAAAAGAATTTTAAACGAGGAGATCCCCCAGCTGCTGTTCTCCCACTATCCCAAATAGAAAAACATTTTTATAAGATTTCAAGGAAGACGTGTCATATAGCATAAAAGTCTTGAATCAATAATTCTTCCTCCTGAAAACTCTCCCAAATCATTATAGGCATGAGACATTAATATGCAATTCTTCTCATCTTCACAGAAAGAGAATAGTCATCCCAGTAATACTTCTATGTCTACACACGTTCAGAATTAGAAGTCCTATGTTAATGTTGGTCTCTAGCCCTCTCCTCCTCTTGGCTTTTAGGCTGGGCGTCACTGTGAATCTTTACGTTTGTAAGGAGTCCTAGGGGTCACGCTACACAGAATCATTTCTGGCCTGCATCCGCTGACAAGCCAGCTCTCAACTTTCAGAAATTTTTAGCTGTTTGTTGAGGGTTTTGAAGTTTCCCAACTCCTTTCAATGACTGCAAAAGTCATATAAAGGAATGAATCTTTGAATCCCACCCAGAACATGGTGCCTCATGATATTTGCTTAAATATCAAACAATATCAGAGAGAGTATGATAAACCATTTATACCGGTTGGTTCTGGCTCTAACTCCAGAAATCAATTGGCATTTTGGACCATTGCTGGAGACTCTATCTGAAGCTCATTCTTTCAGGTGGTTTGGGGTAAATATAATGAAGTTTCCCAGCAGCTACATGTAACTGAAGTACTTTGAATGAAGAACAAGACTATCTTATCCTGTAACACAATCCATAGTAGAAGTCTAAAGTCATTGTACTCTGCTCCAAATTTAACAAAGAGTTGGGAATCTATACCTGTCCAGCTCTGCATGAGATGGTTGAAATCTGACATAATTCATCAACCCCCAAGCTGAATCTATACTAATAATCTGAAGAGCTATTTTGAAGGTTGTATTGATTCAGTAAATGTACCTCCTCATTACCTTCCTTACTATATGCTTAAGGAAATGTCCTTCCCCCTTGGTTTCTACATAATTGAGACAGCACTTTGTCTTCACTGAGTTCCATCTTCTTTTCCTCCTGGGCATATATTAGACCCATGTTTCCCAGCCTCCCCTCTTACCAAGATTTAGCTTATGGAATGTGAGCTGATGTGATATTTGCAACATCTAGACCTGGCCCTTAAAAGCATCTGCACCTTCACCATGCTTATTCTTCACTCCATCTGCTGGCTGGATATGAACTTCCAGCAGAAGCCTCCAAGACCCTAGAACATGGAGAAGTCACAAGTTGCAAGGATGCCATGTCCCTGAACATGGAAGGGGCATGGAGGACAATCACAGAGGAGAATTGCCTGACTAGAGGCACCTGCAAGGATGATTTCATAAAAGAGAAAGTAAATTTAATGGTGTTAAGTCACTGAGCTTTGGAATTGTTTGTTACAGCAGTTAGTTAGCCAATCCCTGACTAATACACTGTTTCACTTAAGCTACTATGTCTCTTTCTAAAAAGACTGCAGTTTATACCTCATGCTAGGAATCAGAGGATACATATCTGTGAAACACTATTTTTTTATATTTTATTTTATTTTTTTATTCATTTTTTAAAAAATATTACATTCAAAAAATATGAAGTCCTGTTCAACCCCACCGCCCCCACCCCCCACTCCCCCCACAGCAACACTCTCCCATCATCACGACACATCCATTGCATTTGGTAAGCACATCTCTGGGCATCCCTACACCTCATAGTTAATGGTCTACATCATAGCCCACACTCTCCCACGTTCCATCCAGTGGGCCCTGGGGGGATCTACAATGTCCTGTAATTGTCCGTGAAGCACCACCCAGGACAACTCCAAGTCCCAAAACGCCTCCAGGTCTCATCTCAGATCCTGGAGCACCATTGTGGGAGGGTCTCAAGGTCAGGTTAATTTAGGGAGGGTTTTACCCAAGTAAGCCCTGACAGGGTGATCAGGGTCACCAAAGATGGAGCGACTTGCCCAGGACCAGCAGGATGATAAGAAGGAAGACAATAGTCTGAGTCAAATCCCAGGGCAAATTAAAATCAGCAATGACGAGCATAACTAACTAGTGGAATACCTAGAACTGCGTGGGCTGGATTCAAGGAATAGTTTAGGTAAATGGTTAAAGACAGTTTAGGTAAATGGTTGAAGACTGAGGCTTTAACCTCAGTCTTTAACCTATGTGCTGGAGAGTTGTGATACTGGTTTTTTTGGGGGGACAGTGATCCTGGTGCCTTTAAGGAACCCACCAAACAAGGCAGGTTTTGAACGAAGCAAAAAATAATTCTAGTCCCATTTCACTCATGCTGTGAAATTATTTTCAATTTAAAAAAATCTCTCTGTCAAAACACGTTTTAAATCCTAATTGATTAATATTGAATTAATTGCATATTTCAGCCAGAGAACCACATCTCCCATTGAAATCTTTAAGTCACATATAAGAAATATATTCAGAAGGAAATATTATAAAGATTCAAATATGTATACTATAAAGCACAGCAGCCAGAAAGAGTTAGGAACTCCGGGCTTGAATACTAATCCGGCTGCTAATGCGCGGTATAACCTTGGGCAAATGTGAAGCTTAGTTTCCTCATCTGTAAAACAAGGGGATTAAATCTGACGGCAAATTGAAAGTCATTTCTACCTCTAAAGCTCTCCGAGTTTAAGATACTGTCTTTTATACGTGCGTATGTGTGGTGAGATAGAGGTGGAAGGAAAACACGCCTGCCTTCCCGTGGGAGGCTGGTCCTGACTCTGAATTTCGGTTGGCTCTGGGGACAGGGTGTCCCTCACAGAGTGCTTCCACCCACAGCCCCACAAATGGAACTCACTCTGGAGCCACCTTGGTCAGTTTCCTCTGAAATGTTTAGGGTAGAGAAAAAGAGGACATGCTTTTGGGGTATAGCAGCCCTGCTTACGATGCCCTTCCTTCCTCGGCCATTTGAACCACTGACAAATCATTTGACCCTGAGCCCCCGTGTTCTCACCAGAAACTAAGGCTAAGAGCCAAGGTCTTCTGAGTTTGACACCAGCACAAACCACTTCCATTTGTTGAGTCTTCCTGGCTTATTAAGCGAAGGAAGAGAAGTCGACATAAGCTTATAAAAAAATTGGAGCATGTTTTAAATGTTTGTATTTAACAACCTAATATTTTAAATACTCACCCTGTGATTACAGAGAGAACATCGTTGAACAACATCGAGGCCATTTATGAATGTGAGACGCAGGTTAAACAGTCCTCCTCTCTTCTAAACACCTCCCCACCTACTACCCACCTACCATGCAGCTTCTGGGTGGTAAAAGTCTGAACTCAGCAAGACCCTGCAAACCTCCACGTCACCCTGAGGAGTGGGTGTAGACTAAGGAACTGGCCTGGTACAGGCCCCCCTAGGGTCTCTATTCTGATCTCCTCTTAACCTCCTGGCGGCCATGAAATGTTCTTACACGCAGCCCCCTCTGAAGACGGCTCTCCGGCTCCCTGCCGTGGAGCCAGCCGTCATCAGGAGGGCCACTTGAGTTTTATGAAAGTACACCTCCCATTCCTTGGCATTTATTTACTGTGGATTATTTATTGTGGAAATATGAGATGGATGGTTAGGGAAGGAGAGAACAAACAAACTTACCTTCCCCGTCTGCCTTAACATGTTTGAGTTCCAACTTGTACGCACTGAAATGTCTATAATTTACTTTTCAGTTTGGCAATGTTTATGGCTTTTATGCCATTTGAAGTTTATTTATAACAATTATATAAGGAAGCAAAGTGCCATAAACTGAAGTAATTTACTGTAAAATATCTGAAATGCTAAAATATCAAACTGTGCATTACTGTAGTGCTAGCCCTGCTCTTGGAAACAGGAAAAGGGGGAAAAAAAGTCTAAAAATATAGCCTATACCACATCAGCCAGTCTGTTACATTTATCTTGCACAGATTTATAAATTTAGGAGCAACTTGCAAGTATTAATATAATTGCTTTGAGGGAGGGGCTATGAATAGAACATGGTTTCTTGTAATATCCACCTAGGGACTCAGGAATGATTTTCGTGTGAAAAGGTAAAAAAGATGAAGCCAAGAGCAACGGGTGATGACTGCTGCTCCTTCTAAATTCTGATTGTCTTTCTTTTATAGAATGGGGCATCTTTTTGGAACAGATAAAGGCAGCTAGGAGATAATTGGGAAGCGATGAGTTCGAGATCGTCTTGCTATTTTAGGAGTACCAAATGAGTAACCTGAGGATGTCAAGTCAGTGAGAGATTGAAGTCTAGCAGGTGGACACCCTAAGACAGGCAAGAGTCTCCAATTCAGGGGAAAGATCTTGGCCCCATAAAGCAATTTTTCCTCATCCATCTTGTCGTTCATTCAACAAATGTTGAAAACTTACTATGGGTCAGTTGTTAGAAATTCAGTGATGAGCCAGACAGCTGCAGCCACAACAGAACTGAAAATTTGGAGTTGATACTAAGAACTATGAAGATGTGTTCACTGTAAAGCTGATAAGCTAACAGGTTCCTGTCTTGACTTGGCACAAGCATCCAACAAGATTAGGATTGTTGATTGAATGTGTACAGTGGTTTCGCTAGAATGTGACATGGTGGCCTTCTCTCTGAGATTTTTGTTGGAGCTCAGCGTTACTGAATAGGGATGCTCCAGAGAGCTGCGCCCTTCCTTGCTTCAGCTGTGGGGGGAAAAACAGAGTTTTTGCTAGGTCTATTCATGCAGTGCTCTGATGAATGTAAAATTGTCTTTTGGTCATTTATCAACCTGAACAAGTCTCAGGAGGCTTCACTCTGTCACTTCCATGTTATCCAGAACATAAGGACAGCAGGGACCACCTCTCTGTTATGAACCCTTTACTGAAGCTCTGAAGTGGTGGAGATACAGAGATTTTCTCAGTTGTCCAAACAGGAGGGCAAGAAGGAGATTGGCAGGCTTAACTTTAATTGTAGGCTATTTAGACTCTTGTCTACTAGAAGTGGCTTCATCAATGACAAAAAAGCAGCTCCTCTGCTCTCAGATCTTCCCCCTTCTCTGGTCCTCTGGCATCATATTACCTAGAATTCCTCTATTACTTCTGCATTCCTTAAGGTTGACCTTACCTCCTCCCTACAGGAACTTTTAGGTTTTTAATAGTTGTAGTTGTCATCTTTTTTTAAAATAAATGCATTTATGGAGGTATACTATGCATTCAAAAAGTGCAAAAATTATAAGTAAACAGCTTGAGAAGTTACTACAGAGTTACTCATTACCAGCACCCCAGAAGCCTCCTTGAACTCCATCAGAATCATTGCCTCACCTTCCCAGTGATCAATCACTATCATCATTTTAAGAGTATGTCCCCTCTTGTTTGGTATCATTGGTTCAACTTATGTTTGTAGATGTATCTTTATTTGTGTGTGTAATAGTAGTTCACTCATGTTCAAGCCTGTATAGTATCCCACTATAAAATTATCCCACAATCTACTTATGCATTTTACTGCTGACGAACTTTAGGATTATTTCCAGTTTATGGCTAATGATGGATTATGTTGCTAGAAACAGTGTTGCATATATCAATTGATGTACATACAGAGGAATTTCTGATAGGTACATTTCTAGAAGTAGCAATGCTTAATCATAAGGTATGTGTAAGATTGCTTTCATTGCATAATGCCAGGCAGTTTTCCAACTGGTTGCTACAACTTACACTTTCACTGAGTGGATGAGCACGCTGGCTGCCTCTTATCCTTGTTAACACTTGATGTCAATCTTTTACATTTTAATTGTTACAGTGGGTATATTGGTATCACCTTGTGATTGTTGTTGTTTTTTGTAAATCGACTTTACTGAGATACAATTTCCATAAGACATGTACCCATTTTAAATATACAGTTTGATAAGTTTTGACAAATGTATACTTCTGAGTAACCATCATCCAGACCAAGGTCCCAGGTGTTCCCTTGTACGTCCTTAGAGTCAATCCTTGGTCCCACTCCAAGACACTCCAAGACAACCACGGATCTAATCTCTTTCCCCACACAATAGTTTTGCTGTTCTAGACCTTATACAAATGGAATCATTACAGTATGTGCTCTTATGTGTCTAGCTTCTTTCACTCACCTTCGTATTTTTGAGGTTCAACCTTATTGTTATGTATACCAGAAGTTTGCTCCTTTTTATTGCAGAGGAACATTCTGTTATCTGTATTAAACAATTTGCTTAGCCATTCACCTATAGATAGATATTTGGATTGTTTCTCATTTTTGGCTATTTCAAATAAAGCTGCTAAACATGTTTGTGTTCAAGTCCTTTTGTGAACATGTGTTTGCATTTCTCTTGGATGAATATCTAAGAGTGGAATTTCGGGGTCTTAGGTTAGGTATATATTTACCTTTATAAAAAACTGAAAACTGTTTCCTAAAGTTCTTGTGCCATGTTGCATTTTACTAGCAGTATGTGGGCATCACATTTGTTCTGCATCTTCACCAACACTAGCTACTATCCTTCTAGCCATTCTGGTGAACGTGATGCGATAGCTCCTTGTGGTGTTATTTCATGCTTTCCTGCTGCCTAATTAAGTAGAGTATCTTTTTGTTTTGTCCATTGGCATACCCTGTTTTGTGTTGTGTTTGTTATGCCTTTTCCTGTTCTTAAATTTAGGGCTGTCTGTCTTTTACTTATTGAATTTTAGGAGCTATTTTTACATCTTGGATACTTGTCCTTTGTTGGTTATGTGTGTTACAGATATTTCCTATAGCATCTCTTTAAAAGATGTAGCCCACTGGACTAGAGAATATGCTGAGTCGCTTCCACATAAGTTGGTTTTAAAAATCAATTCTGTTCTTAGTGGAGGAATTGGACTGTAGGGGTTATTGAACAATGAAGAAGGGAGGAGAAGGAGAGCACAGAGCTGGCCAGAGAAATAGATTCCAGGTAGAGAAAAGAGCAAAAGAAAGGCTTTGGGACTTTATTGTCAGGTTAAACGTGGGGCATCTGATTCAGTCCAGTAGTCAACAGCAATTAGCTTTGATGGCCTTGGGAAAGTCGGGTCGTGTTTGGACATTAGGGTCTCTGCCCATAAAATGGTCTTCAGAGCCAATCATTTAGTTGTGTTTTTTTTTCTACCCCAGAGATCAACATAAGTATTTGCCTGCCAGTTCACCAAGTTCTTGAAGGTCTGCCCTGGATATAGGTTTGTAGGTACTTCACCAAGGAGCTCGATAAACAATTGCTCACTGATGGATGGGTTGAGTGTGTTGAGAACGGGGGTAGGGAAAAGAAAGTGCACTGTGTTTCAACTCTATTCCCAAGGGTTGTTAGTCTAGGAGATTACATCCCGGAACTTTCAGGAGACAAGGATCTGCTGAGACTCATTGTTTTAAAGGGTCATCAATGCCCCAGGTCAGCACTCAATGTATATGCCCAGCAATGTTTGCAGGTTTGCAAGTGCAGCAAATACTACTTCTGAAGAATTAGCAATAAAAATGGATATTTGTACACAGCTTCATTTTTATTAATGATCTTAATAACAGGTGTTGCTGGTGGAGCAAATTCTGTTGCAGACAGAGTTCTAGACACTTTTTAGTTTAACAGCACATTCACAGCTTTTCTTACTCTATCCCACAAGCACCTTATAACTTAGGTAGGGTAAATAATAATATTTCCATATAAAGGAAAAGGGAATGGAGGCAGTGGTTTTCTTGTAAAATGGCATGGGATTTGGGAAGAGATAGGCCTGTGTTTAAATATGAGCTGTGGAATCTTGAGACCTCTAGATCCTTAAGCATTTTGAGCCTCAGTTTCTTTGTCTGTGATCTAGAAGTGACAACATCTCTATCTCAGGCTCACTATGAGTATTAAATGAAATTAAAAAGTGAAAAGCTCCTGGTTGAGCCCTAAATCTCAGCAGAGTTGCAGCCAACATCTTCTCTCTGGGTCATTGAACTCACCCAGGATGAAAAAATAATAATGATTGACAACCCGCATCTCCTAAAACAAAGAATATCTACAACTGCAAGCAAAACTGTTCCTTCCATCTACCCCCTAAGATCTAAGCCTCCTCTCATCTAAAGCAGAGCAGAAATCACCACCCCAAAATCCTGAAGATTGAGAAATGAACAAACATAAGGGAAGAATGCAACCATGGACCAATGTAGACTTATCATTGCTGTAGTAATGGAAGAACTTGTAACATTGAAATAAAGACAGTGGTTACCAGTGGTTCTGAGGGGAGGGGGAGAGAAACATAGGTGTAAGATGGGGCATTTTTAGATCATTGGAATTGTTCTGCATGATATTGCAATGGCAGACACAAGCCACTGTACATTTTGTCAAACCTATAAAATTGTGCAGTGCAAAGTGTAAACCATTATGTAAGCTATAGACCGTGGTTAGTAGCAATGCTTCATCATTTGTTCATCAATTGTAAAAAATATAACACTAATGTAAGATGTCAGTAATAGGGGAAATTGTGGGAGGGGGAGGATGTATGGGAATTCCCTATACTGTCAATGTAACTTTTTTGTAATCTAAAACTTCACTAAAAATAAAGTTTATTATATGAAAACAGAGAATGAAAAGAACTTGGTTCATAGTATTATATGAAAACAGAGAATGAAAAGCACGTGGTTCATAGTAGGTATTTATTAAATATCAGTTCTTCTCTCTCTGTCAATATGTTATGCCAGGATGACCAAGAAAGTTATGGCAAGGCTTGAACTAAACAGACCCTCAATTTCTATGCAGCTTACCCTCAAACTCTGGTGTATTCTAATTATTATTTTCACTGATTGTTATCATATCATCCTGAAATTTTTCTTCCATATTTTTTTCAGTGCATATAATTTTCATACTTCTGATCCAATTGTGTACACGGGAGGGAGTGGTGTGTGGCTGGACAGGTAGGCATCCAGAATGGACCCTTGGCCCAGACGGGTCTAGAAAAATGTTTCGGGGCACAGAGGGGAGAAGTTATGTCAGCCCTATTACGGGCTAGCTCTGCCTGAAGTCCATTTCCCTGGGCTTCTGTGCTCTAATACATAAAATAGGAGTGGCTCCTTTTCTAAATGGCTTCCAGTAAGGAAAATGAAGGGAAGCCACCCCGATTGTGTGCTGACCTCTCACCGGATGTGAAGGAGGGAGGGTGGAGTGAAGATGAGCAAAGCAACCGTCTCAGCTCTGGAGGACAGCTCCTCAGTGAAGGCTTCCCAGACCCCCATCCCACTAATCCTCTGCCCCCCACGTTCTTCCCGTCATGCCGTGCAGTTCTTCAGGGTCCAGGCTTTATTTTCCCTGTTCACTCCTTCCCCCAACTCTGAACAAGCCCTCACATTTCTCTCAGAGCCCTTGCCTCTGTCAGGCCAACCGAATCTGCTAATCAGTATCCCGGCTCTGCTGACCAGCAGTTCCTTGGGAGGTTTCTGGGGTGAGGTGGAGACCGTGAGGGATTTAAGAGTCAAGCGGAGTCTCAACAGACTTGCAACTCCTACCCTCTGGTTTATTGGACTTACCCCAGCCAGCTAACAAGGAGGTGAAGAAGGTCAACCACCACACCAGGGAGCCAAGAGTGCCTACTACAGCAAGCAAGAGAATTGCATCCATCATCCAAGTGGAATCTAAGCACCCTCTCGATACAGAGGTGGAGTGGACATAACCATTCCAGGGTCCACAGAATGGAGGAATAGAGTATGGATTAAAGTGGATTTACTGATATTCTATTCTGGAACTATGGTGATTAGTAATGGAAGTAAATGTAGCATCGAGATGGAGAAAGTGGCCACGGTAGCTGCTGAGGGTGGGGAGTGGGAAGAAGAGATGTGATGTGGGGCATTTCAGGACTTGGAGTTGTCATGGGTGGTACTGCAGGGACAGTTAATGGACACTGTATGTCCTCCCATGGCCCACTGGGTGGACTGGGGGAGAGTGTAAACTACAATGTAAACCATTATCATGTGGTGCAGCAGTGCTCAGAGATGTATTCACCAAGAGCAATGAATGTCCCATGATGATGAAGGAGGTTGTTGTTATGGGAGGAGACAAAAAAAAAAAAAAGTCAAGCGGGAAAGGTTTGCTTCCCACCTTGATCACAGACGCATGGCTTTCAGCCAGTTGCTTGGCCTTTCTAAATCTCAGTTTCCTCATCCATTATCATGGAGATGTCAGTTTCTAAGTCTCACTATATTAAGGCACTTTGTAGACGCTAAAGTTCTCCAGCAATGGACAGGATAATTATTATTCCTCTACAAGATGACATTTGCAAAGATTGGCCTAAGGAGCCTACTCAGCAACAATAGCCAGCCAGGGCATTGGCATCACTGACAAATTTAAGATAACGAGCTGAAGGTACAGCATCCTCTTGAGAAAGCAGTGTAGAGTGGTGATTCCCATTCTTAAAGGTGAAAACTGACATTCCACAAAGAACGTCAATCCTTAGATTAAGTGCATTGGTGGGGAGACAAGCCCCCCTCCCTGAGTAAATGAAATAAGTAAAGCCTTATCAGATTCCTTCTTCTGAATGATGATTGAGAGGGAAGAAGAAAGCACAGATCTCCAGTGGTGGCATAGGGTGAAGCTGAAGGATTCTCCATAAACCATATCTACCCTATTGAAGGACATAGGGTCAAGGGAAAAGTCAGAGACCAATTTCCAGCTCTGTTGCTTACAAGTTCTGTAGCTGAGTCACTGTAGGCAAGTGGTATCCCATTTAAAGCCTGTTTTTCAGGTTCTATGGTCAAGGCAGATGGCTCTGGAGTTCAGGGTTATGCCAGTTGGCCCTACTTTGGTTTGTGTTCCTGAGGGTGGTGGAGTTAGACTCAGATATAACATTTCTACACATGTCTCTTCTGTTATTGGCATTTGGGTAGGTGTATACTCGGGAGACCTGAATCTCTGAACTGTCCATGTGACGGCTAGGCCCTGTGCCTCAGCGGACTTGAGGCTCCTACCCTCTGGTTTCTTGGACTTACGCCGGCCAGCTGACAGGGAGGTGAAGAGGGTCAACCACCACACCAGGGAGCCAAGAGTGCCCACAGCTGCAAGCAGGAGAATTGCATCCATCATTCATGTGGAATCTCAACCCCCTCTTGATGTAGAGGGGGACTGGACATGGCCATCCCAGGTCCACAGGATAGAGGACTGGAGTGTGGATTGGAGTGGACTTGCTGGTGTTCTGCTGGGGAAATATTGCGATTAGTAAGGGAAGGGGTTGTGGTGGTGATGTGGGGAGGGTGGCCACAGTGGCTGCTGATGGTCGGGAGAGGGAGGAGGAGATGTGGTGTGGGGGCATTTTCAGGATTTGGAGTTGTCCTAGGTGGTGCTGCAGGGACAGATGCTGGCCGTTGTGTGTCCCATTGTGGCCCACTGGGTGGACTGGGGGAGAGTGTGGACTACAATGTGGACCACTGTCCATGTGGTGCAGCGGTTCTCCAGAATGTATTCGCCGGGTGCAGTGGATGTGCAATGATGATGGAAGAGTTTGTTGATGTGGGAGGGGTGGCGTAGGTGGGGTGGGGGGTATATGGGGACCTCATGATTTTTGAATGTAACATTTAAGGGAAAATAAAGAAGGAAAAAAAAAGAAAGAAAAAAACAGTAAAGCCTGTTTTTATTTATTTATTTATTTTTTTTCATCTGTAAAATGGGAATAACTATATCACCCTATCAGGGGTGTTGTAGGAAATTGCAGTCAAGACTATTAAACTCTTCAGTGTCTTCTCCGGTGTGTAGACCCCTCAGGGTCTTGGGCGTGGAGAGGGTGGACAGGTACAGGAAATGAGAATCCTGGGTCTGCCTTGGAGGTGGCAGAGCCCTGCTTTGGGCTTCCCTGCTGCTCTCCTGCTCTTTGGAAATCCTTGCCCTTCTCTGGGCATTTCCATTATGGGCAGCTTATACTGATTATACTGATCCTGTAAAGAAAGCTTCCCCTTCCCAAGCCCAATCCCCAAGCTCTGTTTCCAGCCCGCCATGGTTGTCATGTGCCTATGTGTCGGGGCACATGGTGCTCTGCATGGCGAGGCAGCTAGCATCAAGGTGAGCTGGGCCTCAAGACACTTGAATTCTCTGCTGCTCTGTTTCCTCAATGGTAAATGAGGGGTTAAGTAGATGATCTCTAAGGATCCTTCCCACTCTAAAACTCTATGACTCCACAGAGGCCAAACCAAACCAAACAAAACCCTGGGAACAGATAAATTCATCAAAATGAAAAACTGTAACTCAGTTATTAGACACTGGCATTGGAGAAAAGCCAGGAAATGCCGACACAGCACTCACTTGCCAAGTGCGATCTCTCCATCGACTTCCCTGCTTCTTCTCCTTCTCTGGCTCTAGCTCCAAAAATAAGCTCTCCATGCTCAGGAAAAGCAAACGGAATGCCTAGGCATGTCCCGGGGAGGGGCCCAAGGTAGGCGGACACCTGTTTATTGCATCGCTGAGCGACAGAGCTCTACAAACGCCATGTTGCATTCATTCCTTGGTAATGACAGGAAACTTTGATCCTTGCCCATGCCCACTGATGGCCTTTCTGGGTGAAGGGATAAATTTGATTGACTTCTGGGATGTACCATGGCATAGGTAAGAGCTGTGTAGGCAGTTGGAGAGAGTTTAACAATCAGCTCCATCACCTCTGGTGCCTGACTTTGGACAAGTTATTAATCCTTTTCAGAACTTTAGTTCTCAACATTATAACGGGGATAACATCTCTGCCTACCTCAAAAGGTATATAAATTAAGAGAATGTTATTTGCAAGTCCTCAGTTAGGGCCAAAGCACCATGCAAATGTCACGTGTCATCATCACATCATTCAGTATGTAAGGGCTTCCTCAGCCTTCCTGTCAGTCCTTTTCCTGGGATGCCGCCCCCTCCCCAAGGTTGGCACTGCTTCTGGGTACTGTTAGTGCATCTTGCACTTGGCAGCTGCTGAAAAGAATCTGGGATCTCTGTGCCTTGAACCACCTGGGAGGAAAGCACAGAGGCCGTGCCACTCATCTCCCAGGGCAACCCAGCACAGCAGAAGGGCTGTACCTGCGAGATGCTGGTTCCTGCTCCTGTGCTGCTGAACTAGAGGAATCTGTCCCTCAGCGGGACAGGCGAACACCCTGGGAGGAGAAGGTAAAGCCCCCCTCCCCACCCTCCCCAGCTGCCCCAGCATGATCTCAATTCATCTCAAGTGTGGCACACCATCCCTCCTTGTGCGGGAGCCAGTTGCTTCTTTAGAAGTGATGACTTGATTAGAAAAGAGGAGTATCTGGGCTCTCCTAATTTCATGCCTTCTGCCCAATTTATGCAAAAGCACAAATTACCCAGGGATGCTAATCAGCCCACCTGCAGGAGCATGCCCAATTGCCTCGGAGGCTCTCAGGAAGCATGCATTCACTGCCACTGTCCGAGGCAAGGTCCACAGTGCATCTCGAGGTCAACTGCATCAGCACTTCCTAAGAGCCTACTCAGCGTCAGTGTCAGACATTTTGGAAGCTCTGGAGAAAGGAATCTGGGCTACCAACACTGACAAAGAGCCTTCAGGGAACCATCAGAATCTGCTAATTCTGCCCTGCTTGCCATGTCAGGTGGACAATTTGTTTTCCAGCTATGAGTGTTCATTTCAGCCATGGGTCCATGAAGGTCTCTAGATACAATGTGTGTATTCTAAGTCATTGAGAAAAATGACCTTTTAATGCCTCTTGTGAAGAGGGCAGGAGTCCCCAGCAGGCTGACTGACTCTCAGTCTCTCCTAAGCGTTAGATGCTTGTAGGGCTGGTACCCTGGGCCCAGCTGCCTCTGAGGACAGTCCAGGCCTGAGAGCCAACCATGAGATGCCTCTCTCAAACCCGACTAGTGCCTCTCACGGAAACTCTGTTTCTGCTTTCCCTTTCCGAGAGTCCCACATGGCCCAGGTCCTTCTTCCATCCCTAAAAGTGGCATCCCTGCTGCCACTGAGCAACATTCCTTCCCTCTGTCGTCACAGCTGCTGTCCTGGGCCACCAGATACGTCCCCACCACGGCTGACAGTGGAATCCTCCCTCCCAAGGGATGCATCGTCCCTCTGTGCCTTTGGGTGATTACGAAGCTTCTGGTCAGGAGGTTGACGCAAGGCTGGGAGGGTGGATGGGGTCGGGAGGGGCACTGCACTAGGGCAGCAGGGCAATGTGGGGCAGAATTGGTGGCTAAGACACTGTCCATCCAGGACACCAAGAATGTGGTGGAAAGGGTTGAGTGCCCAGTATCACCTCACTTTTCCTGTCTCTAACCTCACTCCCAGCCTTCCAAATACAAACACCCCCCTGGCTTGGAACTCACTATCTGTGTGATCGAAGGAAAGCCATTCTCCCTCTCTTCCCGTCCTGCCTCTACCCATAGAAAAAAGAACTTGAGCTAGAGGTACTCAAAAGGCCCTTTTGGCTCTGACAGCTAATCATCCTGACTCTACTTTATCTTTCTTTAAAGTTTCAAAATGGGAACTGGAAAGCATACAGACCGAGCACCAATCATTCTGGAAGCTCAAAATGCTTTTTCCTGCTCCCCCAATGGTGTTCTTTGGCAGGGGCCAAGAATCGATAGATTTACCTTCCTTGGCTCCATGACAGGTCCAGAGCTTTTTCTGGGTGGACACTCCAGGCCTGGGAGCCAATATTTTGGTGATCTATAGTCTACATGGTAGTCAGCTGTCTTTATTTTCAATTACTGGATCATCTTACTATTGCTTTCCTATAGTGGGCTAAATGGGTCTCTGTCAGTAACAGAGTTTCTGTTGTTGTTGTTGTTGTTGTTTTTAAATACTGAAAGTTTTACTGACTCTCTCAGGTTTATTTGTGTTTATGTTTTGTGAAAACAGTCTTATATATGCAATATTAAATGTATTTGTACTTTATATAAGTTTTCACTATGTTATACAGTCCCATGTTACATTTTTAATCTTTCCTTCTAGTAATATACATGTCCTTAGATGGTCCCTTTTCAATCACTGTCATACCTATATATTAGCTCTGTTAGTTACAAACACTGTGTTGTAATCTCACCATTTCTATTCATTTCCAAAGAATTACAAACAGATTTTTTATCAATTCTGCACAGATTAACCATCAGCTTTCCATTTTCTACCCTGATTCTATTTTCTGGTAACTTATAATCTAATCATTAACCCCACGAATTTACATATTATATTTAGTTCAAAATAGTGCAATCTTTTTGTGTCTGGCTTGCTTCACTCAACACAATGTCTTCCAGTCTCATCCATGTTGTCATACACTTCACGACTTCATTTATTCTTACAGCTGCATAATATTCCATCATGTAGATATACCACAATTTGTTTATCCATTCCTCAGATGATGGACACCTGGGTTGTTTTCATAATTTGGTAGTCATAAACAATGCAGCTATGAACATCAGTATGCAGACGTCTGTTCATGTCACTGCTCTCAGTTCTTCTGGATATATACCCCACAGTTTTTTTTTGTTTTTTTTTAAGATTTATTTTTTATTTATTCCGCCCATTCCCCCTGTTGTCTACTCTCTGTGTCCATTTGCTGTATGTTCTTCTGTGAATGCTTGTATTCTCACTAGGCGGCCTTGGGAACCAGTCCTGGGACCTTCCAGAGTGGGAGAGAGGCAATTACTCTCTTGCGCCACCTCAGCTCCCTGTTCTGCTATGTCTTCTTATTTTCCTTCTGCTGTGTCTCTTTTTGCACCATAGTGCTGCGCCAGCTTGCCTGACACTCCTGCGTGGGGTGGCTTTATCCCACATGAGGCGGCATTCCATGTGGACCAGCTCATTGTGTGAGCCAGCTTGCCCTCACCAGGAGTCCCTGGGCATTGAACTCTGGACCTCCTCTATGGTAGACGGGAGCCCAGTTAGTTGAACCACACCCGTTTTCCCCCAATAGTCTTATTGCAGGGTCATGTGGCAAATCTATATTCAACTACCTTAAGAACTACCAAATAGTCCTCCACAGTGGCTGTACCATTCTTCATTCCCACCATCTCTCCAGATGTTCCTATCTCTCCAGATCATCTCCAACACTTGTAGTTTTCTGACTTTTTATTAGTGGCCAGTCTGATGGGTGTGAAATGATATCTCATTGTAGTTTTAGTTTGTGTTTCCCTAATTGCTAATGATGCTGAAGATTTTTTTCATGTGTTTTTTTGCCATTTGTATTTCTTCTTTGGACTACATTGTCTAGTTTTTGGTGTACAGTTGTTCATAGTATCCTCTTGTGACCTCTCTTACTTCTGTGGGATCAGTGGTAATGTTGCCCCTCTCATTTCTGATTTTATTTATTTGCATCTTCTCTCTTTTTTCTTTGTCAGTCTAGCTAAGGGTTTGCTGATTTTGTTGATCTTCTCAACCAACTTTTGCTTTGGTTGATTCTCTCTATTGTTTTCCTCTTCTCAATTTCATTGCGCTGTTTTGAAGGAACAACATCAAAGTATGGTGTTACCTGGCCTCACTAGGACCATGCCCATTAGCTAAATGTGGTCAACCACAGGAATGAGCCAGGGCAGGGGCTACGGGAGAGGTTGGTGATTAGACAGACTGTGGGCACTGTAGGAAGAGGAAGAAAATGTTCTTCCAATGTTACCCTGGAGGTGTCAGGCAAACAGGAACCAAGACATTGAATAGGGAAGAATAGCAGTGGTTAGAGGTAACACGTATATTTATCTATGTCTGAATATCTCCCAGGGGTATTTGTGATGTGTATGTCTCTAATTGTCTTACAAACTATTATTCGACTAGACATAGAAAAAACAAGACTGTTAAAAGAAGTGGGAGGGGATGGGCAAATCATCTAACCCCATTTGCCTAATGTAGATAGAGGAATTAACATTATATTTGTCTGGAAGCTTCCTTTCGGTCAAAGCAAAAATGGAAATATGGATTTGTACAACTTGAACCCGAATGAAGTAAAAGTCATCTCTGCCCCACAACAGGAGCCAATGACTAATTGGAATGTTTCAGGTAGCAGCTCTACAAGGAACAAGTTGTGGGCAAGGGACAATGACTTCCACTGAGATTGTGGTTTATGGGAGGGTGTACATGGGAAGCAGGATGTTAGTGCCAGGCAACCTGGGGGCTACTGGTGGGGAAGTTGCTAAGGCAGGGCAGAGAGCAGGCATTTGCCAAGTCAGCACCCTTTCCCTCCCCTCTTCCTCTGTCCCCTCCCCTCCTTCCCCTTCTCTCCTTCTTCTCTTTTTTCCTCTTCCTCTCCCCCTCTCCTCTTTCCTCCCCTCCCCTCCCCTCCCCTCTTCTGCTTCCCTCTACACTCTCAGCTTTCTGGTCTCCCAACTTTAGCACTGGTAGATGTCTGGGGGTCAAACAAAGCCAGGTAGACAATGCAAACACTGAGCCACAACATCTGGGAGATTTAAGAGAAGCTTGGAGAGAGGTAAACTGGATTTCTATTTCTTGTTGCTACTGTTAAAATGTTCCTTTAATGTGAAAGCCTTTCTGTTAAATGAAGGGGAAAGGGAACTCTAGGACATGTAGCAGTCATAAAACAAAGGGAACAAAAAAGAGAAAACTGCTGAAATGGGTTTTGTGGCTGTAGATATATGGAGACAGATAGCTGGGCTGATGGATGATCAGGCTGCACTTGAAGCAAAAAGCCTGAAACAGGCACAGGGTGACAGTGAGTGGAGAGAGGAGCCAGGCTTGTCTAGAAAACATCCGATGGGATGTTAAGTCAAGCTGCTGAAAATAAGATAGCCAGGTAAGATATCCCTCACCCAGGGAGTGGTGGAGAAAGAAAATTTTAAGAGCAAGACAAAACTGGAAAGAACTTTTGGCCCAACCCATTTAATTTGAGATTGCAAATCCCCCTAAGTCAGCTATGAGGACTGCAGGCAGGAGACAGGAAGGTCGCAAGCCACTGGATGGGAAATAAAATGAACTAGATGTAATAAATCTGAGAACCACCTCCCATGTTCAATGTACCTCCCCAAACACACACACGTACACATGCACAGCTTCGAAAAGGAACAAATAAGATACAATAGCAAGAGACACTTAGAAGTAAACCCATTTTGCTTCAGGAGAAGAAGAATATAAATTTTGTGGGGAACCAGTAAAAGGAAGCCACTATCCTACAGGAAATGGCACAGGTTACTGCACCAGTGGTGACCTATAGCCACAGAAGGCTTATAAATTCCGGTGTTTCTAGAGTGTCTCCTCATTCCTGCTGCAGGTAATTAAATTGTGGGGGCATGTCTTATAAACGCCAAGGGATTCCCTAGGCCATCGGATTGAGGGCAGAAAGATAAAATCAGAAGACCAGGTGCCAGGGTCCCTGGGATCCCCTTTGGCCTGCTTTTCAGCAGATCTGTGCCCTTCCACATACTAGTCCCCAAGAGCCTACCTTGGTGCCAGGCTGCTCCGACCAGGCCACCTGGAAAATTGGGACAGCCAAATTGCTGCTGGCTTATGTTTGTGCTTCTAGAAGTTGGGGTTTGGAATGGAAGTGGACCCTCACATTTAAACCCTTCTGTTTTCTTCTGCTTCTCAGAATAAAATCCAAATGCATGGTGCACAAATGTATTCTTGGACTGGCCTCAGTCTTGTTTCAAGGGAAAGTCCAATCATCCCTTCCTGCAACCACTCAGAATTCCCTGAGCACGGCTTATGTCATTGCAAATGCACCTTCTCTTTCTGGAATGCTCTCTTCACCTCCCTTTCTCCTCCCAGGGAAACAGCGAACTCTGGCATCCTCTCCTCTGTGCAGTCTTTGCTCATTCCCTTCCCCAGGTAGAACCAGTCTGTCGTACCCCCCCCCCCCCGCCGCCCCCCGCATGGTTCAAACCTCTGCTCTGATGTGACAAGCATCAGAGTGTGAGCTGCCTGAGTGTCAGGACTGTCTGGAACATCTGAATTCCTGGTGCCGAGAACAGTGCCTAGAACATAGAAAGTGATTGATAAGTGATTGTGGGGAAAGGAGCAGGTGTCAAGAAGCCCAGAGGAGCCTAGAGCCCAAGCTGTGTTCTGGCTCATACCACTACCATTCCTCCAACTCCATCACCACTGGTGGAGAAGACAGGTTGGTCCCAGGACCCTGAGCAGTTCAGGCAAGACCTTCCCCTCCCCAGCCTTCCTCCAATAGCCACAGCCTCACCATTGCTCTCTGCCTCGAGTCCTTTTTCCCCTTTATTCTTCTTTATGTCCTTCACTCCCTCCTCACATCTTGGATAAACATCTTCAAGTGTTTAAAAGGCAGAGTGAACCACCTTCTCTCGCTGCACCTGTCCTCCCAGCCCCTCGCAATCCCTACCACATTTCCCTGCTCTGCCTTTCTTTACAGTTGCCACCACTACCTGACTTATTGTCTAGTTTAGTTTGATTTTATTTGTCTCCTCTTGCTAGAGCAGAAGGCAGACCTTTCTGTCACTCCATTGGCTGCTGTATCCTGGAGTACAGGAGGGAGCTACGAAGTGTCTGCATGAAGGAGGTAACACAGGCGCTCTCGTCCTGGAAGGCATTGAAGCCAAGGTCACTAAGTGAATCCGTAGCCCCATCTCCACGCACCCTGAAGCCCGGCCTGATACTTGGCAGAAATGAGTAGAAGCCAATAGCATGTCCACGTTTTTCTTGGAAGGAGAGGCAGTTTCGCTATCCTTTTGGCTCCTACCTACTGGTCTAGACAGATTCCCAAACAACGCTCTCCCCGCTCAGGCTGTAGTTCTTTAACCTATTCTGCGGTGGTGCACGCTCTCCTCGCTCCACCCACAGTGCCTCCTCCTCCTCTCGGCTCACTCAGGGAAGGAAAACAGCTCAGAGAACCAGCTCCAGACAAGGCTTGGCAGGAGCTCCCTTGCACCCCAACGCTCGGGCTTCTCCAGGCTGCTTTATTGGCACAGCTTGCTTGGGAAAAAAACAGGGCCAGGCCAGGTAGAAGGGTGGAAAACAACAAGTATTGGCCACTTGCTAAGTGCCAGGATTAGAGTTCGCTTTTCCAAGGACGTTGTGCCACTGGCTCTTCACTACATTCTTTAGAGGTCAAAAATTTTAGGTTTTCAACATCAAGAAGATGAGACAATCAGATGACTTGCCCATGATCGTACAGCTAGTAAGGCAGAGAGCTTCAGATCCAGGACCTTTTAACACTAGTGTCCAGGCCCTTTCTAACAGAATCAGCCTAAGGAATAGGAAAGACTATTGATTTCATCTATTTTGGTGCTAGCTGTGAGAGCAACTTACAGTGTGAATATTTTGGATGTTTTCCTACTTTAGAGATGCCAGTCTGGTGGGAAAGGCATGGATGTAATTCCCTAGAATCTTGGAATGGAAAATGGCCTGATAGACCTTCTAAGGTCAGACCCAGTGATTACATAGATGAAGAAACCAGGTCTCAGGAAGGATATTGTCATGTTCACAAATGATGGGTAGAACAGAGTCCAGAACTCCAACCTTCCCTTTTCTAGCCTGTGCTGAGTCTTTTACGGCATCCGCATGGCAAAGGGGGGTCACTCTCAAAACTTTCCCCTTGTGCAACTCACAAGTCAAGAGCTTCACTCTTGACCAATGCAAGCAATGTGGGTTTTACTGAGCCAGTCGCATCCTCTGCAGATAAAGGGGTGCCAGAACATCAAGGGAAAGGCTGGTCCCCAGAGCAACTAGGGGCTGCAGGCACAGGGTAAGGGCTGGAGGAGAGGACTGTGCCAGCAGGGTGGTGACAGCCGGTGCTTGCTGGAAGCAAAGGGGAGAGCAACCTGAGAACAAGCCCTGGGTCCTACCCGGGTCCCAGGCTGATGACACCTCCCAAAGGGTTCCTTTCTTTCCCCTTCTCTCAGGGCTTTGAGAGGGGAGCAGCAAAGTGGTGGAACATGCCTGGAAAGAATCAGGCTATTCTGACCCCTTTGCCACCACCCACCTTGCAGGCCCACAAATCAAGCGGCCCCCGAGGAGCTGGCCGCTGCCCTGGCATGGGGCATTTATGAGGCTCCTTTGGAATCTGACACTCCGGTGGATTCTGCCTCATAAACAGACCTGCCCACGTAGATCCTCAACACAGGGGTGGGTGATTTATGCCTTTAATACCAGGAGCTTCATTTAGCCAGTCGGGAAAACACATTCTGTCGTGTGAGGCTGGAGCTTTGCTTTCCTCGTCTGTCCTCACCGAACATTAATTTTGACAATGGGTTTTTTCACTGTTTCCCCCTGCTCCTTTGGACAGGTCTCTCCTGTCTCAGGCAATGTCCATCCTGGCCCACGATGGCCACGGGCTTCCTTAGCACCCTCCCCTGGATGGATAGAAGAGCAAGGGCAGGGAGGCCAGAGCTTTGCAGGGAAAACGTAGGATGCCCTTTCGGATGGTACCAAATTTTTACAAATAGCATTGTCACCATAATGGTAATTACTCTCCACCACCTCTGAAAAGAATCATAGCACCCTAAAAATTTCATCAATTTCCTTTAAATACCCTGTTTCCTTTAAATACACTGATTCCAAATAAATGCACTGTTTCCACATTTGCAATTACACACACATAAAAGCTTTGAATTTGTTTTAACACAATATTGCTTTGTTGGCAGACGTGGACTTCCCTTGAAGTTTCTTTTTTTGAGGAAATGGGCAGGGCAATAAAGAGTTTGTAGTTTTTTTTTTTTTTATCCTGGTATATTCCTAATCATCTTTCAACAAACAGCAGAACAGCCCACGTTAGTGTGAGAGTTTTATTATCTCCACATGTCGCTTGAATCCCACCTCATTTTCTTTTGAGGAGTCTCCATAAGTTATACATCAAACCATGCTCTCTATATTCTTTTAGATTTCTCACTTTCAAGTTAGGTCTTAGTTTTGCTGTGTTTTCCTTCCATCATTCTTCCTTTTTATTTGTTCTTAGTCCCTTGTATATGATCTTGCACACCTCTTCACACACACACACACACACACACACACACACACTCAGCTTCCCCAAGTCAGTCCTCTATATTCGTCAGTGCTATTTTTCTCAAGGATGGAAGTTCTTCTTCTGAAGTTATGGGGTTCATGGGTGGCACAGGGTGGGGGAGAAGGGTCCAGCTGGCCGATGCTTTGAAGAAGAAAAGCTTAGTTTACTATCCCCTTCTGAAGTGAGGGGACCTTGGGTGTCAGCAAGGTGATAGAGAACAAGGGAGGCCACCAAGTTCAAGTCTGGGACTTACCTATTTGGGTCTCTGGCCCAGGTCATGCTGGGAAACCAGGACGGTTTGATATAGTCCAAAATCTAACGGTGGGGACATCAGGGAGATGAAGGGTATGAAAATTGGGGATTGTGACACCCCAGATAGTGGGAGGAGGGAGCAGTGACGGGACAAGGACAGGTAGACCTAAATCTTGGGGAGAGTCCAGGTATATGTCCAAGTCAGATCCTCAGTTTCTTTCTGGGGAGTTTAACTCCAGTGGCTTGAAGGAAGCTCGGACTCTGAAATGACCAGTATACCAAAGGTGCCCACCTCCTCTTTCCCATCTCTCTTCCAAACATGAGCCTGGCGTGGATAGAGAGCCGTAGCTGTGGCAGCTAGCTCCTCCATGAAGAATCTCTGAGGACACCTGAAGAATGTGAGAATGGAAAGAAGCCTTGGCGATCGGCTCTCCCCTCTCCTCTCCTCTTCCATCCCACCCCAGGATGTTACAGATACAAAACTGAGGCTGATTCCCTTGCCCATACTTCAGGTTGTGTGTGCTTTTCCTTCTTTTTCTCTCTCTCCTTCAGTTCTATCTCTTATAAAGATGGAACTGTTCTCTCGTCTAGCAGGCACCCTCTCTGCCACCCACCCCAGTGCCCCAATCACAGTGACAAATGACGCTGGCTGCAGCCCCAGCTTAAGGCTTTCTCTTTTAATGAGAAAAGGGAGGGCAGAGCGGCGCCAGGCTTGCAGTTGGGAAGTGGCGTCCTGATTGTCTTCCCCATCGGCCACCTGAATCCACTCAGTGGGCCTCAGCTGCCCACCTTCAGGCGCCTCCACCACCTTCCCACCTACAGACACCCTGGTCAACGGCCCTAATGGCATTCCTTGGGGGAGCAAAGGAGGCTTGGAATCACCTGAGGAAGGCGAGCTGCCGCCAGGGCAGTGGGAAGTGCTGAGAAGAATGGAAGGTAGACAAGGACCCAGAGGGCTGAGAAAGGAAGCGAAGGAGAGAATGGGTGGAAAGAGATGGCACAGGGTATGGGTCCAAAGACAGCAACGAGAGAGAAGGAGACTGGAAAGCAAAGACAGCGTGTGTTCAGGTGCGTGTGGGTTACATGGGATGGGAAGGGCAGGGAAGCTGGCTCCTCACAGCCCAGTCAGCAAAGAAAACACTAGAAGGATAGTTTTCCCTTTTAGCCTGGTTTTCTTGGTGGGAGAGAGGTGGAGCCCAGGGGAGAAATTTTCCTTTATTTCCCCTTGACTCCCAGCTGATTATGCTCTATTCCCTCTCTCTTCTCCAAATAAAAAGTGCGTTTGCTGTTTTGTTCTTAGTCAAAGGGGATCTACCTAATTACACATGGCTTTGTAAGTCTCTGGAGCACGGAAAATGCATGTGTCCCTACAAGGTCTTGGGAGACAACCTCCAAAGCCACCATGGCATTTTTGGGTGGGGAGGTCGCTTTTGTTTCCCTGCGGAAAAATATCCCCTTTCCTCCCCAGTGTTTGCTTTAGCATGAAAGAGAGAGAATTATCTGGATGGAGACTCGGCAGGGAGCTGCCTTCTCTCAGCTTTGCACGCTGTGCCATGTGAATTGATACTGTACTGATAATTTGGAGGAGGGAGGGGAGCGTGTGGGGAAAGAGTAGCTGGCATTGTGAGCATCTGCGAAACCCACTTTACCAAGAAATGATCTTTTTCCTCCACACAATGGCAAGATGTTACCCTCGGAATCTTCCCCTGACAGTGACAGTGGTGGCGGAGAATGAGGCAGTAATTTCCCGTGTCTCCATTGAGGTAGTTATTTGTACAATTCGTCGCTGGAGTCAAAATCTTTTTTTTTTTTTTTTTTTAACTTTGCCGGCTGCTGCGGTTTTTGCGGCGAAATAATTACTTTTGTGCCAAGTACTTAGGTAACAAGATAAACAAGAGGCAACACAAATGGAATGTAAATATGGAACAAGTGTCTGTGAAGGAAAAGGCAGCCCAAGGGGAGAAGGGGCTTGGCTTGGTTTTCTGCTTCTAGTAAATCTCCAGGGACTAGAGGAGGGGGCTCCAGTATTCAACCCCCTCGGAGGTCTGGGGCTCATCAGGGAGGGGCTGGTGCACACATCTCAAAGAGAGGGAAGCCTCATCTTGGTCTTTAGCTAAGGGTTAAAGGGGGGAAGGGGATCCAAAGACCCAGGATGGCTCCCTATGTATGCAATTGCCATGTGCTGAATCCCGCGACGGGGAAAGAGCGGGGCTCTGTTCGCTGACCCAGAAAAGGGGGTCTGGGCAAGCCACCCCTCTTCTCTAGTCTCCGTTGTAACCCGAGGGGTAGAACTGGGTGAACTCATTTGTATTCCCCGGCTCTATAAGATTTCCACCAAATATTCATCAGTGAATAAATTTTGGAATTCACACCTCAAGAGCTAGAAAATATGGAGTCTGAATTCCACACCTGCATCTTTACCGGGCAAGGCACTGAAGGGAATATCATCTGTCATGGGTTAAAGAGCCGTTTGCCAAAAGACACGTCTACATAGAACCTGTAAATGACCTTCTTTATAGAAAACAGCTGACTTTAAAGAACCACCTTTCCTCATATGACTAAGGACATCAAGATAAGATCATTATGGATGAAAGTGGGCCTGAAATCTAATGACAACTGTCCTTGGAAGAGAAGAGACACAGAGGAGAAGGCCAGGTGAAAATGGAAGACGAGACTGGAGTTACGCTGCCACAAGCCAGGAACAGTGGAGCCAGCAGAAGCTGGAAAAGGCATGGGACAGAGTCTTCCCCACAGACAGCATGGCCCTGCTGGAATGTTGGCTTTGGACTTCTGGCCTCCAGAAGGGTGGGAGAATGGATTTCCGTTTGTTGTTGCAGCCACCTAGCTTGGGGCCATTTGTTACAGCAGCCTTAGGAACCCAAGACAGCCTCTGTAAGCCTGAAATGAGGCTCCATCCTATTTGTGGGGTCTCCTCCTCTCACACTTCAGAAGATGAGCCTCTATCCAAGCAGACAAAACAAGAAGACAAGGAAGAGAAAGAGGATGTGGAGCAGGTGAAGGATAAGCTCATCCCTCTGCCCAGGGCCTTCTTTGGCAGAGTTTCCTCAGGAGCGTGTCATAGCTAGGGGTTCTCACTATGGGAAAAAGTGGTCTATGAGAGTTGAGTGTAGAGGAAATTCTGCTGAACCAGAAGTTGTGAGACCTGATTTCCCATCCTTCCATGGTTATTCCAAGCTACTTGACCTTGGACAAGTCACATCACCTACCTGGATTTCTAGTTCTTAATATGTAAAGTGAGAGTGTTGGTCAGTAGTTCTCCACCCCAACATAGCAAATGAATTTGCATCATCCTGACGTGAAATTCAAAAATAAGATCATCTACTGACATGGTGGAACTTTATCCCAGCCCAGTGATCCTGGAAAATGGCAAGGTTAAGAAATCCTTCCTCCCACCATTTGTGTTCCAGAAAAGAGCTTACTTTAAAGAGCCACCCTTCCTCGTATGACTTCAATAAGACTCATCAATAGCCCCTTGTCTAGATAACTGGGCCAGACTCAGACCCTCCAAATTCCCATTATCTGTCTCATAAATGATGAGTTGAACTGCTTTTCCCACTGATCAATTGGAACAAAAACCTGGTTAACCAAACTTGACTTAAGCTTCTCTCCTTCTGCCAGGTCCCTGGACTTTAGCAAAGCCTCAGCCTGAGCCAGCTATCCAGCCCCTTTTTAAGGACCCTCCAGGAGAAGAGGCCACGGAGCAAAGCACTGATCTACTATCTGACCATGCCACCCTTTCAGCCCTTCCCCACACCCAGGGCTTCTTAGAGTTCTTCGCTCTTCTCTATTAGAGAAAATTGCCTTTTGACTAACCCTTGAGACATGTGCTGATCTTCTGGTCAGAGCATCATCCCTGATACAGTGATCCCCTTTCTCTTATTAAAATAGTTTTTCTCGCCCCTGCTTGCAATAAGCCTTTGAAGGAATGTCTCTCTATACCAAGTCCAGGTTTGTTTTATATGTGACACTATCTATATTTGTAAATCAAATTGTAAATGTAATGTTCTAAAAGTGATGTAAAGGAGAAATAAAGGAAAACTAATTTATAGAATGCTTTTACCATATATAAATATTCAGCACCTCTGCACTAGAAAGTACTTTCACATCATTCCTAAATGTTTCTACTCTACATAAGACCACCGTGAATGCAAGAGGTGAAAATGTGGACTAATCCAGGTAGCTTTACTGATAGTCAAATAGCATGAATGGCATCAGCATCAGTGATAGGCTTTTCCAAAATGGTCAGCAACTCTTGGTAAAGTTGTGAACAAAATAATTTCCTTGATTTACAAGGAAGTTGCATTTCTGGAAAATACACTCTATATTAAAACCATATTTTAAAGCATATTATGTTTTTATATCATAAAATGGGGTTAAATCCTGGGCCTGGGTAATTATAAACAGGTTTTTCACCTGCATGAAGGTTCTACAGGACGGTGAGATGTCATACCAGGCATGGGACAATTCCACCTTGGGAAGACTTCTCCATATATCGTGGGTACGTCGAGATCCCTTTTACCTGCCACTAAATGCTGGTAATACCCCCCACACCCAATCATTTTGACAAATGAGAATGCCTCTGCCAATTTCCAAAATTGTTCATGAGGAAGGCAACGAGCCCCTTGAGGACCTCTGGATCACACACTCCTCTGAGGCCCCACCCAGCCTGGCACAGAGCCTGTGAGTGCCCTAGACTTTGCTAACCCTACGTGAACTTACATTCTCTAGTCAATAGCACGTACCATCTCAATCAACAAATATTTATGGTGGCCACAATATTTGCTCTGCACTGCTTTGAAGCTAAAAGAACCAGCAAGGTATGCATATGCCCAAGTAAGGCTTGAAATGCTCTCTCTGAAGACTGAGAAGAAGCTCCCTTTCTTCTTCCTTCTTTCCTCTTTTCTTCTTTCCTTCTTTCTTTCCTTCCTTCCTTTCTCCCTCCCACCCTCCTTCCCTCCTTCCCTCTTTCCCTCCTTCTCTCTCACCTTCCCTTCCATTTTTTCACTTTCTCTGATTTTCTTTTTTTCCCTCCCTCTCTCACTTCCTTTTCTTCTCTTTTCCTTCCTTTATCTGTCAAGTGCTTCCTAAACTCTAGGCCAAGGACCAGCATCAGACTGATGGCATAGAAATGTCCAGGGGTTGGACACATAAGTATTCCTTGCTACCACACTCAGAGGCTCAGATTCAGAGCCTAGGGCAGGGTTTAGTCACCTGCATTTCTAGAACAAAGATCTCCAGGGGATTCCAATGTGCACTTAGGCATCCTGGGGACTCCTGCCCTCTAGTGTCAACCAGAAATGAATCCCTCCTAAATATTAATGACTGGCCAAAGGCAGCTGGCTAGACTAACTGACTCTGAAAATGAGGGAGGAGTGAATGAGCTGTCACCTGGGCGAGTACAGAGCCAGGGAGCAAAGTTATCTCTGCCAGTAGGAGAACCAGGTGAGCGCTGAGGCCTGCCATGTACCAAGGCCTAGCTGTACCATGAGGGATGCCACCCCTTAGCTCTGAAAGAAACCCCTGGCCAGAAGAAACTGCAGCCATTGCACCCAAACCTGCCTCTCCTACTTCACACAAAAGCTACTCCTGGACATGATAGAACATACATGGGCACCTGTTTTCAGCTTGCTTCTAGAAAAAGACTTTCTTGGAGTGCTATATCTGGAGAATCATTTCAACTGGAGATTGCACCTAGAACATGTGCAAATTATCCACCTAGAAAATGTAAAACTCATATAATGTGCCTTTGGTACAAGAGAATATACTGGCCCCATAGAGAATGAATACTGGGGGCTGGTGTTGGGATCAGTTGGGGCTCCAAGTGCATTTAGCCAACCAGAACACAGCAGGGCCCAGGTTGGACACACCCAGGGTTGTTTGTTCATGCCTAGGAATCTTGATGTTGGAAATTAATCTCTAACAATACTTATCTGGCATTTAATAAGCAACGAAGATCAGTTATAGGAGTAACTTTTCTGTGATAATGATCAATAAAAAGAACACGACATAGATACAACCCATCCATGTCTACAAGTAGGACAGAGCCTCATATAGACACATTTTCAACCAAGGCAAGCAGAAAGAGAAAGGAGGCAACGTTGGAAGACTGCAACTTTCCTTACATCATGTGATTTTGCACAGGTCAGCACTCGAAGCTGAAGCAGCGCTGAATTGCTGGGCAGAGAAAGGAGCTGGGAGCAGCCTGTAAAGCATGTCAGTCCAGCCTGGGTTTGAATCACAGCCTTGTCTTTTATTTCTTATCTTTTTTTAAAGATATAAATATCATACAAAATGTTATATTGAAAAATATAAGAGGTTCCCATATACCCCACTCCCCACACACCCGACTCATCCCACATCGAAAACTTCTTTCATTCGTGTGGTACATTCATTGCATTTGATGAGTACATTTTGAAGCACTGCTACACTGCCTGGATTATACTTTACATTGTAGTTTACACTCTCTCCCAGTCTATTTAGTGGGATATGGTAGGATATATAATGTCCTGAGTCTGTCCCTGCAATATCATTGAGGACAACTCCAAGTCCCAAAAATACCTCCATATCACACCTCATTTTCCCTCTCCCTGCCTTCAGCAACTCCTGTGGCCTCTGTCTCCACATCAATAACACAATTTCTTCCATATTCAGAGTCAATAATTCTATAGTAGAATACCAGTAAGTGCACTCTAATCTATATTTTATTCCTCCATCCTGAGGTCCCTGGGATGGCGATGCACACTCCACCTCTAAATGAGAGGGGTTTAGATCCCACATGGCTGATGAATGGGATTCTCCTGCTTGCAACTCTTGATTCTCTCAGTTCCTTGGTGTGGTGGTTGATCATCCTCACCTCCCTGTTAGCTGACCTAGGTAAGTTCAATGAACTGGAGAGTAGGTTTTGCAACTCTGCTGAGTCCCAGGGCCCAGCTGGTTCATAAACAGTCCAGAGATTCAAGTGTCCTGAGCATACACCAATCCCAGTGCCAACCACAGGTTCAGTAAAAGTGACAGAAGAGGCATACGTAGAGAGGTCACATCTGAATGCTTTTATAAGGCTTGGGGTAATGACATCTACTCTTTAAGGCAACTACGTGAACAATAGGGCTAATAAAAATAAGAGCCTTGCTACAGTTCAGCAGATTGCAAAAGTGCTTTAAATTTTAGCTCTGTCCCTCCACTTACAAAAAGCCCAGTGATAAGAGGGAAAGCACCAAACCAGAAGAGGCCAGAATTGGGTGGGAAAAAATGGAGAAGATTCCTGAGCATTTCCTAGCATGTGGCTGGATTCCAGCAGGATGGACCCAGTGCAAAGTCTCACAGCACCTGGAGCGTGTCCCTAGCATCTCGGCACCTCTAGCTAAGGCTTCACCAAGTGTCTCTTTGATGTGGAAGAGAAGGTGGGGAAGAATGCGAGGGATGTCTTATGAGGTTCCTTAGAGCTTTGGAGCATCTGAGGTCATAACTTTTAATTTACCAGCTTGAACCTGAGGCTACTCTAACACAGAGAGTCCCTCAGGAATACTCGCTCTGCAGTAGAAGATGGATCTAGAAAGCCTCAAGCTTGTCCCAGCCACATCCTCCCAAGAACAAGGGGATCAGTATCAGCAGCCTCCATTGATCAAACCACAAGCACTTATTGAGTTTCTTCTAGGTGCTTTATCTTCCTAAGTGCAAAGCTGATCGTGTCACTTCCTGACTTAAAGATTTCCATTGACTCCCCATCACCTACAGGATACAGCCAAAGGCTCTTTAGGGTGGCAGACCAAGCCCTTCAAGCTGATACTCTCTGTCTGCCCACCCCGAACTCCCAAATGAGTGCACATACGGCCCTTGATAGCATGCCCTACATAAGACTTCTCAACACACCGTGAAGACTTGCATTTTCATGCTTCTCTACCCTTGGATATGCTTTCCCCTGGCATTCAATAAGCAACAAATGCCTGTTCCATTTTCCATCACTAGGAAGATTCATATAAAAAAGTGTCACCAGTGTTATGACTTTCTCAGCAGCTACCAGCAGACTTAACCCCTCCCTTAGCCAGGGCTAATATATTATTATGCCTCTTTCCCTTTGTTCTCTCCTTCTGGAACCCTCATTAAATGTATGTTGGATTTTCTCATTCTATCCTTCTAGTCACTAACCATCTCTCATTTTCCATCTTTTTGTCCCTCTGTGCTATATTCTGGGTAATTTCTTTAGATCTATTTTCAAGTTAGATTGAGTATAATTTGTTGTTTCTTTTGTTTGTAATTTTAATTATGTTGTACATTTTAGACCTTTTTTTGTTCTTTCTATCAAACCTGATTGGTTGATTTCAATAATCTCTTGTTTATAAGTCATACTTAAGAAACCTCACTTTCGTCTTTTGTAGTATGGTAAGTATACTTATTTTACATTTCTGTGTCCTTTATAAGCATTATCTTTGCACATCCAATTCTGTAGTTTGGAAGTTTCTTCTGCCTCTTGCATGACACCTTGTGAAATGAGCGATTTTCTGTTATGAGCTTACGTTCTGTAGTACAATATATGGGAATTGTATGTTTAATATATGTTTGTCTAGAAAGAATTTGCCTTTGCTTCTGGCAGGCACCTGGGGCCACTACTAACTCATGACCACTTTAAAACTAAACTTTCAGTTTGTGTTTCGTGGGGCTTTTTTATTGGTAGGGTGTACACACAGAGGTGGTCTTTCTTTCACCTTCTCAATGGCTCTGTGAAATGTTGTTTGAAAATATTTTCTAGACAAGTGATCTGCTGACTTCTCACAAATATGATGATGATGATGATTTTTATGATAATTTTAAACGAAAGTTCTGTGTTTCCTCAGTAATGCTGCATCACTACAGTCCTTGCAGGTGAGCTGGGGGCAGAAGGCAGAGAGAAGCTACACGGCAGTAGGAGAACTTCCCCACCAGCTTCTGTCTAGTTGATGGTGAACAGTGAAGTGAGCTGTTCGCAAAGTGGCAGGGAGGGTTTGAGCTATTGAATCAGCTCTGTCTCTTTCTTGGTTTAATTTACTTTTGCTGAAAGGTTAGCAACATCTTAGAAATCAAGCTCTGAGTTTTCTCTATCCCTTGCATCACTTTATTTATCTCAGATTGTATCTAGAGATGAGCTGTTCTCCCAGAATCAAAGAAGACCCAGCAATTCCTCTGCCATTTGGGAGGGCTTGCCTGTACTGTGTTCATCTTGGCCTCAAATCAGAGATGCGCTCCGTACCCAAGCCTATCGCCACAGGTGGCTTTATCAAAACTACATTATTTATTTCTTCCTGAAACCTCCTCTCACCTTTAAAACCTTTATATAAAAACAAAGAATTACAAACCTATCCTATTTTATACTCTGACCAAAGAATAAAGAAGAGCCCCACCCTTGGCTATTCAGCATCTTAGCTCTTTTCACAATGTCCCTGTTAAATGCCATCTGGCTTCTGTCTAAACATGTTCAGGTGTGGAGACTTCACTGCCATCTTGAATAGTCTCTCCCATATCAGGAGAGTTTGGTCTGCTACAGTGTTCTCATTTAATCCATTAACATGTGACTCCCAGTGAATATATTTAAATGTTATTTGAAACAAAGCAAAATTTTAAGGTAAAGTATTAGTAATAAAAATGCTAAAAGAAGTTAGTTACACCCCACAGGCAAACACATACCAAATATAATTATTTTTCTTATGAACGAAACTTCAGATATTTAGAAATGTGTGTATATATTCCATTTGAACCTTTTTTCTATAAATTTGGCATTCCCATTTTCTCCCTCCACACCTCACCACACACTTTATAATGTATATCCATTTATCTCTAGTCCTCCTAAAAATAGGGCCTGCAGAACAGATATAGAGTCTGATCATTTATTGTAGATCCATGTGTTTACCTGCCTCCTTTATTTTATTTATTTTTTAAGGATTTATTATTTATTTATCCCCTCCCCCCCATTTTTTGTGTTCACGGTCTGCTCTCTGTGTCTGTTCATTGCGTGCTCATCTTCTTTTTAGGAGGCACCAGGAACCTAACCTGGGACCTCCCATATGGGAGCGAGGTCCCCAGTGGCTTGAGCCACCTCCACTTGTTGTGTCTCTCATTGTGTTTCCTCGTGTCTCTTCATTGTGTTATGTCATTGTAACTGCTGGCCATGGCATCTCACTGTCTTGCTTGTCTTCTTCAGGAGGCACAAGGAACAAAACCCAGAACCTGCCATGTGGTAGGTGGACACCTAGCTACTTGTGTCTCATCTGCTTCCCTACATCTCTCCTTTAAATACTACATTTCTCTTAATCAAGCCATAACATGTACTAGCTGTCACTAGTATGGCCAAAATTTGATAATTGCTACCAAATGAGTGAAGAGTTATTTCTAGTATGGAAAATAATTATTTTGGGGGGTGTGAGCCTTTATAAACCTTTTCCTTATTGCATAAAAGTAAAGGGAAAGGCAGTTGACAAAGAGAGGAAGGCATGGAGGGTGTCTGTGACCAAATCCTCTCATAGCCATCGATTCTCCCCAATCTTCCATAAGGACAGTCAACATTTTCTCAATTATACATGAAATCTTACATGAAAACACAGCGCCAAGAACCTCATTGCAAGCAGGTTGTTTTCTCTGGGTCATTCCTTATAGAAATTCTGTAGCTTCCACTTCCATAAATCACCCAGATAGGAAACAATCATTTTCTTTTATTGGGAAAGACTTGTGATTTGGTGAAATTCAAACTAAGATCCTGACTGCAGGATTGAGACAAATTTCCAACTTTTCCCTTCCTTTCTCTGGGCCTCAGTTTTCTCATTTGGAAAATGTAAGAAATAATCCTCAGCCTTCTGTCAGTGCTGTCCAAAAGAACTTTCCTTAGTGACAGAAATGTCCTATTCCTGTATGGTCTAATATGGCTGACCCTAGCTCCAGGTGCCTATTGAACATTTGAAATGTGGTTAATGCAACTGAGGGGATGGGATTTTTTATTTACTTTAACTTAATTAATTTTAGTTCAATAGCCACATGTAACCAGTGGCTACCATATTGAACATCACAGATCTAGAGTTTCTTATAGGATGAAATATGTAGATTGCATGTGTGAGGTGATAGGAGCCTTCTGAATGGTATTTTACAATTGGATTAAAGTGACAGAGATCTAGCTGGACCAAAAGGAGCATGACCTTATCTTTTCAATTCCGTAGCTGTGAAGAACTCCTGACTTCAGGAGAGCAGGGCTTTATTCTGGAATCTGTCCCTAATTGACTTTGAATGCTGCTTCTTCTTTCTGGCCTTAGTTCCTTCTTCTATAAAACCAAGGGATCGAGTAAATGTCCCTTCCAACTCTAACTCACCATAAACCATCAGCTAGTGGAACAGAAAGGGATGGACCTTGGGAACAAACATGTTAGTGATGAAAGTGAAGTAGGAGAAAAGCTAGAGGGTCTGGTTTTGACGCCGCAGCCACGATGTGTCAACAAGAACCTATTTTTCCATAGAAGGGAAAGGGCCAGAGGAAGGGAAGAGAAGTCATAGGTCTCCTGGGAAGGAATAGCCCCTGAGGCCAACTGGACTGCAGAGGCCAGGCTGCAGGTCCCTGCAAAAGCCCTGTGGAGTGGCGTTCTCTTCCCCATGGTTGGCCCTTTAGTGACTGGAGCGTGTGCTCTGTCTGAAACAGCAGGACCCCAAGATAAAGTCTAATGTGTCATATCGCCACTTGCCTACCAGTCTACTGCAAAGTAGCAAAGCTACTGTAGGGGAAAAAGGAAGTTTTCTGATCTACAGAAAACCAATATTTTTGCCCCTCAAGTTCTTTCTATTTTTATAGCCTCTCTTGGCCTCATCCTCTCCAAATGAAATCAAGGCCTCACAGCCACTTAATGAACAGATATTGATATTCCCTTGTCAGATAAATACAATTATGTATGGAGGGAACTGAGCCTTGGCCAAGGTCACACAGCTACTTGATGCAGAGCCAGGTTTAGCCCCCGGGTGTCTAGACTCCCAGACCAGTACTCTACCACAGCAGCCTTCTTGCACTATCTTAGTCACGGTCACCAGAAATGTTACTATTGGTGGCTCTGCGAGGTCTGCAGGTCAATGCACCCACTCACCTGCAGTAGAAAGCTAGAGAGACACTAGGGAAACAGATCTTCATGATTCCCTGGCTATGACCTGGGCATGGTTATGCTTGGAAAAGCCTTCATAAAGGAACAGAAGATTTAGTTGCATTTTAGGGAACTGGCAGAGCTTTTATCCCAAGACCCTAATGGAGCTGAGGGCACAGAAAGCCCTCACTTCCCTCTCCACAGCTCCTCCTTGCAGGCTTCTCAAAGAGCATCCTAGCCTGGATGAATCGAACTAAGTGTCCAGTCTCCAGGGCTGCTTTTCCAATCCCACCTGGCCCATTAATGACTGGAGCCTCAGCACTGTCTGAATCAGCAAGACCCACTGGATATGTGGCCTGGACCTTCTGATACTAATGACTTTGGATTCAGTTCCAGGAGCTGGCCCCAGAGGAGATTTCATTCTTGCTGTACTGGGCCTGGGGAGTCTCTCAGGCAGATTAGTTTTTGATGGGGGCAGGTACTGCACCATTTCCATTAAGTACCATAATGTAGACATCATTATCGGCAGATGCCCTGACCTCCCCTTCTTAATGAGTAGCTATTGATATGTAAGTCATGTAAGCATTTTCCCCTTCTGGACCTTCTTCCTCCCTGCTCTCCCCACCCCCCCCATTCTACCCCAACGTACATTCACCTCTCCTCCCTCTCCTGCTGGAACCAGGACTCAAGAGAGCTTGAAAAAAAAGGATGGCAAAGTCACTTAGGTCCCTAGAAAGATAAAAAGCACTGACCCAGGAGTCAGAAGACAAGGGTCTCTCCTCCGGGGACATTGGACAAAACACTTTTCTTCCTGGGCTTTTTGCTCATTATTCAAATGGGTTTCATAATGCCTACTTGCCTTCCTCACAGGGGTATTGTAAGGATCAAATGAGATTAAAGGTATGAAAATACTTTGAAAAGTTAAAAGCTCTATAGGACTGAAAAAGATTGCTTTTAAGACAAGTGTAAAGGAACTTGGGACTTTAAACGAACTCAGGGAAAGGGGAAATTGGGGATAAAAATGGAAGTAAGGGTTTTCCATATTTCTGGGACAAGACTGATCTTTTAATGAAAGCAATGGTGCTACAGTTTATTCATAGCATTGCTCTCCCAGGGGTCCTGAGTAAAGGCAGGGTGATCATAGAGACCGTGGCCTGGCTTCTCTTGCTCCGACAAGTAGTTTTTTGGCAAGGCTTGTCCAGATCTCTCTCTTGGAGAAGCAGGAGCCTGGGTTCTGTTCTCCACTGGCATTAGAGTAACAATCACTGCAGCACGAAGAGCCAAAAGGGATGACCCAAGCAAGCAGTAGCATCCTGAGAAATCAGAGCCAGGAAGGGTTTCCCACCTTCACTGACAACTTGAAGGAGTCAGGCAGGGAGGGGCACTCCAGATTTGTGGACATGGGGCAGAAGTAAGGAAGCCAGGAGAGAGAGTCTGAAGGGAATGTACAATGTCTTTTTATGGAATGCTGTGGACCTTCAACTTGCAAAAGAATCCTGAAGACTCCTGTGAACATGATTAGTAATTTTGAGTATGTTTGGTTAAGATGATTGCAAAATGGCAGAAAAGGGCTTTTCCTAAAGACACACTATTTCTAGGACAGGAACATGGAGATCAAGAAGAGGAAGAAGATGGTTCTTGGGAGTAGACACTACAGAAGGCATGAAATAAGTAGAGGAATTTAAGTGAGAACCAGCCTGCTAGGTATTGAGAGCACCAAAGGAACTTAGCCTTTGGGGAGATGGAGAGGCTCCTTACTATGCATGTTTCTTGAATTTCAAATTAAATACATTTCAGAACCATCAACTTTATACCTTCTGTGCTCCAGCATTGTGCTAGAAAACCTTGCAAGACACAAAGATAAGTAAATCAGAGGTCCAGCTCTCAAGAAGCTTATAAAATTTTAACGTGAGTATAAAATACTGTTACAATGATACATGAAATATAGCCCAATGAGATAACCAGTTGAGGTGGAATGGTCCAATAAAAAGTCCTTGAAGGACTTGAGTTGAGTAAGATTTAAATACATGAGAATATAGTGTCAACAAAAAATGGAAGCCAGAGTGCCTTTTAGCAATGGGAGAACAGACCAACTGCACTAATTTCTTCTTCTTCCTTCCTTCCTTCCTTCCTTCCTTCCTTCCTTCCTTCCTCCCTTCCTTCCTTCCTTCCTTCCTTCCTTCCTTCCTTCCTTCCTTCCTCCCTCCCTCCCTTCCTTCTTCCCTTCCTTCCTTCCTTCCTTCCTTCCTTTTCTCCCTCCTTCCCTTCCTTCCTCTCCTCTCCCTCTCTCTCTCCTTCCCTCCATCACTTCCCCTTCCCTTCCTCCCTCCCCTCCGCCTTTCCTTCCATTACTCCCCCTTTCTTCCTTTCTTCTTTTATCCCTCTTTTTCTTTCATTCCTTCTTCTATTGATACCGATAAGTCACCTCGTTTAAGCATTTCCATCACTTTTAGCATTGAGTTCCACTCCATGTCCAGCTCTTTCATCAACCCTTGTCTCAACTTCATCACAATGCCCCAATCCTAGGACATCCAATTACTGCTACTCACTCAGCAGTTAGGAACCCCCACACTACAGCCTACATTGTCTGTCTTACTCCACTCTCCTCACAATGGTCTGTCAGTACCATTGGCAGTTAACAAATGTTCAAAATGATAAGTCACCCTATTCCACCCCAAGGGATCCCAGTACAAAGAGCCTAATGCAGGAATTGCCCATGGAGACACATATTTGCAACTCATTGCCTATGGACTCAGATCCATTAAAATGTAATCTCTACATTAATTTTTTTTAAAAAAAGAAAACCCTTAAAACCACATGCCGTTAAAACTGTCTCGCCAATAAGCCACATTAACCAGCTCATCAATTTTTTTTTCCACTAGTCCATCCTCCCTATAGGCAGTTACACTGGTAGTTAAATGAACATAATCAATGTGTGTTTATTCCTTGGCTCACTCTCCAATTTGTGGATTCTCTACCCTCCTCATTGTAGCAGCTGCTTCCGTCTGTGGCTTGCTATGGGATCATTTCTTCATTCCTTTAGCACCTCAACCAGACAGTGGGCAGGGGGATCAGAGGCTACTCAAAATCAGGCTATTAGTGGCTTTGATGAATAAAAATACAGCAAGGAGGAAGGCAAGAGTAGTTGCTGAGACTGAGTACGGAATAAGAATAGATTCTCCCATCACTATGACTAAACTGGAAAGCAAACACTCCTTTTAGTATGACCCTTTATAGCAAATGATTGGAAACCTGGGGACACTGATCCTGACTAAAATTGGGAATGTCGAGACCAAGTCGGTCATGCTGTTGGAAAACCAGGTAAAACTGGGAGTTTTCAAGTAAAGGTTTGGGTGTGAGCCCTGGAGAAGTTTCCTGAGTGGTGTGAACACAGCTGAATCTGCTTCTAACCATGTGCCTGGGACGTGGCACATGTAAAGGGAGGGATTGGCACCATTTCTCCCCACTTTTGGCATTTTCCCCAGGATGGAGCAGGAACAGATTCTCCCTGTTTGTACAATGAGAAACTGAACACACTCCGGCATGTTGTGAATGCAGGAGGTAGACTCCTGATACTTTGGTTCTGGCTTGTTTTCTTCCTGGAAAAATAAATTACTAGAGGTGGGGTAGCTACTGCTAGAGATCCAGCATCTCTTCCAGCGCATACTCTTATTCTCCAGGGTCTAGATCAGAGAAATAGTCACTGTGAAGTGGCCTTTATGGAGGGAAGGGGAGAAAAATGCAGGGGCCACAGCCTAAAGGCCACAGGGGCCATGATCTCAGAGGTTCCCAAGGAACAGTCCCCTGCAGTAAACAGTGGTGGGTCTGGCCCTGAGGGTCAGGCAAGATCTTTTGCTCAGGTGTCCTTTCAGAATGAGCACTGCCAAGCAAGTACCCCTTGGACTTGTGCCCCTTGGACTTTGTGTTCTTGGACTTTCTGAAGAGCACTTAGATCCTTTAGCTACTGACATACCTCCAGGGCAGAGATGGTGCGATACAATGTGAGAAGGTGGCGGCAGACTTGGCCCAGTGGTTAGAGCGTCCATCTACCACGTGGGAGGTCCGCAGTTCAAACCTCGGGCCTCCTTGACCCGTGTGCAGCTGGCCCATGCACAGCGCTGATGCGTGCAAGGAGTGCCGTGCCACGCAGGGGTGTCCCCCGTGTAGGGGAGCCCCACGCGCAAGGAGTGCACCCCGTAAGGAAAGCTGCCCAGTGCTAAAGAAAGTATAGCCTGCCTAAGAATGGCGCCCCCATACGGAGAGCTGACACAACAAGATGATGCAACAAAAAGAAACACAGATTCCCATGCCACTGACAACAGACGCGGACAAAGAAGACACAGCAAATAGACACAGAGAACGGACAACCGGGGTGGGGGAGGGGGGGAAGGGGAGAGAAGTAAGTAAATAAATAAATCCTTAAAAAAAAAAACAATATGAGACGGTGACAATGAAGGAAGGCACCATTTTTCTGAAAGGGTGTGTTTGATGAAGGAATATAGTGAACTAAACTGCACCACTAGCAGAAGTTTTGCTTCATGTATCCATCTCTGTCTGAATGTTGAACTGGAAGGGGTTTGACAAATGCTCTCCAAAACCGGTGTATAAACTCAGGGCTTCAGTCTTGTAACAGGTAGCTTGGTGATCAGTGGAGGTCTCCTTGACAAATGGTGGTGGCCGCAGGAGTTAGCAAGGGGGACCAGGGTGTGGGTTAAGCATGACGTTTTCATGAGGCTGTCTTGCAGATGTCATATCCATGTCAAGTGTTGGGAGGGCAGCAACAGATTATATCTAAGGCAACCATGTCTTGGATGTTCAGGAATTGGGAAAGAGGTGCAATTGTATCTTGTGTCTAAACTTACATCTGGATTCAGATGTAAGCTTTCCTGGTGTAAGCATACAGACAAGTGTGGTGTCAATCACAGAGTCACCGAAAAGACGCTGTAGAGCCCACTCATTGTTTCAAAAGAAGCTGAACAGCCATCCAGGGAGAAGACATGTATCATTATGCTCTTGGGCAGGGCTGCTGTTTGAGATCAAATGGCCCAGATGTCCCCACTTCCCAATGCACCCCTGGCTGTCTCTACATCTTATATAGGAATTAATGAGCTCAGGTGCCCTCCCAAGCTCACACTGGATCTTTTCTGTTAGGGGTTGCCAGGACTGTCTGGATGCAAATCTCTCCAGGGCAGGGGTTCTTAACCTTTTTAGTTCCATGGACCCCTTGGCCAGTCAGGTGGGAACCACGGATCCCATACTGAGTCTATGCTATACTGTGTATTATTTAAAAGGTATATCACACCTGCACCAAAACGTCCCCACAAGAATAATGGTTTGGTTTTTTTTATTTAAATTCATGCTCACAGACCCCTTGTTAAGAACTCCTGCTCTAGGGGAAGGAATCCCCAGAGTAGCTGCTTCTCCTCTATCCTCTCTACTCTGGGTTTTGGGTTGGGTACTATCCATTGCTTTAGGTTGCTTGATACAGAGGAGGTATGGATGTCAAAGAGGTCTAAAATATGTCTACATGGCCTGGAAGCAAGTATTTGGCTGGCCCTGGCTACAGAGAAATGGGGCCTGAAATCATGCCTCCAAAACTCAAAGAATGAGATAGAGAGTGAATAGCTCTTCCACTTGGGAACAGGGTCAATCTAATAGAGTTGATACACAGAGGCCTCTGGAGCTGGTCCTCTCCTCTAACAGAGGGATTCACTCCAGTCTACACTGCTGAGGCATCAGATCAGTCCAGGACCCACAGACTTACCTGGGTACATGTGTTGCAGTGGTTGGGGGATAATAGGGAATGGCAGGGACTGCGGCACACTGCAGAAAGCATACCCAGCTAAAGGGGCAGCTCAGGAGGTATATACTCCCATGTAGGGGTATGGGCCTCAGGAGGCCCAATCTTCTGATTTCTTTTTCAAAAGAAGCAGAAGAATCTGATCTGTGTTGTTTTATATTTGAAATCAAATGTTTTAAATGTTGACTTAACCACAACAGAAAGAACAGATGAGGTGAACAAACCCTATCTGCCAGGGAATTTGTATGCAGTCCCCTTGACCTTGTTTAGAGAGCACAAAATTGTATTGGAGTGTACATGACAAGCCAAGATTGGGGTAGAGACAATGACATTTGTGACACTAAGAATATTATTAATACTAATAATACATTTTGCTCAGCGGATGAGTGATAGGCACCCATTTTACCTCCACATATACTTCTAAGCCAACGTAGACAAGTTCCTCCAAACCTAAATGGCAGCCAGAATCTTCTAATATTTATTTATTTACTTTTGCTGAAACTGATTTAATTTGAATCAGCATCTTAACATGTATATATTGCCACACAAGTTTTTTTTTTAATCATCTAGGAGGTTCAGTTGGACTTCCTGGGTCTTGGAAGATGAGCAGAGCCAGGTGGTCATTTGTAGACAGCCTAAGGTCCCTGCAGACGGTGCTTCCCTCATGCAAGCCATAATACCCAGCTATTTATACTCATGCTTCAATATGCTCATGTGCACACTTGCAGAACTACTGGAAAAACACAGAGGCGAAGCCACCAGTCATAGGCTAGACTTACGCACTTTGAGCTGGTTTGCGAAATGCGCCACAAAAAATAAAACTTAAAAAAAATAAAAAAGCCTTCTAAGCAACAGCTCAGGACTGTAGCAGAAACCTGTGATACCAGCTTCCATTGTAGTTCCCAAGTGGAAGGGGAATTAGGAAAGAAGCAGCAGCTTTGGGATGGGGGTGCGAACTGAACAGAGCATCTCCTCTCTGGGAAGTGAGGAGGAGATCTAGACTTAGCTATCGTTCCTGAGATTGTAGTAGGCAATGGATGGAAAGTCGGCTTTCCTTTACCCATTAGGCACCCTCCGAAGCCACCCTGCCGCGTGTTTCAGACGTCTGTTCCTGGTCTAATGAGGACCTGTCAGAGGAAATCCAGAAAACTATTGGGGAGACCAGGAGTTTACATTCCCTGAATGGAGCATGATGAGGCTGATTTATGTCAAGCTCTGCAGAGATAATTCACTGCCAAGGCAACCTACTAATCCTTTAGATTATGCATTTTGGTGTGTCACCCAAATAGGCTCCTCTGCACGGCAGGGCACGGTGCGGACGGTAATTTGTTTGTGCATATTCCAATCAGGGAGAAGATTCATAAGCGGCTGTTGAGGAAGAATGGATCACTTGCTTTTGACTTTAATGCAGGAGGGTTGGCTCCTGGGATTTCGGAATAAATATTTGATCTTTAAAGATCATTTTGTAGCTTGTAGCCGTCAACCCAGCCAGGTTTTTAGTGTTTGTTTACGGCTTACACCATATGATTCAATAAACCCTGTCTGAGAGACATATGCATAATTAAGTTTCAAAGCCAGCCCCAACTTCACTGCAGGACTTGCTCCTCAAATCACGGTTGATGCACCAAATTCTCTGTGCTGCTATCAGGAGTTTCACACCCACATTTAGCCACTCCAGGTCTGGGGGACGACACAAGCAATTCTGTTTTCTTGATAGCACTCTTTCCTTTGATGTGAATGTTCCTGGCATATTCTTTCCCATTAGACTAATTTCCAGTGCTGGATTTAAAAACATTAAGAGCATCAGCTCCCCAGTCTGCTAAATAGAGCCCCTATTTGAGATTAAGCCGTGGTTGTTTTGTTGGATAGCAGGATCACCCAAATGGGAAATGAGAGGGTTGTTTATTACTCCCATCTCATTGTCTTATAGAATGAGGTCTAAGAAAAATAATAGCTAATATACCCAGCAGTTACTATGTTCTAGGCACTGTTCGGAATGCTTTACAGGTGCTGACTCAGTCAATCCTCACCAATGATCGTATAATGTAAGTACGATTATCTCCATTTTATAGAAGGAGAAACTGAGGAACAAAGAGGTTAAATGACTTAAGACATCTAATCACAGAGTTCATAAACAATGGAGCGGCTTGAATCTACACATCCTGTGCTCAAGCAAAGAATGCAAGCAGCACGCCATGATAAAAATTGTCGACACTTTATTTAGGGTCAGTGTTATTTCGTAGGCCAACCTCAAGGATGTCCACAAAAAGATGCTCCACCAAAACTTATAATTCCACTAATTACAGAATAAACGTTCTGAGCTAAATTACTGTCTTTCTGCTGACTCTTTAAAAATGAAGCATTTTCTGGAATAATAGTGTACATCCCTTTAAGAACTTATTATAAGTACCGTTGTATCTGGCTGATTATTCATAATGAGATAAGATGCAGAAAGTCAAAGTAACTCATTCATTCAACAAATATTCACTGAGAACCTGTAATGTGCTAAGCACTGGGCTAGGGTCAGGCACTGGCAATGCAATAATGTTGAAGGCACAGCCCCTGTCCTCGAGAAGTTCATGGCCAAGCACAGGGGAAGGGGTCCCACATAGAGGAGATGGAGCAATGAATGGACTCCATCAATGGCGCCATTTCTACCACAGGTGACTCTCTCCAGGATCTAAAGCCAAAGTTCCATAGTTTGGGACAATACTGGGGAGGAAGAAGATGAGAGGAGCAGGCAAAATCTGAGAATAGCAGGGCAATTTCCAGTGGCATGTGCATTTTTCTGGTAGAGTGCAGAATGAGCTTCCAGGTCCAGCTGTTCTCTCTATTTGCTTTGCCTCTTTTGAGAAGTTGTCCGTCCTCCTTCAGAAGGCTGCAGAGGGAATGGAGTGCTAAAACACTGCAGTGCAGACTGCCATCCCACCTGCACTATCAAATCTATGCTGGGCAAGGCCTGTGCAAAAATAGACCTGCTTATACTGTATATGCAGCAAGAGTTGCTTTAATGTAATCTTGAGGGCAAATGGAATTTTCTCTCTCTCCCTCTTTCCTGTCAATATTTCTTTCTCTGTTCCATTCCCTCCTTCTTTCTTCCTCCCCCTTCTCTCTCCCTTTCTCTCTCTTTCTCGCTCCCTCCATCCCTTCCTCTCTCTTTTCTTCTCTTGCTAAATAAGCAACTTGCCCACATTCCATGTACTCTACCCAATTTATGAAATTCAGCTAAAGATTATTTTTTATATCTGTAATATTTCCACATGACTAATTGCATTTAGTGAAAAGCTGACACCAGACAATTTCTTGGGCTCATTCAATGTTGGATTTATTAAAGCCCCAAATCATCCATCATCTCAAACTTTGGCAGGTTATGTTTATAAATAAATTAAATTAACAAGTGTGTGCTGTGCTGGGTATTCATGTGTGGGAGGGAATGCAAATACAGATGTGTAGACGCCCACGTATAGTTATGGGTGTATTCCAGGACTGGATCCTGATCTGCATAGCCTCCGAACTTAGCCCTAACACAGTGACGCTTTCAAGACAGACTAACTCGATTTGTAATTGATTCCTAGATTAGTTTTAATGAGTTCTTCCAACTTTTCAATCCAAGAGTCTAGTTCATCTAATTGGCTGGCAAGACACAGTCCATAACACGGCCACAGGCTCACGTCCAATGGCAGCCAGAAGCCCGGGATTGGGTTCTAGTCCTACCGTGACACCAGCTTCCTTTACAGACTGAGGTGATCATTTCCTCACTTTGGATTTTGGTTTCCTCCACTGTAAAATTTGTTTCTAAATCCCAGGATGGTCACGAGTTGACAGCCCAAGGCAGCCAAGCAAGGGTCTAGCAAAGGCAATACGCATGGAGAGAGCTGTCGGGGCGCCCTCAGGCACCCCCATCCTTGGTGACCACAACCAGTATCTTTTTCTGCCCTGAATTGCCAGGCATCAGATCACAACCTGGCTGTTCCCATCCTGGTTGACACCTTCAAATAACTGAAACATGACTCGAAAATGCTAATGAGAATTGGAGCGGAAAGCGGGTAGAGAAGGGATGGGTATTCCCTGAGCTCCTTCCACAGACCAGTCGAGAGAGCTGGGAATCTCAGGGAGTTCAGGGAGAGGGAAGTGGGAGGAGAGGCATATCATCTGCACTTTTTACCAGGAAATTCAGGGTGGCTGATTATTATTATTACTACTACTACTATGTTTAATAACAGTGATAATAAATCCCCTCACCACCACCAATCAACAGTATTTCATCAGCAGACAAGGTGTGGCAAATAGAGGTCCCACGATATTGAGAGGAACATAAAAACTCTACTAGGCAGGATAGACTATCTTTAGTAGGTGGTGCAAGTTTATTTCTCGAATTAATTGTCATATTTACTGAGCTCTGACAATAGCAGTTTGAAGATGCACTTTTATGCTGATGCTGTCAGTGAACGTTGTGGAATCCTTGGATTAGAACGTACCTCCTCTTATCATCTGGTCCATTCCCCTGTTTCATCTAAACCAGGATGGCAAATATATTTTAATATCGCATGCCATTCTGATTGATTGATAATGGTTGCCTGGAGTGCTGTGCTGAGAGGCATTTTGAGGCTGCTTATGAGCTCAGAGAGAAAGAGGGTTGTGATCAATTAGGTGTGTCGACCAGCGGCACCCATGGGAAGCCTAAGCACTCAGGCCATATATCTGCCATTCCCTAACATCATGATTCTGAAAAACAAAAAGGTTTTTTCTCTCTTCAAGTTATCCTTGAAAAGACTAACCTGTCTTCCCCCAAAGATATCTTTTTTTTTTTCATCTTTCATTTTGGAAAGATGCTTCTTTACATAGAACATGGGTCTAATTAAGATTCAATTTAACCTGATTTCCTCTTGCCTAATTCTCAAGGAGAATGGAGTACACCTGGACATGCACACCTGCTAGCAGAGATTCCTTTATTATGTATGAGCTTAGCATCCCAGTGCGGGTGTCATGTTCTCCAAGCACATTCTATGAGCCAAACGTTGGAAGCCTGAGTAGGGAGTCAGGTCAGATATCTATTTCCCTGAACGGTTGGGCAGGCTTTGGGGAAAGAATTTATCCTAAAGGAAGACAGAGATAGACTGGCAAGCTTAGTCTGGTAACAAAGCCTTAAAGGTTGGAGAGAAGAGTGATTCTGAGAATAATCTGATGTTCTCCTTAGAGAGAACCTCCTTAGAGGAGGTTCTCAACCTCCTCTCCCAACCCACCAGAGATTGTTGTCTGAATCCTGTTGGATGGGGAAGGAAAGCCATGCAGAAAACTAAAATCAGTGGTTCATTTAAAACTCTGTAAATTACTGGGCACACAAGAGGTCTGCATTGATTGATCCCCTCCAATATGCACAATGCAAAAGGGAGAGAGGTGTTTACGCAGGACAGGATCCTGCTGTGGTAGAATTCCTATGCGATAATATGGATAATAATCTAATAATAACAGCACACACACCGAAGGGTTACTATATGCCAGGTACTAGGCTAAGTGTTTATGCAAATTATCCCATCTGATCTTCATAGCAACCTCATTAACTATAAACAATTATTACTCGAGGCCCAAGGTGGCACAGTTAGAAAACAGCAAATCTGGATTTGAAAGCTGAAAAATACACACTGCAGCCTCTACTCTAGACCACTGTGCTCCCTGCTGACTAGGAAGGGGCCAGCAAGTGGAGTCATGCTGTCTAGCCTTCAGGGGGTCCCACTCCATCGGCTCTTGAGGAGGTGGGAGGGATGCGTGGAAGAGAGAGCACCCCTGATCGATAGTGTTTGCCGATTTCTGTGGCACAGTGCGACTATTTCCACCACGGCCGATTTCTAGCCTCCAACCTGAAGGTGGAGTTGGGAGGAGAAGTGTACCACCCACTCTGAGCCAGCACCTGCTGGCTCCCACATGGCACTCTGCTGCCATGGCCCCAGTGGACCCCATGCAGCCCCAGTCCAGGCAGTGGGTGTCAACAGAAGTGAGCCTGGTGCCCCAGGAGAAGACAACATCTGGCATGAAGGTGAAGGCAGCAGAGAACTGTCTAAAGATGCTATGTGCCAAGACCTCTGCAGTCACAGAACCGTAGGGCTAAGGGGGAGCCTGGGAATGATCCAATATAAACCCATCATCATTCAGACGAGAAACTGATATTCAGAGAAAGGAACTGACTTACCCAGGTGAGTTATGTAATAAAACTTTACATGAAGATAGTGATGATGCTACTTACCAAAGTTTTTTGTTCCATCATGTCAAACAACCTTGGTTTGTTTGGTCTTTTCATATTTTCTATTTATTTTGGGATAGCTTTCATTCCCATATAGTTCCCATACACTTTCTTAGGTCCCTAAGGTACACTGCCCTCGATGGACTTGAAGAAGAATCTTACAATGCAAAGGATGATGGGAACAGAGGACTCTGCAGTTCTCGTCTAGAGGCTATTGATTCTGCCCATTGATCGAGGCTCTGACACATGGCTTGCCAGCTCCAATATTACGTCTATATAAAAGAGTTTAAATTTCTTGACTCCCCTCTTAAATCCACATTGTCGGGCTTCCTACCTCCAAAGCAGGACTGCATGCCTCGGTGCACCCAACTATCCATGGCCCAGGCTTCCAATCTCTTGCTCAATGAAATGAGTTAGAGACTGATTGAGCTTGACTTCATTCAGGGGCTGGTGGTTTCTGAGATGGAGTCAAGCCCTGAATGTATCCTGTTTCTGCTTCCCCAGCCTATTAATTCCTCTTTCTCTCTCTCTAATATTGCACCCTCGAAGCAGCTGGTTCCAAAACAACGGGAGTGGAGGGGAGAGGAAAGGGAACAGCTAGTGGAAGTGAGCTGAGCGACTGTGTCCCCACTCAGTGCTATGTTCAGCTGAATAATGCCCCCCACATCCTAATCCCTGGAATTTGTGGATTATATGACTTGACAAAAGAGACTCTGCAGGTGTGATTGAGTTAAGGGTCTTGAAACAGGGAGAATATCCTGTATTTTGAGTAGGGCCGATGTAATTTTATGGGTCCTTAGAAGCAGAAGAGGGAGAAAAAAGAAAAGATCAGAGTCGTGTGACATGGGACGAGCTCAAGCTGCTCCTGCTGGCTTCAGAGATGGACAGGGACCACAAGCCAAGGAAGGCATGGCACCTCTAGAAGCTGGAAAAGGTAGGGAGATGTATTTGTCCCCAGAGCTTCAAGACTCCTTGATTTCAGCCAACTGAAATCGTGTCAGATGTCGGACTTCAGGAACTACATGATAATAAATTTGCATCATTTTAAGCCATGAAGTTTGTGGTAATTTGTTGCAGCAGCAGTAAGAAACTAATACAGGGAGCAGTGACTTCAGCCTTTGCACAAGGTTGGAAGCAGTCTTTTCTACCCTCTCATTCTCCTACAAGCTTGGGAGTAGAAAGGGGGGTTTACCATCCATCCAGCCAACTCTGTCATTTTGGGGGTGAGGCTTTAGATTATATAAATGTTACATAAAAAATGTTACATAAAAAATATAGGGGAGTCCCATATATACCATCCCCCACACACACTTTCCCACATTAACAACATCTTTCATAACTGTGGTAAATTTATTACAATTGACAAACATATATTGAAGCATTTTGCTAACCATGGACTATAGTTTACACTTAGCCCCACAAAATGTTATAGGTTTTGACAAAATGTATAATGTCCTGTATCTGTCGTTGCAATGTCATGCAGGACAATTCCAGTGTCCCAAAAATGCCCCCATGTTGTGTCTATTCTTCCCTTTCCTTCCCCTCAGAACCTCTGGTGACCGCTGTCTTTATATCAACGATACAAGTTCATCCATTGTTAGAAAATAGTAAGTCTACTTTAGTCCATAGTTGCTTCCCCCTCTTAGGTTTATTCATTCCTTAATCTTGAGGATTTGGGCATGGTGATACCCACCCTACATCTAACTGAGAGGGGGTTTAGAGCTCATGGGGCAGATGGATGAAACTGTGTTGTTTGCATTTGCGGACACTCTCCACTTCCTGGGATGGGTGTTGTCCATCATCATCCTTTTGTTAGTTGTCCTTGGTGAGTCTAATGAACTGGAGAGTAGGTGTTACAGCTCTGCTGAGATTCAGGGCTCAAATGGCATATGAACAGACCAAAGATTTAAGTCTCTGGGACATGCATTTAACAAGTATAGTGCTAATTATAGACTCAGATAAAAAGGCAGAAGAGCCATGTGTAGGGAAATTATAAATGAGTCTAACTCTGTTCCATTGGGGACCATATAGTCCAAAGTTAGGCCCATTGACAGGATACTGAATTTCTGAGATTGTCTGCCCTGCTTATAGTGTCTAGATGTCTCTAGATTCCTCAGAAGCCCTGCTATTTGAGACATGGTTTACCATGACATTCAATGAGATCCTGCTGAGACCTCCATAACTGTAATCTCTGGAATAACCTCCCGACTCACTTTGAAACCTCTTAGCTATAAAATCTCATTTGTATTTAATATTTCCCCCTTTTGGTCAAAGTATTTTTCCAGATTCATCACTAGTCAGTCCTTGATAATAATCCCTTGGTACCAGGGAGGCTCATCCCTTGGAGTCATTCCCATGCCAGGGAGGAAGGAGTTTGGCTTAGAGAGAGGTCACATTTTAGCAAAAGAAGGTTTTCAAGAGGTAACTCTTGGGCAATATGTAATATTAGGATAAGTTTCAACTTCATAAGGAAAGGTTTGGAGGCTTTTTTGTTTTTTGGATTTTTTCTTCCCCTTGCCCTCCCCTGCCCTGCTGCTTTTGCTGTCTGTGTCCATTTGCTGTGTGATTTTTCTGTACCTCTTCTTGTCTTCTCTTCTTGTCTTTCTCCTATAGGATTCACTGGGATTTGATCCTGGGGACCTCTGATGTGGAGAGAGTTTCCCTGTCAATTGCTCCACCTCAGTTCCTGGTCTCTGCTGTACTTCACCTTGACTCTCCCCTTTGTCTCACTTTTGTTGTGTCATCATCTTGCTGCGTGACTCACTTGCATGGGCATTAGCTCATCACGTGGGCACTGGCTCACCATACACTGGCTCGCCACGCAAGCACTGGCTCACCACACAGGCACTCACATGGGCACTCGGCTCACCTCGTGGGCACCACACGAGCACTTGGCTTGCCACATGGGCACCCACGTAGGCACTCACCTTGCCATGTGGGTCTTGGCTCACCATGCGGGCACTTGGCTCACTGCATGAGCACTTGGCTCACCACATAGGCACACTTTTTCTTCCTTTTCACAGGAGACCCCAGAAATTGAACCTGGGTCCTCCCATATGGCAGGCAGAGGCCTTATCACTTGAGCCACATCCGCTTCCCTTTGGAGGTTTTTTAAGACTCACTTATACTCTTCTTATGAGAGATTTTCCCCACTAGTGGATTTCAGCTGCCTAGAATTTATAATCTTAGTTTATACCATTCTTATTTTTGGTCCATACATAACTTTTTTTTAAAGTTTTTTTTTTCATAACATGACGTACACATGCAAATCCTCCATCCACAACAAAAGCTAGGATCATGACAATCCCCTGTGTTAAGCTATATGGTGCCACCATTCCCACTCCCCCACTGGAAATGAACGTCATTCTGAACCTCATGCTCATCATATATTTTTTGCTTTCTTTTCATATGTTTTTAGTGTATCTACATTATTTTCCTGGAAAGTAATTACTTCTTTACAACATGATAAGAAGGATACTCTGCTGTACATAATCACATAGAATTTATTTCTTCTGTTGATAATCGATTACTGAGACTCATCCATATTGTTAGGTGTCATTGCTACAGAATACTCCATTGAATGAATAGCACAAGTTTCTTTCATCCACTGTCCCACAGATGAGAAGTTGTTGTTGCCAGGCTTTGACTTTTGTGAACAGTGCTGCTACGACTGTTCTGGTGCATTCTTCCTGACATCCCAAAGCAAGAGTTCCTTTTAGTCTATAGATCTAGAAGGGAAATCTCCTGAAAGTTTTGCTTGCATTTTGAGAGCTCTGAGACCAAAGCTAGTATGAGGGACAGCTGGGCATATTGTCGAAGGAGCTGATTTGAATCAGGTGGGCATGGTTGAGGTGGGAGGGCTAAACTAGTTGGGGAGGCAGGTAGACGTGACCAGTGAGTTGAGCCCTAGTGGCAAGGGTTCAGCCATTGCGAAGGGCTTATTGCAAGACAGAATAGAGTTAAGGATTTCCATTCTAAAGCATTCAGCATGAAGAAACAGACACTCTTAAGCAAAGAGTCACTGGAGCAGTGAGGGCTGGCGGTATTTTGGAGGCAAGCCTCCATGGACAGATATTCCATTGATCATGTAACCACTCATCCCTCTCATTTCTCAACCGACAGACTGGAACAGGACTTTATCAGAATCTCCTATCAGTCTGACATACTGAGCACTAGGAAAGATGAAGCTCACTCACCATTTGTAGAGTACTTTCATTCTGGTTTTATTTAGTCCCAGTCCCAGTAGAAATGCAGATTCTCCAGTACTCCTAGCTAGGAAGGTGTCCAGGAGGCCCCATATTAACCATCTCATCCTCAAGACTGTATTGCCAGGACACCAATGAGTAAGGATTTTTCTTTGCAGGGATTCAGTCTCCCCATCTGTCTCCCATTAGAAGCAGCATCTGCAGCATCAAGGGCATGATACTGCATGAGCAAAGGCAGCAGGTGCTGCTCCTCAGTGCAGAGAAAACACATCTGGACCTGAGCACATCCTGCCCAACACCTTCCTGCTCACCTCCCCCAATCTGAGGAAGTGTCCTGATTTGTCTTTTGTGGACCCCAGAAAATTATGTTCTTAAGCTAATCCATTTCTGTGCAGTATAAATGGGGCTTTTGATTAGGTTCAGTTAAGGGATCTTTCATTAGATCACTTTTAATTAGATTGCTTTAGGGGCTTTGATTGGACTACACCAATGAGCATGACCCAGGTTAGGTCTCCACCCTTTTACTCAAAGAGACACACAGAGAGAGCTGTCATTTGATCCTGCCACGTGAGAGAAAGGAGAAAGCAGAGAGAGAGGACTCCAGGTCTCCTACAGTTGCAGAGACAGAGAAGAGCCAAGAGGCTCAAAGAAAGAAGTGGAGGGAGAGATGCCTGATCACCCACAACTGAGCTCAAGGGGAAAGCAGAGAAAGACCAGCAGACCCGCCATCTTGCCTTGCCATGTGACAGGATGCCAGGATCACCAGTAGCCGATTTTTGTGAGAAGGCATTGATTTGGACATATTACAGGCTCAGAACTGTAAGATTTTCCTCTAATAAGATTCCCATTATAAAAACACCAGCCCATTTCTGGTACTTTGCAGCCCTGGGGCAAGCTAAGGCTAGAAGTTTGCTGTGATCACAGTCACTACTGATGCTACCATAACTCCATTCCATCCTTACACTTTAAACAACCCCCTGCAATCTGAGAGCTTATTTCCTCCCAATTGGGGTAGGAGACAGTAGTGTGGGGAGGGAAGGGGAGATAGAAGGAAAGGGACTCCATGAATCTGGAAACCATGATTCTCTGGGAGAGACAATCAAAAAAAGTGTGGTCACAGCTTCTATAAAAGGAAACACATTGGGAAGCAGTTGTGGCTCAACCCCTTGGACTCCTGCCTACCACAGGGGAGATCCCAGTGCCTTCTAAAAAAAGACAAGCAGATGCCACCTCCTACTGCAAAGAGCTAGATCCCATCCCTGCCACAACAAGCAGAGGTCACAAGCCAGCAGACACCACAGCCTGTGGGAAGCAGATGTGGCTCAGTCCGTTGGGCACTTGCCTCTCATGTGGGATGTCCCAGGTTCAGTTCCCAGTGCCACCTGGAGAAGGTGAGCAAACAATGAGCAGGCAGATGAAAGAATCATCCGGGGGAGGTGGGGATAAATAAGGAAAATTAAAGCAAATAAAATAAATCTTTAAAAAACAAAGGAAACACATTTCAGTATTTGTAGCTTTCCCTCCCCTGTTCTTCTGTGCCCTCTATCCTTTCTTGGTCCCATCATTCTCACACCCACTGCCTTACCTGAGCAGTCAGAGTGGCAGAAGTGAATGATAGTTTCCCAGAAGACCCCCTTGGAGCAGTGATGACCCCACCATGACATGGTCTCAGAAGGGCAGATCCACTCTGTCAGCTCTGAGAAATTAGAATGAAACTGAGGACAGCACTAGCAGACCTGTGGATGTGTTATCCCAAAAAAGAAGAGATTGGGCTTGTGGGTACTTTGCCAAGCAGGAGAAGAGGTCCCAGGGCCCTTGACTGTCTGACCAGGTGGAAATGGAGGGTTTTGGAAGCTGGGAAGCTGAGGATGGGGGAAGGAAGGTCAGAGCTGCTAAGAAGATGTTGAACTTAACTGACTAGAGGAAACTCAAGGCTTCTGGGCTGTACCCTGTGATGACAATCACTGTGGGATGGCCCCTGTAAGCCCTCCTGCCCAGCCCATTCTCCCCCATCCCTCATTCCACTCACTCCCTTTGGAGATGACATGGCATAGTTTTCTGTGAATTCAGGGAATGCTAAAATCTGGAGAGAACTTTATAGGTTACAGCATCCAGGTTCTGATCATACACTAGAGTAAAGGGGACTTGCCCAAAGTCACATGGTGGTTTAGGAGCAGAGAGAGGAAAAGGACCCAGACCATCCAGCCAGTGTGTCCTGTCCTACAGGCATACCTAAAGGACACACAAGTCAGTTTTGTTGTAGGACAAAGCACTACTTCCCACAACACAAAGAAAACTATTAGACATTGTATTTGTGTCTTAGGTGCTAAAGAGAGACCCACAAAAAGGAAATGAGCAGTCAGGTGTGAGAAAGAACATTAGGCAGAAGAATGGAGGTCTGAGTTTTGTTCCTTCTGCAAATATTTATTGGGTGCTAGCCTCATGCCGGACAGTAGGCTAGATTCAGTGGTAAACAAAGTTGTGGTCTGCCACCAAGTCACTGCCTTTCTTTGGCCAAGCTGGAGCTCTCTTTCTATGCCTCTGTGGCTCCAGGGATCTGGAGGTGAAAATCTTATAGTCTAATCGAGGGAAGGGGATTCAATGATCCAGGATTAATTGAACACACACTAAGTGCAGTCACTGCTAGAGGTGTTCTAAGTTTCAGTGGCATGGTGTTTTCAACTTTATGAGACAGAAATTGTTACCTCCAAAAAGGAGGAAGGCAGTGCTCCCAGAAGCTAAACAGCAAGATGTCCAGAGAGTTGGAGCATGTCAAACAAAGCCTGTCTGACTCCAAAACTTTGAGAACATTCTAACCCATCATGAGCAGTATTTATAGAAGTGCCAAGCACTTTGGAGAGTAAATTAATGGAATAAAGAAGTCTAACTGTTTTTTTGTATGGGGGGAGAGTGGTAGGGTGCGGTGACATCACAGAAGATCCTGTAAACAAGTCTCTGAGTGAGATACTTAATTGTTGCTGCCTTGAGTTCCTCCTTAAGCCCTGTCTTGAGCCTCCTGCTCCTCTCTCCATACACCTTTCAATTTGTGCTGTCGAAGTGCTTGACACCCACCGTGACTTACTCACCTATTATTTCACTTGATTATGTCAGCTATCCTGGAAGAAGAGGACCGGGAGATGTGTTAAAATATCATTATAGAGAATAGACTGGAACTCAGAAAGCTTTAGAACCTGCCTCAGGTCTTTCAGCTGGTTTATGTGGGATAGAGCTAGAGCCCAGGTCTCTGATGACCTAATCCAGAGCTCTTTCTCTTCACCAGGCGTGTTTAATAGCCCCACCCTGCATTTACCAACATACCTGGGGAACTTGCTCCTGTCCTATCCAGGCTCATGTGTCTACTCCAGAGACTCAGGTCTATGGAGGTACAGTGTGTCTATAAACTAAAGTGTTCAAATTCTACTTTTTGTGTTTGTTGTGTTTTTATTTTTAACACTTATTTTATTTATTTATTTCTCCCTACCCCTCACTGTTTTGCATTTGCTGTGACTGTGCTCATCTTGTTTTTAGGAGACACTGGAAAGTGAACCCAGGCCTTCCCATGTAGGAAGGAGGCACCTAATTGCTTAAGCCACCTCTGCTCCTTGCTTTGTTGTATCTCTCATTCTGTTTTCCTCCTTGTGTCTCTTGTTGCATCATCTTATTGTGTCATCTTGTTGCATCAGCTCACTGTGTCAGCTTGCTGTGCCAGCTCACTGCACCAGTTCACTGTCTTGCTCGTCTTCTTTACGAGGCACCAGAAACTGAACCTGGGATCTCCTGTGTGGTAAGTGGGAGCTCAATCTCTTGAACCACATCCGTTTCCCTCTACTTCTTTTTTTTTTTAATTTATTGAAGTATATTACACATATCTAAGTATACATAAACAATAAGTGTGTAGTAATAGCTGTGAACTTACAAAAGAAACATACATAACATCATACAGGGACATCATATCTCATTCCACTTTCCTCACTTCTTATTAATGATTTGTGGTAGATTGGAAAACATGACCACAGTAATTTGCAGCTTCTCTAATAAAAATGTAGAGCTGATTTCCCTAGTCCTTGAATCTACATGGGCCTTGCTTTGTGTGGAGGTGACATGGCACAAACTCCAAAGCCAAAACAACAAGTAGCCTTGCCACGCCTAACTTTGTGCTCTTGGAACCACGAGTCCACTATGCTTTGAAGAAGACCAGGCTGTCTTCCTGGGTGGCGAGAGACCAATGGAGAAAAGACGATGGGGAGAGAAAGGTCCAGTGGAGGTCCAGATGTGCTTGTCATGGCCCCTGGGATGAACCCTTCCAGCCCCAGCCGACTTCCATCCTGTTTTTGATTGTTATTATTTTTGTTTTGTTTTATCTTTAAGCTTTCTGGCAAAATGTGGTGCAAATTTCTCACTGTGGCTCAACTGTTTTCTAGCTGAGTGACCTCAACAAAGTCATTTCATCTCTTTGAGCCTTTATTTTCTTAAATGTATCACTATCCATAATAAGACTATTTACTTCATGGAGTAGTTATGAAAACTTAATGAGATAATGTGTGTGATACTAATTTATAAACTACTAAAAACACAGTAGGAAAAAATAAGTCTGGCACTACCACGGCATCCAGAATCCCCTCTACGATCACAGAACCAGGACTTGTAAGATTTTGTGATTTACTAACACCACTGCTGGAAGGAAAATGAGAATTCACAGCCAGAAACTGGTATGCCTAAAATCCTTAACATATCAAAATGATGGACTTTTATGCATGCTTGAGAATAACCTGAGAGCCTCTCCAAGGACTGTCTTGTGGTCAGCAGGGACGGTGGCACATTCTAACATTCAGGTAGGGTAAAGGTGACCTACTAAAAAGGGAAAGGATATAAATTGGCAAATATCAAAACAACCATTTGGAAGGGAAAAGGATACTAACAGAATGCATTTGAAGTGGTTCACAATGTTTGTCCAGCAGAACATTAGCCATCTCTCACATGATGACAATTTAATTTTTTCCTATCTACTGATATATAGCACTGTCTTATTATGGAGGAGCTGATTTCTTAATCATATCTTTATTCTCTCCAGTCCATTCTTTGTCCCAAGGAAGCAGGAAACATCCAAGTGTTCCTGCAGAGTCGATCTTGTCAAGCAGCAGAATTAGAAGCAGATCCCATTGAACAGCAATCCTTTTCTCCCAGAAGCCATCTAGCCCAATTCCTGGTTTTACAGGTGAAGAGAGGGTACATACGTTACCCATATTCACCTTGCAAGCTAGTAAGAAATAGTTTCAAAAGTGGGGAGTGCAACCATGGACAAAATAAACATTAATTTTGTAGTAGTGGAAGAACATGTGACATTGACATCAAGACAGTGGTTACCAGAGGCTCTGAGAGGAGAGGAGGGAATAATAAGTGGAACACGGGGCATTGGAATTAAGTGTAAACCAGGATGCAAACTATAGACCTTGGTTAACAGCAATGCTTCAATGTTTATCCATCAATTGTTAACGAAAGTATCACGCTAATGTAAGATGTTATTAATAGGGGAAGATGTGAGAGATGGAGGGGTGGAGTGTATGGGAATCCCTTATACTTCTGATGTAACTTTCATGTAATCTAAAACCTCTTTAAAAATTAAGTTTATGCTGGCCTGTATCAGTCACTGTAATGTCATTCAGAACAATTCCAATGTCTCATCATATATTTTATCAAAACCTACAAAAATGAGCGGTGCAGAGTTTAAGACAAATGCAAACTATAGTCCATGGTTAGTAGCAATGCCTCAATATGTGTTCATCAATTGGAACAAATGTACCACACTAATGAAAGATCTTGGTAATGGGGAAAAGTGTGTGGGGGTGGGTGGGCATATGGAAACCCCCTCCCCCATATTTTTGATATATCATTTATGTAATCTAAAGCTTCTTTGAAAATAAAATAAAATAATTTAAAAATAAGGTTTAGTATATGGAAAATAACCTAAGTTTTGCCTTGAGTCTGCTGCTCTGCTGGACCACTTTTTAAGAAGGGAGAATATCCACACCACTAGGATTCCCAGTTTGGTGGGGGGGAAAAAGAGCAGGAATACAATTCAGGTAGAATTAGGACCTGTCATTTCCTAACCAATTACTGCCTTGATTCTGTGAGCTTTTGTCTAGGAAGGCAGCCGAACACTGTTTATGGTGAGAATGACTAATTTCATACACAGTTTAACTAGGTGGTTCAATCAAACTGCTCTTTCCTATGAAATTTGATGGTGGGAAATGATTACCATATAAAAAAGGTTTCCCTCCATTTGATTGAGTGATTTCTATAAAGCATCTATAGCATAATTTCATGGCTGTAAACGTTAATTTTGTAACAGCCAACTGTAAGTGGGTTCCACACAAGAAAGCAGAGCCCTCTCTACCACAGATTGCGCCTCTCTGGCGTGGCGCAGGGTGGAGGAGGGGAAGTAGTAGGAAGGGAGACAAATGAGCTGGGACGGAAGAATGGATTGAATCTCACTTGAATGTGAACGTGCAGATAAAAGTTTAAGTTTCTGCTCTGAAAACTCCTGCAGTAAGAAACAATAAATTGCAACGCTGATTCGCTTCTATAAGTAAGGAGGAACTGCGAATACAGACTGAGCTGGGGTCCTTCAGTTTATTTATAAAGGGAAAAATTGTGCTTTGGATCACCCAGGGAAGCTCACTGCATTAAGGATGGCAGCATTTGCTGCAGCTTCCCTACTGGCTATCATCTCCTTGGAGCCTCTGGACCTTTTATGAGAGATACCCCGAAACCTCGGGGCCCAGGAGTGTCCCTGCCATCTAGTGTTCTTGGCTCTAAGGCTGTAGAGGGTGATTCCGAGTAGCTCTTTGGCCTTGATAGTGAATCATCATACTCAATCCCACTCTCTCTCCCCATTTCCCTTCTGCTGCCTTTCAAATACTCAGGTAGCTCACCAGGAAAGATTTGGGTGGGAAGTTCTGAGTCACGTAGCTAATTTTGCCCAAAGACAATTAACTAACTTCTAAGGGTATTTTTTTGTTACACACACACACACATTAACATACATATATATACACAAATAACACACCCCCCCACAGACATACACACATGCACTTACCAGGAGGAGACTCAGGCAAAGAGATACCAAAAATACTCAGGCGCGTGGCTTTTGAACTGAGTGTTAGACTTCTCTCTCTCCTTCTAGTCCCCCGGCTCAAAGCTCTTCTTTAGCTCAATGGGGGCAGAGAGCTAGTGAATCCAGGATGCATACAAAGCAGCACTGAGAAGCCCTGGCTCTAAATTATCTCCTCACCACTATTAGTAATGCCGCCATAAGCAGCTCAGTCATTTGAGTTTAAGAGGATTTTTAGTTTGGAAGAATTCTTTTTCAAATTGCAAACATCCCTGGGAGAAGTAAAAATGGTAAGCCTCTTCTCAGTTAATTCCAGGACCCTGAAGAATGAAACCCAAGACAAAGGCGTGCTTGTGGGGTTGTGAGAAGGTGAATCTGGAAGAGATGCCATATAATAAGAAGGGCCAGCGCAAGTGCTGATAGGGGAGTTAGGGGACAACCAGGGAGCTTTCTTCTTGCTTTTACAAGGACTTGTCTTAAGCCAAGCTCTTTTTTATCTTTTGATGACTTACCAAGAGACATACATTGTCACCCCAGAGGGGGAAGGATCTAGAGACCAACACTAGGTGGCCTGCAGATGCTAGTGTCCCAGGCACACCTGCTCCACACCTGTACTCTGAGCCTTCACCAAACTGGAGAGCAGGATGCGCAGAAGAGCAGTCGATGATGTTCAGCCCCAGTTCCCATTGGTGGTTCAGAGCCAGCCGACGAGGGGCTGATTATACTCAGTGGCTTCCAGCAATGATGGCCACGCACTCTTCTAAGGAGCTCAAGGACACCCATCTGGAGTGCCCCGGATGGAGCTAGTGGGGCAGGAGTCATGTGACTCCCTCTCCTTGGTTTCCCCCTGACCTCCAAGACCTGTCATCAAGCTGTTTGATCAGAGGTGATGCTGCTGGGTCTTCCTGACTCATCTCTCCCCTTCCTCTGCTCTGAACAGAAAGACTCAAACCAGCTAAGTTCCAGCTTTGCTTGCTCCCGGGCCTCAACACACATCTGCAAACAAGGAAGGTTTTAAACCCTTCCGGCCTGCCTCTCCCCAATCCTCCTATCTCGCTCCTGGAATGTTATTGTTGGAAATGAATCGTGTAAACAAACATTTAAAAAAAAATCTACAGTAGCGCTAATTGAATCGTCTTGCCGCACAGTTATGGAGAAAAGAGGGTAATTTCCTGTCAGTTATTGAGCTATTTAGCAATTATTTCTTATCATTAGTTTGCAAATTCAAACAGCATCAAATTCTGTTTGCCAAGTTACAATAGCATGGCATCACAGGGCCCTCTCTGCAGAAGGCAGGCCTATTTATTCAGGTGTTCTTTCAGCTTTTATCTCAGTCCCCAACTCCCCTCCCTCCACGGCTGCCAGTCGAAGCAGCTTCTGCAGGAAGGGTCAGTGCCCTAGGGAGAGGCTGCCTAATGGGTGTTTATCTCTCTTTGGCACTCTCATTAGCTAATGGAGCATGCTGTTTCTCATGGGAGTGACAGCCCCACCAGGGAGCTGGGAGTTGGCACGTACATCTGCCACCCCTGGGATCAGGTCACCTGGCGGGGCCAGCTTCTACTAAATAGCTAGGATAGACATGGACGTGAGCATTCTATCTAGGCAACTTCCACAATCTGCTCTTCTGTCTATACTGAGATCTGTTTCCCCAAATCAAAAGGTGTTTCTTGGTTTCTTGAGCACTCAATGGCATGTGACACCTATGCCCAAGAATGCCACTGACCTAGCTCCTGTGTCTAGGAACGTAGGCATATAAGCTGCAAAAGAACATCAGCTCAAGAGCAGAGCAGTCAGTGGGCTGTCCTTTGGTGGGTGTGGGCCTAACACGTGGACATTAGGCAAATCTCACCAAAACTTCCACCTGCAACACTTGCTTCCAAGTGCAATTAGTTCAGCTGCTTCCGGAGGACTGCTTAGAGAGGAAAGAAGTCATAAAATACACATCTTCAAGTATCACCCACATCAATTCCCAACCATCGCATTGCCTTGATGATGGGGCTCTAAGAAGACCGCGGTCTGATTGAGCACAGTTTTCTGCCACCCACTGCCTTCTTGAATCACAAGGCAGCTGCCAGGTTACCTCATAAAGTCCTCTCTCTTCTCCAACACACTTACAACAGTTGTCCCCCAAAGACCAGCAAAATACTAACAACCTGCAAAGACTGAAGGTCGGAGAATTAGAAATGGAAACAAGGAAAAATGATAATGACGGTGGGTCAGTTCTTTTGGCTGACTGTATTATCTATTGCTATGTAACAAAATACCCCTATATTTACCACTCTAAAACAACTGATATTTGTTATCTCACCATTTCTGTGGGTCAGGAAGCTGAACATGGCTTAGTCAAGTGTTTCTGGCTCAGTATCTCTTATGGAATGGCGGTTTCAGTCCAGCTGGTAGACATGTGCATGTGGACAGGCCTCCAAACCTCATCCTGCAGGCTTCTTCAGAGCATGGCTCACAACCTGTCAGCTAACTTTTCCTAAGGAGAATAACCTGGGAGAGAGCAAGGAGGTGGCTGCAGTCATTCTGTCACCTAACCTTTCAAGTGACATCCCATCACTTTTTCCATATTCTATTGGTCAGAAGAGAGTTACAAGGTCCAGCTCACATTCGAGGGGCAGGGATTACCCAAGGGTGTGAAAACAGGAGGCAGGGATCACTGGGGCCATCTAGAGGCTGCCACCACTGACCTTCAAGAATTCAAAGTACCGCCAGATATTTCCCTCCTGTTTTCCTTCCTTTAAGTAATTAATTGAACAGTAATTCATTTTGTGCACATGTAATACTTTGTGGTAATTGCCTTGAGAACTGCAAGGACATGTTATAATAGAGCTCCTTCCTTCCCTTGAAGGTCCACATCCATGGGGAGATAGGCCAAGTCTATGTATAGCCAGGCAGAGGAATAAACAGTACTGCAGTGACCCCAAAGATAATTCTTTGGGGGAGATCAGGGAAATCTTCCTTTACTATTTCCACTTCACCAGTAAGTGGAAGGAAGGAAGAAAAGGAAAGGAGGAATGAAGGAAGAAAAGGTGGAGGGGAGGAAGGAGAGAGGGAAGGAAGGAGGGAGTCAGGGTTAACTTTTTAAATTTACCCCTTTCCTCAACAATATTTTAATGACTCTCCACTACACCAATAAATGATAACTTAGATTGGCACTCAAAGCTGTTGCATCTGTTTTTTCCATTATACTCCCCCCACCCCCCGTACTTCCTCTCCCACACACCTAAATGGTCAAGTAAATATTTAGTGGAACCAGGATTGTAATCCACACTTGCCAGCCTCTAAAGTTCATATGATTGCTATTGTACTACTGAGCTTCCCAAGTCAACATAATTTGGCAACTGGTTGGATATCGATAGGAAAAAAAAAACTATTTGAAGATCCCTCCAGAGTCTCCAATTGAAACAATCAGGAAATGGTAATATCAGTGCTTGAGGTAGTGAGGACAGCAAGAACAAGGTAATAAGGGGTTCTGTTTTGAACTTGCAACTTTGAGGTTCAGAGCAGGACCTTTGAAAGGTAAGGAACTATGGTGAGAATGGTAGCGGGAGATATTCAGAGTTGTCTATAGAAGTGGTAGGCATAGTTGAAATTCCCAATACTGACAAAAACCAAGATTGCTTACAGCTTACAAACCATATTTGTAAACCCCGTATGAGAGAGCATGGAAAGATTAAACATCAGAACTCTAGCTGGCTGTCGTCAGTCAGACATTGTTTAATGTGAAATAAAGGTAACCATGGAGAAATTATTTTTGAATAGCCAGGGGACTCTTTCTGGTAGAACTCAATTTGGAAGGGATTTTCTTCCCAACCAAAGACATGGAAATCTATATACAAGTTCAAGTCTCTTTGGTTGTTAGCCCCTAAGACGGTATCCTAGGATCCACACCTCTTAGTCTTCATAGTCTCATTTTTAAGTAAGGCCTCTCCTTACTGGACTTAGTGACTATGATGGCTTGAAGCTGGATGCACTCCAGAAAAATATGCTCTTAAAGTTAATCCATTCCTGTAGGGGTAAACCTATTGTAAGTAGGACCTTTTGATTAGGTTATTTTAGTTAAGGCATGGCCCAGGGTGGGTGTCTTAATCCTCTTACTGGAATCCTTTACGAGAGAATGAAATTCAGAGGAAGGGGAGAGAAAGCCATGGAAGCAAGGAGCTGAAAGCAACGAAATCTGGGAAAGCAGGGAGAGACCAGCAGATGTCACCAGGTGCCTTACTATGTGGCAGAGGAATCCAGGCTTGCCACCAACTGGTCTTCAGGTAGAAAGCATCACCTGATGATGCCTTGATTTGAACATTTCTCTCAGCCCCCAAACTGTAAGATTATAAGCTAATGCATTCCTTTTAAAAGCAGACCCATTTCATGGTGTCTGCTTGAGTGGCTTTAGCAAACAATGACTTGCTTATAACAAATAGAATGCATCAGAGGTGACAAACGTCACCTCTCTGGATCTCTCCCTCTGCTCTGAGGGAAGCTGGCTGCCCTGTGGAGAGACCCAAGCAGTGAGGAACTCCAGTCAGTCACCAAAGAGTGTCTGAGGCGTGCCGGCATCCTCTGCCAGCGAACCTTAGCCTGACTGTAGTCTGAGCCAACGCCTCAACTGCAGTCTGCACCCTCACTGAGCCAAAAGCATCCAGTTAAGTCATACCAGTGTCCCTGTCCCTAGGAAACTGAGAAGTAATACACGTCTATTGATACAAGCCACTCAGGTTTGGGTAATTTGTTGCAGAGCAATAGAAAACCTAACACACCACTTCAAACTCTTCAAAATGAGAGAAATCAAGCTACTCTCCGGTGTTGCAAACTGGAAGATGAAGCAGAACATCTTGGAGAATGCAAACTGAAATGGAATGAACATCTTCACACATCACATCAGCTTTGCACAAATGTGTATAGTAGCTGATCAAAATTAGGATACAGTTATGGAAATGTATTTTAATATCACAGACATCGCTAAATTTGGTCCTTGTGCCACTGAAGACAGAAAGATTGAGAATTCTCTACAATACACAATTTCAGTACCTGGAAGGCATGAATTAGCTCAAGACACGAACTGCGGTTGAAAAATGAAGCAAAGGATAGGATTCAACAAATAAGCTGGAGTAAATTTCCGTAGCTTTTCTGTAAAGATATTCCACAAAACCTCAAGTGAGAAGGCATTAGAAATCAACCAGAGTATGGCTGTTATTATATCTATGCATTAATTATAGTTTGTGGTGGGCATGGCAAGGATTCCAGAATTAACCCCAAACTTGTTCCCACTATGACATGAATTTCTAAACAGTAATCTGTTCAACAGGCCTGGGTCTGATATAAAAAGTAGCTAACCTGTCTATTAAAATGCCTGTGGTTTAGTTTCCTATGCTGTTTAAAGCAAACATGATAAAATGGTTTGGTATGGGAATTTACTAGATTACAGTTTTGAGGTCAAATGAAGGCATCATCAGGGTAATGCTTTCTTCACAGAGACCACCTGCTGGCAATCCTGGCTGTTCTGCCACACGGCAAGGAACATGGCATTGCCTGTTGGTCTTTCTCTTCCAAGTTTTATTGCTCTCAGTTTCTTGCTTCTGTGACTCTCATTCTCTCTCTCTCTCTTTCTCTCTCTCTCTCTTTCTCTCTCTCTCTCTCTTTCTCTCGCTCTCGCTCTCTCTCTCTCTCTCTCTCGCTCTCTCGCTCTTGCTCTCGCTCTCGCTCTCACTGTCACTCTCGCTCTGGCTCTTGCTCTGGCTCTAGCTCTCTCTGTGTATTCATTCCATTTATAAAGGATTCCAGTAAGAGGATTAAGAACCATCCTGAATGAGGTGGACCACACCTTAACTGAAGTAGCTTCATGGAAAGCTCCTTCTTACAATAGATGCACACCTGCAGGAGTGGATTAACTTTAAGAAGATGTTTTTCTGGAGGTTATTAATATATACAGCTTCAAACCACCACAGCTTGCTATGTGCCAGGCACTCTTGCAAGTGTTTTATATATCATGAGTGACCCCATGTGGTAAGTACCATTATCATCCCCATTTTGTAAATGAAGATACTGAGGCACAGAAAGTTTAAATAACTGGCACTGCAAAGTAGTGGAGCCAGGTTTGAACACAGGCAGCCTGGCTTCCAAATCCACATCGTTACCACTATACAACAATACATTTCTGGTGCACCTCTTCATGGAAAGGGCAAGGAAAGGGCTGGCAGTTGTTCCTTAGGATTGAGTCATGAAGGCAGAGAACAAGGGACACTTCTTAACCTTCCAGATAGTACTTCTGTTTGCCCCTCTAGATTTGCTCTTTTTGCCCTTGTCCACCCAGCTCTGCACCCTGGGAAGCTGACCTGTATGAACTGGCTTCTGGTTAGGTTTGGACAAGGGGAGGCACCACAGGCAGCCAAGTGGCCTCTCATGGCCCCAGGGCAGGTCTCCAGCTCTTTCCATCTTGACTTGTCAGGGATTGCTGCATCCTCTCTAGAAGGTCCGAGGTCCATCCTGGCAGCCCTGTCTGAGACTCACACTCTTTGGGACCCGCCAACTACTTGCTTGCCCATTGAGTCTGAGGCATGGTAAGCAATCCTGGTGGTTCTGCACTATCCCTCATGGGCTCCCCAGCCCTGTCCCCACCTTTGGATATGGCCCCCTTTATTAAATTCTCTTCTCCTGTCCAAGTGTATCAACTATCTTCTGCTGGCTACATCTTAGGGTTTGTCTACCAACTCCAGGAACCTTGCCTAGAGGTTTTGAGGGAAAATGAAGTTTCCAAAAGTAGCAGTCTTTGGTATCCCTGATTATCTTACAATTTCCCTGGGGTGTTGAGCTGAGCTCTTGTGGAGAGAGCCACCTGTAAGACCCCAGGGAAATGAGAGGCTGTACCACAAAACCAGAGGCAACAGTCAACCTAGCTGGAAGGAAGAGCACAATTGTTACTCAGAGGCACTTTTCAAACAAGCCCAGAGACCCTTAAATACAAAAGTTAACATTTGTAAGACTGCTTCTTCAGCTCTTTTACTGGAAAAGACTATAAGCCAGAGAATACTGTCATTGTAACCCATTTCCTGCGATTGCTCTCTGGCCTCTCATGGCCCCAGGAAAACTAGCCTCATATATATTCATGCTGTCAAAAGTAATTGTTCATTTGTATGAGGCATAGAAGTAAAATAACTCCTTTAGGAATACGGGTTAGGAAAATGGGTTACACATAGCTGGCAACTTAGAGTCAAAATTCTGGTGAACCAAAATAAACAGTTTCAGAAGAAAGCAAGCTAGATAGCTGGTGCTGTGGTAGAGAAGGGATTGAGGAGCCTTCCTGTTCACAGGAAGAAGGTAATATAACTCATCCCAGGCAACGCTAGAGGCTAAGAAGATGGATATTATCAGTTTGATTCACTCAGGAAACATTCAAATCCACTTTCTTGGTTTTATTCTGGAATTCATTTTTCTAGGCCAGGGCTTGGCAAATTACAACCCCTGGGCCAAATCTGGCTTACTGCCTATTTTTGTAAATAAAATTTTATTGCAACACAGCATATCCCTTCCTGTAAGCATTGTTTATGACTGCTCTCCACACTTTGAAGACAGATGTAAATAGCTGCAACTGAGGCTGGATGACCCCAAAAACCAAAATATTTACTATGAACTCCTTTACAGAAAAAGTTTGCTGTTCCTTAATCTAGGGTAACAACTCATTTTTTCCTGCCCTTCTTCAAATTCTGATTGCAAAATGCCATGCACTAACTTTTCATTTCTTCTTTCCCTTAGACACTTTGGAGATAGATAATCTGTATGATACTGGACTGAAACAATATAATATCAGAAATAGCAGGATGAAGGAGGATACACCTGTGGTGGCAGTGAGAGGACCTGTGTCCATCTGGACCAGAGGGGAATCGTTCACTTTAGCTCGACTGAATTGTCTCAAGAATCCCTTCAACCTCTGCAATTATGAGTGTGATGAATCTAGATTATGATAATATACAACCAGTGTTGTATATTAAGGAGAAAAATTAAAAGTCCCCTTTTTAAAGAATCCCTGAAACCATGGGATAATTGTTTCAAAATTTCGCCTTTCCAGATTAATCTCCCTAACCTCACATTTTGGCCTGTCAATCTCCTACCCAAGGCATTCAACAATTCCTCAGGCCTCATGATCTAGAGTCAAAGGATTGTTTGGGTAAAAATCACTACAAAGGAAAGCAAGTGGCAGAAATAGCCCCGCATTAGTATAATATTTACATAAAGTTTTGGAATATGAAAACTAATGTTACATATTTATAGAGACACATGCATTTGTGCAAATGGATGAGCATGGGAAAGATAAGCCCAGAATTCCAGGAAAGAGTACCTCTGGCTGGGAAAGGGAATATGATCTGCAGGGTATTTAGGGAGCTTCAACTGTAATTTGTAACCTTTTTATGGTGCATGTTGAATACACAGGTATCTCTATGTCATGTTATGTTATATTTTATATTATGCTATTGATTGCTTAATTTTAATTTTTTGAGTATGTGAGATATTTCTTTAAGAAAAATATTAGAGGTGGAGTGGGAATCACGATCCCAGGGTCCTCAGGATGGAGGAATAAAATATGGATTAGAGTAGAATTACTAGTATTCTCCTATAGAATTATCGTGACTCTAGCAATGGAAGAAATTATATCACTGATGTGGAGAGAGTGGCCACAGGAGTTGCTGAAGGCAGGGAGAGGGAAAAAGAGGTGTAATATGGGGGCATTTTTGGGACTTGGAGTTGTCCTGAATAATATTGCAGGGACAGATGTAGGACATTATGTAACCTGCCATAACCCACTGAATGGACTGGGAGAGAGTGTAAACTACAATGTAAACTATAATCCATATGGTGCAGCAGCGCTCCAAAAAGTATTCATCAAATTCAATGACTGTATCACACTAGTGAAAGAAGTGGCTGATGTGGGAGGAGTGGGGATGTGGAGAGTGGAGTGTATGGGAACCTCATATTTTTTAATGTAAAATTTGTGCAGTCTATGTATCTTAAAAAAAAAAAAGATTAAAAAAACTAAAAGAAAATAGGAGGAATTAGAAAAAGAAAATAATGAAATTAATGAATCTTTTAAAAGTAAAACAAATACATTTTTAAAATGATTGTAAAAAGTGAATAAAATAGAAACATGGAAAAACTGAAAGAAAAAAAAAAAGAAAAAATTAGTATAAAAAAAAACAACATAGTCACTCCTGCTTTTCTGTAAACTTTCCCACCTTGAGTATTTCCTTTGAGGCAGCTTTCCTCACACTGCTGTTCTACCTGCAACCCTTTTCCTCTGGTCCTCACCCTAAAGCCCTACCTATGCCATCACCTTCCCAGCACACAGTTATCTGCCTTTCCTCTGAGCACCTCTGGGGCTTGTTCTCAAAACCAGACTCTGGCTCCTAGAAAAGAAACTGTTTGCTGTTGTTGTTGTTGGTGTGTGTGTGTGCATGTCTTTGGTTTGGTTTTTGTGTATTGTTAAATTGGACCCAGAATGCAAACTCTTCAGGAGTAAGAGTTTGGTATAATTCCCACAAAGATTTTCTGCATAGAACTATAGTCGGATAGACATTTCCAAGGGTTTAAATTCTCACCAGAGTGTGGCCTGGTTCAAAGGGGTTCTGCACATCTGAGGCTCAGGGGCCATCGCTGCCCATGGACACCCACGGCTGTGTGCTGTCCTCCAGAGTTGACCTCTGGAGGGAACAACCCCAGCACAGAAGCTGCTTCCTGGAGCCTGCTGTGCTTTCTCTTCCTGAAAAAAAAAAAATCTCTGCAGGCAACTCTAGGGCAGGGGAGACAGCATCCCCATAGAGGCAGGTCCATTCCTGGCCTGGGGAGTGAAAGGTCTGAGGCTGCTGGAGTTTGAGAAAAGTTATAATTGCTTAGAAAGTACAAGTCTGCCTTCCTACTCCTGCCTTGGTTCTTCAGAATGTGGGCGAAAATTCATCTTCTGAAGCACCTGAATACATTCACAGCACACTCACAGCCATGGAGATGCTAACGGTATCTCTGACATGCTAACGTTAGGTCCATACATAGACTCAAAGGAAGAGAACACATTCTATGGTGAACCAAGTTATTTTTGTATCAAAAACCAGTTTTGTTTTGGAATGGACGGTTTGTCCCCAATACTGGGCAAATCACCAGAAGATACAAGAATGATAAAATTCAACTGGAAGAGAATGTCATGAGCTATCAGAATTGTGTTGCAAACCCACTCAACCATCCCCCCTCTGCCCATTGGCTGCCATACATCCAGCATTGGTCTGGCATAGATACTGAAAAGGATCTGTTGGATGGGAAATGACCTCTGCTTTCAGTTCCCAAAATAGATAACAGTATCTTTATATCTGTATAGATTGCATGTGATTAAGCCACTCAGGACTCAGGTGTACTTGTGTTCTTGGCATATATGTGTTGAGTAATTGGTGACATCAGTTATAATTCTTCCCAGATGTAACATTAGGGTGAACCACTCCAGATGATGGCAAAATTGATTGGTTATGTTCAATAATAGATGGACTTTGGTCTTTATCTCTGGGCAACATCAGTATTCATTTGTCAATTTTTGCTTACATTGGTTGATCACGAAACTCGTTTACACAATTAAACTTCAATAATTTTCAGTTCTGATTAACAAATCCATCTTTAAAGAGCATTTAAGCAAAAGTATTCATTTGTGCCTGCATATAGTAACTTCTTATTAAATATCCTGAAAGGACAGAGAAGGTATAAGGAAAAGCTTTCATGATGAGTAAATGTAATTATAATTTACTATTAGAAGTGAAGTCCATCTAAACTCTTAGAAGAAAATGTACAGTTTTATCTATATAACATTACCATTGTATTTCTAGCTCACCTACAATCTAGGATAGAAAACTTAGAGTGAAAAATTTCAAACTTCACTCAGAATTCGAGACGATCTTGTATAAACAGCAGGAACAGGTAGGTTCATGCAAACAGGCACATATATTGGCAAGCTGACATGTACAAATATAGATGCCATCTAAAGAGCACTGTGAGGAGGGAACCATGTCAAAGCTGATAAATTATTCATCACTTGCTCTGCAGAGTGAACACTATCAGGTAATGATCTGTAATTATTAATAAATAATTTAAGCTTTAATAGCTCTGAAATGAAATGCTTAATTGCATCACAACATAATTAATGGAATTAGCTGCAATGTTTAAAATGAGAAATTTTTTCTTCAATCTTTCTTTTCCGCATTTTCTTTCCTCCAAAGGCTGGTAACCCAGAGGATAAATAGGGCAATTAAACTAAACTAAACCAAATAGTATGTGTGTGTGTGTTAGTGTGGGAGTATATGTATAGGTTTGTTCTGTATCTCTAAATATCCTAGGTATTCTAGAAAAAGCAGAGTGGGCTTCCCTGACCACCCCTGACAGCAGCCCCAGCAGTGGTTTCCCCTCAGGTTGGTGCAATGTTTAATTCAGTAAATACTGAGCACATGACAGTGGACAAGGCCTTTGGCAGGAACAGGGTGGGGGTACCTACAAACAAAAATAAGATGAACTCCTGGCCCTTTGGGGTTTATGGTATCCTGGGACAATAGTTTTATATCATAAGATGCAAAATACAGACTGCAGTTTACAAACTTGTTGGTAAAACTGGAAAAGGAAGAAACCAGGCTTGTGAAGACAAAGATGAGGGAGTACCAAAGTGAAGCTTTCTGGACATCAATGCTCTTTAGGACCCCAGGCTCACTCAGCACCTGGCTCTATCCACATTGTCACTGCAAGGTCCAGAGCAGTTCACAAAACTCTGGATGCACCCACACTGTCATCGGGCTTCCGGGTGCTTTTTGGGGGAAGGGGAGGTTGTAGCCTGGTTTCTCTCCTCTTTTTTACTATCTGCTCCCAAAACTTAGAGGCTCTTAAGCCTTATCAAGCCTAGAAATGAAGAAGCACTAAGAAGATGCAGATTTGGGGATTGGGTTGGGTGCTTACTGGGAATGCATTCTCCAAAAAGTGGTAAGCTTGGAGAAGAACCAGTTTGGCATGGGCAAGCACAGACAGAAGAGCAAGACTTCACCTGGGTCAGGTAGAAGGAAAGTAAGGGCCACAGGTCCAGAAGGATAGTAAGTGTGTTCAGGGTAGAGATCCAGAGGAGGCTGGAGAGGTTGGCTAGAGACTTTTAAATCTGTCATCCACATCTACCAAGTTCTGTGTAGACATCTTGGTACTTTACAAATAATTATTCATTTGATCTCTTATGATCCTGTGAAGGAGATACTGTCATTATTTCCATTTTATAGAAGAGGAAACTGAAGCACCAAACTTTTATGTATTTTGACCAAGGTGTACAGTTAGTTAGTCCTGGACATAGGATTTTAATCCCTTAAGTCTGGTTCCAGAGTCTACATTACTGTCTTCTGTACTCTTCTGAGTTATGCTTAATCTCAGTTTACAGAGGAGAAAATGTAAGCTTAGGTTTAAAGGCGTGTATCTATGTATCTCTACCAAACAGTTACTTGGTCCCAATTCTTCACTCCCTTGTGGTCATATTGCAAATCCCCCCTCATTCCGGGGCATCAGAGTAGAAGGAATGTTCTTCCCTCTCTCTAGTGTTTGGGTGCAGAATGTGCCTTGCTTTGACAAATAGATGTTAGCGAATGTGAATGGAATAAAGGTTTGAAATGTGCTGTGTGTTTGGGCTTACTCTCTTGTGTCCCTGATTTCCTCCATAAGTAAACTATTCCTCAGGCAGCCACTAGTTTGAGAAAGTTGAAAGACAGGTAGGGCAGACCTGCACCCAGTCTTCTTCTTGAAGCCAGACCTAGCCAAGCACAGCAGAGTCTAGTGGAACTCCATGTCCTGCAGATTTGTATCCTGAAGCAGAGCTACACTAGCTGACCTGATGAGTGTGGGAATAGAAGCATATTGTTGTATGCTATTGAGATGTTATGGTTGTTTGTAGGTAGCATTATTGAGACAGGAGCTGACTAATACAGCTCCCTTATCCCACCCTAAGGAAGTTTGGATAGGGGCTCTTGTTTTTGTCAATATTTCTTACAGTACCATCCAAAGGCAGCTTCAAGTCAATTTCCCAAGCCCTTATTCCAAACAGATGGCTCCCCCCAGGCACTTGGTGAAGACAGAAAGTGAGCAGTTAGAAAAGCTGGAATAAAAATCCTTTTCTGACTCAGTCACTGAATTAGAGAGCCCATCAAATATGAATGAACCTATGCCCAAGTCCCCAGCTGAAAGTGCCTGCCAATGGCTGCAGGCAATGGCCCTCTGTCTCTGATTCATCCATACAAACTCTGAGTTGGCCACTCCTGCTGTTCCTTCTTTCACCTCTTGTTTCTCCAATAGCTTATGTGTGGCTCTATGCCTTGACTCCCATTCTTCATCTAGTCTTGAAACACGGATAACTTGATTTGATATTACTTTTCCATCTCTGGTCTTGGGACCTCCTCTGGGTCACAGCTTCCAGGAGCCGCCTTTAGCCTAGACACACTTAATTCTCAGGTAAGAAGCTCTCTTGTCTATGCAACCTGTCCTGACTTGGCCCTTAATCCCCCATCTCATGAAGAAGATCAGATATCCCGAGCACAGAAACAAGCCCAGCTCACACTCAACTCTATGCAGAGTGGTTCACACATACACCAAAATCAAACTGATCATCTATATATGGTTGTAGCAGTTTGATATTATTGATGAATTCCAAAAAGAAATATTGAATTATATTTGTAATCTGATCTGTACCTGGGCATGACTGAGTTAAATTAGGGAACTGTGTCCCCACCCCTTGATGGGTGGGGGCCCACAGATAAAAGGCATGGCAAGGAACAGAGTTGAGGGTTTTTGATGTTGGAGTTTTGCTGTTGGAGTATGATACTGAAGCCTTAAGCCAGAGCCCTGGAAAGTAATCTCACAGAGGAAAGAGAAGCCAGCCCCAGGAAGAAGCAAGCCCTGGAAAGAAAGGAAATTTGAACCCAGAAAAAAGCAAGACCTTGGAAGGGAAGAACCCAGGAAGCCTGAACCCTCATAGCCATTGGCAGTCTTCTTGCTCCAACACGTGGAAATAGACTTTGGTAAGGGAAGTGACTTATGCTTTATGGCCTGATAACTGTAAGCTCCTACCCTAAATAAATACCCTTTATAATGACCAGCAGATTTCTGGTATTTTGCATCAGCACCCCTTCGTCTGACTAATACAATGGTCAAAGGGTCGTGTTGTCCTTTTGGCAACAATGAGGTGGAGCTGTTTGGGAAGATCCAAGGAGAAAACCTAACTCTGCAGATATTGCAGGGACTGAAGAGATCTGTTGTGGTGAGGAGCTGGCAGCTATAAAAAAAATCAGAAGGCTGGATGAGAAGTGTAGAAGACCAGGGGAAGGGCAGGCTTGGCATTTACTAAACAGGACTGGGAACCTTGCCTCTATTGCCCAGTGGGTGAGGGTGTTCTGGCTAGAGAAGGCCTGTCCAAGACTATGAGAAACCACATTGTTGCAAAGGTCTTGCTAGCCCTCTTCACTTCTTCAAACTGGCCACTTCACCTTGGCTGATGAATGCAGTCGATCCGAATGAGTCAGACCATCTCTAGAGGCATCCTCCTGTCCCATTCTTGTCACACCCGGTCTGAACACCCTGTTGCTTTCAGCATGGCTGAGATGATTTTCTCATATTACCATACCCTCTTATATTTATATTTATAGTACAGTGCTCAATCATCTTAATTCAAGCTTTTAGTGCTAAAAGGTAAAAGAGGTTATTGGATTTCTCTTCCTCTGTACAAGTCAGAAGCATATTTCCCTTCTCCTTTCCAGGCATCAATAAATTATTATTACTATTATTACTATGAAGGAAAAATACTATCTGGGCCTAAGTTTATATCTAATTTAAGGTATGCTTTAAACATGTGATATGCATTATTGTACAAGATCTTATTTACTCTCTCTGATTTGTATAAAATAAGCTATTGGAGGGTAGGTGGGATTTCTTCAGTGTTATCCCAAGAACAGGAAAGAATTTAGAATTTACTCTTCTGCTTTTATCATATATTATTAGTTCAATGAATGCAGTTATTGCTATCCTGGCCCTATTAGGCTACAATTACTTATATGAACAAATAAAACCACAGTATGCCAGAACTAGACCTTAGAGAGACTCTTGGCCAAAACCTGCATTTAATGGTGAGGAAACTGAGGCCCAGAAAGGGAAAGTATTTCCTACTTTAGAATCTAGACCGGAATCCTACAGGGCCTCTTTTTCCATGGAGAGGTGGATAATATAGTGATTAGGAACCTGAGATATGGAGGCAGATTAGGTTTGCATTCCACCTCTGATAACCCACTAGCCTTGGGCAATTTATATAACCTCTCTAAACCTCAGGCTTCCCGTCTCTAAAACAGGGATAAAATAACATTCCCTTAGAGGAATATTGTGATATTTAAATAAAATAATCCATTTAAAAATCTGCATTATACTTTATAAGTCATATAGTAACATCTAATAATGTTAGTTGCTTATATATAACCTATAATATGACCAGCGAAGAGGGACCAAGATGGTAAGGGAAATGAAACCATACCTAAAACACAAGAGTTAAACAAACAAAAATACAACCTAGAGAGATTTAGCCTCAAGATAAGACACAACAAGAAGAGAACACCTCTCCTAAGCATTTTAGGAATTTTCTGTGCATATGGGATTTATTCTCTTGGCTCCAGAGCCCTGAATTGATACAAACTTTGACTATGTATTTGACTATGTTGTTCAATGTTCAAAAACCTTGGAGAATGCCTTGTTATCTACAGGATCCCATTCACAAGTCATCCTTGATCTTTTGTGATTTGGCCCTTGCAATTATTTCCAACCTTAGTTCCTATGAATCACCTTCATAAACTCCATGTATGGACTAGACAGAAGGATTTACTGTTGCTTATACCACCTATGATTTCTTCCTTCCTCATCTTTAGCTGTCCCATTTGCTCTTCATTCTGATCATTTCCATTTAACAAAAATCTCATTCCCCTGGCCAAGGCTCTGAACAACATAGCTGGAAAAGATTTTGTACTCATCAATCTCCCATAAAATTCATACTTTTAAAAAATGACTCTTAGACCTTTGTGTCTCAAGTTATGTAAGTTCCATGCCCCACCAGTCTGTGAATATGAAGACAGGTTCTGGATCTGATCCCCTCCCCCTCGTTCCCAGTAGTGCCTGGCATGGTGCCACAGGAACCGTGGAAGTTCTTGGAGTCAGTTAGAGCTGCATTCCCATATGGCTATTCCACTGACAAACTTTGGACTGGGGGCTTTTCCTTAACCTCCCTAGCCTGACCCTGCTCTATGAAATGGAAGTAATGGAATCTACTGCTGGATTTGCCTTTACTTCAAGTGAATTCCTGCCTTGCCTCCCACAGCAACCTGAACACACTCCTAGCTAAGGCCTCTTCCCTCAGTAGCTCTCTCCTCTGCCACCATGACAAACTGGGCAGAGGTGTATCTCTTGTATAGCAACACAGTCATTCTTCTTCCTTAAGGTCTTGGCCAGAGTTAGATGCGAACAGATTATTCACACAATGTTCCTCCAGGTCTACCTTACACTCAACCATGCACAAACCCTACTAGAGGTGAATGAAGCAGAAAAAGGAAAAAGAAAAGATTGAATTGTTTGCTCTTCTTTGGGAAAACTCAACTCTACATGTAGGAAGACCTAATTTTATGTCCTTTAGCATCCCTCTATACACATTTATACAGACCCTTCATTAGGAAAGAAAGTCTGACTTGAGGATCTTCTTTATCATGGAACTAATGCAAATATTGAATGAGAGATAATTAATGCAAAATAACTTCACAGTGGTATCAAGAAATTCAAATAATGTTAATTCTCCTCCTTACTTAATAGCAAGCATTTAATAAATGTATCTTACATAAATGAACTTATGACTGGTTATTGAAAATGTATTAGAACCAAAGGTTAGAAGTTACATGAAATCAGATTCAGTTTAATACTGGGAGATTTGCTAAAAAAAACAAAAATAAAAAAGACACAGTCCCCATATGAGTAGACTACTCTGAACCAAATAAGTAACGCATTAGAGGTATTCAGGGAAAAGCCAACTAACTACTTGTCAGCCATAGTATAGCAGATGAACACGTTTTGAAAGTGATGTTGGGTTGATGTTCCACTTCTGGGATTCTTGGATTTGGACAGTGAAATAGGCATGGGTCATCCAGGGACCAAGGCTCAGTCAACAAGTGAGCATCTCTAGGGCTATATTTGTTTTGTTTGCCCTTCCCATGTACCAAATCTCTAATTACTGGTTCTCCTAAAGCCTTAACTCTAGCCATACTTACCTTTTCTTCTCTAAGAGCTAATTGTACTTTTTGGTTCTATGCATTTGCCCTACCTGATGTGCACTGCATGTTACTTTTGACCAATCTTATTCTACTTATTATTGAAGATCCAGGTAAAGTTCAATCTCCTCTATGAAGCTTTCTCTTATTACACATCCTGAAGTCACCCATTGTGCTCTGAAATCCTATAACATTATGTCTTCCAAATATGTCCATTCAGGGAAATGGATTGACTCAAGCAATTGGGCTCCTGTCTACCATTTGGGAGGTTCAGGCTTCAATTCCTAGGGCCTCCTGGTGAAGGCAATCTGGCCCATGTAGCAAGCTGGCCCAAGCAGAGAGCTGGCCCACATGGTGTCCTGGCCCATGTGGAGTGCTGGCTATCACAGCAAGCTGGCCTGAGTGGAAAGCTGGCACAACAAGATGACACAACAAAAAGAGACACAGAGGAGAGAGACAATAAGAGATTAGCAGACCAGGGAGATGAGGTGGCACAAGAGATTGAGCATCTCTCTCTTGCTCCAGAAGGTCCCAGAATCAGTTCCCAGTGTCACCTAAAGAGAAGACAAGCAGACACAGAAGAATGCACAGCAAATGGACACAGAGAGCAGACAATGATGGGAGGGTGATAAATCTTTTAAAAAATATGTGCAGTTATTTTAGATATATACATCTCACTTTAACCTCATAATAGACCTCCAATGAAAGTGTTATCATTCCCATTAAAAACAAAAACAAAAACAAAAAACAGCTACCCCCGTGGAATTCCTCAATCATTGCTCCCATAAAAGGTAGAAAAACAAAATGAACAAATAACAAACTAAACACATCCATTACCTGACCGCTTCTCACCAAGCCACCATTAACATTTCCTCCCTGGTTTATTACAATACTTCCCTACGGGTTCCCTTGTTTCACCTCTGCCTCCCCATGGGCTAAATTCTCTATCAATTGCCAGAATAATCCTTTTAGAACTTACGTATGGTCATGACACTGTTTTGCTCAATACCTTGCAATGATTTCTCATTTCATTTGAAGTAAAAGTCATAGCCTTTTTTTGTAATCTACAGGACCAAAAATGCCCTGTCCCTTGGTTACCTTATAGACCTCTTCTACTGCTATGCCCCTGCTCTGGTTTCAGTGGCCTCCTTGAAGAGTCTCCTTTAAAACCTTGAATTGGTTGCTATCTCTAACTAGACACTCTTTTTCAGGGTTATCCCAAAAACAGGATAGGATTTGGAATTCACTACCCCACCTTTCTCACGCAATATTGCTTCAATGAATGCAATCACTGCTACCCTGACCCTATTAGCCTGCAATTAGGATCCATAAAGCCATGCTTGGCTGCTCTCTCCACCCATGGTAATAGTCCCCACTTCTTTCAAGTCTTTGATCAGCTGTCACTTCAAAATGGAGCTACCCTGGCCACTCCCCATATTTAAAATTTCAATCCACCACCAGGGAGACCCTTTTTTTGCAGCACTTTTCACCTTATGTTACACTGTTAAACTTATTAAGTATAGTTTTATTATTTAAATTCTTTATTAAATTTATTTCATTATTTAAGTTTTTATATTTCTAAGTCTACTTTTCCTTAATAGTTCTTAAAGGGTAGGAATGCTCTCCTATGGATCTTTTAGTGTGTATCATAATTTCTTGAACTTAGTAGAAGCTGAAGATTTACTGTTAAGATCGTCCCACATGAACAAGATGGGTGTTTGAGGTGGATGGTTTGAGGAGGCAAGGCTCATTTTCTGGGACTTTGGTAGGAAAGTAATGCCATCTTTTTGAGTCAGCATTTACTGAATACCAACTGTTAACAGATTTCTGTTTCAGGCTCTAATACGTAGGGTGTTGGGTGTGTGTGTGTTTGGAGCCGGGGGGTGGGGGGGGGGGTGGGTATATAGGATAAGGTACATCTAGGGCAGGCTTCTATGGAATATCTAAATGTTTATCTTGTCATAGTGTGTTATCTCAGTGGGTGGAGACCCACATAATAAATAAGAAAATATTAAACTTTCATCCTGGAAATACTGCTGTGCTCTCAATTAGAGGAACAAGAATCTGTCAAGAACATAGGCAGTGCCTAATAAAAGAAAACAAATCAATATGTCAAGCCCTCAATATTATTGCAAGTAACTATGAATCTTATTTTTCAAAAATTGAAACTTAATGATTACCATAGGTTCTGAGGGCAGGGAGAGAGAAGAATAGAATAGATGGAATGTAGGACATTTTTAGGACATTAGAATTGTTCAGCATGATCTTGCAATAAAAGATATAGGTCACTTCAAATTTTGACAGAAATATAAAAATGTACATCCAAAATGTAAACCATAATGTTCAATATTTGTACATCAATTGTAAGAAATGTACCACCTGCCTGCAAAATATTATTAATAAGGGAAAGGGGAAAAGGGGAGGGTACTGGTTATATGGGAAACACCTATATTCCTAAGTGACTTTTCTGTATCCTAAAGCTCCTTTGAAGATAAGTGAAAAAAAAATAAGACACTGGGGAATATATGGAAGAAAATGTCACTGTACATACAAGACAACAAATCTTACAGCGATGAAAGACACACTATCTATGTTTTTTTTTAATATTTCAATTTTTTAAGATTTTTGTATTTTGGTTATTTTTTAAAAAAATTATTCAGTTATTTTGTTGGCTTAATTTTTGGAGAGGTTTTGAATCATAGAAGGATCACAGCAATAGTGAAGGAGGATCTCTGGTGTGGGGTGTCAGTGATGTGAGGATGGATGGGAAGGGGATCACCTAGGGCATGCTTCTAAGACATATGAATATGTTCACGTACTCATGGGATATTGTCTCAGTGGGTGGAAATCCACACAATAACCAAAAGAATACTGAATTTCCATCCTGGAGATTTCCGCTACATTCTCTAACAAGACAGCAAGATTCCCCTAGTGCAAGGGCGATGTCTAGTGAAGGAAGACAGAACATTATGCCAGGCCCTTGACATTGATGATTGTACTTAGGACCCTTTCTTGTGAAATTGAAACTAAGCCTAGTATTATAAACTACCTAAGAGTTACCTCAAAGCCTCCTTGTTGCTCAAATGTGACCTCTCTCTAAGCGAAACTCAGCATATAAGCACACTGCTGTCCCCAGGGCATGGGACATGACTGCCAGGGAAGAGCCTACCTTGCACTGAGGACTTATTATCAAGCACCAACTAACAATGCGTCTAGAAAAAGACCTTGACCAAAAAGGGGAGATGGTAAATACAAATGAGTGTTTAGGCTGAGAGATTTCAAAATGTGTTGGGAGGTCATTCCAGAGGTTACGCTTATGAAACTCTCAGCAGGATCTCATTGACTGCCACAGTGAACAGTGCCTCAAATAGCAGGGCTCCTGAGGGCTCTAGAGATTTCCAGAAACTATAAGTAGGGCAGATAGCTTAGGAATTTGGCATCCTGTCAGTGGGCTTTGCTTTGAAATTTATGCTCCCTAGTATAACAGAGTTAGACTCATTTTATAGGCTCTCTACACCTGGTTCCCCTACCTCTTTTATTGAACCCATAATTAGCAGTATACTTGATAAATATATGACCTAGAGACTTAAATCTTTGGTCAGTCCTTGTGCCAGTTGAGCCCTGAATTTCTGCAGAGTTATAACACCTACTTTTCATTGCATTAGACTCACCCAGGACTCATTACCAGGGAGATGATGATAGAGAATGTCCACCCAAAGGAACATTCTCTGTCTGCAACTACAAGCAAGATATCTCCAGCCACCTGCCCCATGGGATCTAAGCCCCCTTTCAATTAGAAGCAGAGTGGACATCGCCATCCCCAAATCCTCAATATTGAGGAATGAACAATGGACTAAAGTAGACTTATTATTATTCTACTATAGAGTTCATTATTATTAGTCTATATATATATATATATATATAGTATTTTATTAGTATTATTACTAGTCTATTAGTAGTAGTAGAGTATTATTATTCTAGCAATGGAAGAACTCTTATCATTGATTAAAGTCAGTGGCCATCAAATGTTCTGAGGGATGGGAGAAGGAAGAATAGGTGTAATATGGGGGCATTTTTGGGACATTGGATTTGTCCTGCATGACATTGCAGTGACATACATAGGCCATTGTAATATTTTGTCATATTTTACAAAATTGTCTGGGACAAAGTGTAAACTATAAAGTAAACTGTAGTCCATGATGTGTAGCAATGCTTCAATATGGGTTCATCAATTGTAACAAATATACTATACTAACGACAGTTGTGGTTAAGGTGGGAAAGTGTGGGAGGGGGAAGGATAGGGAATATGGGAATCCCTTAGATTTTTTTATGTAACATTTATGTAATCTAAAGCTTCTTTTAAAAAAATTAAGTGTTAAAAAAATACTTTATGTATTTCACCCCTGTCTAGGAGAGTTAGTTCAATCACTTGGATCATACAGAATGCTGTACTTTCTTTCACCAAAATTATCCCAAGCAGTATGTATGCATTACCTAGTCAATTTAGGAAAACATGTCTGTGAATAAAGTGTTCTATAGTTTCCAAATTGTTAATTCTGGATTATTGTCTGAATTTTCATTGCTATTGATATCTTAAAGCAAGTTCATTTTCCTGGGGTATGTGATGCAAGCCTCATTTAATGAGTTTTTTAGTTATATGGAGACTCTCAGAGAGAGGAACAAAGAAATGTTGCTACTTACGGAAACATGCTCTTGTTTCCTAGCAAGGAAACTCAGCTCTCCTACCCACTTAAGTCAAATATAAAGCTAAGAAGAGTTAAAAAACAAAACAAAACACAGTGGATCCCAGGGAACCAAGTCCTGTGTAGACTTTGTTGCCATGCCAGGAAGGCTCTGAGAGTACTTCTCACCTTGTTCTGTCCTCTGTCCCCACAGGGTCTCCTCCATACAGACGCATCCACTGCAGCTTTGTCATTGAACTTATTTCCCTTTCTATCCAAAGCTTTACATTTCAGTTGATCTCCTAGTCACCATAGAAAGAATTGAGGTTTAGGTAAGGCAAAGAATATAAGCAATACAGCATGTGCTTCCGTTGGACAGGAATGTTGTTTATATGCTACTATTTTAATACCGGTAAACATTTATTAAGCACAAACAGGATCTCTAACATAGGCAGGCTCGGCTCAGAATTACGGGCAGTTTCAACCCTAAACCTGGTGAGATTACAAGTCCATGTGGCTTTGCACAGCCGCTGTTCACTGCAGAGATACAGGGCAAAGACCACTGCCTGAGCTGCCACTCTCATGCTAAATGGATCTCCACTGCTTGACTCCTCTAGGGTTGTGATTTGTAAATATTATGTTTAAATGGCTGAACTTCACATATATAAAACAAAATGAAACCCCCAAATTTATTTAGGAAAATTTGAAAAATGAAGCTATTCTGGTTGAAGCAAGGACAGAAGTCTGGTGCTTTGCTCAAGGACCCCCACCTACCCCCACCTCCCACTTCTTTGGCTCCCCACTCCCAATCAAGCTCAAAGTCTCCCTCTATCTCTTACAATGTTCTTTGGTTCTGGCTTTTCAGTTGTCAAGTACCAAACAGGAAAATCCTGGATTCCCACATGTTCTGCTTGGCAGTTATGATTTCTCCCATAGCACATTCCATACCACTCTATTCTAAAATGCATCACTTTGTGTTATTCTTATTTCCTTATTTGTTTGTCTTACCCACTAGACTGTGCAATCCTCAAGGACAGAGAATATGTTTTATTCATCTTTGTCTTTCTTAGAATGCTTATCATGATGCCTGGCCAGAATAGGTCTCAATAAATGGGGGTTGAATGAATGTCTCTCTGAAAGTTCCCTGCATGTATGCAGTCAGTCTTGCAGCAGACTTGTAATTTCTTTCTCTTTTTTCTCAGCCCCTATGCCCCAGTCCTTGGATGAAGCATAAAGGATAAGGTTTGTATGAAGGCAGCAAAGTGCTTGAATCAGTGACTCACAGGGTGAACACAATAAATATTTGCTGATGGATAAATGCCTAACAGGAGTTTTCACAGTCCTATCCTTGTCTAGAACAGCCACTTCTGTCTGTCCTGCTGATGCTTATATTGCCTCCAACCATCACCTACTCAACCTCTGGCAGGTACCTGCAGCAAGCTAAATTCATTTGTCTTAAAAGTACCATTTTCTTCCTGAAACCACCTGATCCTCAAGTGTGAACGAGTGGCTTCTCTGTGCCATAGGATCTTGAGCACTTTAGGCAACCCTAGGAATCCATGGGACAAACTGCTAGTAGGACCCAAATGAAGTCTGGATCCTGATCTTTAGTCTTGATTATTTGGGAATTGGAAGGGTAGACATGGGCACGAAAGAGTAAGGGCCCTAGGTTTCCCTTTAGCCCATATCACTTTCTTTCTTCAACCCTCACTCCTCTCAGACATGCTTCCTATGTCTCATATCTCTTAACCTTTAAGATCAACCCTTCACTACTTACCCTCACAGATTTTCATCACAATCCCTTTCACATATTTCCTCTCCCAACTTTTCCCCAGAGAAGGGAGTGAGCTACAAATCTGTCAAAACCCAGACCACTGCAGAGAGATGGAGGAAAGGAAACAAAACTCTCAACACTTTCTAAATTCTATAATACAACCTTGCAAAGAAATAAAAAAGCACCCACACTTGCATCATGATCTTCATAATTATTTAGTAGTTATGAGTTGGGCATAATGCTTTAGATATAGCATCTCTAAGTACTTTTAATCATCAAATGGAGTAAGCAATATTTTCCCCACTTTGTAGATGAGGAAACTGACATTCAGAACTTGTTAATTAGTAAAAATTTAAACAATGGGTGAAAAGCATAGCTGAGCTTCATTTACTGGCTCTATAATTTCCTACTATGTACAGCCTTCTGCAAATATCATCCTTCATCCTACCCTGGGACATGATGTTGGCTAATGTTCTCAGGGTTCCACAGACAACAATGTTGTTCTTTGTTGGGTTAGTTCTATGCCAATTTGAGATATGGAGCTTTTTGCCTTTTTTTTTCAGCGGCTTTGTGCAACAGAAACTTTATTCTTTCACAGTTCTGGAAGCCAGAAGCTCGTGATTTAAGGTGTCGGCAGGACCACACTCCTTCTGGAAACTCCAGTGGACAGTCTATTCCTTGCCTCTTCAGCTTGTGGTGGTGTTGACAATTCGTGGCTTATAGCCACATCTCTCCAATTTCTGCCTCCTTCCTCCCATCATCTTCTCTTCTGTGTGTGCCTAATTCTCCCTTGCCTCTCTCCAATGTGGATACTTGTGATTGGACTTATGGTACAACCAGATAATCTGGGATAATCACTCCGTGTCAAGATCATTAACTTTACGGTATCCACAAAGAACTTTTTTCCTTACAAGTTTGCATTTATAGATTGCAGAGGAAAGGGCTTAATGTCTTTGAACAGACATGAGTCAGCCTACTATAATATTTAAGAAGGTAAATATTCAAGGACTTGACATTTGATTGGGCGAATACGCTAGATGCTTACTTTGAAACCACCCACCTCTTCTGTTGTCACTTGTTTTAGCTTTTATGCTCAACATTCCCCAGAATTCTCTGAGTCCTCTCTGCAAAGTGCTTCTCTGTTCCAGAATCTTAGCCCTCCACCTCCACTGTGGCTTCTCCTCCCAGTCTTCTGTTTTCCTTTGGACCCCATGTCCAAGGGTCATTTCCTCTCAGTAAATCTTGAGTGACTTGTGACCTCAATTCTAAAGGCGCTGTTAGTTGATTGGCCAATCTGACACAAAAGTTTCCAAAAAGTTGCTGAAAACATTTGAGTTGTTCTGTTTCGGTTAGTGAGATTTAGCCCCCAAAATGGATTCTTCACTGGTGGGCCTTTTGAGCAGTATAAACAAGTCTTTCTGCACACCTTCCTATCAAGTTTGAAGAATGTGGGCTTTTCTTAAAATATAGACAAAGGAAGGAGAGAAGTGGGAAAAATGGGCAGGAAGGAAAGAGAGAAAAAGGCAGGGAGACTTCAAGTTGGCAAGTTTTTGTTCTGCCCCTCTTAGGAATGCAGTTATCCAGATTTTGCATTATGCGAGCCTCTTATTTTCATCCACAAAGCAGTTCTATCTTATTCTTTCTGGAGTGGAAAAAAGATGCTGAAAGCCACACACCCTGCCAGCTTGGGATGCAGAAATGATAGGGACTATCTCGGCAACACAGCAGGAGGAGTGAGTGTCAGCAGAATGCAATCAGCCAACGTCAAGTCCAGCGAGGAAAACTTGACTTAACAACGCCCCTCTGCTTGTGAAAATTGTAGTGGCTGGGAAGGAAAAATGTATCTGAGAGCATAGCCAGTAATAAAGTGCCTTCACTAGGCGGCAAGTTATGAGAAGCGAGACATCGTAAGCTAGGTAATGAGTTTAAGGTCCAAGGGCCTTTCTGACAGAGGCAAGGAAACTCAAGGTGGGATTGTCTTTGGGAGCCAGGATGGTATAATGGAAAGAACCCCGGCCTTGGATAGGCCCTGGGGGTAAACGCCAACCCCGCTGCATTGCATTGGAGGCACTAAGCAAATTTCTTAACTTGTACCAGACTCTATTCTGAGTCTGTAAAATAGTGACAATAATATTTACCTGAGAGCTTTGTTTGATGATTTAATGAGATGACATCTGAACAGTTCCTGGTAATTATTAGTTCTTTAATAGATGAGAACGTTTTTGCCCTTTAAACTAAGCCTAAATGTTGTTTTCCCACATTAGCACCATCTGAGTGTCAATTGCAAAGTAGATAGATGACGGGTTAGAGCTAAAGGAAACCTTACAGGGCATCTAATCATACCCCTTCTTCTTACAGAGAGAGAAAGGAGAGCTCAGTTTAATAGCATAGTAGAAAACATTCCAAGATCCAACGGGATGAGTTCCTATATGAAGGTTTTGACAGTGAGGGGCTCTTGCCCGTGTACCTGGCTCCTTCCCTTCTTCCATGTAGAGTCCCCATGCTTCCTTATGACTGCCATCGTCATCATGCAAGTCCTGTGGTTTCTGTAATAGTATTTGATATCACTGCTAGCACAGTCTACTTTGAGGTTGGGTCGAGGTAGACACCCACAGGATGAAGGTGGCTTTGGGGTAGGGTGTGTTCTTTGCACTTCGTGACACCAGGGCACTGGGGTAAGGGGTCTGAGACCATTGCTTGAGACCCAGCTTTGACAATGACTAGCTGTGAGACTTCCAATAGCTCTAAATCTCACCAGCCAAATTGGGAACAATTATAATGCTAACCTCACAAGGCTTATTTTAGGATCAGATGAGATCACACACATGTCAGAGGTGACAGCTGATTTTACGAAGTTTCAGAATCTTTGTAAATGATAATGTACTGGGCAAATGCAATTCATATATACGTTCAGAATGTCCAGCTATAAATTGCTCAGGAATTTCACATTTTAGATGGTCTTGGTGGCTTTGTTTTGAACAATGACTGAAATACTCATCATCAAATTAGAAGACTTGGGGAAGGGAGAAATCATTCAATGATGTCTTTGATAGCCAATGAGAAACCTATGTTACTTCCTTAAGTATACTGCAACAGCCCCCACGGTTTGTTCTTTGTGTTCATAACCCAGTCTCCTGCCCCCAATCTGTAAGACACAGCTGAGACAGACTGTAGCTCTCATTTTGCAGCTTTGGCTGGCTCAGAAGCCCTTGCCCCCTTATGACCCAAAGGAGTAGAAATAGAAGCTGGGCAGCTATTGATGGGCCCCAGGCTGGCTGGGGTTTCCTGTGGGACACCCTGGTCAAACATTCATCGCATACTGAACCCCAGGCCTGGAGGCTTCAGGATGGACGGCTGCCCTTTTCAGGAAGGAGATGGCAATAGTAAGCAAGTGCTAATAAAAGCAGATCCATGGCCAGCGGCCAGCATGGAGCACTTGATTAGGCAATCATATATTTTCATTAGTGATGGTGATGAAGCACTTAGGCTTTTATGGGGTGTTTTAATGTTTCATTTTGCCACCATACTATATTATCTCACCAGCCTACTGCCTGCTGGGGTGGGCCTCATCTGCTACTTTCTTCTATGCAGAGGGCCTCCCCAACACCTCCTTCCCCAAGCTTCAGCCATAAGATTACTTCCCATCTGCCTGAGGAGGCCACAGGGCCATTCAAGGCCACGAAGTCAATGACAAATCCAGCTCATAATTTTTATGTCCTTGTTATAACCTGATGCCCACCCCTCCCCCATCCAGATAGTTGTCTTGACGTTAATAGTTTAAGCAAAGCTGGAACAATCAGGCAGCTGCATACCAGGCATGGGCTCTTGGCTCCAGGAGTCCACCAGTAGTGTTTGGGGAATAGGAGGAAGCAGCTGCTCTCTGCTACCTGCAGGAGCAGAAGATGAGCCTTTTAGTGTTAGGAAGGCCCTAGAGACCCTCTCATCACAACTACCCCTCACAAGTGAGGGAGAGTGACTTGTGCCCGGTCAAAGTTAGCGGTACAACGAGGATGGCAACTCAGATCTGGGATCGGCAAACTAGGGACTGACCGCTGGGCCATGCTGTCTTCAGTGTGCGGCCAGATTCAAGCTCTGAGCTTAAGCAGGGTCCATAGCCATAGTTGTCATTCCAGGATCGTTTGAGAACAAATGGGTCAGAGGAGAACTTAGGGATCAATGAGCTCATTCCAGGACCAGTTTTGCTGGTGAGGAAATCGAGGTGAAGAGAAGGGAAATGATTTACCCGAGATGAATATGTCATGTAGTGCCAAACAGTTCCCAAGTCAGGCAGAAACTCTCATTATAGGGCAGCAGGAAGTGCAGCATAAACATGGCTCCCCAAAGGAATTCAGTCACTTCATTAAGTACCTGCAGTTACAAGTATGAGATCATCTAAGCATATCTGCAAGACATGGTTTCTCTGGCATTGTGGGTTATAGATACAAACACATTGGGGTTCTCTCAATAACTACTCTCCATTTTCTTGTTAGTGTGGTAAAATGATAGAGCCAAAACTTTAGGATCAGAAAAGCAAGAGCTCAAATCCCAAATCCACCCCATGCTAGCTGGATGACCTTGAGTCTCAGTGTCTATTCTGCAAAATGGAGATAAAATCAGCCACCTTAAAAACATTGAGATGATTCAGGAAGGCAGTGGGTATAAAGCATGTTGCCATTTTCACAGCAGCTGTGAAACATATGGCAGTTAGGGTAAGTATAATTGTACACGTTGAGAAGGAAAGTGTCAGGTCTATGTCAATGAATAAGGTGTACGTGACTTTAAAATCCCCTTCATGATCAGTGGTTTCTTTGAATCATGAATACCTAAGAACTATATTAGGTATAGTTCTAATATAGTTAGAAGAGGTTAGAAGAACAATTTGACTCTCCAAGCTCAGTAGCAATAGATAACAAATTCTTACAACATAAAAAGAATGAAGTGAAGGTGATTTATTAGAGACAGAAATAAGAAGGTTGGTTCTCAGAAAAGGATCCCAGGTGAAAGCATGGGGCGGGGGGAAATCAAGGCAGCTCCTAAGTGAAATTCTTTTGTTCTCCTGAGTACTTTGCATAGTTCCTGCTTATGGCTGGTGACCAATAAGCATCTGTAAAATGCACAGGCTGGTGGACAGGACAGATATCCCTGTTTTCTTTTAAAAAGGGGGGCTGCAGGACATGGGGAATGGGGGGTGCCAAAGAGAGGATCGATGCTCCCCCTATACCTGAGAATTCCAGTTACTAAAGGGATCCAGGAGGAATGAGCACCTGTATCTGTGTAATCTTTCTCAGGATATTCTAAGAGAGGTAGTTTCACAGAATATCTCCTGGGACTGTTTTTGCATCATTCACAGGAAATTTTGAGATATAGCATAAGAAACCTTGAGCAGATTTATGTTATCAGGATTAGTTCAGAGATTGCACCAACTTACTCCAATCCCAGTGGCATGTGGAGGGCAGAATGCCTAGAGACACAGAGAGATCTCAGGAGGTTTAGTCCACAGACTCAATTATCTTACTTTTAACAAATGATATTCTAAGCCATTCCCTTAGTGAATATTTGAAAAGTTGCATCTTATGTGCATGACTCTACTGCACATTTTCCACCTTGGAAACTCTACCCCTATTTGCTCCTAAGTCCTCCTCTGTCTTCTTTTCCCCTGAAATCCCCTCATTTCCTGCTAGGAAGCACTTAGCTTCAATAGCTATGGTTCCCCACCTAGCTGTCAACCAAGAACCTGAGCCACAGGGCAGGAGGCTGGCAGGTGTCCACTCCCAGACTGCTGGGTGGGAAATACTTACAAACTTTTGTTGATGTGCCCTTTCTTTTCTTCCTCTAGAGCAAAGAGCTGCTAACCCTCTCTATTCATTCCCCAGGCCTCTCTGCCCATCAGCCCTCCAACACTCTTGCTCTATCCTCTGATTGCATATCTGATCAATTTTAGTAAGCTGCCATGAAGTGATATCACCCTAGCTCATGAATGTAGGGTGCTCCTTGAAGCTCCATGGAGGAATTTTTAGGTTGCTAAGTTGAAGGAGATCCAGGTTTGTAACCTGGTCTCTTTAGTAATTCACCTGCCAATCACTCTACTGGTCCCAGTGGAATGCTTTTTACTCTGTGATCCAGAGGGCATTCATCAGCTAGGTGGACGATGCTGGTAAAGTTTTCAATGTATTTGGCCATTCTCATCCTTTTCTGTACCAGTTTTGTGTGTAGGGAAGAGGAGTTAAATAGGGCAAACATATGATTGGACCCATATTTTGCAACGTGTCTTCATTTTCTTCAGTTTTGAACTTAGGCAAAGACTTCTCTTCCTAAAAAAGAGGCTTACCCTTAAAAGAAAGTTATATGTGGATTCTTACCCTTGATTAGATCAAACTATATCCTCATCCAACAACAAAGGCATTCATAGTTTAATACAGTAGATGCCCGAAATGTACGCATTTTAGTAACTGGTAAATGCAGTTCATGAAGAAATAAACGAAACAGCTATTCATCTCTGAAAACCTCATGCTGGTGTTGAAGATCGGCCTGTCAACAACATTGCCATGTTTTCACTGTCATAGGGACCTTCTAACAACAGGGTCACTAGGATATGCCAAGAGCTTCCAAAATCTCAGAAGTCTCTCTGGGAATGTTAGATGGAAAATACTGTTCTGATTTTTATTTTTTCTATATCACGTCACCAATCACCAATTGAGAGTCTAAAAATCATCCAAGCTAGCTAAGTCCAAGATATGGAAGTGATATTTATTTATGCATCCTGTTCCTTCTTTCAGATGACCTTCTCATGATGAAGAGGGCATGCCTGCCCCTACCCCTGAGCTGTATGGCTCCTTCTTCTTGTCTTTCAGTCTTCTGACATCTACACTAAAGATCTCCTCTTCACCAGCTAGAAATTTTTACTTCATCTGATAAAATAGTCCACCACACCAGGGAGCCAAGAGTGCCTACAACTGAAAGCAAGAGAATTGCACCCAGCATCCATGTGGAATCTAAGCACACTCTTGATACAGATGTGGAGTGGACACAACCATTCTAAGTTCCACAGGATGGAGGAATAAAGTATGGATTAGAGTGGACTTACTGATATTCTATTCATGAACTATTGTGATTAGTAATCAAAGAAAATGTGGCATTGGTGTGGAGAAAGTGGCCATGGTGCTGCTGGGGGTAGGGAGTAGGAGGAAGAGATGTGATGTGGGGGCGTTCTCAGGACTTGGAGTTGTCCTGGGTGGTGCTGCAGGGACAATTACTGGACATTGAATGTCCTCCCGTGGCCCACTGGGTGGACTGTGGGAGAGTGTGGGCTATGGTGTGGACCATTGACCATGAGGTACAGCGGTGCTCAGAAATGTATTCACCAAATGCAATGAATGTCTCATGATGATTGAGGAGGTTGTTGTTATAGGGGGAGGAGTGGGGTCAGGGGGTGGGGGGTATATGGGGACCTCATATTTTTTAATGTAACATTAAAATAATAAATAAAGACACACACACACAAAAAAAGAAATGATTTGGCACTAGAGCATAGCTTAAGAAAACAATGGCCTATGGCATTCCATCAACTTCTAAAGCTGTTCGTGGTCAAATGTATCATGGTTTTATGTTCATCTTTCTATCCTACATGTTTAGAGGTAATTACACATGCTGGTAGTTCCACTTGGAGTTTGTCTCTAACAGTCTTGCATTTCAGTAACTGTCCCAATAATGTATTGAAATTCATGCGTGTTGCTCAAGTGTCAACCACGATTATTTTACCAGTGCTAACATCTTTTTATCCATGTGGCAATTAGTATAGTCACAAAACAGATCACTGAGGCAACTAGTGGCCCCATCCCCCAAGATGATATAAATGAACACATTTTTATTTACTGCTGTAATTGTCTAATAAACCATCAAAGTACAAGTACATTTCACTGAAAAATTTTGTAGTACAGTCTAAATTTCCAAATACTTTCATGGCACATTTTTCAATATTGTAATGTAAATGGGCCACACTATCTTTAAGTGTTCTTATTGCCTGCCCTAATTTCCAGTCTACCTCACTAAAAAAGCAAGCAAACAAAGAAAAATGGAGCTGATTCACCAAGAATTTGGTGGAGTTTGGGATGTGCTTTCTAACCTGGGGATACAACTGCCTATGTATCCCAGGATCAATTGAATTACTTTGATTTAGACTTTGTGCCTTTAATAACTCAACTTGCTCACACTGCTTCTTTCCCTCCAGAAGAGAGGATACCATCACTATTTACAGAGTTTTGTGGACTTTTAGTTCAGCTCAAAATGTCCTTGACTCATACCCGTGTCTTAGGTCAGATAACAAAGACGGGTCTTGAAGCACAAGGATGTGAAACCTTCACATACCTCTATGTGTGTGTATAAATGTCCCTAAATGTACGTTACCATACATGTCAGTATATTGCTGAGTGGTTAGTCACTAAAATAAGCAATTCAGGATAATAATAGCCACCATCTTTCCAGTGCATAATATTTGGTATGTTCTGTACTGAGCACTTGACAACATGATGTTTTTAAATTTCATAATAATTTTGTGAGATAACAACCATTATCTCAATTTCAAAGACTGACATTGAGGCTTAGGGGAGTTAATTAACTTGCCCAAAGTCATGCAGTTAGGAAATGGAGAGGCTTGGGTAAAATAAATCTTTCCTGGCCACAAAGTCCAAATCTTAACTATCATGTTACGCCTCTCCTCATCCCTTAGTCCTGGGAGAATGGATGACAAATCCATTTAGGCTTAAGGAATCTGAATTTCTGGACAGACCCTGAGAGCCTCTGATTTTACAAGGTAACCAGCTACTGTGGCCTTCAACTGACAGCTGACGATAAACACCTGGAAGACTTCCAAAGTCAGCAGAGGAACATGATCATTTTAATAAGCATTGTTTAATAAGTCAATTTACTCATTGAGGGATATAAATTAAGGGATTGATGCCTTGTGATATTACTAAAGACTGATTCATCATTATGTGCATACCATCATGATACACTTAGGTCTGTGATGACCATATTTTCCAAATAGATATTTTGCAATGAATGGCTGGAGTGACAAGTGTAGATATCTTTATGCAGAGGAGGGGGATGTAGGCAACAGGATATAGTATTGAAAATTAGACCTGTCCATAAGGTAAGCCACAAAGTTGTATTTAGGCATGGTCTTTTCCCTCAGTGAGCTTAAGCTCAGGCTAGAAAAGCAATAAGTAAACTCAAAATAATAGTAGTCTTGAATGAGTAGATTAATTTACAGTCTACAATCTAAATATCTATATCTATATCTATATTTATGTTGAGTATGCCTTTGTTAAAGATGAGATCATCAAAACCATTCAGAACATTTCATTTTCTTTTTTTTTTTTACTTTAAATAATAAACCTTTTTAATGAAGTACAGTAATGGACATATAGTAAAATAAGCAAATCATAATTATGCATCTTGATATATTTCGATCAAATAAATACCACCGTAAAACCACCACTCATAACAAGGACGATATTGACTCCCTTATACCCCCTTCCTTTTCCTTAAAAGTAATCACTATCCTGACTTCTAAAATAATAGATTTGCTTTGCCATTTTTTGTGTGTTTTTAACTTTATATACATGAAAATACAGCATTTGTATTATTTGTTGGCTGGCTTTTTTGGCTCAATATTACATTCATAAATTCATCCATTTTATTGCCTATAATAGCAGTTTGTTCATTTTTATCAATATTTAGTGTTCCTTTGAGCAAATATTACTACAGTTTATCCATTTTACTTCAATATTTGGGTTGTTTCCAGTATTAGATTGTTGTGCCTAACAATTGCCCGTTCCTTTTTATTACTGAGTAGTATTCCACTGTTGAGATAAAACACAATTTCTTTTTTTTTTGTTTAAAACATCTCATTTGGTTTAATCCATTGTTTATTATATGAGGAAATGAAGGTGACTTGTACAAGATGAAACGATTGGTGGCAGAGCATGACTTTCATGCAATTAATATTTTTTGTCTTTATTTTTTAAAATGTTACATTAAAAATATATGAGGTCCCCATATATCTCCCCACCCCCCTCACCCAATTCCTCCCATAACAGCAAACTCCTCCATCTTCATGGGACATTCATTGCACTTGGTGAATTCATCTCTGAGTACTGCTGCACCACATGGTCAATGGTCCACATTATAGTTTACACTCTCCCCCAGTCCACCCAGTAGGCCATGAAACCACAATTTCTTTATCCATTCACCTTTGATAGACACTTGGGCTCTTTCTCAGTTTTGCCTATTACAAATAAAGCTTTTAGAAATACTCATGTGCACATCTTTGGGTGGATGTATGCTTTCATTTCTCCTGGGTAAATACCTAGAAGTAGAATGTGTGGATCTTTGATATTTGTAGGTTTAAATTTTTAAGAATCTAACAAGCTGCTTTCTATACCAGTTGTACAATTTTACATTCCTGCTAGCAGCATATGAGAGTGCTAATAGCTCCAATCTTCACCTACACTTGGCATGGGCCACTTCTGAATTTTAGCCATTCTAGTGGGTGGGTAGTAGTACCTTTTAATCTTTATATTTTAAATTTATTTTTCATTTTCTTATTGCACTGGTTAAGTACAATGTCGAAAAATGATCATGGGTACTTGACATCATTTTCTCTTAATTTTGTATTTTTGATATGCATCAAGTTCAATGTTTGCTATGTAATTTTTGTAGACTATTCCATGGCACCTTAAGGAAGATCCCTTCTATTCTTCATTTAATAAGATATTTATAATGAAGGCAAGTTAAATTTTAAATTTTGTCAAATGCTTTTTATTTCTCTTTTAAATTCATCGAATGACTACAAAGTGACACAGCAGAATTTGTGGGGGTGATAAGAACTATTCCATATCTTAATGCTTATGAAGTTTATATGACTGTAGTCATTTGTTAAAACTCACAGAACTAAACACTATAAAAGGTAGATTTTACTGTATGTAAATCTTAATAAAAATAATAGAAGAAAAAAATGTAAGAAATATTCCAAGGTTAACCATGATTATTTTTTGTCCTTTTTGTGTAAAAAAATGTATCTATATATAATCTAAAATTTCCCAAATTTCAAAAACCTGTCAACTTAAAAATGTCTTACTGTCAAAATTGGCAAAATTTCACTGGTTTTCACCACGTTCTTGCCTTATAATTTAACCTTCAGCGAAATCTCCAAGGATCTCGTGAAAACACATCTTCAAAGAGGCAGTTTGTGACCCTCAAACAGTGAAGACTTCCTGTAGGATTGACAGATCTAGCAAACAAAATCACAGGATTCCCAGTTAAAGCTGAAATTCAGATAAACCACAAATAAGTATTTAGAGGCACAATTATACTGTATTTTATCTAGTAGCCCTACTTCACTGTGAAAAGTGATCAGTAGTGAGGGAGGGTGATCATTCCTCTGTGTTACCCTTGGTTTTAGGGGCACAGTCTTTTGCCTCAGGGTTGTAGAGGGTTGTCCATAAAGGCAGCTTTCCTTGCTCCTTCTCACCATCCTGTCTTGCAGACATGAGGCATGACAGGCCTGTGGGCTCCACTGGAGTGGGCTCCACTGGAGGGACCCTCCCCTGATGATAAAGGTTTTCTACTGAGACAAACTGGCCCTTTGGTGAGTTTCGTCCCTGGAGGTGGTGGGCAGTCAACCAGGCACAGCAACACACATCTCAATATAGGCAAGGCTCCCCCTGGAAACCCAGCATATCCATGCACACACACATAGTTTAAAAGACTCCCAGTTTACCCCTTAGCTATATTAATTGCTATGGGGTGGGCACCTTTGTGAAGTCTGCAGAATAGAGAACTGCAGATAGAAATTCTGGAAGAGGGTTAACTCTGGGAAAGTCAGCCTAGCCAAAGCCATTCAACGTAGATGCATTTTTTTTGGTAGGATAATTTCTTGTGCCTCAGCCAACCAACCATGGTGAAAGCCAAGGAATGAAAAGAGGCTTTCTGTGAGAGCTTATCAAACCGAGACCAAATGGAAACTGAGCTTTAAAGACAGGACAGATGTTAGGCTTCAACAGAGATGGGAGACCAGGGTCTGCCTGTGTTTATCATTGTTACCTCTTGACTTTGCTGTTGTTTTATACTGGTTCAACTTGACATGTGGACCACAGCTCCTTCCCAGGGATTTGAATGCAGCAAATAGCTAAGGGAAGCTTTATTCAGCTAAAAATTGTAGATATTTTACTCACAAAAGCACCTTTCCTTACATGGACCACTGATTATAGCTAGAGGTACTTTAGATAACTGTGCTGGTTTGGGTCTTTTGTGGGCACCTGAAAATCCTGTTCTTCAAGCAAGTTCCTGTAAACTCTTTGTAGGTGGGAACTTTTGATTACATTCATTTAAGGGCCCTTTGGGTTAGATCATTTTTTATTAGATCACGTCAGTCAAGGGCCTTTGATTGGATTGCAGGATGCAGGGTGGGTCTTAATCTACTGGAGTTTTTAATAAATTGAAGACTAAAAAACTGCAGACACAGGAAAAAAGCTGCCAAGATGGAGAAAGGGAACACAGGAAATCAAAGAATAGCCCAGGAGAGACAAAAAGTCATACATGAAAAAGCCCGAATTTGAAGCAATGAGACCCAGAGAGAAGGGAAAGGCAAGCAGACCCTATCATGCACCTGATCACCATAGCTGAGCTCAGGGAGGAAGTAATCCTGGAGAGAAGGCAGAGACTAGCAGAGCTGCTATTGTGCTTCGTCAAGTGGCAGGAGTTCAGGATTGCCAGCAGCAGAATTACTGTGAGATAGAATCTCTGAGGATGCCTTGATTTGAACATTTCCATAGCCTCAGAACGGTAAGCTTTCAACCTAATAATTCCCACTTGTAAAAACCAACCCATTTCTGGTATTATTGCTCCCAGCAGCTTTTAGCAAATTAAAATAATAACTGTGGGCAAAATATTTTCCATGCCAGATTCCAGAACCTTATCATCACCTCCCCAGCCCCCCAATTACTCCAAGCTGAATTTACAAAAAAAAGTTTTCCTAATCTATCCCGACACAAGCAATTGCACTCCTATAGCAAGCAGAAGTTCAGACTTGTATCATTGTAACCCATCTTCAAAGATTTAAGTTTTTATAGCATTTATGTATGTAGAGTGCTTTCTCACAAGTAATTTGATTTTATCCTCAGAGGAGCCCTGTGAGGTAAGTATTGCTATGTACAGTTTTAAAATCAGGGAGGTTGAGACCCAAAGATGTTAAAGAGTTTGCCCAAAGTCAGCCCTTTTCAGAGCTGGGACTCTAATCTTAGGCTCTGAACTCTAGATCTATCCTTCTTTACACTGAAATGGATACTGAAAAGTAGGGATCAACACCCACGTCTTGTTTGACACCTAGATACATATGAGCCAACATTTCAAAACCAGTAGTCATAAAAATCTGGGTTTTCACTTTCTTTTCAAAAAGAAGATATGGTGATATGGACTTATATTCTGGCTTTTTATTCATTAACTGGAGCTGGTTAGTCACTGCCTACTCCCTTAGTCTAGAATATGGGCTCTATTTTTTGTCATGGTCTCTATCACTCATGGTATTCCCAACACTAAGGTATGGTGTTAGCTGCCATTTATCATGGTGCTCAGGTTGCTAATTTTCTTACAGGAAAGAAACCTTTCTTTGTACCCGTGACTCTATCAAAATCAGGAAAATGACAAGACTAATTGAATGGACCTCATACTTCCAGGAAAATGAAGAGATCTATTCCTTTATGCAAGTGAAGACTAGTCACACATGTTTAATATGAAAACAACATGTGTGTCTGTCAAAAGAACACGTCCAATTATTTTATTTTGTCTCCAGAACCTGCTTGGTTCCTGTGAGCATTTGAGCTTATGTTCTCTGCACCATACCAGACTGGCTTCTATACAATTGCATGATATTCATAATAGGTTGCTAGGCCTCCTGACCCTCTCCACATCCTGACCCTCTCTCACTTGCACACACGTTAAAAGACAGCCTTTACATATTATACCCTGGCCCCAAATCTTCAATGGCTCCGCATATCTTTCAGGATAAAGTCTGAATGCTTTAGCCTGGTGTGAAAGATTAAAGGTCAGTACTTTCTCTCATTAGACTCCTGCTAGCCATAAGGCTCTCAAAATCTAGCTGAAGTTCAATTCAATTCAACTCAATTCAATCCAAGTTTACTGCATGTTCGTTAACTATGAGGCAATATGCTTGTTCAATGGGAGGTAAAAGGTGACTAACAGAAAACCCCTCTGAATGCTTTACTAGGGGGATAAGACACAAACTCAAAGAACTTTCAGGTGATGGAGAAAGTCATGGGCATTAAAGAGAGGTGTATTTAGAGTTCAGAAGAGTAAGGTGTTACTTTCAACTAGGCTGGGAATCTCCCCCTTCAACCTTCTATGGTTACCTTATACCTACTGACTGACCATTTCATAAATGCCAGACACTGTATATCATCCTACCAATACCCATTTGCCATGCTGTTCCTTGTGTCTGAATAGTTATTCCTTTTTTTTTCAAGCAGACTATTCCTTTCTGTTAGCAGTCTGGGCTGCCCCCTTTGTGATGCACTCATACCCTGACCCCTCAGCCCTCTCCTAGTCCCTCGTGTACACTGGAGAGCACATTCCACCTTGGATGGTGAATTGCCTCTCAGCTGTATGTGCCATGGCTCCTTCCTCAATACAAAATGGAAACTAGTTGAGGACAGCAAACAAGTCTTACATGCTTTTGCCTCACTAATATCTACAACGGGCTATGTACCCAATGAAAACACATTGGGTTATTAAATATGTTCACAGTTACTCCCTGTAGATGCAAGCAGTTTCACTGCTAACTGAGAGAGCATTCTTTTCCAAGATTCTCTCTCACTGCAAACAGACAAAACAACCCAACTGCATGGTTCTGCTAAAAATAAGTCTCTACACCTTGGTAACCACATATGACCTGCATCCTGCTTGTTCCTCACAGGACCTGGCTGTTTCCTCTGCTTGGATAATCAGAATGCTACAGGTGCAGAATTCCAGCTGATTCTATGACTTCTCTAACTACAGTCCACATTTTATTCTGCTGAGGGCAATGACACTAGATGGATAGCCCTTTTTCCTTCTTCTTTCCTCGGCCAAGGTTACAGTTGGACTCTAAAATTCTAAGCCAATTTCAATGGGGAATTTTATAGGGTTGTGTGCATTATAAGATAAAATGACAGTCTGTATACAAAACAACGTGGAGCACTGAGGCAAGAAAATCCTACAAATACTCATGTGTAGCTCTCACCACAGACTTTTCTCCCATTAGCATCAATCATCTCCTGAAAAGCAAAAGGACTGATTTTCAAGAGAGACGGTCACACAACATTCTGAATGGAAAGATGTGGAAAAGTAAAGCGTTGAGTAGTGAAGGCCTGCCCTAAAACCATGGGTGGCTAAAGGATGAGAGAATCCCAGGAAAGTGACAGCCACAGGTCCAGTGAGTGTGATTGGAGAACCATGGGACAGATTGTGGAACTCAGAAGAAACCATCAGACCATGTTTACAAGGGACACAATGATCCTGACACTTGTCAAGTGTCAGAGTTCATCAAATCATGGGGCTCAGAGTTGGGGGCAACTTCTCTCCCCCCTTTTCTAAAATGAAAAAGTAGGACATAGCGTTCTTTTGAACCCAGGAATGGGAAGAGACTTGATTCAGGTGAATGTGACAGAGAAGAAAAACCTCTTGAAATGGTTTGTTGCCCCCAACCCCTGTATTTTGTGACCTTTTTTGCAGTAAGGTGGGACCATGGGACTACCTCTGGCCAATGAAATATGAGTCTTATGCCACTTTCAGATGGATACAGGATAAAGCTCTTATGCAATTTTCTAGTCTCTGGCTTCCCCCACTGATGCAGCCAAGAAGGCTCTATATTCCAGATGAGGCAGCTACAGTTTGGTGGAGACCTCGCCCACCCTGGATCTCTGAGATGTTGCCTGAATCAGAGCCCACAGTGCTCCATCTGACAAGGGTGAGAGAAGGACGTTTGTTTGGCCATGCCCCTGTAATGTTTGTTATTGCAGCACAATGCAGGCTATCTTGGCAGCTGCAGTGAGCTAGGCAGTGACAGAGACAAGAATAGAATTCACGTTTCCAACAGGCATGACTCCAGGGATGACATCAAAGGAGGTGAACACCTTCAAAAAGATAGGGGGAGAGAAGCTAAATAAAAGTAATCCTCTTCGCTTCATACCAGGAGAGTTTCTTCACTAATTTGCTCATTCAATCTTTGAATCATACTTTAATTCAATGAAGCTCACATCCACTGAGAATCTGCTGTGTATCTGTACAAGGGCTGAGGATACGAAGATGAGTAAGACTGTGTGGGGGCCGTCTGACAGTTTTCAGTCTAGCTAGGAAGGCAGGCATGCAGAAAATTAATACTATACAGGGAAATAAGTGTTAGAGAGGATGTATCTTTATGGTGCCCCAGGGGAGCTGGGGATTGTAGAGACCCCAGGCTGCTTAAGAGGGCCAGTCAAAGCATCCCAGCAAATTTGTCCTGAGGGGCAAGTAAGACTGAGTCAAGAAAATGGGGAACAAAAACACATTCCAGTCAGAAAGAACAGTACACATAAATGCTCAGAGTCACAAAAGAACAAAGAAGTTCAGTTTCCTGGGAGAGGGAGGCAAGATTAGATCATAATGAACTTTTGCCAAGGATCTTCATAGCCTGAGTTTTATCTTTCAGGCCACAGGGAGCCATCGAAGTATTGTAAGGGAAGTTATACTGGGATGCCTGTTTGTAGATGGTTGTAAGAATCTAAGTATGTGGGTGATAACAATCTAACAAAAAATGGTAAAAGAAGGCACAGGGAAGCAGGAATATTCCTTTCCGTTATTGGTAATTATTAAGGGGACTGTAAAGAGCCTTCTCCCTTGGAGAACAGCCGAGCTTATTCTCATCAGGCTTTCTTTATGCAGCAGTGTCCCAGGTATCATAAATGTTACATTCCAGAAATCCCAGGCTTCCTTCCACTCTCTTCACCCAGCCCATGGTGACTCTGAAAGAATGGCCTGGAAATAATGAAGCTCAGGAAAGTCTCCAAAAGTAATCAAACATGCTGTCTCCTGGTGCCGTGTCCTGCTCATTAACTTATTGTGGAGATTCATTAATCCAGTGTAAAACTGTAATTAAAAATAATCTCCTTTTCTTGAAGAAGTGGGGAGAGAAAGGGGCTCAGAATGGAGCAGCAAATAAACAGGATGATTACCACAGTCAAAACATGATGATAGCAATTCACCTCTCGCTCCCTTTCCGTAAATTTAGGGAAGCTGCTGGCTTTTGCATTTAACCATTTTCCTTCATATATATATATGGCGCTGTGGCTTTTTGGCTCCTTTTGACTGATGAGGAGATTATGGCCCAGCAACGTGGGCAGATTCACCTGAAGTTTTCGCGAGTGATTCTGAGCAGATTAGAGCTCTGCTCCCAGGAATCTCAGTCTGGAGTTCATTCTACATCTCCAGGCTAGTAGCCAAAGCTGAACAGTGGCATCATTGGAGCTGCAGGGTGTGAGAGTTGGGGCACTAGACTCTTTTCCATGGTGGGGACATGTAAGGATAAAATGACAATCAATTGCACATGGATAAATGGGTTTCTGGGTCAAGGCCAGCTAATCTGAATCCTGCCTCTACCATTTACCAGCTACATGACTGTCTTAGTTTGCCAGGGCTGCTATGACAAAACTCCAGACTATTTGTTATAAACAACAGGAGTTTATTGTCTCACAATTTCCGAGGCTAGAGCACCAAAATCAAGGTAGACCATTGTTCGTTGTTGTGGGTTTGTTTGTTTTTTTGTGGACCCCAGAAAAATACATTCTTAAGCTAACCCATGCCTGTGCCTATAAACACAGTGCCAATGGGGCATTTTGATTAGATTCCATTAATCAACCTTAATTAGATCTGGAACCTTGGAATTTTAGTCTCTATGACAGGTTCTGGGGATTCAGTTAGGGCAAGGGGCCTGCTTCATCTGCCTCAGCTCCAAATCACACCATAAAGGTGGACATCTGGACAAAGGCAAAGGTGGGTCCTCTGTCATAGTCACACACAGAGGGGCTGGATATGGCTTTGAAAGAGTCTGATGGTTTTCAACCTGAGATTCCAAGGGTAGCCTCGGAGGAGAGGGGAGAATGGGGCTGAGTTCCCTGAGCAGGCTCTACTCACTCGACCCCCATCCACTTCAACCCTAATTTCATAGACTGGACTTCCAGTAGGATTCTCTTTGGTCCTTCGACAATAATTCCCCAGCCATGTATTCCCAGCCTGGGCCTTGGCCTCCCCCTGAAATGTCCCAGATAACACCTAACCATGTCCCAGGTAACTGAACCACTGCAGAGGGCACAGAGTAAAAAAAGACACTGACTACAGGTCAGAATCAGAGATTCCATCACTCACAGTAAGGTCCTCAAGTTCAACATGCGCCCATTGTACACTGGGTTAATTGTCATGACCCAAAGTCTTTCTTAGAGATCAGGGAAAGTTTCCTGATCTGCCATGGAGGCAGGATTCTGACATCAGAGGCAAAGCCTTTCACTTCACCAGGAGAGCCCGGACTTAAGAAGGAGATGCACCTGGTAGAGGGCACCACGTGATCTTGTCTCTTCCCTGAGACCAGAGATGGAGAGAAAGATGAAGGAGATGCTCCTGATGGGGGAAAGAAGAAGGGAAAAGAGTGGAGAGGGGAAACAAAAAGTTTCCCAAAGATAGGTGCTATTTACTTGGCACCTGACTCACAATGACAGGCTTCCCCTACTGTCTGTGGAATGCCGTTGACCAATCTCAAAGATGTCACACACAGTGTATTTTAACTCAGTGTAAATCAGCACCATAACTCTGTAAAGATTCATTCACCACCCAGGACTTAGTCAAATTCTGGAAGATGCAAAGAGGTAGCAGGCACAGATCCTTCTCTTTGGGAGCTCAGATCTCCATCAGGGACCAAATGAATGTGGGGAGTAGTGAAGGATCAATTGGGGACCTCTTTCCCTGTAAGCTGCTTTCTGGAAGCTAGGGAAACTAATTCAACTGCTTTGACGCTTAGAAACAATCTTTGAAAAGAGAAAATAATCAGAGCTAAAAATTATTGGGCACTTATGCATCTGGTCCATTATATGGATGATCACACTGGGTCTTCACAAAAATCCCATGTGGAAGGTACTACTATTGCTGTTACTATGGCCTTTTTACAAAAGAGCAAAGTGAGGCTTCAAGGGATTACATAGCAGCCCAAGGTTGCCTTAGTAGTGGATGAAAGAAAAAGCATCAAACTCAGATATTCTGCCTCACAGAGGCTCAAAAATATTTTCAATGAGGGAACCATAGTACATCCTGGAAGTTATGAAAAAACAAAATAAAACAGGACATTGGTTTTGGTTTCCAACTGAGAAGGAAAGGGGGTTGAGACAAGAAACAAATAGCTTGAGATCCTACTTTGTGCTTGGCACTAGCCAACGCCTCACACGCATTATCCTGTCGAATCCCCACTCCAGCAACCACATCAAGATGAGGAATTTGAATCTGAGAAAAGCTTTAGCCCGTGAAACCACAGCTAGAAAGTGCACATATTCAAACCTAGGTCTGACTGCAAAACCAGAACTGGTTTTACTACACACAGTGACCTATAGAGAAACTGTTTTAGTTTGTCGCAGGACTGCCGAAGCAAAATACTAGAAATGGGTTGACTTTTTTAATGGGAATTTTATTTGGGATAAAATGCGAAATGTCTGACTCAGAGAGGCTTTTTCACCAAAGGCAGCTACTGGTGATCCTGGCATCCTGCCATATGACAATCTGGCACATGGCAGGGCTTTACTCCTCAGCCTTGAGCTGCACGGTAGACCCAGGCCCTTGGGGGTCTCTTTCTGTGCCTCTGTGCTCTGCTGATTCCAGGCTCCAGCACCTCTCTCAGCCTCTCCGGGCTTCTCTGCCTTTCTGTAGCTGTAGGCAAACCTGGAGTCTTCTCTCTCTACTTTCTCCCTTCTCTCACATGGCAGGATCAACAGGGCAGTTTCCTTTTTCTCTGTGTGTGTGTGTGTGTCTCTCTCTGTCTCCATTTATAAAAAGCTCTAATAAGAGAGTGGAGGCCCAACTTGAGTCACCCCTCATTCAAAAGGGCTCCACGCCCACCAAAATGGGTTAGTTCAAAACATGATCTTTTTGGGGGGGAATCACCAAATTCAAACTGTCATAGAAACCAAAAGTGGAGGGCAAAGAGATAAAAAGGATGGTGAAGGAGAGTAGGGAGAAAGACAAGAAGGAACCCTTCTGTAGTCCCAAAAGCAAGCAAAGACTTCCTGGAGAAGATTCGATTCTAGCTAAGTCTTGGTGCTTGACTGAAAATTGACTGCGTGGGTGCTGGGATGGGGAGCTGGCTGAGGGCTGTCCATTTTCTCGGACCAAACCCGTCCCTCGGCAAGAAGTTTGATCATAACCAACAGACGACTCGTTGGCTAAAAGCCAAACATTTTTGAAGGCCCTGCTAGCAAACAGCTTAATTGCACCAGGCCATCCCTGCTATCCCCTCAATAGATAAATAGCTGATTCAGAAAGCATTAATTGGAAGAGCTTAAATAGCTGCTGTTTATTTACTGTCACAGGGACGAGGGACTGTTAGTGCATCTAATACAGAGGCTTTGCTGAATTTCTGCCCCCACCCTCTTTTCCTTACCTCCCCATCCAGCTCTTCAAACCCCTCGAATCCGCCTGCCTTCTCCCTCTCCCCTCCTTTTGGGAGCGGTGCCGGATCAGCGTTTTTATTTTATGTTGCCTGATTTATCTGTTCTGCGAAGCTTTCATTTCAACTTGGAGAATGTTCAAAGTAAAGCTCACCCTGTTACAGAATTAATTGGACCATATTTCAGTCCCAGTGCATCTGTTCAGTGTGGCTTCCTTATCTTGGGTCCATAAACTTTTATTAAGTTATATATCAGAGAATATACATATATATTCCACTAACATGTTTTGGATCTTTTTTCCTCCTTTTCATTTTTTTTCCTCTCTTTTTCTTTTTGTTTTTCACTTTCACCGTAGAGGAAGAATGCCGGTGGGCCCTGAGGGAGATGGAATAGAACTGACTCTATTTTCCTATCTTTGTTTAAACCAGAAAGGACAGGGTCACGTTAACCTCAATTTAGTGCAGCAACTAGATGTCAGAGTCGGGATTCCGCTAATTTCCATTCGGTTTATTGGGTATGTTTGATATGCTAATTCTCAACACCCTTCTCCCCAGCCCCTTGCAGGAAATTTGCCTTTCAATAGCATAGCTTAAGATGGGAGGAAGAGAGAGATAAGAGAAGTAGGATAATTTCGAAAGGGAAAACAGACTTAAAGTTGAATGGGGTAAACTGTTCCCTTAATCCTATTTAGTAATTTGAAAAATCATTATTTAAAAATAGATGCAAAATTGCTATGGCACCAGGAGGGAAAACCTACACATCCCTTTCCTGGGACCCCTGCGTGCGCTGACCTGGGATTCTGGTTTTGCATTACAGTCTGGATTGAGGTTTTTGATTGACTGACCTGTCACTGATATCACAAATGTACCAATTTGTGGAAGCAAAACTTCCCTACATTGAAAGTTGACCCAAATCGACTCCAGATCCCTGGTTTGAGACCTTGTTGAATAAGTCAGAGGGGGTCATAGAGGTAGGTCTTTCCAAAAGAAACTCTGAGAAATGATGGAGACTTGGAAAGCATTCTGAGGGGCAGGATTCTAGAAGAAATGATGTTCACCAGTTACATGTGATGAGGAGAGCTTCCTTCGCTCCAACATGTGCAGCACAACTCACTTGGATTTAACTTAAGTCCACGATTTCTTTGTTGGTGTCCACTGAATTTTAAAAGCTCCTCAAAATTCCCAAGGCCAAGTGTAACACTTCCCAGCGTCTCTCCAACCTGCATAAATCCATATATCAGCCAGCTAATTGGATCCGCTGCTCAACCTTAGCCCCTTGGAGAGCATTTCCCTAACAGATTTAGGGGTCCTCCTGTGCCTTTAACCTACGAGACTATTCCCCCTTCTAAGAAGATTGTTGATCTTCTTTCTTCAGGTATTCTTCATTGCTTTTTCTGGGGGGAAGGGGCGTCTCTGCCTGATCCCCTCTCCCACTCAGAGCCTTGGGAGACTTTATCCGCTATGCTCAGAATCAGGAGGAATCAGCCATTCCCATTGAAAAGGCCCTTCACGTCATCCTCTGCAATTTATTCTTGGAGACCCTTTATTTAAAGCAGAAAGAGAACTGGCTGTGTAATCAGGCAGATCTGGGATTGAATCCCAGCTCCATCATTAGTTCTGAAGATTTAGACAAGTTATTTAACCTCTCTGAATCTGTGTGAATGGATATAATTTAATCACACTGTAGGGTATCTTGAGGTTTTTGAGAGACTGTTTGTGAAAATATTAAGTGCAGAGCCCAGCTTTGGATGTATTATTATTATTATTAATATCAATAATAATTTATTAGGAGCATCATTTATTATTGCTCTCACACCATTACTATGATTATGAATATTTTGTTTTTACTATTAGGTTTATTATTATTATTTTATTACTAGTGTATTAATACTATTATTTTTATAGATGAAGAATCTGAGCCAAGAAGTTCATCCATCCAATGTCAATGTCTTTACTCTACTTAACAAAAAAACATAAATTGGGGATATACTCCTCATGAGACCCTCTGCCAGGTGCTAGAAATAGAAGATGGAGACAGAGTTTCTTCTATTTGGGAATTCTGGGTCTAGTAAGATGGTCAGAGGTAAGGTGGAAGCAAAGGAACACCCTTGTCATATAAACAACACCCGCACAACAAAGGGCTCTGAGCCAAGTACACAATGTACACAAAGTACAGAATGTCTAGGGAGCATAGAGAAGGGCTGACTATCTGGTAAAAAAGGAAAAGCATCTAAAAAGCATCTGAAAAGCTGTGCTCTTGAACATGGGTTTTAATGAAGGAGCACATGTTCACCAAGAGACAAAAAAAAAAAAAAATAGGGCATTAGGGGCAGATAAAAAATGATGTATACAAATGCCTTGGGGAAGAAAGGTGTAAGATGTGTTTAGTCTGGAGTTCAGCATGATAGAAATACTGGGTGTGGAACTGGAAGTGGTTAAGGTGAAACTGAAAACATGGATTCATTATCTATTGCTGTGTAATAAATTACCCAAAAACTTAGTAATAAAAGCAACCAACATTTATTATCTCACAGCTTCTGTAGATCAAGAATCCAGATGCACCTGGACTGGGTAGTCTGGTTTTGGGTGTCTCAAAGGTTGCAGTCAAGGTGTTATCCAGAGAAATGGATTTGGCCCAATGGATAGAGCATCCACCTACCACATGGGAAGTCCAGGGTTCAAACCCAGGGACTCCTGATCCATGTGGTGAGCTGGCCCACGGGCAGTGCTGATGCGCTCAAGGAGTGCCACGCCATGCAGGGGTGTCCCCCGTGTAGGAGAGCCCCATGTGCAAGGAGTGCGCCCCATAAGGAGAGGTGCCCAGTGAGAAAAAGTTCAACCTGCCCAGGAGTGGCGCTGCACACTTGGATAGCTGACGCAGCAAGGTGACACAACAAAAAGAGACATAGATTCCTGGTGCCACTGACAAGAATATAAGCAGACACAGAAGAACACATAGCAAATTTGACACAGACAGCAGACATCGGGGGGAGGGGGGAGGGTGGGGAAAGGGAGAGAAATACATAAAAAGTAAATCTTAAGAAAAAAAAACACAAAAAACAAGGTGTCATCCAGCCCCAAGGTCAGCTCATGGATCACCCGGATGGATCCACTTCCAAGTTCATTCACAAGGCTGTTGGCAGGATTCAGCTCCTCAAGGCTGTTGGCCAGAAATTACCCTCTGTTCCCTGCCACCTGGGGCTGTCCATTGCTCCACTTGTCAGATGACTTTATCGGAGAGAGCAAGTAAGAGAACCAGAGAGCGAGAGCATGGGCAAATGGAAGTCACGGTCTTCTGATAATTTCAGGTGTGAGAGTCCACCGCTTTTACCAAGGTCTGTTCATTAGAAGCAAGTCACTAGGTCGAACTCACACTCAAAGGGAGGGCAGTACACCCAGTGTGAATACCAGGAGGTCATCGGGTCCACCTTGGATGTTCACTCACCCCACTCAGTTGTGGGAAAGGGTGAAGGTGTTTATTCATAAGCCTGGCCAAGGAACTTGTACTTCATTTTATGACCAATGGAAAGTTAGGGGGAAAAAAACGTGTTTAAGGGGTGGGGAGTGGAGCTGTTTAGCATGATCAGAGTTACACTTTGGCTTGAATCACTCTGGCAGCAGCTGAAGTAAGGATTGCAGTGCCATTGGAGTTGATGAGGCCAGTTGGGAGCCTGAAGAACTCTTCCAGGCTGGAGAGGATGGAGGCTTGACCCAAGGCAATGAGAGCAGAGGTGGAGAGGAGGGTTCAGGTTGCAGAGCAGTGTGCAAATAGAAACAATAAATCTAGCTCAGTGACTGGTGGTAAGGGGTGAGGAAGGAAAAGCAGTCAAACTTTCCTGCAGGTTGGACGAACTGGATGTCAAGTCCAATCGAGGGAGATATGACAAGGAAACATTGAAGAATAATCAAGGTGAGGTAGACTTGGGCAGGAAGATTTGGGGTTCTAAAATTGCCCAGCCAGTAGTAAAGCGGGGGCCAGAACTCAGACAGACCTTCTGGTTCCCTCGTGGCAGGCTCCTAGCACCGTGTGAAAGAGCTAAGACTATGGACTCAGACAGCCTGGCCCAAATCCTTGTCCTGTCACTTGCTAATGGTTTGACCCTGGGAGAATTATCGTCTTGTTTGCTTTTGCTTAATGAGAAAATGGAGGTAATACTGGAATGTGCCTTAAAAGATTATTACAGGGAAGTGGATGTGGCTCAAGTGATTGGGCTCCCGTCTACAATGCAGGAGGCCAGGTTTGAGTCCTGGGGCCTCCTGGTGAAGGCGAGCTGGTGCAACAAGATGATGCAACAAAGGGAGATGCAGAGGAGAGACAGTGAGAGACACAGCAGACCAGGGACATGAAAAGTGCAAGCAATTGAGGGCCTCTTTCCCACACCGGTGGTCCTGGGATCAGTTCCCAGGGCCTTCTAAAGAGAAAGATGAGGGGAAAAAGGCATTCCTACACAATGAATGGACATAGACAGCAGACAGGGAGTGCAAAAAGAACAGCGGGGGATGGGGGACAAAATAAAAAATATTAAAAATTCTTTGACAAAAGGTTATTATGTTAATTAAACACGGTGAATTCTGCAAAATGCTTATCACAGTCTCTGAAACAGGGTAATAACTATTATGAGTATTTTCAGGCAACGTGTTGTATCTGTATTATGCGGGGCTCCTTTTTAGCACCCTTTAAATCTTACCGTATGCCTATAGATGCGTGGGATACTTGATCTGCAGGTAAGTTAATCCTATCCCCAGCCCTGGCCCTCCAGGACATCTGTAGCATGTATAAGCAGTAACTTTTAGTTAAATCCCTATTTGGGCTATATTTCATTTCAGTGTTTTCTGCCTCCTTCGGAGTTGGTGCCTAAGATATATTTCCCACCTAACCTTGTCTTCAATGGAGTAGAATTTTAAAATGCTTCTTTCCCCCATTTCTTTGTTCTGAGCTCATAGAACCTGATAAATGGCAAGAAATGTCTTCTGTAAGAGGCAATCTCTTTGTCGCTTCATTTGTTCAGTAAATACAAATGGCAATGTGCTCATGGCACCTTGCTAGGCACTGAGGAGAGAACATTGAGCAGAATGGATGCTTCCTGAATCCTGAGGCTTACTTTCTAGCAGAAGTGGGTAAGAAGGAAGCCACAAATTAACAAAATGGTTATAGGTCACAATTGTTGGTAAGAAGGAAATAAACTGCAGGCTGTGAAGCAGAATAATGGTGGATGGTCAGAAGAGGCTTCTTTGAAGAGGGGTCATTGAAGTTGAAGGATGAGGATAAACTCATCACTTAAAGAGCAGTGTAGGAGCATTTCAGGCAGAGGAAACACCAAATGCAAAGACCGTGGTCGGGAATGGTTGGCATGTTCTAGAGATTAGCAGAAGGTCATTTTAAAGCATCACCATTTAATAAAAACACATACGTGATTCTAAAATTTCGTGTAGCCACATTTAAAAAATATAAAGAGAAGCATGAAATTAATTGTAATAACATATTACAATCCAAAACATTGTCATTTCAACATGCAATTGCTTTTTTAAAAATTTTTTAAAAATTTAAAAATTTAGTCTTACATTACATACACTTATTCAAGCTAAGTTCTTGAATTCCAGTGTGTATTTTACATTCAGAACACATGTCAATTGGGACTGACCATCTTCCAAGTGCCCAATAGCCCCACATGGCTGCTGCTAGCATACTGGGCATCGTAGGCTTAGAGTAAATAGGGAGGGGTATTACATGCAATGAGATTGAAAACATAGGCAGAGCCAGCGGTAGTAAGGGGGCTGAGTGTTATTCTAAGGGTTGTGGGAACTGCTGAAGCTTCTGTTTGGAAATGACTCCTAGAGGAGGGTGGAGGGAATTGAGGAGTCCAGGTTGGAGGCCGTGTAATAGTATAGGAGAGGAATGATAGGGATGCACACAAAAGTATTGGTAGGGATTATAATAATAGCTCACGTGTATTGTTGGTGCCCTAAACCCTTCAAATGGATTCACTTATTTAATTCTCACAATGAGCCTATGAGGTGGGTACTATTTCATCCTGTTTTCCAGATGGGACCCTGTGCCAAGGATAAGGCAGAGCAAGGATTTAAGTGCAGGAAGTTTGGTTCTGGAGCCCTGCTACTAGGCACAATTTTATACCACTTTTCTGACAGAGACAAGAGAAGCAATGTGGTACAGAGAAGGGAGAAAATTGAGCAAGACCAGTAGCTGGGGTAGGAATAAAGATTTAGCTTTGCCGATGCCTGTGGAGACACCTAGGAGACCAACAAAGGGAAAATCAAATGAGCAGTTGGATACGAGTGGAGGAGTGCAGCGTGGAGGAGAGGCCTGTCTGAAGATACACCTTTGGGAGTTTTCAGCATGTAGATGGTATTGGAAAAGGATGAGCTCACTTAGGAAGACAGAATAGATGGAAGAAAGGGGGGCCCAATACAAAATTCCGAAGGTCTTCCAAATTTAGATGTCAGGGAGATGAATCCAGGCAATGAGGAAGTCTGAGAAGCAGAGTCGTATCTTTCATTGCTCCTTATCTATTCCCAATTACTATTCTTCTGCTAAATATTCTTCCTTTTCTCTACCCACCAACCTCCTCTTGTCTAGATCCAGCTTTAAAGTCATTTTCTCTAGATATTTCCTCAGATTCTCTGGGGCAAAGTTGGCCATTCCCTCCTGTATCAGTTTCCTAGAACTTCCACAAAAAATTACCACCACCTGAATGGCATAAAACAACAAAAATTTATTCTCTCACAGTTCTGGAAGCCAGAAGTCTGAACTCAGCATGTCAGCAGCGACACACTCCTTCCAAAGTCTCCGTGGAAGAATCCTTCCTTGCCTCCTCCAGCTTCCGGGAGTTCCTTGGCATAACTTCAGTCGCTGCCTCTGTCTCCACTTAGCCTTCTCTGCTGTATCTCCCTTTGGGTGTCTCTTATAATGGTCCATGTCGTTGGATTTAGAGACTACCCAGATAAACCAGGATGATCTTATGTCAAGATCCTTAACTTAATTATATTTGCAAAGACCTTTTTTCTAAGTTAGGTAGCATTCACAAGGTTTGGGGGATGAAGATGTGGGCACATCTTTTGAGAGCACCATTCAAACCACTAAGCCTCCTCTGAGCTCATCCATTTCTTTGAAACACTGAATGTTCCAATAAAGAGCAAGTCCTAGAAACACCGTCTTTCTCTTCCTAGAACACGTATTCTCAACAGGGGCAATAGCACCCCCACGGGGAAGAAAAGTTGGTGGCAAGAGGGTAGAAGAAGTTTATCCTTTTTCTAGATAAAGCACAGATCCAAATAGAGCACATAAAGAAATACGTAATATATCTGTGGTAGTAACATTTTATGGCAAAGGAAATCATGGGAAAAGCAAGTCTTAAAGGCTCCTTGTAAGGAAGGGTGCTAATGCAAAAAAAGTGTGAAAAACACTGAATTATACAATTCCCCAAAGGTAGGTAGGTACCATGTTGTGTTCATGACTGTACATGTGCCATACACACACCCACAGCCCCCACTTGTACACACACCACACACACATAACACACACATACATACCCCGCCCCAACAGCACCAGCACAGAAAAGATGGTTTGGATGAATAAATGGTATTCGATTTGCCTTCCTCGAGCTCTTAGATGCCTCATTTGAAGTATAACTGGAGGAGCCAGTGCTGTCTTAGGGGACAGCCAAGTTTGAACCCAACTTCGTGAATCTGCCCCTCTCCTCTCTCTCTCTGCTCTGCACCCGCACAATGAAAACATTTTGAATTATGGCCTTTAATAGGTGTCTATTTTACAGTCTAAAGTCACAAAGTCTAACGATTTGATATATCACTACCGCAGCTGTCGGTCTCTTCAGAACTCTACATATTTAAGCAGAATTTCAGTTAGCAGAAAAAAACTCATCTTTAGAGAGAAAGGGAAGGGATGGAAGGTAGGAAACCCACTGATTTAATGTTTTCTCAAGAGAAAGAGAGCCGCAGAGAGAGACTTGCTGAACATCAAACAAGCTCGAAGGCGGTGCATTTAGCAAGGCAGAGAGCAGTGCAAATTGGAAGATTTAAAAGTGTGAAGTTTAAACATTGCTTTTGTTTTCCGGAGCCCTAGATAGTATTAGCACTATTGTGCAAATTATGAGTCTTCCCATTTTAGCAGATGGGGAAATTAAACATTTGCATAAAACAATTGATTGTCATTTTGATGGCAGAGAGTTCCAAGTTCTCTTTCTTTTCGCCATCTCTCCCTGTGCAAATGAATGACATTAATTTATTATGCCAGATCCCTCAGCTACATTTTACAATGTTTGGGACTCCTGCTCTATGTCCCCCATCCCCAGCGTCTCCTCTCTCCTTCCTTACTACAAGTAATCCTACTGATGCCCAGACCATGCCTTCATCATCATTTTCCTGAAATGCAATTACTCATTAACTGATTTCCTTGGTTTCAATTTCTTTGTCCTCCAATCCATCCTCAATTCTTTCCCTTGATTTGTCTGCCAAGCTATCTTATTTCTGGATGCCCCTGCTGGTCTACCTGGAACGCCTTCCTTCTGTCCATTCCTCCTGCTCTCTCCTCTCCTTCGAGGGCCTGTGCAGATCCCACTTCCTGCACCATCTTTTGACCCTGCAGCCCACTCTGAGAAGGGGTGTACCATGGAACCCTCTTCTGTCTGTTTCATATATCCAATTCAGCCAGGAGCTTCCTAACTGGGTAAGAAACTAGGTTATTTTATTTTACTCTTGTAACCTTTGCGGTTCTATATAAAATGCTGGAAATACATGAAAGGGAGAGGTTTGTGGGGAGGAAACACATATTTACCTATTCCACCTCTATCCTTGGCTTTCTATAGAGAGCTTTAGAGTTCTTTTATCGCTTTCTTTCCTTTTATCAAGAGCATGTATCTTAATCCCATTTTGCAGATAAGAAAACAAAGGCTCAGTGGGATTAATAAATGCAATGACTAGAAAATGCAGAGCCATGAAAATAGAATCCATGTCTCTCTGACACAAAAGTTTTTCTTTCCACTCTCTGCGCCAATGCAGAGGAAGATCCATTACTGCTGTAGGGCAATAAATTCCCCTTCTCATATGTAGAATGGGGAGAATAACTCAGTGTTTTCTCAGCTTTGCTCCAAAACGGAGACCGTGCCTGAAAAATCTCTCGTGGTGCGTGTCAGCTTTGTTATAAACTCCGTTCAGCTGGGGTTTGGAAAGCCAGCCTCCATGTGGCCAAGCTGCGCAAAGCTCTGCAAAGCCAGAAAGAAAAGCCTCATCTACTGAGACCTGTAAATACCCTGTCCCACAGCAAACATCTTGGTGCTGTAGCATTTCTTTCTGACGTGATGGTGGATAAACTGAGATGACGGTGCCTGCCATTGCACAGTATTTTTAGCACATTCTGCAGTGGCAAAGCAGAAACGCTTATTTAGAATGCGTTTGATATGCAGTTGTGTTTGCGTGTGTTAAGTAAGCAACTAGATAGACTTGCCTTTCCTCTATTGATTAGAGTCACTGGCAAAATGCAGATGCATATGGCTTTGTGCATCACACAACAAGAGGAGAAATAAAATCTTAGCCCTGAATATGCAGAGAACAAACACCGTGAGAAGGTGCAGGGTTTCTGGGAAAAATAATCTGCCCTGCTACGTCCTTCTCACACAGAATTTGCTGCCAGACACAAGCTTTACCATGGTTTGGCCCTTCCTAGCTTCCAGTAAGGCGTAACTAGTTAGGTGTGCCAGAGAGGAACGTGGTCTAGGATAATGGCTTTCTTACATTTCACTTTATTTTTTAATAATATATATATATTTATTTTTATTTTTCAAAAGATACTTAGATTACATAAATGTTACACAGAAAATACAGGGAGTCCCATCTGCCCCACTCCCCATACCTCCCACACCCTCCCACATATACAACATCGTTCGTTAACGTGGCACGTTCATTGCAATTGATAAACGCATCCTGGCGCACTGCCACTGAGCATGGACCATAGTTCACATTGTGGTTTACACTCTCTCCCACACAGTTCTGCATGTTATGGGAAGATATAAAATGGCCTATACCTATCATTGCAATGTCATTCAGGATGATTCCCAAGTCTCAAAAGAGACTCCCCTAGTATACCTGTTTTTCCCTCTCCCTGTCCCCAGGGCTTCCAGTGGCCACTGCCTCCACATCAGTGTTGTAATTTCTTCCATTGCTTGAATCACAATAAGTCTAGAGTAGAATACCAGTAAGTCCACTCTAGTCCATACTTCATTCCCCAATCTTGAGAATTCTGGGATGGTGATGTCCATTTCACTTCTAGTTGAGAGGGGGCTTTGATTCCACACAGCCAATGGATGGGACTCTCTTGCTTGCTGTTGTAGGCTCTCTCATTTCCTTGGTATGGTGGTGGTTAATCCTCACCTCCTTATTAGTTGTCCTGGGTGAGTCCAATGAACTGGAGAGTAGATGTTGCAACTCCACTGAGGCTCAGGGTCCAGCTGGCACATGGACATCCCAGACATTCAAGTCTCTTGGATGTAGACCTACAAACTCCAGCACCAACTGTCTGTTTAAATAGAAGGGACAGATGAGCCATGTGTAGGGAAGCCGTAACTGAGTCCAACTCTGTTGCCCTCGAGCACAAACACCAAAGCAGGACCCACTGGCAAGGCACCAAACTCCGCAGCTATCTGCCCTGACCATAGGACCTGTCTCCAGAGCCCTCAGGAGCCCCACTATTTGGGGTAGTATCCACTTTGGTTGTCTATGAGATCTTGTTGAGACGTGCATAAGTGTTACCTCTGGGATGACCTCCCGACGCACTTTGAAGTCTCTTAGCCATATAAACTTATTCGTCTTTACCTTTTCCCCCTTTTATTCATGGCCTTTGTTCAGTTGCATTGCTAGTTTTACCTTTCACTTATCAGCAAAAAAAAAACAACACTTTTTTTCCTAAGTAAAATCTAAAGTGGAATCTTACCATATAAAACAGAGAAAATGGTATTTTGTTACAGATACTTATGAACTTAAACTTTGATCATGCGCTTAATATAAATTCAACCCAATAAGAATGTTTTGATGAGCATAATATTTTTTTTTAATTTTTTTTATTTTTTATTGACTTTGTAATAATATTACATTAAAAATATATATGTGAGGTCCCATTCAACCCCACCCCCCCACCCCCCCTCTCCCCCCCCCCAACAACACTCGTTCCCATCATCATGACACATCCATTGGATTTGGTAAGTACATCTTTGGGCACCTCTGCACCTCATATACATTGGTTCACATCATGGCCCATACTCTCCTCTATTCCATCATGTAGGCCCTGTGAGGATTTACAATGTCCGGTGATTACCTCTGAAGCACCATCCAGGGCAGCTCCATGTCCCGAAGAGGCCTCCACCTCTCATCTCTTCCTGCCTTTCCCCATACCCTTTGTCCATTATGTCCACTTTTCCCAATCCAATGCCACCTCTTCTATGTGGACACTGGATTGGTTGTGTCCATTGCACCTTTATGTCAAGAGGAGGCTCAGATTCCACCTGGATGCTGGATGCAATCCTCCCATTTTCAGTTGTAATCACTCTAGGCTCCATGGTGTGGTGGTTGTCCTTCTTCACCTCCATCTTAGCTGAGTGTGGTAAGTCCAATAAATCAGATTGTAGGTGCTGGAGTCTGTTGAGGCTCAGGATCTGGCTATCACATTGTCAGTCCAGAGATTCAAATCCCCTAAATATATCTTAAACCCCAACATTAACTGCACCTCCAGCACATTAGCATGAAAGTCTTATGAAGGGAGATCCCATCTGAGTCCAGATTCATCACACATAAACACCATTTCCAAAGAGGGGCCATCTGCCCTGGTAGTTAACCCCATCGGCCATGACCATAACTCCCATGGGTCTCTTTAGCCCTCAAAGGAACCAATATCTGGGGGTTGTATCTGCTTTATCTGTCTCTCTGACTCTGCTCAGTTGTGCATGAGGGCAAACCTTCTGCCAGCCTCCAGACTCTTTTTTAGAAACTCGTAGCCATATAAACTCATTTCTCCTTTCCATTTCCCCCTTACTTTAGGTCAAACAGCATTTTAAAGTCATGGTATTTTATGTAGACATGGATATTCTGCTGATCCGCATTGAACCTTCCGTATAAGGTCATTTTCCAGTTGCATCATCAGTTGGTAGTTGATAGTGGTCCCTCGTTGCCAGGGAGGCTCATCCCCGGGTGTCATGTCCCACGCTGGGGGGAAGGCATTGCATTTACATGCTGAGTTTGGCTTCGAGACTGGCCACATTTGAGTAACATGAAGGCTGACAGAAGGAAATTCCCAGGCACAAAGTTGCTCTAGGCCTTGTTATTATTTTGGGTTTATCAGCTCACAAGCATAGTCATTAGTATCAGGGGCTCACTGTTGAACCCTCACTCCCTCCCGGTCCCCACCACTGTACCTGGGAGACTGTCGCTGCTCCCCTAGGGACCACGACAGAGCACCACTGGCCAGGAACCCAGTACCCCCCCTACTGTGGTTTTTAATTGTTGCCACTATGAGTATATCCAAACATTACCATGCACCCTGGACATATTGATGAGCATAATATTTTGAAATCACATTATGACAAGCAGGGGGAATCATAGGCATATCATGACTTAATTTCTATATTTTGTTTTGGACACAATACCTGGAAAATCCAAATTCAAGAAGATAAGGAGTAGGGTCCTTGCCCATACACTCTTACTTGTGCAAATATATGCAGATCTGAATTAAAATAAAGTAAAATTAAATTAAATGAAAAATGAAAAAATGGTGTTAAGTTATAACTATATAATGACTGGCTTAGCTACAAGAATTTCAAATACTTGCAGAAGGTAGTTTGAGAAGCTTTATTTTGAGATCCGCACAAAAATACGTTAGCTTGGCATCCCAATTTAACATGCCGATGGGCTCTAGTGTACTATTATTTGATACATAAAATGTCTGCATAGTATGCATGTGTGCATTTATTGACACTTGAAAAGAATAAAGTATGCAAAAATTACAAAAAAATGAGAATTAAATTAATGTGGAATACTTTGATTAATTCACCCACTGAACCTTAAGATTCTGGATGACACAATATGAAAACACTTAGTCTAAGGCACGGGCAGTCAGTTGAAGTGGACCCAGCCCAGGGATATGAGGGCTGCTAAACCTGTGTAAGTCTCAGGAAGCCAAGCATGGGTTAGCAAGGTGATACAGAGGCTCAAATGACCCAGAAGATTTGGAGTCCGTGTCATCTGTCTCTCAGTGAGAGAGAGTGGGCACGGTGAGTCTTTGTACAAACGATTATGGCATTTTTTTCTTTTAAAACCATCAATGGCTTCCCCAACACATGCATCAAATTTTCTCATCTAAGGATACATAAATATGCTCACGATTTGATCCAAGGCATTAACTCATGCTGCAAACCCCACCCAGATTCTCCTTCTCTTAATTTATTTTCTAATTTATGTCCTTATTCTCCCCTTCTTGGAGCAACTTAAATGTCAGCCCCCCTCAACAGGTTTTCTTAACCCCTCTTGCCATAATGTCCAGACCGAAATCATGTTGAGGGTGCTGTGTTCATGTATTATTACCATTAGTAGAATTGGACTCGCCAGCATTTATTAAGCAGCTGGCCCATATGAATCCATACCCTTTAATCCCTCACAGGTAATCCTGCATAACATGATATTTAATCTACATTACAGTGGGCTAATGTGGTGAGCTGACAAAAGATAATGCAACAAGAGATGCAAGGAGGGAAACATAATGAGAGACACAACAAAGCAGGGAATGGAGGTGGCTCAAGCAATAGGGCATCTCCCTCCCACATGGGAGGTCCGAGTTTGGTCCCCTGTGCCTCCTAAAAAAATTGCCCAGCACGCAACAAATAGACACAGCAAATGCAAACAATGAGGGGGTAGAGAGACATAAATAAACTAAGTCTTAAAAAGAAAGACTCTAAGAAGAAAACCAATTAAAACTGTTCAGCTACCTATTTCTCAAATGTGGATACACGTCATGCAATTTTTTCAGATAACACCTATTAGTTGTCCTTGACCTTAGTGTTCTATAGAACAATCTTTGCAAAGATTAGGTCTGGCCTAATCTTTTATTGATTGACATCCTGCCGTGTTCCCAAAAGGTTTTACGGTAGCCGAATTATACTTTAGTTTTAGCCTGTTTTTTCTCTATGTTCAGTAGAGAACTAAGAACCATTTATTTCTTTCCCTTATAGACAAGGGGGCTAGTTTTCCCAAACCTTGTTTCATCAGCAGAAGGCTCTCAGGGTCATTTCACTTTCCACGCACATGTAGGATTTGTGGAGCAAAGTGCTCCCAAGGGAAATTAAAGCCAAGAAAGCCCCCTCCGTTTTAAACAACGTCTAGTTAGGAACGAAGGGCTAAACACTGGCTTCTGTGCTTCACGTGAGCACAGCTACTGGGGTGGGCTTTTCCCACCAATTTTTGCAAAGTAAGACCTGAAATAGCATGTTGCTCTTCCACGGAATTCACATTAGCTCATTTGTTCTCGCAGATTATTTTATTTGAGTGATTTCCCTGACATCAAGGGAAATTTATACAAAAGCAGGAGAGGACTTTCTACAAGTCCTACATAACGTGTTTGCATGTACATGTACATGTGCACAGATATACATATGTGTGTATAGATACATGTGTGCATGTAAATACATCTAGCCAGTGCTTCCTTGGCTCCTGTCTCAGAGTAAAAGCCAAAGTCCTTACAAAAGCCCTGCAGGTGCTGCATGATCAGCAGCCCTTGCTTTTTTCGACTTTTCTATTCTTACTTGCTTGGGTTTACTTTGCTCCATTTTGCTGGGCATGTTTCTACCTCAGGACCTTTGCATTCATCACTGCCTCAGTCTGAAATGTCTTTTCCATTCCAAATGTGCATGGCTTGTGTCTTCCTTCCTTCCAGGCTTTGTGCGAATGTTACTTTGCCAAATGGTACCCTATCAACAGCAACTACTTTGCACCCCACCACTCCTCCCTCATCTCCCCTGCTTTATTTCATTCTGTAGCAAGTTTCATTTCCTAATATACCTCATAAATTTATATCATCATCATCATCATCATCATTATCATTTTGGTCTATTTTCCCCCCATTAGAATGTAAGTTCCGTGAAGATGGGCACATTTGTTGGTTTCATTCATTGCTAAAGCTCCAGAACAAATGCATCTTAGTCTAGAAGAGCTGGAAAGGAGCTTAGAGTGAACAGGTACTTCAATGATACACATCCCATTTTTCACAAACGCCTGGGGTAGGGTGGGCACAGATAGTGAGAGGGATGGCTGCATAATATTGTTAATATTTCAAAAAGCCTAATGCATTCTCCCTGCCTATCCATCATGAGGCTACATGACAAACTAAAGTGTGACACTTCCTTGCTTTTACTTGAAATTATCTCAGTTCGGTGTGTTAATTCTGATTATGTAAGTCTGATCAGAATCTCTGGCTACCAGTTACAAATGCCTTTGATTTTTAGACTGGGAGAAATGAATAAATTATCATAATAAATGCAGATTAGTAGACATTTTTGAAAACATGGACTCTGGTTGGGGGAAGGGCAGTAAATGAATGCAAGACATTGATCTGGCTCAACCTTTTTGTACATGATGAGGGCTTTGAGGCCTTGAGAAATTAAGTGACTTTTCAAGGTTACACAGCTAGTCACTGGCAGAACAATGACTAGAACCCAAGTCTTTGATTCCCAGCTCTGTGTTTGTGCAATCAAAGACATAGTTTGCTGCGGAAGAAACATATACATGCTGTATATAACATTTGCATACCACATGACAGTAAAGGCAGGATCCAAACTGAGATTCTCAGCAAGAAAATAATATTTATTTAATAAGGGGCTCTATTTATACTTTTACTGTGAAGGTTGGGTTAATATTCACTAGCTTGATTAAGGGCGCTGCTTACACATGAAAGTGTTTACTGAGCTGAGCTCCCTGGAGAGAAATTCAAACAAAGTTGTGACAGCTAAAGTACATTTTCATGTCCTGAAAGCCATGGATGTCTTTATTGAAGACCAAAGCTTTTCTTTAAAATAAACGAATGGTTATCCTTAAGGATAAACTATAAACAGAGTCTGCCAAGACACAAATAGTACTTCCTCGATGCCTTAGTGGCAGTGCATCTTTAGTTTTAGTCTTTAAACCTAATGAAGATGAATACACCTAGATATACCAAATGAAACACTTCTGTATATTCAAAAGCCTAATCATGTGCAATATACTATATGGCCCCTGGAATAATCCCATGGGGTTAGAAGTACATCATTTCTGTTTTACAAATACGGAAGCAGAAACACGGGAGGGGTTCAAAGACCTGCCCAAGGTCTCCCAAGTTACTAATGAAGGGAGGTAGCATTTTTCCTCTTTCCTTATGCACAGTTCATGCCCCTCTCAGCTACCTACTGAACAAAACCTTCATTCTAAGAAGGAGGTGGAGACTATGAACTTGGCCAATTCACCTCATTCTCTGCCTCTCTCGCTCTTTCTCCCTCCCAGTGATAGAGCTAATAGTCTGAGTCTTGGGTCAGGAACAGGAAATGTTTCTGGTTTTACAGAGCAGGAAAGGAAATAGAAGAGAAGGACCTGGGTCACCTGGTAAAGTGGATCTGGGTCAGACGAGACGGTGGGGCAGAGCTCTGTCCTCTGGCACTGCGCTCCGTCCTCTGGCACTGCTGCGCAGTACATGTGGAGGGGACCTCACAGGATCCCAGTGCCAACCCCATTTCTTACTGGGTAGTAAGTCACTCTACACCATGAACCTCAGTTTGGTCATGGGCAAAACAGGATTAGCAACACTTACCTCACAGCATTGCCATAAGGATAAAATGAAATAAAGCATGCAAATAGCCTAGCACCATGTGTGGCACACAGGAGGAGCTGAAAAGCAAGACTTATTTACCTTTGGGGTGCATCATTCCATCTGTTGATAATTTACTAATTCCTCAACCCTGGGTTAGGAAATGTAGGAAGAAAGCAGAAATGCAGTCCCTGTGCTGAAGACTTGATATACACATTGACGATTCAAGACTTACAAATCTGGCAAAGATAGCAGTTTTTAAAGGATTGCAAGGAAAAGGTCATTGCATGATAGAAATATCAGTAAGCGATGTTGGCATTCACAGCAGTAGAATAAGTAAGTAGGGGAGATACTTGGGATCATCCAGCTCAGACACATCAACCCCTCCGCCAAATCACCTTATCTGACCCTGCTGACCCTGTAGATAAGTGAGAATGGGTTCCTCTGTGCAGCCTGTACAGCTGCTTTTACATAGCCCAGTTCTTGGATGTGCATTGAAACAAACAAACAACAACAACAAAAACCGCCTTCCAGCCATACCTGATTGCATCCAGCCCTAATGTAATGCCTTGTGCCCAGGTCTACCCAGCTTCCCTCCCTCTCCAGCAGAGCTCAAAAGCCCCAGCTCAGGTTCTCTCTGCTCTGAGCCCCACATCGGGTTCCTGCACATGCTCTGTCTCACTAGCTTTCCCTTTTCCTCTCCCCTCTCTGGGAACTGAAGTTTCTTTAAACAGACAATTACTAGTGTGTTATCCACACTCGACTCTGTGTTGGTACAACACCCACTGATGTACAGCAGCAAGCAGCTTGATAATGGGGCATATTTAAGCTGATTGCCACTGGAGATAAGTGATGTCTCTGAATGGTTGCACGTTTGTTAAACCTCTGAAGGCAGAGGGGATGGAAAAAGTTTTATTTATTTATTTTGCTTTTTTAAAAAAGAAGCCCTTTGGAGAATGGCTACACCTCCCCTGAGATTCTCATTTCAGATTAGGCTATCAGGTGTATTATGCAATTGGAGGCTTCTTCTTCCCTCTCAGAGCCTGTTTGATATTCAAGCCTTTTCACCAGATCAGTCCTGAATGGCTGGCGCAGCCTCGCTCACTGGCGTCCTTGACGACAGCTCTATTAAACGCAGGCTCCTCTCGCCTGTCTTCTCAACTCCTCTCCTTGCTCTGCTCTCTTTCCCTCCTGTTTTTTTTTCTTTTACAAATACCTCTCTCTTTCCTCTCACGCTTCTCTCTCGGCCTTCCCTTTTCTCCCTTCCTCTCCTCTCCTGACTCCATTCTGGTTTCCATTGTTTTTCTGTCCTTTTCCTTCGATGTCTCTGTTTTTCTCTTCCCTCAAATGCCTAGCTCCAATAGCCCTTTCAGTCTCTTTTCCTCTCCCTCACCTCTCCCGTCCTGAGCTCCCTGTCTCCTTTTTCCCAGGGGAAAGTCAGTTCTGCGGGAAACTAAGTCTCCAGGGTCTCAAGTATTGTCTTTGCACAGCAAGGAAGCTTGACAAAAATCACCTGTGAGCTGAAGGGATCCTTAGTTCTCTAAGAGCTAAAGCTGCGGAGGGAGGTGGATGCAGGATAGAGAAGAGTGGGGTAGATTGCTGGGTGTAGAGCTAGAGGACATAAGGAAAGAATATGGGGACCATGCAATGGAATCAGGAAGAGTGAAAGCATAGGTAGAAAACAAAATGGAGACGATGGCAACCAGCGCATGATTTTGGAGGCAAGAAGAAGGGAAAAGTCATTAGTCACAGGTAAAGCGGCTCACCCGCCAGTTATCATCATTTAGATACAAAGCCACCAAGGAGAGAGCAAAGCGCCAATCAACTCTTAAAGGGGCCACTTGCTGGCATCTAATATCTGGGTAAGTGGCAGTGGGAGGGAGGTGATGACCACTTTACTGTGGATTCTTTAGGCAGTGAATGGAGAAGAGCATCTTTATAAACACATTACATCTCATGGGGAGCAGGGAGAAATTCAATTAGGTTTGAAAGAGAAAGGTAACTTGAATATCAATTAATTGTCTAATTGAAGATAGCGGAGACCTGGGGGCACCCTGCCAGGTTGATTCCCACACCCAAATCCAGAGATTTTTCCCGGGGATTAAAGATGCAATTTAATTACACATTTCTATTAGATTAGACGCTGATGGCTTTCAGTGCTCTGAGTTAATTACATAGTTAATTACACAGTCAATAACTTCCCTTGCCTAATAACCCTGCTGGATGCAGGCTGGCACTGCAGAGGGAGGGCGGGGGATCCCGTTCCTGTAATGGGAGCTCTGGGAGTCCAAGGTGGTGGGAACTTCTTTAGCAAGGAGACATGTGAATACTAATAGGGAATTATTCTAATTGTCCCTTGTTCTTGATGAACAGTAAATTATTCTAATAACATTTCCCATTGTATTCATTCATTATCTAAGGGTAATTAGGAATGAAGGGCTTCCAGAGGCCTCCCCTGTGGCACAAACCAGGCTGCACTAACTGGGCCGGGCTTCGTTTTGGATGCCAGGCATCTCCAGGGAGACTTCTTCTTGATCTCCTGGACACACTCTGGGATTGAGCTTTACACTTTGCTCAAGTGCTCTCATAAGCCTCATCTTGTTTGCTTCTAACAGAATTTATGAGTTCAGTTTCAGTTTTCTTACTTTATTATCTGGAGAATAAAAAGGCTTTCTTTTTTTTTTGGTTGGGGCGATAGGGAGTGGGGGTGTCCAGTAATTTGGCCAAGGACACAGAGCAGGCAAAGATGGCGGAGCTGATTGGAGTGTGAGCCTGACTCCAGATCTCAAGTTATCCCTGCACACCATGAGGCCTCTCAAGTCGAAATACTTCTTTCTGGGTTTTAAGTGAAGTTTGAGTATAGTTTGAGTTTTTGTTATAGACTCAAGTGGAGTCCAGTCAGCAGCCTGGTAAAGCACTTACTGGAAGTGAAGTATTAATTATACCCAAGATTTCCAGAAGTCCTGTTATGCCAGGTCATACACAGATGGGGCTGGGTATAAGGAGACCATGTGTGGGAGGGTGCAGGCCTCCTTGGCCATTCACCCAGGCTTCCAATGACAACATCCACATGAAAATGGCTATGGCTTTTCATTTTCCACAAAAGTGGCATCTGATCTGCCCAGGCCATCTGTTGGAGAGTGAATTATATGAGGAAATAAATTGTCAGGATAGAGAAAGAAGAGGAGAAGGCCTCACAGCCTTCCAGGGTGGTGTCCTGGGCCAACCTGGGTGAAATGATAAAGACAAGGCTATTTATGATGAAAAAACAAAAACACAACCATGATTACAAACATCCCCAACACACACACTCACACAAACACACTTTTCTATGCATTGTACTTTTGCTCATGCCATTCCTTGTGCCTACATCATCCAGTCTTACTTGACTGTGAAAATGTATCTCCTTAAAAATCCTTCTCCGAAGCCCTTCCTGAGGACACTCGCCTTCCTTTCTTCTATCTTTCTAACTCCCACTATCCTATTTCATTGATCACACTGTACTCTAAGGCTTTGTTTACCTGTCTGGTATCCTGAATGAAGAGTGAGACATGAGAGGGCATTGGTTTTGTTTGATCCATCTGTATTTCTTGAGGGTCTAGCATGGCCCCAGTACATGGAAAGTCCTTGATAAACATTTTCAAACTGAACTTCCTGTAAGAATTTGTGAAGTCTGATCACACAGCAGGTTTGACTCTCCTGGATCGTTCTCATGGAGGTTTTCACTAATTTGTTCCGGTCATCATATCATCTCCTGCACATGACTCTAGGTAGGACCAATAGACTTTCATAGCTCTGTAGTCTTTGAATATTAATCACCAGAGGAGCAGTTTGATGGTTAAAAGGAGGAAAGGGAGTTATTTTGTAAGGATCTACTCAAGTGACCTGCAAGAATTATGACTTTCCTTCTTCTCTGCTAATTAGGAAAAATAGCCTTAGGAAATTTATGAGGTGGTCTTCCCCTACCCCCATCTTCCTCTCTAGCCCTCTGTCCCCCTCCATGGTCAGTACAACTTCTTCCAGCATCCTGATGCTGCACGTTCCCTGGGTAACCAGGCCTTTCACCTTTACCCTGCTCACCTCCACCCCCACTGAAGCCAGTCCACTGAGTAGGTCCTGATGTTGACAGTTTCATCCACACTATTTTCTGTCAACACTAACCTCTTCAATGCCCCATTACTATCATGTTTTCCATTATGGAGAATCTAGGAGCCTCAATTAAGATTTAGTATTAATAGTTAACAAAACCTCAGAATACTCAAGGCACTATTTTCATTTGACCAAAGGACTCTACAATTCCTTACCTCACTGGCTGTCACCTGGGGGTGCTCCATCCTCAGAGGACACACAGAGATGTTTGGGGACTTCCTGGTTGTCACAATGACTGGACATGTTACTGTCACTTAATGGACTGATAGTAAGGATGTTAATGTTTTGTAGAGCATAGGACAGTCTTGCAAAATCAATTGTTCCACCCTAAATGCTAATAGCACCCCTGCTTAGAGACATTGCCCTACCAACTGAAGATCCTGAGATCAAGAGAGGAGGTGCTCATTTGGGGGACAGGAAAACTTTCGAGAAGGTCAAACATCACAACACACTAGTGGCTGCATGTCCTGCACACACCCACCCCTTCTTCCACGTTAACCTCACAAGACTCCCTAACCTCCCCCAGACTCTGCCCCCTCTCTCACCAGGGCCTTGCTCCTGAATCGGTTGACTCCAGGGCTCATCTCTCCACTGGCGTATGGTCTCTCCAGGTAAAATTAGGACAAGGACAAGGGACTCAAAGTGATTACGCTCCCCGAATGCTACGTTGTCTTTGGAAAGTGCTATTGTACAAAACGCTGCTCCTGGCGTCAGCAGGGCTCACACAGGGAGGGAGGCCTCACGTGAGGGTAAATGTGGCTGACCTGGAGCTGGATGCAGCCTAAGGCTCCCCTTTGGATTGGTCATAGATGACTTAATGGCCTGCTAGACCAAAGGGGGCATGTATGGACTCTGAGTGTGTTGCTGGGTTTTCTCTAGGTTCTTGGCTCTGCTACAAAAAAAAGAATTTAAGAACATGCCAGTTCAGTTAGGCCAGTAGTTTATTAAGGAACTGAGAGAAGAGAAATGGGAGAAAATAACAGATTATAGGTCCCCAGTATTCTTGCATGTTGGTTCACACAGAGAGAGGAAAAAGGCTAAAAAGGGTAAAAAGGGCTGATTTACAGACTACAAGTCCCCAGGTCTACTAGCGTGCTGGTCCAGACCTGGAGAGAAAGGGCATAACGGGATGATTTAGCTTCCCCTCTTGCTTTTTAAATCATTAAATATTCTGCCCCTTTGCTAATGTCAGGGGAGGAATCCTAGTTGTTTTCTCTTTTGATTGGTTACCTACCTGTCAATTGTTGGAGGGTGGCCCAGTGAAAAGATCCCTTGATAATATCTGGAGGTTTTCCTTGATCCCAGATGAAATCCTATTCTGAAAGGGATGCAGGGTTCTTCCTGTAGCCGTCTTGCGGGGTCTTCATGGCCACGTGTCTCATGGTCATGTTCTTCTACAAGTCCCCGGATTCATCTTCTTATTCCCTAAACTAGCCTGCCTCTAGCTGACTCCTCCTTGGGGAACCCTCAGTCATTTGGGGGAAAAAAATACATCATCTCGAGATTTTTACCAAGAAGGCAGAGAGAGCTACTCCCAAAAGATATTTCAAGTATGCATGCTACAGCAATTGGTGCAATGGATACAGCTGGTCCATGCCTTCTCTGTTCGGGGATGAAGTCCTCAAACCCTCTCCTCTAACGTTCTTAAGGGGGTGATGAGGCAACAGAACAGAAGATATATTATGCAGGGTGTAGTGGAATTGATCAAGTCCCCCACAAAAGGCATGTCCATGTTCCAACTCTTCATTGGGTGGGGGTGCATCGTAAATAAGATCTCTTCAAGAATTACTTCAGCTAAGGTGTGGTCCCAGAGTGCCATCCTTCCAGGAGAAAGTCTCACCCTGATGATGCCTTGATTCTCCTGGCCTTAAAACCATGCACTAATAAATTCCTGTTGTTAAGCCAGCCCATTGCATGGTATTTGTTTAGAAAGTAAAACAGCATCCTTGGTTGCAAGCCACTGAAACCGATGCTACCCAGGAAAGGGATTTATCTCCAGGATATTGGATGTTTAACTGATTTGTCAAGAATGTTATGAGAATAACGTTCAGAAAATAGTCTGCAACAAGGGAAGCTGAGCAGTCAGACCATACACAAAACAAGCCTCAGGTCTAGACCACAACTGCCACCTCCACCCAATGGAGGCTGCAGGTTGTCCTGCCACACAGGATACTGGTTCCATGGAAGGTTGAACTACCATTCCAGCCCCTGGAGACACTACCATGCTGCTAGTACCACTTACAAAGCAGCCCCTTCCTGTCCTTGCTTCTTCGTGCCAGCAGTTCACAATACAAAGTCTGGAGTGAGCACAAATGATTGACCAAATACCCAAGCCCTATATCAATGGATGCCAGAAAAGTCTCTGGTCTTTTTCATTTCTATTTGAGGAAGTGGGATCTGCCTCCTTTGGAAATACATGTGGTAAGAGTTCCAAAGGTAGGAAAAATATTCAGATACTGGACAGCCCAAAATGGACAGATATCTGCTGCCAGTGACCATAATACAAAATGAATCCAGGGTTTTCAAGCAAAAGAAATGCAAGCCCATATAGACAATCAAGACAGGAAAAAATAGGGAAGGGGTGGAATGCTAAATTCTTGGCCCTAAGGCTGAGACAATCAAGAACACTGAGGTTATCTTATCCTACCCTTACAGGATCAAAGATTTTAATGAACTAAAATCTCTTGCCCACAGTCACATTGCTAGTTAGTGGCAAGCAGGGACTAGTCTTTACCACACTACCACAGTCTCTGCTCAGTTCATACGATACCCTGCCAGCCTCGGAGGTAAATATTGCCCAGTCCAAGGAGCCCCAGATCCTGAGCACCCTCAGCCAAAGGGCCAGACCTCTCCACTGAGGTGTGTTGCTTTAGTCCAAGCCTCCTGGAGCTCACTCCCCTGTGGATTAATCACCCAGGGACAGTTTAGAGAGAAGCCTGAAGTCTAAAAAGGAGAGGTGTGCAGGTGGTTTTGGTATGGGTGAAATGGACAAACGTAATGTATATGAGCGTGGTGGATTGATTTATTGACCCACTTCTTTACCCCACACAGTACCCATACCCTTGCCACAACCTCGTTGTAGAGTTTGCAAATTTCCACCTATTCTCTTGTGCCTCTGCCATCACCGAGCAAACATGCTTTGACTAGCAAACTGGTCCAAGGAGAATGACAGTCAACTGGAGCAGAACCTTTCCAGCAGATACCAGCCTAGACCAGCCCAACTTCAGTTTATTTTTGGAAACAAAAATAAACATATGTGGGCTGTAAGGCATCAATAACTGAGTGATACAATAAACCTTGGATTCTTTTGTAGCACCTGACATACCATTCGGGATCCAGCAGCAAAGAAATGATCACCCTTCCAGCACACACACTCACACACAATCTCACGTTTGTGCACACATGTATGCACACATGCAGAGCAGAGCCAGGAGAAGTTACTTGAATTTGCAGTACCTACCCTGTCTAGAGCTCGTGTAGCTGATATAAAATAACAGATATCACTCCACAGCTGACTTTGTAGCCCCCGCTTTCTGCCTTCAAGCATCCTGGTGTCCCTCTTGCCAATTTGATTGACCAAGGGTCCCAGGCTGCAAGCACTTTATGGGAAAAAGATGAGGAGTAAGGAGTGCCAAAATCACTAATGTGGCCAAAGGTCTTATGCCGTCTGTTAGTCAACAACTAAAGATTTTGTCACTGGTGCTAGGTGGCTGCTAAAAAATTCCAGGTGTAGCCCCCACTCTTGGGCTTCTCGGCATCCCCAGGAGGTTGTCAGATATAAGTGTCCTGAGGGATTCGTGGCAGACATCAACACAGAGACTCCAAAGAGTCACAGAGATTGACACCAAGTGAAGGGGGAGGGGGGCCAGGTGAGTGGGGGAAGGGGTGGTGAGTGATTGAGAGCAGCGAGCCAGTCAGTCACCAACGACAGCCTGAGACTAGAGAAGATTATGAGGAAACAAGTGAACAAAGCAGCGTGGCATCTCAGCAGTGCATGTTCTCCAAAGCGTGAGCTGAAAGGGGAATCCGGCTGATGAATTTCAATGCCACAAGGGGCACCTGCAGCTAGCATCTCTTTTAGAGACAGTCTGGAAATGAGCTGAAACAAAGAAACAAAACGCAACATACCAACACACCAAGTATCCACAGCGAAGCTCTGCCTGTGACTCGTTCTCTTTGGCTTCACTCTCCTCTGCCAAGGGGCGAGTCTCTCGGGGTTAGGAGCCTCCTCAGAGCTTGTGCTGGGCACTGCCTGCCCTGGAAGCCTGGGACACTGAGAGGGGATGGAGGAGACTCACGCTGCAGCCAGAGCTGCTCACGACTGAATCTAACCCAGATCTCTGGGAGCTCTGAACCATGGGGAAACATTAGGAACATAGTCCAAGGAAATACTTTGTCACTGAGAGACATCATATTGATCATGGATTCCGGGCAGTTGATTTCTCAATTCAGGATGCAGTGACCATTTTAATTTAGAGAGCCCAGGTTTCTGAAAGCTGGCTACAGAGGGAAGGCAGCAGACAGATTCCTGCCCGAGTTAGGAGGAGGGGAGCTCAGGGTTCAAGAAGACCCTGCGACTTGGATCTGGAATTAGAACAACCCTCATCAGAGAAAGCCTCCCTATGTTAAATTTATGCTAACTAGGCAGGTATATTGTGCCTCATCACTGTATGTACCTATAAGTCATGTCATCTAAACCCTATAAATATTGGTAGGGTCTGTTCTCACTTGATCTGGTAAGTATTTCAGACTCTGGGGCTGGTGTGGGAAGTGACTCTGGCCAAAAGTGGAAAGGAAAAATTAGGGCCAAGTAATTTGAGAGAGGAAATGACCACTACTTCCTCTCTCTGGGATGAAAGGCTGCCCACATAACTCATGGGATCTGGGCAGCAGGAGAAATTCAAGAAGTACCGGGACTATTTGTGAAATGGGGAGCGAACGCGCGGACTGAGGTCCAAAAACATGGAGGTGGGACGGGGCTGCTTCACAGAATTACAGCCACAGCCTGCGGGGACCCAGAGAGGGAAAGCGATTAGTCCAAGGTGGGATAGCTGGTGCGATTGCATCTTGGGTTTGCCTTCCAATTTTATTTTACCTTTCCCAGGCAGCCCCCTTTGGACTGGTTGGCTAGAACTGGTTAGTTCCAGACGCGGCTTCTTGGACAAAGCGTTTATATGGGAGTCAAATCTGCCTTGGTTTGAGTCTTGGCTCTGCCCCTTCTTGGCTGTGTCATCTGGAATCAACCTTTCAGTGCCTCACTCTTCTCATTAGGAAAATGGGGATATCAATACCTAGCCCAAAGAGTCGTATTACACGAGACAATATATTAAAGCGATTAGCACAGTAACTGGCATCTACTAAACGAGTTACTGAGTTCTAACAAAATTCCAAACAGAATTCTCAATGCTTTACATAAATTATTTCTTTAATCCTCATAACAACCCTGTTTAGCAGAAACTGTTCTTATCCTCCTGTTCATAGATGAGAAGTCTTGAAACCTGGTGTAGTTATAAAGCTTCTCTACGGTCACACAGCTGGTAATTGGAAATGCCAAAATTCAAACCTGGAAAATCTGATGCAAGTACCTGTGCTCTTATATGTTCTCTTATCTTGCCCATATCCAAGTAATGCTTTTATTTCAGGAAGAGGCAAAATTAATAGTGAAAGTCCTAAATCATTTTTAATTTTGCCCCCTTTTTTTGTTTGTTTGCTTTGTGGTTTTTTGTTTTGTTTTGTTTGTTTGGCAGTCAAATATTTCTTCTTGATTCTTCTTTTATTCTTTTCTTTTCCCCTTTTTCTCATCTTTGGTTCCAATCTCTCTCTTCACCAAAGAGAAGATTCATAGACTTAGAGAGAAGAGTCATCAAATACTTTGTTATCAATGACCTTGATTTTGGTCAAAACTCAACAGACTTCAGTTCTGAGGTATTGGGGGAAATTTGCACCATTGTGGAGGCCAAACAAGCTGTAAATGAGTGAGTCTTTTGGTGGTAAGACTCTGCTCTGATCAGTGTCTGATGTGAGTGGAGGCTAAACAATAGCAAGGACACGGCTGGTTTCTGAGTTTTAGGTAAGGCTGGAGATTCAAGGTTAGGGCTCCTGTATTAGTAGGGAACTGGGAAAAAGATGCAGAGCATATTTTTTTCCAATGTCATAGCAAGAAGAAATGTTATGAATGGAGGCAACTTAGCCTGACCTAGCCCTTATTACTATGCTTAATATTAATAAGCAAGACTTTCAAATACCTCCCACAAGGTCAGGCTAAGTTCCCTGGTATGAGCCAGGCCCTAGTGTGGGTTGGGTCTGCCCTGTAGCTGGAAGTATCAGCTAATCCCTCTGCAAACAGCTCAAGAAGGCAAGGCTGGGGAGGAGAAGCAGAGACTGGCATTGGAAACATAGAGAAATAATGCACAGAACTCTAAATTCATGCCCAGGCCAGCCAGTGACTCAGGGTCCTGCAAAAAGAAGCTTGAGGACTTAGTCTGGTTGTTCCATGCCCTGTTTGGTCAGTCACTTCCCATACCAGCCCCAGAGTCTGAAATACTTAACAGATCAAATGAGGGTGGACCCCACTGATATTTATATTTATTTATAATAAATATATTTTATATTTATTTATATATAATATACAAATATATTTACATTTATGCATAAATATATTTATATTTATGTATAAATATATATTATATTTATTTATAGGGTTTAGCTGACATGAATTATAGGTACATACAGTGACAAGGTACAATACACCTGCCTAGTTAGCAGAAATTTAACACAGGGAGGCTTTCTCTGATGAGGGTCTGTTGGGAGTAGGAACAAAATGTTAACTGAGGTTGCTCTGAAATTTGGAGCAGCCCTCTTCATACAAAGGTGAGAAATGTTCTAAATCATTGGAGACCATTAAGTTAATGATTAAGAGCATGGATTCAGTTTGATCCTCATTCTGCCACTAACTACATGGTAACTTGGGTAAGTTATTTAACCTCTTTAAGACTTAATTTTGTCATTTATAAAATAATTTTAAAATTCATGTCTTAGGGTGGTAGAGAGCCTTAAATAAGACAGTGCATGCAAACTGCTTAACTCAGTGTACGCAGTAAGTACTCAATACATGTCAACAATTTCAGTCAAGAGTTTAAAGAGAGGTAGATATTTGAGACGACAGTCGTGCATGTGTGTTGAATATTTACTATACGTCAGGCATTATTCAAAATATTTTACAAATTTAATCACAAAAATGTCTGTGGGAGATGGATTGCATTTCTCAATTAATGGACTCCCTCTAACTTTGCAACATGACTTTTACCCAGAAAAGAGATGGAGTTTGTTTTCTCAGTCTTTAAATCTAGCCTGACCTTATGACTTTCTTTGACCAGGGTAATGTATCAGAAAAGATAATGTGATCATTTGGAGCTTTCACCTACACTCACTCTTGGAACCCTGCCATTGCCATACAATCAAGCCTAATCTAGAACAAGCCTAGAGTGTAGTTGTTCCAACTGATGCCGCTAGAGCAGTCTATAGCCAGTTAATGTGAGAGAGACCTGTGTAAGAACATCATGGCCACTCCTTGAGCTAAAACTAACCATGATGCATGAGTGACAATATAAGACCCACCCAGCTGACCCCTTGACTTGCAAGCAGGAATAAAGGCTTATTGTTCTAAGCAATGCAGTTATTTTTTTTATTAGAGAAGTTGTAGATTTACAGAAAAATCAGGCAGAAAGTACAGAGTTCCCATATATGCTCCCCTCACACAGTTTTTCTTATTATTAAAATTTTGCATTAATGTGGTACCTTTGTCATAATTGTTGAAGAAATATTATTTTAATTATGCTATGAACTAGCTATAGTCTACAGTATACATTAGGGTTCACTGTGTTGCATAATCCTATAGTTTTTTTTAATACTACTAACATCTGTAATATTATGCCCTAATTACTTATTATTAGTATTGCACCATTAGTAACATATGCCCAATAATTTCCCCTTTTCCCCACATTCAAATATGTTGGTGATGTTAATTGCATTCACAATGTTGTGTTACAACTCCACCATTCATTACCAAAACTTTTTTACTGCCGCAAACAGAAACTCTGAACCAATTAAGCATTAACTTCCATTCCCTAGCCCTACCTTGGCCCCTGGGAACCTGTATTCTAGTTTCTGACTCTATGAATTTGCTTATTCTAATTATTTAGTATCACTGATATCATGCAATATTTATTCTTTTGTATCTGCCTTATTTTCTCAACATGTCTTCGAAGGTCATCCATGTTGTTGAATGTATCATTCCTTTATATGGCTGAATAATATTCCATTGTGTGTTAAACCACATTTTATTTATCCGTTCATCTGGTGATGATCCGTTCATCATCATCACACACTTGGGTTGCTTCAGTTTTTTGGCAATTGTGAGTAATTGCAAATATCTGTTCAAGTCCCTGCTTTCAATTCTTTTGGGTATATACCTAGAAGTGGGATGGTAATTCTATACTTAGCTTTCTGTCTTAAGCGCTTTGCTTAATTTGTTTGTGATCTCTAGTAGCTTTGTTGTGGATTGTTCAGGATTTTCTACATATAGGATCATGTCATCTACAAAGAGGGAAAGTTTTACATTTTCCTTTCCTGTTCAGATTCCTTTTATTTATTTTACTTGTCTAATTGCTCTGGTTAGAACTTCTACTGCAAGGTTGATTAACAGCGGTAGCAGTAGGCATCCTTGCATTGTTGCTGACCTTACAAGGAAACTTCACTCTTTCATCATCAAGGATTATGTTAATTAGAAATTCCTTCCGTATATGTCTTTTATAATGTTGAAGAAGTTTCAGTCTTTTTCTTAGTTTTCTAAGTATATTTTATAAGAACATGTGCTGAAGTTTGTCAAATGTTTTTTCTGGGTCAAGTGAGATGATCATTTTTTTCCCTTTGTTCTATTAATGTGGTTATTACACAACTGATTTTCTTATGTTGAACGACTCTTATATACATGAGATAAGTCCCATTGGTCATGGTACACAATTCTTTTAATGTGCTGTTGGATTCAATTTGCTAGTATTTTTTGAGAATATTTGCAGCTATATTCATAAGCATATTGGTCTGTAACTTTCATTTCCTGTGGTATCTTTTTCTGGATGTTAGTCTCATAGAATAACTTTGAAAGTTTTACCTCCTTTTCAGTATTTTTCGGAGAATTTGAGCAGGATTGTTTTTAATTACTCTTGAAATGTCTGGTAAAATCCTCCTGTGAATTCGACTGGTCTTGGGCTTTCTTTATTTTGGGAGGTTTTTGATTACTGATTCAGTCTCTTTATTAGTTATTGGTTTGTTGAGAATTTTTATTTCTTCTTGAGTCAGTGGAAGTATCTTGTGTGTTTTAAGGAATTTATCCATTTCACCTAGGTTATCTGATTTGTTGACATACTGTTGTTCATAGTATTATAATTCTTTTTATTTCTGTGGTACTAATATCTTCACTTTAATTTCTGATTTTAGTTATTTGGGGCTTCTCTTTTTTGTGTGCTTTAGTTTAGCTAAGATTTTGTCCATTTTATTGAACTTTTCAAAGAATCAACTTTCAGTTTTGTTTATTTTCTCTATTCTTTTTATTCTCTATTTCATTTATTACCATTCTAATCTCTGTTCTTCCCTTCCTTTTTCTCACTTCGGTCTTAGTTTGCTCTCTTTTTCTAGATCCTCAAGTTGTGAAACTATGTCTCTGATTTGAGATGTTTCTTTACATTTAATATGAGCACTTTGAGCTATAAATTTCTTTCTCAAGAAAGAATGTCTTTGTTGCATTCTATACATTTTGGTGTGTGTATTTTCATTTTCATTCCCTTCAAGGTATTTCCTAATTTCCCTTGTGGTTTCCTCTTTGACACATTGGTTGCTTAAGAGTACATTGTTTAATTTCCACATATTTTGAATGTTCCAGTTCTCCCTCTTTTATTGATTTCTAGCTTCATTCAAAGAACATGGTCAGAGAAAATACATTGTATGATTTCCATATTTTTTAATTTATTGAGAACTATTTTGTGACCTAACATATGATCTATCCTGGAGAATAATCAATTTTCATTAGAAAAGAATGCAATGTGTATTCTGTTAGTGCTGGGTCAAGTGTTTCATCTGTGTCTGTTAGGTTTAGTTGCTTTGTGGTATCACTCAACTCTTCTATTTCCTTATTGATCTTCTGTCCAGATGTTCTATGCATTATTGAAAGTGGTGTATTGAAGTTTCTTAATACTAATTAGGATCATCTATTTCTCCCTTCAATTTAGTTAATATTTGCTTTATATATTTTAGGGCTATCGTGTTAGGTACATATATATTTATAGTTGTTATGTCATCTTGTTGAATTAACCTCTGATCTTTATCAGTGTACAGTGACCTTTTGGTCCCTCATACTAGTTCTTGACTTAAAGTTTATTATATATAATATAATAGAGCTACCCCAACTGTCTTTTGTTACTATTTGTATGATATTTTCCCCATACTGTCAACTTAAACAGCATAAAATTGAGTCATGTGTTTTTATCCATTCTACCAATCTTTGCCTTTTGACTGGGGAGCTTAATCCATTTATATTTAAACTAATTACTGATAATGCAGGACTTTCTTCTGCCAATTTGCTGTTTGGACTTTGTAAGTTTTATCTATTTTTTTTTTTTTGGCCCTCAATCTTCCATTTATACCTACTTTCATATTTAATTGATTTTTGTGTTGTACATAGTCCCTTTTCATTTCTTTCTTTATATATTTTTCATATATTTTTGGGGGGTTATGATGGGCTTAAACTGAACATCATAAATCTCTAATAAACACAATTGATTTGATACCAACTTAACTTCAGTACTTTACACATATACTGTTCTTATACATTCAGTCACCCCACCTTTATGTTGTAATTGTTACAGATTATATCTTCATACATTGTATTTCCAGAACCATAGATTTATTATTACTTTTTTATGCATTTCAATTTTAATGCCTGTAAGAAGTAAAAAATAGCAAAAACTCAGTAAAATAGTACTGTTTATAATTACCCACTAGCTACCTTTACTGGAGGCCTTTCTTTCTTTATGCCACTTTGATCCACTGTCTAGTGTCCTTTTTTTTTTTTTCAATGTGAAGAATTTCCTTAGCATTGCTTGCAGGGCAGTACTAGTGGTGATGAAATCCCTCAGCCTTTCTTTATCTTTGAATGATGTCTTAATCTCTCCCTCATTTTTGAAATACAGTTTCACCAGATATTAAATTCTTGGTTGGCACTTGTTTCCTTTCAGCACTTTAAATATTTTGTCCCCCTGCCTTCTTGCCATCATGTGGTTTCTAGTGAGAAATCAGCATTTAGCATTATTGGAATTCCTTTATTCAGAGCATGTGGCTTTTCTTGAGCAGCTTTCACAACTCCCTCCTTGTCCTTGGCATTCAACAGTTTGACTACTATGTGTCTGGATTCTTAGGCCCTTCTCACTTTTTCCATTTATTTCTTTTACTGATTCTCAGCCTGAATCATTTCAATTGTCTTCTATTTGACTTCACTGATACTCTCTTCTTCCAGCTCCTATCTACTCTTGAAAACCTCCAGGGAACTTTCCATTTCAGTTAATGCGGTCTTCAACCAGTATTTCTGTTTGGTTCCTTTTTAGAATTTCTAACTCTCAGTTGGCATTCTCATATTGTTTATTCATCATTATTTCTTTCTCTGTTTTCCTTTATTTCTTTGAGTATATTGAGAAATTTTTAAGTCTTTGTCCAATATGTCCAAAGTCCAGTCTTCTGCATTGATGGTTTTTGGATTTTTATCTCATTCCTTTGGATGCACCATCAATTCCTATTTCTCTGTCCTGGTAATCTTTTGTTGCACAATGTACATTTTTAGTATTTGAAAGTGTTAACTCTGGGACTTAATCACTGAGCTATCTGTTCCTTAATTTTTATTCAGTTAGTGACATGAGAGACATTTGAGCGCCAGAAGCTAACACAAGCAAGCAAACTAACAAGCAAAAATCATTTTTCACAATCTTTGCAAATTGGCTCTGAATTGGCTGGTGCTCTCCTTCAGAGTTTAGCACTACTATCAAGAAGATCAACCTAAGGCAAAAGTGAAGTGCAGGACTCTCGCCATCTTTACTGAGCCTTACTATTGTCTTGGATTTGTGCTTGTCCATGGCCTTTGAAATTTCCCCTTTTATAGGCATTTGAATGTCCCTATAGCTCTCCCTATTAAATATACTTTATTGCCTTACTGGAGAGGTTCTTAACTTTTTTTTGTTCCACAGACCCCTTTGCCAGTCAGGAAAAAACCATGGACCTCTTACTAAGTCCACACTACACTGTGTATTGTTTAATAAATACATCACAGCCACACCAACACATCCTTACAAGGATGTCTTTCTTAATTTTTTTCAATTTAAGCTTGCAGATTCCCTGAAACCTTTCCATAGACCCCTTGGGAGTTGGTGGACCTCTGGTTAAGAACCCCTGCCCTACTGGGTACATTATTATATGTTAAAGCAAGTAATCTTTTGTTCCAGGCTGCTTTGACTTAATTGTTTCTTACATATGCCTTAGCTTTCTGCAAGCTTCTTCTGCTCGCATGGCAAATTCTGGGAGACTATGCCAACATTGAGTTTCCAAGTTTGGTCTTTTAGACTGCTATCCGCTAAATTAGCACTGAGGTACACTCACCCCAGTTTACACACAGGGTTACTCTACTCCCTTTGGAACAGAGCCAGGTATCCACAATAGGAGTGCAGTCCCACTCCACGCTACACCAGCAAGAGGTTAGAGGATGGACCAGCGAGAGTTCCAGGGTTTTTTCTACAGTTTTTAAAGTTGCATTTCCTCAATTTTTTGCTCAGGCAATAACTGCAACCTTTTAACTGTTTTTCAGAGTTTTGAGGAAGATGGCTCTGCAAGTTTTGTTACTTGTTCAAAGATTCTGTGGGGGAATAGAACCCTGGAACATCATACACCACTGTCTCTGCCAACTGCTATCTCATTGTCTCTGATTTACAACTTACTAAGATCACTGTGTTGCTGAGTAATTAGCAATGAAATTTTGAGATAGTTTGCTACACGGCAATACCTAAGTTGAATGCAATAACTTTATGATGTAAAGTTGAGAAAAATGTGGAACATGAACGTTAAGCAAGTTGTCCAAGGTCATACAGCTAGTAAGTGTTGTAACACAGGTACACACTTAGACTAGTTACCACTAGAGTTTCTCTCTTCATCACTATGCTCCAACAGTCCTTTGGAGGTGACTTCTACTGAAAAATACATGAAAGGATTTCCTCAATTCTAAAACAGTGTTTGACCAATGATGCCATCCCTTCTCAGAGTAGTTCTCATTCTGAAGTGGAACCAGGGGCAACTCATCAATCCCCGTCATGGCCAACTTGGCCGGTCGTGAGTCTGGCAGGATCTTAACCTGGTTGTAAATTAGGTCCTTTATATTTACTAGTTAGAAGCATTGAGAAGTTAGAGTTCTATCTTATACTTGAAGGTTGAAGAGATGCATTAATCAGGATAGCCTAGACCAGTCTGTGGAAAGAAATAAACATTCAATTCTCCATTGAAAACACATAGAAGGTTTATTTCTTCATGATATTTCACATTGATAGATCAGGTGGCAGTATTCCTCTTGTATCCATGCCTTGTGGTCACTGGAGAAGAGGAGAATGTTATGTGCATGGGCCAAGCATGGAAGTCCCTTATATCACTTTTGCCTATATCCTATTGGCCAGAAATCAGTCTCATGGACCCAAACTACCTTCAAGGGAGTTGGGAAATGTAGCATTTTTGAGTACCCAGCAAGATGACATGGCTTGTAATCCTCTAGCATTTTCTCTGACCCAAGTGTCAAAGAGATACTGGCTTTTACGCAGCTGAAGCCCAGGACTTCTGGAGCTCTGTCTGCACAGGTCTTCCCTACCCAGTGGAACTGCAGCTTTGTGTCCCAGCAGGCCAGCTGGGGCCATGCTACTTGCTTAGAAACTGCCAACCCTTCACTGAAGCATCCTCTACTTAGAGTCTTCCTTTGTTGTACTTTCAGGGGACAAGTCAGATGTATCTGATGACCACGGTCTCTGACCTCACTTCTGCCCCTTATCCGTTCCTCTTTTATGGATCTTCCTCAAAGCCTAAGGCCTTCCAAGAAATCGACTGGATGAAAGCCATGGATCCACACCACTCTACACCTTAAATGCCTACACAGACAGAAAAAACATTGCACAATATTTCAGGAGGCTCGTTGTTCACCAGAAAGCTACATTAGAGAGCATTACCTACCGCATCCTCCTCTTCTTAGAGGTGAGGGAAACACCAGCTTATTTCAGTAACTTGCTGAAAGGCAGATAGCTAGTCTCCTTGGCCAAAGTAAAGGAAGTTCTGTCCTAGTATTGAAAGACAAGTTTCTGAGGGCAGAAGAAACTAAAACACTAGGTCACTGTACCACTCCCACAGACCCTGAGTATCACAAAGTATCCCATATGAGGACTCTCAAGCCCCAAAAGTTCCTTAAGTGTGCCTGTGGAAATGGGGTTCTGTGTGTGTGTGGCAAATGGTTTAGCAATTCAAACCTATATGGGGTCTGTTGACCCCTTTTCCTTCTCTATTTTGAGGCTTATTAATAGAATTTCCCTCTTGAAGTTGTCTTGAGTGCAAGAGCTGATTGCGGCTGCTTAGCATGAGGAAGGGAGAAGGTGGGGCCAGTGGGGGCGGGAGAGCAGCTGGGACAGCAGAGGTCCTCTCCACCAAGAAAATGAGGTATTCAGTGGTGAACAATGAGGATAACTAGGGGGAGGAGCTGGTGACAGGTCTGTTTCCCAGGAGACAGCCTCGCGGCTTCCCTTAAACCCGCCCTGTCCCTCACCGGGAGGTACTGGGCCTTCCGTTCTCAGGGCCACCTGGATGCTATTCAAAGCCGGAGCCAGAAACAAGCCAGGGAAAGGTGACACTTCACTCCCTTCTCCCTCTCAGGGATCTCGTTGGTCTCCTTCTCTGCCTCGGTGTGGCCTTGGCTAAGGTCAGCAAGTGGACGCCCCTCAACCATGGTGGAGGAAGAAAGGGCCAGGACGCAGCTCGGAATCATTCTTCGTTGGTGGGAATTGGGCCCAAATGTTCACTGAGGTAAGGGGACAAAGAAGTGAGGAGAAGCCAAGGTCAGACCATATGCTTGCCTTTGTCTGATGTTAATATCCACAAGGAGAAAAAGAAAACGCCGACTGAGTGGAACTTAGTGAGTTCGCAAACCTGTTTTTTAAAGGTATTGTCTCATTTGATGCTCAGACCTATTTCATGAATGAGGAGAACGAGCCTTAGACATATGAAGTGATTTGTCCAAGATCACCTGGACAGTTCTGAGAGACACACATCTCAAACTCAGCACTCCTAAATCTCAATCTCAGGTCCCCTCCTTTGCATGGTATAGACGAAGATTTACGTGTTGACTGGGTAGCTGTGTGTGAGTGCGGGCTTGTTTGTAAAACTCCAGTATCCTGTCCCACCCCAAAACATCCCCAGTACAACTTTTTCCCAATGCACAGGTGTAATTACTGGACTATTTCTGCCTTTATGATGACAATGTTGATATTGTGTGTATGTGTGTATGTAGTGGGGGGAGGATTTTGGTTGAGGATAAGATTTGGCTCCAGGCCAGCATCGAAGATGCCTGAGAGTTCAGCAGGGCAAAAGGCAAAGTACGAATTTACTGCTTCTTTGCCTCTGCCCTGACTCAGATTGCAAAAATGCCAGTTTATTCCTGAGAGGCTGAAGAAACAAGGTGGAATCTGTAAAGGCTTAATTACAGTGACTCTCATCACTGCAGCATGAAAGACCTAACAGTTTTCTCGGGAGCCTGGATTTTTCACTGAATGGTGGCGAAAGGCTAGAGGGAGGGATTGGCAATGGCTTTCCATGTGTGCTCTTGCCAAGGCCAATAGCCTGTGCCAGCTTATTCTATTATTTAGCATCTGGAGAGCTCTTTACAAATGTCAAGGGCTTTGTTATCCTCTGATTAGCTTTCCAGCTCTTGCAATTCTAGGAGTGAGGTCAGCTCCATTTCAGAGATGGGAAAAACAAAGGAACAGACTGAATGACTTGGAAAACATCAGCTCTGAGGTTATAGTGCTATAAAATGTTTCTTGAGCATCATCTGAGGACTAAATCATTGACTCAAGTATCCTTTATGACGTGTTTTGATGTACTTGTGTAGGAGTCGCATCTGTCATGATGACTGAAGTTGTGGTTTGATGACAAACAACTGCCAAATTTCAGTGACTTCAAACAATTAAGATTAATTTGTGGGAGTCACTTTGTTTTTCCTCACAGGTGGCCTGAGAATTGTGTTTTCTATCATTCTCACTCAAGGATCCATTGTTCTAATTTTCAAAACATCACTGGTCACTGTGGTAGATACAGAGTTTGGCAAATCACATCAGCTCTTTAAGTTTTCACCTAGAATTATCACTTTTACTCACATGCCATGGACCTCACATAGTTCTAATGAGCCAGGGAAGTGCCCAGAGGAAAACTCAGAAGATGTATGAAGAGTACTGATGACTACCAGGAGAGCATATGTTTTTGGGCTACAGAATCATATTTTAGAGATGAAAGAACTTAAGACATCATCCGGTAGATTGCTCTTGATTTCCAGAAGACTAAGCCCCAGGCAGGTGAAATGATGTCTCACTGCTCCCTTGCTTAAAACCTTTCAGTTCTCCAGCGTTCTTGGGAGAAAGACCAAGGCCTTCACCTGGTCAACAAGAGCCCACCAGAGTTGGCCCATTCCTGCCCTTGCACCACATTCCCACTTGCTCTATGCTCCAAGCACACTGTGCCACATTCTCTACCACAGGGCCTTTGATCTTTCCATTCCTTCCACCAACATAGTCCTTCTCTCCTTTCCTCCAGAAGGCTCTTACCCACCCCCCTTCTCATCTCAATCCCAGTATCACTACCCACACTAAACCACGATCCCTCACAGGCATTCGCAATTTTCCTTCATAGCACTAGTCAGAGTTTGTATTTTTGTACTTAGATACAATTGTAATGTCTTCTTTCTCTACTAGCAAGTGAATCCAGCATGAGGGCAGGGATGGGACCATGCCTTTGTCATCTTCTGATTAGCCTCAAGCTTTTTTAATTCCAGGGGCTCTATATCAGAGATGCATAACAAGAAGGTCTCAGCTTTGTGTAACAAGATCTACAGACAGGGATCTTGACATTTATTCTGATCCTATTTCTCAAAATATGCATGAATGTATTTAAGTCCTATGGATTAAGTGCCATTCCGTACTTCTATTTAACTGAGGATGGACTCAGCAGGGACAAGTAGAAATAATATGGGAGACCAGGCTAATTCCTTATTCAAGCCAGCACCCCCTGCCCTTACCCAAAGGGCTCATTAAATATGGGTTTGCTGTTGTCTTTGAAATCAAGGAACATGAATGCTATGAGGCAGACCTGCACTGAAAGTGTACTGTGGAGCATGAGGTATTCTCTTGGTACGCACTGTGGGGCAGGGGTTATGCACTAGACAGGCACATACTTGGTGTGTGATGAATGGCACTGAGCTATTTGCACATAAATATCTACCAGTCCAGCCTGGGATGCCCACCACCCTGTTCCTTTGGGCTAAAGGCTGATGGAGTGCATGTGAATTAGTTAGTATAGTTGAGTAACCATTAACACTTTGGAATGATTTTAATTTTTTATCAGCCTTTATCACCTCAGTGTGGATTGCTAATAACAGGCCAGGGCCCTGAAGTAGAGAAATGGGAAGGAAAGCTAAAGAACTGGAAGGATGAAAGTAGAAGGCAGGGTCTAGCTTGCCTGATTTGAGTGGGTACTTCCTGAGTACCTCGGGTCTGGGTGACAAATGACACCAACACTGCCCTCCTTTCACCTTCTTCACACATTCCGTCCAAGTTGGTTGGTAATTAGGTCTGTTTTGCAATGTTGGGTCACACCAACGGTGAGCAAGAGGATTTCAATTCATTGCCCTAGGTAAAAAACAATCCGTTTCTTTCCTTTTTGGGTTTCTTCCCTCGATCATTGTCTGGTGTTGGAAGTAGACATTTTCATTGGAGCTTTTCATCATTCCCTTTGCTTTCCTCTGTCTTCCCTCAGTAGATCCTTAACCATGCCTCTCAATAAAAAGTGCCTCATACTTTCAGGTGCCCCCTAATTCGGCCTGCCTTCCATACAGTTCTCCTGATGGTCCCTGGTACACAGAAATAGGCCCACACTGACGAGCTAATACACACTGGGGGGATTGCAATGCACAGTTAGCTGGTTTCTTAGGTTGCCACTGACTCCGAGCATTTGCATTTCGTTTAGGAAAAATTAATTATTTAAAAGTATATAGCTAATGAAGGATGTATATCTTTCCATGGCCATTGCTGTTAGGAAAGAGTTTATTTTGGTGTTCTTCTGAACCGTGCCAGTGCTCACCTCGCATTCCTCCTAATCCTGACAGTAGTGACTGGTTGCAGATTCAGCCTACTCAGGCGTAGAGAACACACCAACCCAATCCTTAGACCAATCAGCATTAAGTCGGTCTTGTCGGGAAATTGATGGATGCTTCAATTTTCCAGTGACTTGGGCTCTTTCTTATGCAACACAAATCTTCTCCAATTTCTTGCTTCCAGCTTTGTAGCCAACCTAGGTCTACCATGGTAAAACCCTGGAACCCTGATTTTAGACTGCCCCAATACCTATGTCTTCATCCTCAACCTGGTCTAATACATGTCCCTTCTCTGCTTGGAGAAATAGTCTAAATGGGATTTTCCTCTGTGCATCTTCTGCTTACGTTTTTCCTGAGCTGGTTTCCTGGACTGACTCCTGTCTTCAAACCCATCTTTTGATTCCAGTCCCTGGTTGTGAGTCTACCACAGCCATTGCTTCTACCCCTGACTCAAATGCCTACCATCCTAAAGATTTGCTTGACTTGTAATCCCAATATAACCAAAGCTCTGGCTTTATCAGTGTATTGTTGAATTGGAATTAGTATTTAGAGAAGATTTAGTTTTCTTAGTTAATTATACTCTGGGAAGCTTAAAGAAAGATCTAGATTTGGCTGAGGACTTTTATCTTGGGAGAAAGCACAGGGATGCATTTGGTATTTTGTTACAATTTTTGTTATTGAGATATAATTACATACAATAAAATGCACAGATCTTATACATATAGTTCAATGACTTTTGATAAATACATACATCCATATAACCAATACTTCAACCAAGATATACAGCATTGCCATCATTCTAAAAATTCCTGTATTTCCCTTTTCAGTTTCCTACATTCCAGTCCCAAGAGGTCACCATTTTTGTCATGTCTCTTTACATAGATTAGTTTTCCTCTTTCTTGAAGATCATATAAATGATATTATATGTAGGTACTCTTTTTGTGGCTATCTTGTTTCATTCAATATGATGTTCTTGAGATTTATGTACATTGTGATGTATATTATTAGTCCATTTTTAATTGCTGAGTTGTATTCCATCATATGAATATATTACAATTTGTTTATCCATTCACCTGTTATGGACATTTGGGTGGTTTCTAATATTTTTGCTATTATTAATAACACCACAGTAAGTGTTCTTAAACAATTCTTTCTATATTTACATATATATGTTTTTGTTTTTCATAAATACCTAGAACTAGAATAACCAAATCATAATAAATTCCAAAATGGTTTCCCACAGAAGTTGTATCATTTTATAATTCCACTGGCAATATATTATACTTTCAGTTGCCGAGCAACTTCTTCAACATTTCGACCTATGAATTGTATCCATGTTAGTATGTAGTGAAATTTCACTTTGCTTTTAATTTTCATTTCACAGATGATTAAAAATGTTGAGAATCTTATTATGTGTTTTTTTTTATAATGGTGTGTCCTTTTAAGAATGTTTGCCCATGTCCTTTATCTGTTTTTATTAGATCATTTGTCTTTTTATTATTGGTTTGTAGAAGTCATGTATTCTGGACAGAGGGCCTATATATTACAAATATTTTCTCCTAGTCTATGATTTTCTTTTTCATTTTTAAATCATCTCTTGTGACAAACAGAAGTTTTAAATTTCGATGAAATTTGGTATATTGTTTAAATTTTCTTCTGTGGTTAGAGCTTTTACCATTCTATCTAAGAAATATTTGTCTACCACCAGGTCACAAAAGTACTATTCTATATTTTTGTCTAGGGATGTTATAGTTTTTGCTTTTACATTTAAGTCTACAATCTATCTCAAGTTAATTTTTGTGTATAATGTGAGGTATGGATTAAGTCCAAGTCTTTTACATATATTAAATTGTCCAAATACCATTCATTGAAAAGACTTTTCTTTGTCCATTGAATTACATTGGCACTTTTGTTAAAAATAATTTGACCTCATATGTGTGGGTCTGTTTATAAACCTTCTATACTGTGTCACTGTTTTATTTTTCTATCCAAGCCCTGGTTATAACTTTATAATTGACCTTAAAATCCAGTAGTGTTTATCCTCTTATGTTTTTTTTCTTTAATATTTTGGCTATTACTTTGTATTTCTATATAAATTTTAGTATCAGATTATTAGTTTCTACAAAAATGTTTGCTGAGATTTTTTCTTGGCACTGCATTGAATCTACAGATTAATTTGAAGAGCACTGGCATTTTTACAGTGTTGTACCTTCAGTCCATGAGCATAGTATACCTTTCCATTTATTTTGGTTATTATCAGAAATGTTTTGTGGTTTTCCTTCTAGAAATATTTTACACCTTTTATTAAATTCTTGTCCAGGAATCTTATTTTTTGATGCTATTATTACTTTCATTGATTTTTTTAAATTTCACTTTTCTTCTATTGACAAAAACACAATTACATAAAAACACAATTGATTTTAATAATTTCTGCCTTTTATTGAAATGTTTGACCTGTTTACATTTAATGGGATTATTTATATTGTTTTTCCTTGTTAGTTTAGGGATTCTAATATTCATCTTTAACTTCTACAATTCATCATTAATTAATATTACAGCATAATGTACAGCATACAGTGTAAGACTGTTATGAACTTAAAGTTAGAATGATGTGATTTGTGCTTTAAAAGTCAAATATCTTCCAAAGAAATTAGGGAATATTAAAAACAAAAAATGCCTTGTATTTTCCCAAATATTTACCGTTCCTGGCACTCTTCAATTCTTCCTGTAGAGATAAATATTGAAATAATATCACTGTTTTCCTGCTAGAAGAACTGGTAACAAATTCCCTCAACTTTTACTTCTCTTTAAATGACCTTTTTGGAGAAATATATAGATTTTATATATAGGTTTGACTGACATATTTTCTTTTGTATTGCTTTAAAGGTTTAATTCCTGTATGTATGTATGTGTATGTTCTGAAGTTAATGTATCTTTTTTCTCTAGCTGCTTTTATGATTTCTCTTTGCCTTTGGTTTTACACAGTTTAACTATGATGTGTCTTAGGGTTGTGTTTGTTTTGTATTTGTTCTATATATTTGCCTTTAAAAAAATATTTATTTATTTATTTGTTTGTTTATTTATCTCCCCTCCTTCTGCCTCAGTTGTTTGTTCTCTGTGTCTATTCACTGCGTATTCTTCTTTGTTCGCTTCTGTTGTTGTCAGCAGCACAGGAATCTGTGTTTCTTTTTGTTGCATCATCTTGTTGTGTCAGCTCTCCGTGTGTGCGGCACCATTCTTAGGCAGGCTGCACTTTCTTTTGCGCTGGGTAGCTCTCCTTACAGGGCGCACTCCTTGCACATGGGGTTCCCTTATGCGGGGACACCCCTGCGTGGCACAACACTCCTTGCGCGCATCAGCGCTGCACATGAGCCAGCTGCTCACAGGTTAAGGAGGCCCGGGGTTTGAACTGCGGACCTTCCATGTGGTAGATGGACACCCTAACCACTGGGCCAAGTCTGCTTCCCTACATTTGATTTAATTCACTGAGTTTCTTATATATGAGTTAATGTTTTTCATCTGAATTGAAAAATTGTATGCTCTCCTTCCTTCAAATATTACTTTCTGTGCCATTCTCACTCTCCTTTTATTGCTCTAAAATTACACATATGTTAAACCTTTTGATTGTGCCTCATATATTTCTTATGTTTTGTTATTCATTCTCTGTTATTTTGTTGTTATTGTTGTTTTTGTGTTTTGCTTTATATATTTTCCACTAGAATATTTTGATTTCACTAATTCTGTCCTCCTTTGTGCCCAGGTTTCTGTTAAAGTCATATAATAAGTTCTTTATTTTAGATAATGTATTTTATAGTGCTAGAATTTCCATTAGCTTATCTTCTAGATTCTATTCTTTGTTCAAAGAATTTCATATTTTCACCTATTCTGTCCACCTTTTTGTCCATTTTGCATTATGTGCTAATCATTATTATTTTGAAGACCTTAAGTGCTAATTCCAATATCTGGATTATTTGGGCATCTGTTTCTATTGAGTATTTTATTTCTTGATTATAAGTTTCTTTTCCCTGCTTCTTTGCATGTCTAGTAATTTTTTATATAACAGATTTGTTAATAAGACACTTTGAATGCTCTGTGTTTTGAGAGGTTAATTTGGAAGAGAAAAAGACAATTAAGATTTAAAAATAGATATTTTAAGGAGCTGAGATCATGTTTTTAAACCACAAAGAATATTAGACTCAATTTGATAAATACTGTTTCTTAGTGAAAGAATCTACTAAATACAATTTTCCAAAATTAATTCTAAATCTATTTTATTTTGTTCTTGAATTGGATAATATATGAACAGTCTTGGCCACACTCAAATCTATGTGTTTAGCAAAGTAGCTTGATGCTCAAGAAAACTGACCCCTGTATGGGTGGACACGTTCAGTTAGTCTAAGTTAGTGTTCAGCAACTAGTTCAGGAAGAAGAGGAATGGATATGCCTAACCCAAAATACTGACATCCTGGTACTGCTCCCAGGAAATAAAATGAGGATAGTGGCTTTGAATAGTGAGGATCTTGGAGTTTCCCAGATAATATCTAATATAAGTGAAGGATCCCAGATTAGCAGACTGCTTTAGTAGTTATGAAGTGAATCAGTTACGTTTTATTTTATGCAAAGTACCCCCAAAATTAGGGGCTTAAAGTAAAAGCTTTTTATTTAGGTAAGGCTTTTGCAAACCACCAATGTGGGCTAGGCTAAGCTAAGTAGTTCTTCTTGACTCAGAAGGGCTCACTCATGGGTCTGCAGCCATCTTCTGGGTTGCTAGGGGCTGGCTGATCAAGGACGGCTCTGCTGGATTAGCTTGTATGTGCTCTCGGCTGTGTCTCCTTCAGGCTAGCCTGAGCTTTTCATATGACAGCTGAGAAAGGTTCCAAGAGAGAGTGGAAGTGCCCATGGACTCAGGAAGCCTGAGCTTGTAACTGGCACTGGTCACTTCTACCACATTCTGTAGCCATCGTAAGTCACCAAACAATCTCAGATTCAAGAGGAGGGGAAATCAACTCCGCTTATTGACAGAAGCAAAATCGCATTGCCAAAGGTGTAAATACAGGGAGGGGTGAGCATGAGTGGCCATTCTTTTTCTGTGATCTGCCACATGGAAATAAGGAATGTATTTCTAAAGTTTGAGGTTAGTAAACATTCAGGACTTTGATTCTCTTCTTACCTCTACAACAATTAAAATCATCCCCCTCCTTTAAAGCTTCTCGGAGAGGCAACATAGAATAGTGGCAGGTACATGGGCTTGGAGTCAGACACACTTGAGTTACTGGCTGTGTCAGAATGGGCAAATGCACAATCTTTCTGAAGTTCATTATATGTGAAATTGGGATAAACAATAACTACCTCCAAATGATTGCAGTGAAAATTAATTAGCCAATAAAACTCTAGACTTGGCATAGAGTAGTCACCAAAACATGATAACCTGACTGTGGAGGAGACACTGCCATGGTGCATTGTGGGGACACAGGACCAGGGCACAGTAGAAACTTTCAGCAAATGATCTCCTTATTGTACAGAATAAAGTATCCAGAAGGGGTCAAATCTCCTTGTCGCTTACAAAGTCCAAAAGAGCAGGTGAAGAAGTTCCATCACGGCCTGTCTCCCAGGGTGGCTGAGAACTGTTTATGGTTGGGGTCAGTGGATGGCCCCACTTTGCACAGAGAACAGAGACAAATCTGTACTGCTTGAGTGCAGCTTTTACCCACCTTGGGGGATGGGGAGGGCGTCAGCCCCTGAGGGTTCCTGTTCTGACAAAGCTCCTGGGTCTGCTTGTTACCACTTTTGGTTTTAAGATCTGACTGGGCTTTTGGATTAGACCTAACAACTCTCCAAGTTGTGGGATGGCCCACAAAGGAAAAGGAAGTAGGGCACACATTAGAAAAGGAAGAAGGAGGAGGGGAGGGGAAGTGGGAACAGTGGCCAAGGGTTGCTTCACAGGAGTCTGTGATTTCCCTGACAAGGACTGCTGTTTACTCCAAGTCCACTGCTATGAAAACTACGCTGGACTCCCTCAAACCACACATATAGCTCTTTCCCTGGAATACCTAGTAATCACAGCATTTTAGAGCCAAAAGTAACTTAGGGATATTTTATCCCAGATTTTCATTTAGAAGTGAGGAAATTGGAACTAAGGTAAAAGGACTACTTCAATGTCTCAGGGCAAGCTAACTGATAATAAAACTGTTAGCTGTTTGATATTGCTGACCCTTGGTTAACATAACATCATCTTCTCCTGTAGCTTGTCATCTACTTGACAGCAGTGGTCATACCTTTTTTTCTAGATATCTAGCCTTAGTGGCAGGAAGAGAGCAGGAACTTGATGAAAATGTGGTTAGATGACTGTAGGTGAAGAACAAAGAACAACAATTGTTTCAAAGTATCTGGAATGGTAGGTGGGTTGGACATTATGCTGGTGGAAATGAGCTGAAACCAGGGAGATCAAGAAAGGTTCCTAATCTGACCCTTGGGGTGTTTTACTACTTCCTTCAAATCAGTAAGATTATAAATCAGAAAGAAAGAAATATAGACATAGAAAAATCAATAATCATGGTTCTTTTGTCAAATTATAAATATTTACTGGAGTGTCTTCTGGATGTCCCTCTAGACTCATTCTCTACCTTCTTTATCAGGAGATCAAGCCTACTCCTTTGCCAGGGTGCTGACAAACTGTTCCAGTTTGACCAGGACTTTCCTAGCTTTAACACTAAAACTTCATCTCAGGTAACTTCTTAGGTCCTGGGAAAATTAGATGGCTGGTCACCCTATCCCTTGCCCCGTGGCATTTTATTGGGTTTGGCCAACATGAAGCAGCAGTAGAAGATCAGAGAGTAGGAGCAGGTTAAGATAAGAATTTTTATTTCTGAGCTCGCTTCCTGAGGAACCAGCATTCAGTGGGCCCTTCTTTTTACCAAAGCCACAGTGTTACATGGCCCTCTCCAAACAGCCCACCTGTCAAAGTTCTGTTAGCCAGCCCCTGTTCCTCAGGTCCAGGATAATAATGGCTATTTCTAGGTTCTAGAACTGGGTTAGGATGCACTTTCCTTTGTTTCTTTAAATCATGTCCAGATCTTTGTTAATTTCCTATTATTTAATTCTCAAATTTGTGAAGATCACCCTTCATTTCCCGCACTGTCCCTGTCTCCTGAGACACATGCTCAGTACTGTGACGTCTCCAACACAAATATGGAATATGGTCCCTCTTGACACTCTAACAGCAGGAAATATTTTGAAATAGAGTGATTAAAAAGCAATAGAAAAACATCTGAGCCTCAGTGTGAGAATTAAATGCTAGACATATTTTCAGGGATTCCACTAAGCAAGAGTCTATTTTCTGCCCTTTTTTAAAATCTCATTATTCACCTTTATCCCTTTCTAACTGATATTTCATTTACAAAAACCAACTTGCAAGGTAATTTCTAGTTCCAACACAGACTGCTGACATTGTAATAAAGTGCTGGATTAGATAAAGTGTCTATGGATTGCCAGGAAGGAAAGAGAGCAGGACTTGGTTTGAAATGGTCAGGAAAAGTGTCAATGAGATGGACACAGCAAGCTGAACTTGAAAGATGGATAGTGTGTGATAAAAGGAAGCCAGAGGGATGAGGGCATTCTGGATTAAATCAATACTGTGAATTAAAACAAAACCTGAGAAGTCTGGTGGGTGGTAAAGAGGCAATGGAGAGGCTGAAGTCATTTGCTTTGGACGGAATCTGGTGGAACTAGATTTCAGAAGCTCTGAATTCCAGGGCATCTGACAGATATAGGTGACTCTTGTTCTGGTTCAGGCAGAAAAAAACTGGTCCTTCTGATACTCTAAAATTTTAACATAATCTTCCTTATGTGGAATTTTCTTTCATTTTGTGTGTAGCTAGCTCATGTAGGAAAGTCAAAAAGATGCCCTGTGGGAGTAGAGTAGAGAAGACAATTCAGGAGGTCAGCCTGCCAGCTGTATGTATATTTTAAAGAACCAGCCTCAGTTTGGGAAGCCATCCTTTGAATGGGAACCTCAATATTGGGCTGATTTTGATCAAGTTACTCAAAGGGCCCATATCTATCATTCTCATATCTGCCTATTTTTCTAGAAACAGGATTCCAAAAGCAGTAATGAGTTTCCCTTGATGAAATTTATTTGGTGACTGTTTACACACTTGCACAATTATCATGCCTTTTATCTATAAACAAAAATCCATCCAGGGAAATAAATACATGATTAAGTCACAGGCAAGGTGTGGTGGGTTTTTAAAGGGCTACCACTGAAGGGTTAATTCCAGTTCTACCACATCAGACGCATTAACAGTGGCACAAGGCAGAGGTCTGTTGAACAGCAGAGCTCCCAGGTAGAGGCCAGCAAGCACTGTGGAGCTATTCCCAGGTGACACTGCTTGAATGTCATTTAAAGTTCACTTTCATTATTTTAATTGTCACTGTAAAAATTTCCCATTCAGGACTGATTATGTTCTAAGAGAAATCAGAACTCAACTTCCAATCAATCATAATTGAACGTGTTGTTGCAAGTGGCATATAAAGCTGTGCCTCGGATGTGATTAAGACAAGTATTAGTTACTTGTGAAAAGCTGCAGGGAGATTTAGGGGAGGGCAGGATTAATTCTGAATAATTTCCATGGCCAGATGTATCAGACAAGGCATGGAAATGCTTTGTTGGTGCTTCTTTATTTCCTGGGGAAGAGAAGGGAAGGAGGCTTCTGCTTTGAGTTCAGATAAGAATTAGCAGGAGCAGGATGAGGTCTGTGGCATCGCACATAGCCTTATGTCCTGAGCTCAGTCAGGAGACCTAAGTTCTTTTCCTTGATCTTCCTGTTGCTGCGTCAGCTTAGGAAAGTCACTCAACCTCCCGAATCACAGATTCTTCCTCTGTAAAAATTGCTGCCCTAGAATTTTCAGAACAATTCATGATTTAAATGCTATACTATAACAGCACCTTATAAACTCTTAAGTGCTCAATTAAACCATTATGAAATGTTGACTTCACACAAAAACAAACCTCCAGTCCAGGGGTGGTCACGGAGCACTGTCTGGGTGGCAGAAGATGTGAGTGGGCATTAGGGGAGCCAGCTCAGGACACAGGTCCCTTTGACAGGGCTCCCAGCTCACATTCACAGCAGAGGAGAGTCTCCAATTTCCCTGCTTATATCTCTTCTTTCTGACTTTCCCCAGATCCCGTTGTGCAAGTAGACACCGGGATTCCAGTGCCTTCTTCTCGGTTCCTTCCATTGCACAGAGCCAGGGAGAGATCACCTTGTTACAAGAGCTGGCTCCCAACCCAGTCCCTTGAATAGAGTGGGAGCTAAACTCACAGGCTGTGGATTAGGCCAGTCAATTTGGCAAATGTCTAAATCCTCGAAGCCCAAATATCCACATCTGGAAAGCAGAGATTACAGCTACCTTGTGGAGCCATGGAAAGGACGACACCGTAATCGACACGTTGATATCTCTCAGAAATGTGAGCTCTGGGGGTTGCCGTCAACCCACTGTGGCATCGACATAATTTTGGGATTTGCCCTAAGACTTACAAATGGAGGCCGGAGATCAGAGCCTCTGGTTTCTGTTCCTCAGAAGGTTCTGAGTGGCCACAGATTATTATACTCCTTTTTCTCGGAGCTTCTACATGTGAATGGAAAGGATGTAGGTAACCGGCCCACAGCTCTGACTTCTCTCTCTGTGTCAAAGCGTCAGTGGCTTTCCCCACAGGGGAGGCAGGACGGAGAGAAGGAAGCAACTGCTGATGACTTCCCTGCCAGGGAAGCTACCAACAGACTTTGGTTCCAGAACCTTCCAGAAAGAGGGTCCCCACACTCCTCCCCCCACCCCGTTCACCCCCAACTCTATGCAAACCAATTTTCATGGAAAGGGAAGAGAGGGGAACTGACAGGAACCTAATAAAGGTCTCTGAAAACAATGTTTCAGCATTTGAAAAATAAACCATGTCTTTAAATGCATTAACTCTCTGGGGAAATAAATGTAATAAACCAAATTCAATCCCTGCCAACATTTGTTTTCTTATCTATGTAAAATCAATATACTTGTTGCAATTATGTCTTTCAATAAATCCTCCCCAAGTCTTATTTTCTCATAAGATTTCCTGCCGCATTCAGATTCATTGCGTTCATTTTCCATCCACAGAAATTGTTTCTTGGCGTTTTCAAGCCATTCGGATTCCTTGAAGGATGCCGTACCCCTACATTGAGGCGACAGTAGGTTTCGTTGGATTGTGGTGCTGGCCTGGGATTTGCATTTGCGCTGATGGGGACAGCTCTCTGGGTGCAGGGGTGCATTTCCTGGACGGAGCTGGCCTCCTTGGTGTGGTCCTAGGGAAGGAACGGCGCGGCCAAAGTGGACTCTTCAAAGAGGAACGTGGAGTTTATTGCTTGATGGATGCGCTTTTACCCGGGTGCTTCCTATCCCTGAGAAGCTTAGATGGATGGAGCACCGCACGCCGGAGCCAAAAGCATCTCAGAGCAGGCCAGCGCACCCTCCCGCCTCTCCCCTGCGGGGCAGTCACATGAGTCACCTGTGCAGGCACCTGCGCATAGTAGGGCCTCAGAAGAGGGAGCTTCCATTCCTCACCGCGCAGGGCAGAAGACTCAGTTTAGAGAGGGGAAGGAGCTTTGCCTGACCGTCAGCCCTGAACTTGGGTTTGTCCCTCCCAAAGCGACATTTCTGTGTGCTGCGCTGGTCATGGTCTCCACCCAGCTGCATTCCTTCCCTTTTCTCTCTGACCTCAGGTCGGGCTTCGTGTTTGCTTCTAGGGCGCCTCCTTTCCTCCATGCCCCCCACTGTCTCCCACCCAGGTCTCTGTCTTCCTTAGGTTTCTCCACAGGTCCCCGCTGCCTCTCCTCTCCCCTGCCCCACCTGTGGGTGAGAGAATCCCTGGGGCCCGCCCTCCTTACCCTGCCCGCCCAGCAGTCCGGCTGCTGGTTTCCACCACTCCGCTGCAGCGTGATTGCCAGGGCGCCCGGGAGCCACTTGCTACGTCCTCGCTCACACAATTGCTGTCTGTTGTGACAGGACAGAGAAAGGCACAAGTCCTGGCAGCGGGGCACAGCTTGATGAGCTGAGGACTCAGCAGATGAATGAGCTGCCAGAGCCGGTGGAGAGACTGGAGACTTTCACTTATTTATTAAGCTAAATTATTTACGTTAAAGAGTCGGCTGCTCTGAGTAATTAATCTGGAGCTTCAAGTCCAGACACCAGTTTGAATAGGAGTGAGTCAAAAAAGAGAGTGAGAGACATGGAGAGAACTTGTGTAACCTTCCTTGTAGACCTTTGCCTCTCATAGAAGGGGGGGATTCACAGAGAAAGGGGCCCTGGGGTGGTAAAACCTGCCATTCCACAGGACTGGGGCACCCCCAGGGGTGGGGCAGCCACCCTCCCTGCTCCTCTCGCTGAGGGGTTAGTGGAGCAATTCCTGCTGCTGGCGGCTGTTAAGCCACCAGGTTAAAGGGTTCAGGGGGCTTCCTGGGAGGTAGCCAGAGGGGCTGCAGGGAAGTCAGGCCACGTACTGCTGAGATGAGAAGAGATGAGAGGAGCTCAATTCAATATTTAGAAAGCCTGAGGTGGGATTCCCCACCCATACAGGAATTCGGTAATTATCACTGGGGAGGACATTCGCTATTCATTTCTTTTCAATTATTAATCAGCAGAAAAGGCCACACGTGCATGGAAACCCAAGCACCGGACTGGCCTTCTCCAGCGTGGGGGGCCCAGAACTTGCTAAAGATTGTATACCATCAAGGCAGCAGCCCTGCCTCCTTCAGAACTCCAGATGGGCCTGGTTCCACCTCTGGGGAAGCTGGCTCGGTTTAGATGAAAAGCCCACCAGAAGCCTCCACTAGCAAAATGGAAATGGTTGCTCCCCATTGCTTGAGTAAGCTTTGAAGGCTTAAAGTCCTATTAAAAGCCAACGGGAGTATTTTCCCTGGTCCAAGTCTTTTGAGTCTTCCATCTTCTCTGGGTATATAAATCTATAAGAATAATTTTTTAAAAGTCTTTGGTATAAAGCCCCAGACCACAGGCTTTGGAAGAAACAGAACTCGGTTTAATTTTCTTGCTGTTTAGGTAGCTGAATGGCCTGAGGTTGTTATTGAATTCTCCTTTTCCACATCCACGTAATGGGGATAACAATATCTACCTCACAGGATTTTTTTAGGACTAATGTGTATTTGAGCCCTTCCTGCATCAGCAATCAATAAATGATAAGTGTTGCTATGGTTCATGTTTACCCTTTATTCCATATTATTCTCCATTTGCAGATGCAATGGCTTTATGAATATTTGGCTGTTTTACCATCTAGTGGAAGAAGTAAAGAATACTTTAAAAGTCTAGAAGAGCAGGAAGCCCTTCTATTTGTTTACTATCTCTCACAAAGATTTACATGGTACTGCCCTTGCTTTTTCTGGGTGTTCGATCAAAATTGTACTTTTCAGTGATGCAAAGATAATCTGCAGTCCAGAAACACAGCTTGATAGAAAGGGCCCTGGACTTGGAGTCAGAGGTCTTGGGTTTAAATTCTGTTTGGGCCACTAATTCACTTATGACCTTGGACTATTCACTCAATTCAGTTATCCTCTCTGCAATTCTGTGAGGCAGACGGTGTTATCTAGATGTTATAAATGAGGAAATTCAGGCAAGCACTTACACAGTGTAGCTTTTGTTAGTGAATCACAAAGAGCAAACCATTGAGTCTCAGAAGGTTGAGGTTGAGGTTGTTTCCAGGGATGGGAATGGACTTTTGCTAAGTCCCTTAGCAATGCACTCCCTTCTGAGAGGCCAAGCTTACCAGACACAAGCAGGCTCCTGTGTAGAAAGGGTGCGGCTAGTGTCCACCCAGGAGAATATGGTGACCTGACAACGTGGTGACTGGAGCCTATGGTGTGGGCTGTGCAGTTGTACCACTCAAGGTCTGAGAAGAAAATAGATGGGTAGCTCAAGGAGAGTTTAATATGGGAGCGTTTACAAATATGTTGGCAGGCTTTAGGGAAATCACTTCAGGGAGAAACTATAGAGCTCTGATACCCCCACTAGGTTGAAGGAGGGTGAGAAAAGAAAGCAGTTACTGGACCTAGAGAATGCTGTGTGGAGATGGAGAAAAATTCCTGGCAGGGCCTGAGAGCTTTGGGCAGGGGACATGGCCAGCCTTCTGCCACCCCACAGGGAGAGAGTTGGGGGAATGAATATGTCTTCCCCTCTTCTCCTACTACCCACTTTAGCTGAATTTTCCCTAAAGCAAAGACCTCTAAAGAAGGTCAGTGTCTAAAGTAGGCACAAAAAAGGGAGAAGAATAGATCTGGAAGAATCAAAAGAAGGCACCCCACACATTAGTTGACTGTGTTAGTCAGCTATCATACTATGGGAAGCCAAACAGACTTCTTTAAGCTTTCCCTAATGCTAGCAACTGATTGAAGGTTTCTAGCATTTCATGTGTCTCAGTGGATGGATCAGTTTCTTCTCTGGCCATTTCTTCCAAAACTCAGATACTAGAAACAAGGTAACGAACTGAACTCCTAGCAACTTAATCTCAATGGCCTCTTCTTTGGTGCCCAATCCACTCAAAACATCAATGCTTTCAACAACCCATCTTTGGACTTTTCTCCTGGGGAGTTGGGTTACATCGATATAATTTCAGAACAGCTGATCAATTCAGTGAGGTGAGAAACCTCAGCCACAATCTGTCAATTTACAGAAAGCCAGTTGATTCCATTTTCACTCTCCAGTCATTTGTTTGGGGCATAGGAAATTGTCAGTTGATACCTGGTGTCTGCTTTTCATCCTGGCTATGCACACCTAATTTCCATAGATGTTCGCCTCTCCAGGTGTGGCTGAGGTCAGTCCTAGCTGAATTCTGATGGAGTCTGCAATTCAATGAGAACCATACCTGTACCAATTGGTAGGGTTTGTGATTGTTACTCACATAATCCTAGGATCTGGAGGCAGCTGAGTTTCTGTCTTTCTCAAGTTCTGGGGTTTGACGGCCAGAGCTATAACTTCAGGAACAACTCTTAGGGACTAGTTTGTCCAAGAGACTCAACTTTCTTTTACTTTTCCCTGCTCACATGCCATGTTATCCTAGTCTATAAGGGCAAGTCCTCTGCTTTGAATTTTACCCTTCCCTCCCAGTCTCCATCCCTTCCTTCCTCCCTCCTTTCCTCCCTCCTCCCTTCCTCTCTCCCTCCCTCCTTCCTTCCTTCTTTCCTTCCTTCCTTCCATATTTATGAGATCCTACTCAGTCAGTCTCTCAGTCCTACTTAAACACCTTGTTTGGCAGTCTTGGTTATCCTTCTAGGCTTAGAGCTCAGCAAAACTCCATCCACTCATGAGTCTTGCTGCCCTTGAACAAACATTTCTTGAGGGCTGACTGTCTAACAGTCTTCCAGTCTTCCAGGCATAGAGAACTACCTGGACCACTTGATGCTACATGTCTCTAATTAATTAGATGCCCAAGTACCACTTTCTACCTGCGTCAAACTAACCTTATTACCTCTTTCCCACTCACTGGTCCTCTGAAATCAGGCTTTACAGAGGATCATATCCAGGTCTCAGGACCCACTTCATTCTCCTTGCCATGGGAGTTCTTGCTCTTGACAGAGAGCCCTAGAGCAGTTGCCCATTCCATTGTAAATACAGTCACAGCATTTCGCCAGCATGAGCACTTACTATGTGCCAAGTATTTTTATTTCAGAACACTTTCATGAAGCCTTTCCTGATTCCCCCAAATAGAAATAAATTTCCAACTATTTTTCTCTACCAATATCTATATATTTACTGCCTTCATTTTTATAGGTATCTTTCTCTTTCATAAACTCTGTGAGGGTAGGCCAGTTGTATTCTCAGAGCCTAGCATAAGATGAGTAATTGTATGAGACTTAATGTCTGACTACCTTGGTGGCTCAATGGCAGAATGATCAAAGGAGTGACTGTTTGTCAATGGGAAGATGTTGATGACAAAGGCACAGTCCCTGTTCACAGGAATTCATTTTTGACACTAACAGTCCACTAAGGAAATCGCCATGGGCATGATAAACTAGATTGCACATTCAAGAGCAGCAAATGTGTAATGAAGGCACAAGCAAAGAACTGTAGGAGTATGGAGGAAGGAACAATTCTTTGTGCTAAGAAGGCTGAGGAACTCTGGGGTTGGTGTATGCTCAGGAGACTTGAATCTCTGGACTGTCCATGTGCCAGCTGGGCCCTGAGCCTCAGCAGAGTTGCAACGGTTACTCTCCAGTTCATTGGACTTACCCAGATCAGCGAGCAGAGAGGTGAGGATGGTCAACCACACCAGGAAACTGAGAGAATCTACAACTGCAAGCAGGAGAATCACCTCCATCAGCCACATGGGATCTAAATCCCCTCTCAATTTAGAGGTGGAGTGGACATCGCTATGGGGTCCACAGGATGGAGGAATAAAATATGGATTAGCCTGGATTTACTGGTATTCTGATATAGAACTATTGTGACTCTAGCAATGGAAGAAATTGTGTTATTGATGTGGAGACAGAGCCATGGGAGTTGCTGAGGGCAGGGCAAAGGAAGAAGAGGTGTGATATGGGGGCATTTTTGGGACTTGGAGTTGTCCTCAATGATGTTGCAGGGACAGATGCAAGACATTATAGATCCTGCCATAAACCATTGAATGGACTGGGGGTGAGTGTAAACTACAATGTAAACTATAATCCAGGCAGTGTAGCAGTGCTCCAAAATGTATTCAACAAATGCAATGAGTGTGTCACACCGATGAAAGAGGTTGTTGATGTGGGAGGAGTGGGAGAGGGGGGAAATGTGGTATATGGGACCTCATATATTTATTTTATTTTGTTTTTAAATTATGGTTTTTAAAAGGTTAAGAGATCACACAAAACATTACATTAAAAAACGTAAGAAGTTCCCATAGACCCCACACACCCCCGACCTCACTCCTTCCACACCAAAAACCTCTTTCATCGGTGTGGCACATTCATTGCATTTGGTGAATACATTTTGGAGCACTGCTACACTGCCTAGATTATAGTTTACATTGTAGTTTACACTCTCTTCCAGTACATTCAGTGAGTTATGGCAGGATATATAATGTCTTGCATCTGTCCCTGCAACATCATTGAGGACAACTCCAAGTCCCAAAAATGTCCTCACATCACATCTCTTCTTCCTTCTCCCTACCCTCAGCAACTACCGTGACCACTTTCTCCTTCTCCACATCAATGCCACAATTTCTTCCATTACTAGTCACAACAGTTTTATAGTGGAATATCAGTAAGTTCACTCTAATCCATATTTTATTCCTCCCTCCTGTGGACCCTGGGATGGTGATGTCCACTCCACCTCTATATCGAGAGGAGACTTTTGTGTGATCTATATACCTTTTTAAAAAAAGCCAAAAAAAAAAAAAAAAAAAAGAACCACTGGCTCCCCCCCCCCCAAAAAAAAGGAAGGCCCAGGAAAGGCTCGTGGAAGAAGGATTCCTAGACGAAGGCCAGCTTTCATTCTCCCCTGTCATCCTGAAGGAAGAAGTACTAAGCATGCCCTTTGGAGGTCTAGTAGATCTCAGGACTCTGTTGCACTGGGTTTTGAATTTGCCTATTCTTGGGTGAGCTTGGTATGGTGTCTCATAAATCTAAGTAAATCAATGTTTATTCAGGCTGTAACAGGTTGCTTTCACCATATCCTCTATGTTTTCCTCCCAAGACAATCAGGCAAGCAGGTCTGACTGCTCTCACCAGCAGTTCAGAATGAATTATTTGCTTGTATATCAATGAACCCGTGAAGAGAGAAAACAAAAGGAATGAGTCAATAATATTGGACTTTCAGACACCGGGGAACCTGTTTAGTATGGGAAGTACATATTGTGGAATAGAGGTACCTTGTGTCAGCCGCTCAGACCATACTAGGTGGAGAATGTGCATAAGTATTCCTTGCGGAGGGGGGTCATGTAGCTTTGATCCCTATTTATCTTCAGTTATCTTGGAAATGAATTACTCAGATGCTTTGCCTATTCACCAACAAAAAAATCATTTTCCCTACCTGCTCATGAGATGGATGACAGTAGAGGAGGATCCAGAGCATAAGAGAATTGTTAGAATTTACATATTAGGGAGGGCTATCCATCCATAAGAAGTTGGAGGCTAAGCACCCAGGACTCACTATGCTCCAAGTATGACTCTGAGATTACATTTTTATACAACAACCACTTTCATTCATGTAAAACCGTCTATATCTAAAAATAACAGAACTGGTTAAGATGCTGTTTCCATCACTCACAAACAGCTTGGGGATTTTTATTTTAAACTCTGACCTGTCCTACCCATTTCCCTACATGACAGAAAAGGCACCCCACCTTTCTTCCCAAATAGTTCATTATCTAGAGAATAGGATTGAAGACTCAGGAACTCTTGAAATAGGGCTTTTGAGATTCTTCTCTGGGGAAAGGATTCTGAGATCTTTTTTGAACTCAAATTTTATCTCCTCCACTGAGTGTCACTGTCCACTCTAGTTCCATTGATATCTAGCCCCCAAAATTTCATTTCTGCAGAATCTAATTGACAGCCATGAACTGCTTTAGGACTTTGCACATAATGGCATAGCTTTATTTAATTTTTATAATAAAATTTAACTATTTTATGTTTCAGTCTTACCTCTAATTTTATCAGAAGCCCTTGAGGGCAGAGGCTGTGGTTCAGTACATAATTCCTTATACACCACAGAGCTACATACCTAAATAACATTTTGTTTAGGAAAAATCTTGGGAAAGATAAAATTTCAGGCACGTGTCTGTTCACTTGGGCTGGAAGCACACCTCTTAATTTTCATTGCCCTTGACTTTTATCTATATTCTTTCATTACTGTATCTCAGTATCTTAACATAGTGCCTGGCAAAGAGTGAGTGACCCATAAATGCTTATGGATTTATTAAATGTATGAGAAATCTCTGAAGTCAATGATTGATTTTTCCTAGCCCCGATCCCACAATAAAAATACCCCACCTATTTACCTCTAGAACTGTTAGAACTGGTAAAGATTTTAAGGTGTTGCTTTTCATATTCTTTACAATAGGAATTCACTCTATAAAACACTTATTCAATAATCAAGAAACTCAAATTTTCAGGGCAGCTCAATTTAAGGACTTCTCTATTAGAAAGGATTTCTTTATGAAATAGAATATTACCCTAGAATTGGTGACCAGAGCCCAAACTAAAGAAAAAAGGAGGTACCTGTTCTGAAAGCTCTGAAAGGAGCCTCCTCCAACAATTAAGGCCAGCAATTGTTTCCTGAACTAATTAAGGGGTAAAAGAAACAGTCTTGCAATTACTCACCACAGTCTCAAAATTCTACATTCCTCCCTTCAACCCATTCTCAGTGTATAGAAACAGAGGGATGGAGGTTACCTTGAATATGAATCATTTAAATTGTGCACCCTTTACTCACCTTTGCCCACCCACCAGGCTAAGGGAGCTCTGAGAGAATCAGAGTAGCCATTGGAATGCTTGCAGGAATGAAACACCATTTTCTCATTCCCAAGCTAGATGCTTGTTGACCTGCAGAATCTGCAAGTCCACTCTAGTGCAACTCTAGGGATGATGAAGATTAAGTTTTTAAGGGAACATCATGTAGATAGTCTGATGTTTAGAATGTATATGAACATAAAGATGGTGCCAAACTCTTTCCTGGAAAGTGTTGAAAGCAACTGGCTTGTGGTAATAGTGTGGCACAGGAAGATGAGTTAGGAACTGCTAGTGGGGATCCTGGGGAAAAAATATGAGGCAACAGCCACCCCAAGAGGAACTAAATAGTTTCAAGAGCTTCAAATGAAAGAATACTCAGGTTGGAAGAGAAAGCCAATATGGTGGGACTTTTGAAGAGAGATTGATGGACATGATCTGCTGCTCAAAGGAGATATGGTTTCCTTTTTCCAAGAGATCCATAGTGACTGAGAGGGCTAACACTATGCTTAATGCTCCCCAGAAATCTGTGCATATGATCTACAGGGAAACCACCATAGCATGGATGCCACAAGTAGCAGAAGAACTAGCCTAAGTTAAGGAGCTATGTAGTGACAACCACTTCTTTCAATCCCTTCTTCTAGTCTCCAACAACAACAAAATAGTCTGGAGAGGGAAGGAGGAAGAATAAAGGAAAAAACCATGTCCTTCCCTCACTGAAGATCCCTTGGACCAAGCCTGAACTGGGAGCAAGGGGAGGGAGGAAATGGTGAGATTAAAATTAACATGGACTTAACTGAATTGAAAAAAATAATAATAAGGCGTATGTCATTGAAATTTGACAAAACTTTGGATCTGACAAACCATAGTTGAAGGCATTGATTAGTAAAAAAGAAAAAGTAGTATTTAATGTTTGTATCCCACTGATTTTGACTATCCAAGAAACTGGCTATATTAATAGAGGTTGGTGCAAAAGGAATTAGATTTTGGACCATGAATTTTAAATCATTATAACTAGGCTTAACCTCATCTTTGTTAATCAAAATAGGAATCATTACAATCAACATATTTTTGCCAATGAGAAATAAGTTTGTGTATTCCTGTAGAATAAAAATCCATGCTTCGGGATCTGACGAACTCTTGGGAAGCATTTTCTACATCCTGCTGACTGTGGAAGCATTTTTCCTGCAAAAAGTAGTCAAAATACTCGAAGAAGTCGTAGTCAGTTGGCAAGAGGTCAGGTGAATATAACGAATGAGCCAAAACTTCATGGCCCAATTTGTTCAACTTTTGAAGTGTTGGTTGTGTGACATGCGGTTCTTCCATTAAGTTGAATTTTTAGTTCCGTGACAAAGTCCTTGGAGGCATAAAAGTTTTCCTTTTTGAGAAGGTCCCATTTATAGAAATGCTACTGATTTTTTAGAGTTTTGTACCCTGCCACTTTGCTGAATTTGTTTGTTAGCTCTAGTAGCTTTGTTGCAGATTTTTCATGAGTTTCTATATATAGGATCATGTCATCTGCAAATAGTGAAGGTTTTGCTTCTTCCTTTCCAATCTGGATACCTTTTATTTTTCTTGCCTAACTGCACTGGCTAGAATTTCCAGTACAATATTGCATAACAGTGGTGACAGCAGGCATCCCTTGTTTTTTTTCCCAAATCTTAGAGGTTTCCAAATCTTAGAGAAAGCTTTCAGTCTTTCACCATTGAGTATGTGTTAGCTGTGGGTTTTTCATATATGCATATACATTCTTTTTTTCTTTTAAAGATTTATTTTATTATTTTCTCCCTACCCCTTCATTGCTTGCATTTCTTGTGTGCTGGTCTTCTCTTTAGGAGGTACTGGGAACTGAATCTCTGACCTTCCATGTGGGAGGGAGGTGGCTAATCACTTGAGCCACCTCCATTCCCTGATTTGTTGTGCCTTTCATTATGTTTTCCTCCTTGTGTCTCTTCTTGCATCATCTTGTTGCACCAGCCCATTGTGTCAGCTCACTGTCATGCTTGTCTTCTTTAGGAGATACCACAAACCACACCTGGGACCTCCCATGTGGTAGGCAGGAGCTCAGTAGCTTAAGCCACATCCGCTTCTCCACACATGTTCTTTATCATGTTGAGGAAGCCTCCTTCTATTCATATTTTTATAAGTGTTTTTATCAGGAAGGGATGCTAGATTTTGTCAAATGCCTTTTCTGTGTCATGGAGATGACCATGTGTTTTTTCCCTTTGTTTTGTTAATGTGGTGTATTACATTAATTGATTTTATTGAACAACCCTTGCATACCTGGGATAACATTCATTTCCTCATGGTGTATAATTCTTTTAATGTGTCATTGAATTCAATTAGCAAGAATTTTGCTAAGGATTTTTGCATCTATATTCATAAAAGAAAATAGTCTCTAATTTTCTTTTCTTATAGTATCTTTACCTATCTTTGGTAATAGAGTGATTTTGGCCTCAAAGAATGGGTTAGGCAGTGTTCCCTATTGTTCAACTCTTTGGAAGAGTTTGAGCATGATTGGTTTTAATTCTTCTTGGAATGATTGGTAGAATTCACCTGTGAAGCCATCTGGTCCTAAGCTTGTCTATGTTGGGACTGACTCAATCCCTTTGCTTGTAATTTGTCTGTTGAGCTCTTCTATTTCTTCTGAAGTCAGTGTAGCTTGTCCATGTGTTCGTAGGAATCTTTCCATTTCATCTAGGTTGTCTAATTTGTTGGCATAACAGTTATTCATAGTATCCTTGTTATATTTCTGTGGAGTCAGTAATAATGCCACCTTTTCATTTCTAATTTTATTTGCATCTTTTCATTTTTTTCTTTGTCAGTCTAGCTAAGGTTTTATCAATTTTATTGATCTTTTCAAAGAACCAACCTTTTGTTTTTATTACTTCTCTCTATTGTTTTTTTGAAATTATTATTCTCAATTTCATTTATTTCTGCTCTAATCTTTGCAATTTTTTTTCCTCCTGCCTGCTTTGGGATTAGCTTGCTGTTCTTTTTCTGGTTCCTCCAGGTGTACAGTTAGGTCTTTGATTTTAGCTCATTCTTCTTTTTTAAGCATTTAGGGGTATAAATTTTCCCCTCAGGACTGACTTTGCTGCATCCCATAAGTTTTTACATGTTGTGTGCTTGGTTTTTTTTTGTTTTTTTTTTTTCATCTCAAGATATTGGGTGATTTCCCTTGCAATTTTTTCCTTGACCTACTGATTGTTTAAAAATCTATCATTTGCCTTCCATATATTTGTGGATTTTCCAGTTTCCACCTGTTATTGACTTTCTGCTACATTCCATTATGGTCAGAGAAGATACTTTGTATAATTTCAATCTTTTAAAATTTATTGAGACTTGTTTAGGGACCTAATATGTGATCTGTCTTGGAGAATTTTCCATGTGCACTTGAGAAGAATGTGTATCCTGCTGTTTTGGGGTGCAATGTTCTTTATATGTCAGTTCATTGATTGTAATAATCAAGTTCTCTGTTTCCTTATTTACCATCTGTCTGATGTTCTACCTATCGATGAAAGTGTTTTGTGAAGTCTTCAATTATTATTGTAGAGGTGTTATTCCTCCCTTCAGTTTAGCCAGGGTTTGCCTCATGTATTTTGGGGCACCATCATTGAGCACACAAATATTTATGATTGTTATGTCTTCTTGATGGAGTACCCCTTTTATTAATGTATAGTGTCCTTTTTTGTCTCTTATGACAGCTTGTTTGTTTGTTTGTTTTTTAAAGATTTATTTATTTATTTAATTCCCCCCCCCCCCCCGCCACCCCCGGTTGTCTGTTCTCTGTGTCTTTTTGCTGCGTCTTGTTTCTTTGTCCGCTTCTGTTGTCGTCAGGGGCACGGGAAGTGTGGGCAGCGCCATTCCTGGGCAGGCTGCACTTTCTTTCGTGCTGGGCGGCTCTCCTTATGGGTGCACTCCTTGCGCGTGGGGCTCCCCTATGCGGGGGACATCCCTGCGTGGCATGGCACTCCTTGCGTGCATCAGCACTGCGCATGGACCAGCTCCACATGTGTCAGGGAGGCCCGGGGTTTGAACCATAGACCTCCCATGTGGTAGGCGGACGTCCCAACCACTGGGCCAAGTCCGTTTTCCTTAGGACAGCTTTTGACTTAAATTCATTTTGTCCAATATTAGTATAGCAACCCCAGCTCTTTTTTTTTTTTTGGTATTTTTGCATGGAATATCTTTTTCCAGCCTTTCACTTTCAACCTATTTGTGACTGTGGGTATAAGGCAAGTCCCTTGTAAACAACATTTAGCTGGATCATGTATTTTTATCCATTCTTCCAATCTGTGTCTTTTGGGGGTTAATCCATTAACATTCAGTGTTATTATTGCAAGTGGCATACATATTTCAGCCATTTTGTCCTTTGGTTTTCATATATCATATCTTTTTTTGTCTCTCCTTTTCTTTACTGCAATGTCCTTTTCTGTATAGTTGATCTTTTGTGATGTATCTGACTAATCCTTTTTTTTATTTCTGCCTCTCTCTATATTTTTAAATACTTGCTATATGGTACCCTGAGGTTTATATTACAAAATCTACATCTATAACCTAAAAATAAGATAACAACTTAGCTCCAATAACATACCTATTCTCTGAATCTTTATTTCTTCACACTACCCCAAGTCATTCTCTCCTTTCTTTTCCTTTCAACCTACAGAACTTCCTTTAGTAAGTGTATTTTACTCCCTGAGATGGCTCCCTTGTCATTGTGCTCAATGTTTTTTCTCATCTGCTTGTTTTTGCTCAGTGTCTGGGTATTGCTTATTGCTTATTTTTTCTTTAGGAAGCACTGGGAACTGAACCCAGGACCTCCCATGTGGAAGGCAAGTGCTCAACTGCTTGAACCACATTCACTCTCTCCTTTTTGCTCATTGTTTTTGTTCATTGTTTTCTTGTTGTTTCTTCTCATTGCCTGCTTATTGTTTTTTCTCATTGTCTACTTATTATTGGTTTTATTTTTTTTTCTTGATATCTGCTCATTGTCTGCTCATTGTTTGTTTGTCTTCTTTAAGAGGCACTGGGAACCAAACCCAGGACTTCCCCTATGGGAGACAGGCACTCAACTGCTTGAACCACATCCACTTCCCTAGTGATTCTTATAAGGCAGGACTTTTGTTGACAAACTCTCTCAAGTTGTGTTTATCTGTGAATACTTTAAACTGTCCCTAAATTTTGAAAGGCAGCTTTGTGGGATAAAGATTTTTTGGCACATAGTTTTTCTCTTTCATTACCTTAAATATATCATATCACTGCTTTCTCACTTCCATGGTTTCTGATAAGAAATTGGCACTTAATCTTATTGAGTATCCTTTGTATGTGACAACTTGCTTTTCTTTTGCTGACTTTTCATTGTCCTCTCTTTATCTTTGTCGTTTGATATTCCGATTAATACGTGTCTCAGAGTAAGTCTATTAGGATTTATTCTGTTTAGAGTATGTTGTGATTCTTGAACATGTATATGTATGTCTTTCATAAGCGATGGGAAATTTTGGGCCATTATTTCCTCACATATTTTTTCTGCTCCTTTCCCTTCTCTTTTCCTTCTTGGAGACCCTGATGTGTATGTTTGTGTGCTTCATGCTATCACTCAATTGCCTGACACTGCTTAATTTTTTCTTTACTTTTCTCTTTCTGTTCTTCTGATTATATGATTTTTCAAGTCTTTTTAAAGGAAATTTTATTAAAGTATATTATTCATGCATGAACATACATAAACAATAAGTGTACGGTAAAAGTTGTGTACTTACACGACAAACATGCATACAGGGCTCCCATCCACCACCAACACCGGGTATTCTTGTGAAATATTTGTTATAAACTATGAAAAAGCATCATCAATTTTGGTTGCCCTATCTTCTGGTTTGCTGATTCTTTCTTCTGCCTGTTCAAAGTTGCTGTTGTATGCTTCTAGGGTATTGTAAATCTCTACTATTGTTCATTTCTTCCCAGTAATTTCTGTTGTATTTCTTTTTATACTTTCAAATTCTTTTTTTTTCGCTTGTACATTGTCATCTTACTATCCTTTATCTCTTTATGCATATTTTCCTGGAAATTATTGAATTGATTTAGAAGATTTGTTTGAACTTCCTTGATTTGATATTCCAATATCTGTCTCCTCTGAATTTTTAATTTATTCCCTCGACTGGACTTTATCTTCACTTTTCTAAGTATTGAAGTCAGAAGGTGCTGGATTCCTCTAGGTTCTTGGCCATGTCACATAAAAGAAATTAAGAACATGCCAGTTTAGTTAGGCCTGTAAAAAGCCTATTGAGAGAAAAGAAAAATACAAACTCAGATTTGGATGTGGGCTACCTCCAGGCAAGAAGGAGCACTTGGGGTTGGGGCGGGGGGTCTTTATTAAAACCGTTCTTCACTCCTCCCCTTTCCTAATGTGGGGGAGGGTCCCCAGCTGTTTGCTGTTCTAATTGGTTGCCTTTTGACACCACCTGTTTGCTTTCAGGGGCCCAGTGATTAGTCTTTTGTTTGGAGTTATCCAGGACCAATGTGGGGGCATGTTTGGAGTTATCCAGGGCTTCCTAATAGGGCTTAATGGCCAGAGTCTCAGCAGGGTCTTTCCAGCTTTGTACTTAGTAGCAGTCTTCCCTCGGGGGTTTTCTGGGCATGTTCTTTGTCAGATCCCAACTGTGTCTTTCTTCTTTCCTCTTTTCCCTTTACTAACCTGTCTCAGCATGGCTGATAATGTTTTGCTGATTTCCAGGCATCTGATTATCTTGATAAGTAAACTCTGAATTCCCATTTCTTCCTCTTACCTAGGGTTTTATTGTTGATTGGCTTTGCATTAAGGCTCTTCTCTGATGCTTGGTCCAACTTATTCTGGACCCTTAGAATAGTCCAAGTTTACCTGATCACATTTTCTCAACTCCTCTTCTGCTGATTCTTGCCCTGGATATGTGGTACAATTTTTAAGATTGCCCTTATTGTGTAATTGTTTCACCTCCAGGAGAAATCTTCCTTTCCTCTGTTCCTTCTCTGGAAATCTTGATCTGTTTGTTTTTGCACAGAAATTTCTCCCCAACACCTGTGGTTTATTTAAATGCTTGCCCTCATTCAGTGCCCCATTTTCCTTACATGTTTCAATTCTGGGTCCCTCCATTCTTAGGGCAGTTCAGTTTAGTGCTCCCTCTTTTTCCCAGGGAAGATAGTCTACCTCCACTTTCTTCCTCCTTAGATTATCTTGCCCCAGGGAAGCCAGAAGGGATCAGTCCAGAAATATGTGTCTCTCCAAGTGAGTGCACTTGGCTCTTGCCACTCCACTGTGGTTTTTCTCTCACTTGTCTCCCATCACCACCACCAGGGGCCCTTTAGTATGCAGGACTCCTCAGCAGGCTGTGTTTGCCTTGGGTCTCTGCAGACATGGGTCCTGGTGCCTGGATATGTTTGAGATTCCAACTCACTGCTGTAAATTCCTCTGTAGCTGTGCTCCTCGTGGGAGGAACCTGGGCTGCTGCTTCTGGAGAACTCCCAAGCTTTACATGGGACTGAGTGAGGGGGAGAAGTGGATCTGATAGCCTGGGAGGGAAGTTTCCTACCTGGTATGTTATTTTCTTTTCTTCAATTCAGAATTTTAGGAGTCCTTCTCCAGTCTCTACCACCCTTCAGGGGTCTAAGAAAAAAGAATTTGCCCTTATATTCACTGAATCTCTGGGGCTGTTATTTCAGGGTATATATTATGTTGCCATGTTGATGGTGTCAGAGCTTAAGACATTTTCTTGTTCTATATCATTTGGTCCTTACAAAAGTCCTTTTGGAGACTTCTTTTTTGGCCAAGATAGAGTAAAAGAGGCCAGATAAACCCTTCTACCTAATACCTATTTTTTTTTAAGCTGGACTAAATATATGAAATGACACTTATCAAGATAATGTACACCAGGGGACAAAGGGCAGTGATACCTAAAAGAAAGGAAGCAAGCCAGTTGAGCCTTCAAATCCCCCTAGCTTACTACCAAGACTGAGTTCCCAGTTCATGGAACAGAGAAGCAGAGTCCAGCAAAGTCCAATGGTCTCACTGTGTTGAGGAGACAAAACTGGCATCTGGGAAGTCTAAAGCAACTCAAGTTCACAAGGCAGAGAGAAGAAGAAGAAACAGCTTCACATTCAGAGGACTCCAGAGATCTGCTATTGAGTCTTCAGTGGAGAACTGATTATGACATGCATGGGAGGGAACATATGGGGAAAGAAACACTTAAAAAGACCAAGAAGAATGCCTTTCCCACTAGCCAAAGAGGAAAAATTCAGAATTCATAAAGCATTGGATAGCATAGATGGAAGGATCTTTCCTCAGTAGTGGGGAAAATTTTGTCTCTAGACTAAAAGTTTTCTGGCTCTTGCTTAAGAAGGTTAAAAAAGCCATGAAAGAATCAAAATGTTTCCATGTATTAACTATGTCCCAGTCCTTGTAACTTAGCAGTGTCCCAGAACAAAGCCCAAGAATATTTATGGGAATAAAAAAAAATTAATCACCCAGCACGGTAAAACCTACAATGTCTGACATGAAATTTTTAAAAAATCATCAAGCAGGCAAAAAAATAAAAAAGTAAAATAGGTACAAACCATAACAAGAAGGGAAAATTGAATATATTAAGTAGACATATGGAAGATATGAAACAAAAGCAATCAAAACTTTTACAGGTGAAAATTACAATGGCTGAGAAGAACAAAATACATTGGACAGGATTCATAGCAGATTAGCTATTGCAGAAGAAAAGTTTGGTGAACTTAAATGCATACCAATATAACTATCCGGATTTTAACGCAGAGAGACAAAAAAAGATGGAAAAAAGAATGAATAGCATATAAGTTTGCTGTGGGACAATTTCAAGCAGCCTAATAAAAGTATAATAGTTATTATTTACATCTGTAAATAATATGTAGGTATGAATATTTATGCATGAATGATATACTCCAATAAAATTTTTAATAGGAAAAAGTATAATAGGTATCCCAGAAAGAGAAGTGGAAGAGAAAAAAATATTTGAAGAAATAATAGCTGAAAGTTTTCTGAATTTGAAAACAACTCAACAAATTCCAAGTACAAGAAACACACAAAATAAAGCCTACATGAAGGCACATCAGAATCAAATGGCTTAATACCAGTAATAAAAACAAAATCTTAAAGGAGTCAGGGAAAAATGATTCAATGCATACAGAAGAATACAAGGATTACAAGAGATTTCTTGTTGGAAACAATGCAAGCCAGAAGATAGTGAAGCAAAAGAAAGGACTCTGTTTATTAGTCAAGGTTATCCAGAGAAATAGAACCAACAAGATACAGAAACATATACACAACACACACATACACACACACATATATGTACATATTAAGAGATTTATTATAGTGATTGGCTCACATGACCATGGAGATTGGCAAATCCAAACTCCATAGAATAAGCCACAAGATCCCTTCATCAGAAACTTGATGAAGGTGACATTGAATATCTCAGGAGAAGCTAATTGGCTTAAATAAAGATAGAAAAATCTTCTTTCTAACTGTTGAAATCCTCAGTTCTTGCTTTAAGGCTTCCAGCTAAATAGATGGCAAGGTTCTTCACATTAATGCAGGGAATATTCTCTCTTGATTGTAGACGTAATGAGCCATAGATGCAAACAACTGACAATTTAAATTTACCTATGGTCTACCCTCACATAAATCAGGATAGTGCTTACTTGACCAAACACCATCACCTAGCCAAGTTGACATAAGAATTTAACAATCACTCAGGCCAATCTAGAAGTTTATACTCAGCAAAAATATCCCTCAAAAGGTGAATGAAAAATACTTTTTCAAACATGCAAAAGCAGAAAGAATTCATCACTAGCAGACCTATATTTAAAATATATATATATATGTTCAAGTAAGTCCTTCTAGGAGAAGAGAAATGGATTCAGTTGGAAATCTGAATCTAAACAAGGGAATAAAGAGTACTGGAAATGGTAGCTAAGTGGCTAACTATCAAAAATTCATTCTTATTTAAGCTTTCTAAAAGATAAAATACTGTATCTATTTTAAGGGTCAACAATAGGGGATTATGAGAGGTTTGGGCATTTTTCCTTTTGGAGTAATGAGAACATTCTAGAATTGACTGAGGTGATAAAAGCCCAACTCTGAGGAAAATGAGAGCCACCAAGTCTATTCTTTGAATGGATTGTACATGGCATGGGACTGTATAACACAGTAAATCTTATGGTGGAAAATGGACTGTGGTTAATAGAACAAATATGAGAATGTTCTCTCATGGACTACAACAAATCTATTAATACTAATCCAGGGTATTAATAATCTGGTGGGTTGGGGGGAAAATATACCTGATGTAAGATATGGCTATAGTTAGTAGTAATAGTTTGACAATGCTCTTTCATAGTCTGTAAGACATGCTTCATAACAATGCAAGGTGTTGGTGGTGGGGTGATATATGAGAGCCCTGCATGATTATATGCATGTTTGTTTTGCAATTTCCCAACTTTTACTATAGCTTATTTTTTTATATATTCATATATGAATGATATACTTCAGTAACATTTTTTAAATTAAGAAAAAGATAATTTACTCTTTTAAGGAGAATAATGCCAATGTATCATGGGACTTAGAAGATATACAGAAGAAAATTTTATTAGGTTAGGGGCACCAAGTTTAGAAGGGGAGAAATCGAAGTATACTGGCAAATGGCACTTATACTATACATGAAGTGTTATAATATAACTTAAATATAGATTGTGGTAAGTTAAAGATGTGTATTACAAAGCCTGAGGCAATTATTAAAATGACAAAACAAAGAGTTGTATCTAATAAGCCAATAAAGGGTAAAAAATGGAGTCGTAAAAGATACTCAATCCAAAGGTAGACAGGAAAAGTGGAGAAAAGGTTAAGAACAGAGAGAGGGCAAGGAGTAAGATGATAAATTTGAAACCAACTACATCAATAATCACATTAAGTCTAAACCATAAACACTCTATTTAAAAAGCAGGGATTATTAGATTAAACTTACCAAAAGAGCTAGACCCAAATGTATGTGACCTACAAGAAACTCATTTGAAATATAAATGCACAAATAACTTAAAAGTAAAAAGAATGGAAAAGATATAGCATGCTAACATTAAAAGAAAAAAAATAGCTGGAGTAGATATCAGATTTCAAAGAAAAAATATTACCAGATACAAAGAAGGTTATTTCAAAATGCAAGAAGGGTCAATTCATCAACAGGACAAGTCAATCTTAAATGCTTATGCATCTAGTAGCAGAGCTTCAAAATGCATGAAGTGAACACTGAGAAGTAAACAAGTCCACATTATCTATGGAGATTTCGATGCCCCTCTGTCAGTAACTGACAGAACAAGTAAAAGAAAAATCACTAGGAGTATAGAAGACTTGAACAACACTGTCAAACAAGGTGACCTAATTTACATTTATAGACCATTCCACCCAGCAATATTCAACAGTACAGTATACATTCTTCACAACTGCACATGGAACATTTACCAAATTTGGCCATATTCTGGGCCATAAATGGATTCTTAATAAACTTAAAAGGATTTAGGTCATACAAAGAAAGTTGTCTGATAACAATGAAATTAAATTAGAAATCAAGTGCAGAAATATATGTAGAAAAATTGTCAAATGTTAGTTTACAAAATACACACTTTTAAATAACACTTAGGTCAAAGAAACAATTAAAAGGCAAATTAGGAAGTATTTTGAATTGAATGAAAATAGAAGCACGACATATTAAAATTTGTGGGAGAAGAGTTAAATGTAAAACTTTAAGCTATAAAATTTCTAGAAGAAAACATAGGAGAAAATATTTATGATCTTGAATTAGGCAAAACTTTCTTAGATATGACCTCAGAGCATTATTCATCTAAAAAATTGTAAGTTGGACTTCAGCAATGAAAAGGAATGAACTATTGATATCTGCATAAAATGGATGAATACCAAAATGATTATGCTTAGTGAAAGACACCAGAATAAAAAACAGTACATATTACATGATTTTACTTACAAAGCTGGAGAAAATGCAAACTATTCTGTAGTGGCAGAGAGCAGACCAGTGGTAGCCTGGAATTGGGTGGTGCTGGGAAGGGCTGGGAGGCAGGGATTACCAAGGGGCAGGAAGGGATGACGGATATGCTCATTATCTTGATTGGGGTGATAGTTTCAAGGGTCCGTGCATAAGTCAAGATATCAGTTTTATACATTAAATCTATAAAGTTTGCTGACTATTCATGATATATCAAATTGAAGCCTTTAAAAAAAGTCCTTTGAGGTAAATCCTCTTAGTAAATGCATCCTACAGATTCAGAATCTAAGTCAAGAGAGCTAAGTAACTTCTCTCTCCCAGGTGTTTACCACAAGGTGTGGCTGAAAGCTTATTTGAACCCTACTCTGTCTGGTTAAACCAGCTCATGTCTAAACTAGAATATTTCTTTTCACTATACAATGCTTCTACTCAGCTACTAAATCAGGACTTTCTCACATGAGCTGTTCTCAAATCTGGACTTCCCCAAACAGCTGATGGAGCTCTGAATGTTGCTGTAACCGGGTACTCGATGATGAGCCTTTTCCAATTCTTTGACTCTACCCTCTCCCTGGATAATATCAACCCTATAGCTTTAAACACCATCTCTGATAACTTTCACATTTGTACTTTGAAAACCTAGTTCAAGATTTGTGTACTTCATGTCTTAGGCAAAAAAAAAACACTAAAAACAAAAAAACACCACACCTAACAACAATGGAAACATACGCTGAGAGACAATCTATTGACAGGCTCTTGAAAGAACCTTCCCTAATGATAAAGATGGATTTATTGCATGAAAAACCTGCCCAGGAGTCATCTTGTAAAGACTACCTAGAATTAGAAAGGAACCTATTTTCTTCTCGAGTTGCCTTCCTCGTGTCTCAGAGACCCATTTCTTTTATCTCTTGATCTGAGAAAGCAACCAGGACACACATTAGGGAGGAGTGCAGCCACATACCCTATGTGTTAGCAAACACGGAGTATAGATAGTTTTCAGATTGTTTGACAGTTTTGCAGATAATAAAGTCAAGGAAATATCTCCTTACGTCTCAGAGGAAGAGCAGTACTCGAAAAGCATCTACTGCAGAATGAAAAAAAGACCCAGAAATTTCAGGAAACTGACATTTCAATAGAATATAAAAGGATTGGTTTTCCCCAAAATGGAGATAGATAACAAAGAAAAGAAATAAAAGAAATAGAGGCACAAAATTATGAGAAACCAAATGGACAAGATATGGGAGAATATTGGAAAATAAAAATGGATAACCTGCTGAAGAATTACAAGAAATGTAATAAAATGAACAAGGGAAATTAAAATCCTTCTCTGAGAATGAGAAACTGCCATAACCCAAAAAGGCTATGAAGATAAAAGATAACTAAGTACAATGTGGTGTTCTGGGTTGGCTCCTGAAATGTAAAAAGGATATTAGTGGAAAACTAGTGAAATGCAAATAACTGGAACTTCATTAATTCCACAATCAATAATATCAGTAATAATGGCATATACTATGATGATATACTATGAATAAAGGCCCATTCATAGTTGTCCACTCTCTTAATTCCTGGAAACTGTGACTATGTTACATTGCATGGCACGGGGACTTTGCAGATTTGACTAATGGAAGGGTTTTGAGATGACAAGATTAGCTTTAATTATCTGGGTGGGCCCAGTGCATTCACGATGTCTTTATAAGAGGGAGGCAAGGTCAAAACCAGAAGAAGGAAAAGGGATAATGTAAGCAGAGGTACGAGTGATATGCCTTGAGAAGGTGGGGTGGAGGGGAGAATCAAGGAGAGCAGGCAGGCTCTAGAATCTGGGAAAGCCTTCTAAGGAACACAGACCTGCCAACACATTGATTTTAGGCTTCTGGCCTCCAAACTAGAAGAGAATAAATTAAGTTTGTGGAAATTTGCTATAACAGCAATGGGACGCTAATTCATATACCAGTGTTGGTTTCATAGCTTTGACAAATGCACTGTGGTAACATAAGATGTTCACCATATGGGAAACTGAGTGTGGGTACATGGGACCTGCCTGTACTACCCTGGCTGCTTTTCTGTAAATATAAAATTATTCCAAAAGAAGAGGTTTATTCTGAAAAATCCTTCTTAGGGGCCTTAAAAAGCAAACATGACACTGTATCAAACCACTTAAGGAGTGTAGAGAATAACTGAGAGCCTCTCTCAGAATGCAAAAGAAAAAGATACGGAAATGGCCACCAAAAGGTCACAGATAAGAAGGGTGAGGAATAAACATGGAAGGTGTTTGGAAAAAGAGATCAGGACAACAGCAACAGAAACAATAAACTAATTATGCTAGAAGAAAATCTCCCCAAACTAAGGAAAAAGCTGGGGCTCTAAACCCATGTGGCACCTTTTTTAAAATAAGAGAGACAAAGAAAAAAAGCTTGTAAGATTTCATGCAAAAAACATCAGGTTAACGGCAGTAGACTCCAGTCCAGCTGACCCCCCAGCTCTCAGTGATTTTCTTTTGTGAGGAAGGTCCCCAGTGCACACGAGTGTGTCCCTGTCAACTGGAGGCTGTCATCTTGGCCAAAGCTGCTTGAGATTGTGGTGGATACCTGACTCAAGCTAAACCAGTCTGAATGTTTCTCCCAGCAGTGGGAAACCTGGATAAAATAACAGAGTTGTTGGAAGCATTTGAGCTAAACTGATTTAGTAGCATCATCCTAGAAAGATGCATGAAGCACCCATAACTGCCCTGGTTCCTAACTTTCTCAAAGCTTGGCCTTCAGCACTTCCTCCACTCTGTAAATTAATCCTTTCAGTAAATCCTTTGCTTACTTAAGTTAGTCAGAGTCATCCTTCTTTTCTTGCAACCAAAACAACTTTAATTTACACAGTTAAAAAGGAACCAAATCACCTGGCCTTAGAATTCTCTCTTTAACACTAAAAATCAGAAGATGATAGAGCAACCTCACAGAATGTTAAGGAGAGAGTGTTTATTAAGTAATAATTTTATAGTCAGTCAAATTTTCTTGGCAGATATACAAATGCCTAGAAAATGTGACATCCATATACACTCTAGAAAAAATGATTTGAAGATTCATTACTATGCTGAACAAAATTAAAAGCACGAGAATGGGAAATCTATAGTTATAAGGACTGATGATGAGTGTTACTACCAGTAAAACATAGAAATAAATTTTTAAAGTTGTAAATCTGCTACTAAAGGAATGCATGCATTAAAATCTTCCTTGAAAGAATGGATATGTTTTGTTGGTTTTATCATTTGAATCTGATAAAGTATCTGTAGAAGCATTAATTACAATAACAAAATTGTAAAGGGAAAGGGAAAAGGGTAGAATTAGTAAAAGTTACCCCAGTCTCTTGCCCAAGGAGTTCATGATAAATGACGATTCATTTTGCACTCTGTCAATTAAAGACACATAGATTTGGAAAATTATTTTGGGAAACTACAAATAAATCATCAGCATAACAACAAGCTATTTAAGTTCCAAAAATATGGATGTGAGAAAAACAAGCTAAATATAGTCTATAAGGAAAGACATTAAAGAAAGACAAGAAACAGCAAGGGAAATTCCATACAATAGGAATATAAAAATAAGACTGAACTTTTAACTATGACAATAAAGCTAAAATGTGTTAAGGACATGAAGATTCATCTGAACAGTAAAGAAAGATATGCTGAACATTCAAATGACACCTCGAAGACAAAATTAAACAAGAATAATGAAAGGAAATGAATAAAGAAACATGTATCAAAGAAAAAAATTGAAGATAACAAGGGTAATAGTTTTAATATTAGACAAAGGAAAATCTAGGTCATAAAAGTCATAAGTGGGAATAATGGAATTTCTATATATAAATTTCAAACTCTTCAGCGTGTTTATGTAAAACATATTGCTTTTTACAATGCTTAATGAAACATTATAAGATTGTATCATAATAAGCAAAAAAAAAAAAACTACATAAATTTTCAACTAACAGAAATACCATAGGCAACATCCTTTCATCATAATGACACAATACTGGAAAATAATGCCAGTAGTTTCTATTTTAAAATAGCCACCATTGCTCATCAATTAAAAATATGAAAAACTTCAAGGTAGCTCTTGGATTCAAGAGAAAACAATGTGTTTAGAGACTATGTACAAAAGAATAACTACATTAACCTTTGGCATCAAAACGTATGGTATGTGATCCAAGTTGTATTCAAACTCAAATTCTTTGCCTTAAATGCTCTCATTCTGTAGTTTCGAAATGATGAAAATAAAATAAATGATCATTCAACTAAAGAAGTTGTGGCTTTTCGTAGAAAATAGGGAGAAGCAATTAATAAAAAACTTTTTAAAACTGCTGAATTTGAAAACAGAATGAATTCAATATATATAGTACATGCTCTTTTCTTTGTAAGATATTACTTATCATATTGTGGGAATAGGCTGACCTAAAGTTCTACTTTTCAATATTGTGATGTTCTGCATATTCAAAAGTGTTTCAGCAATCTGAGAACATGTTCTGGGAGCGAATTGTCAACCAGGCCTCGATAGAAAATTGGCTATTGGATAGACAATGGAGTAGGAAGGGAGAGACTCCTTTAAGAACTAATGAAATGCAATTTGACTGAAAGTATCTCAGCATCTATTGTTGTATACATAGTTCATTGGAACACTGGTTTGGGATTCCAGTATACCTGCTGTCTCCCTGTTACTTGATCTTATCAATTAAGTTTCTCAAATACGACAAATGATTATCTATTTTATAGAAATTACTATAAAATAATAATGCTGCTGCATTTTTGCCAACGTATATTTTACAGTATATTGTTCTATAAAACACAGTTACCTGACATGAAAACTAATATCCTTAAAGCAGCAGCAAAGGAAGGACATCCAAAACCAAATGTTGGTGAAGAATTGGACATTTGGTATTTTAGAAGAGTTACTAAGATTGTCATAAGATATTTTTGGGCTTTCTAGCCCTTATTTTAGAGCTGAGTGTTGTTTTTATTGAATTATGTAAGGGAGGATACAGTGTCCATTCCCAGGACATCTAAAGGTCTTAACTCGGCTCCCTTCACAACATTATCTCAGCAGTACCATGGAGTAGAAATGGCATGAACTCTGGAGCCACAAAGCTCTGGGATCAAATCCTAGCTCCACCAATTTCTAGTTGTATGCACTTCATTGGCAGTTTCCTCTTGATAAAATGGGGGTCTTTGGCTGATATCTTCAGCCATGAAATTGAGACAATATAATTTACCCCCTAAGGTTCTTGTGAGAGCAAAATGAGATAATGAATATAAAGTGCTTGGAACATAGCAGGAACTCAGTAAGTGTTCATTTCCTTTCCATTGATCTTTATAACAGTCTGTGAGCTAGGAGTTATCCTCCTCATTATATAGAGGAAGATGGGGAGCATACTCCCAAAGGAAAGGCATTCTAAAAACCTACTTTGAGTCTTCCAACAAAACTAAGAATATCGGCTTCTTACCCAGCTCATCTAATCTAATGACCCAGCCAAGGACTGACCCTTGGAATGTACTGGTGAGAATAAAGACTATTAGATCTGGGATCCAAAAAGCCTCCGTTAACAAGGGAAATTTCTGGCACAACTATTTTTCCTCTCTCTTACTTCCAGCTGTCAATGCAGAATTTCTGCCTGCTGCCCAACCCACCCACCTCCCAAAGCTTTCTTAGGAGTTCCCAAGGGCAGCTCTCACAGCCCCAAAGACAACTTAGGTTGCACTGTCCATCATGGGTGGAGCACTATGCCCTCCCCCAAGGTGTGGAAACCTCACGTGCCTATAGCCATTCAGTATTTTTCAAAATGAGAACACGTTAACCCTGGAAAAAATTAGTGGCTATTAAAAAACATCTGAAAGCTACTACTTGTGACAGTCTTAGAGGATATTTCAGTAAAATTAAGTGTTTCATTTTCCACTTAGAATTGGGTCCTTACGCTATATATCCATAGATTGAGAAAAACATGCTGGGTGGGTGTTAGAAAGGACACAGAGCTGGCTGGTGAACCCCAGGATTTACCTACAATTTTACTTCCTGGATCACGCATGCAGACTTCGTTTCTTTTCTGTTTGGATGAGTTTTCTCCCAAGAGGAACCTCAGTCCCTCATGCAGGCTGATTTCTTATGGGTCCTTGCATATCTGAACTCTGGTGACAGATGGAGCAGAATCCCTGAGGTTCTGGCTGCTTATGCCATAAACGTGTTCTTCTGCTAGCTTGCTCAACAAGCCCCAAGCCAGCCTCAAAGGACAGCTCTCCCTAGAAGAAGCTTCAGCAGCCTCTTAAAAAACAACAAATGTATATATTGAAAAATATAACACATAAAGATAAAAATGAGTTTAACAAATTACTATTGACAGGTTACTAATGGTAGCCATATCAAGAAATAGAATGTTTGTTAGTCTGCAGAAGTGTCCTTCCCAATTATAACCTCCTCTAAAAATTGCCATCATCTCCACTTTTATAGTAATCACATCTTCACTTTGCTTTATACTTTTATCACTTAAGTATCTCTGTACCCCTAAATGCTCTGGTATCATTTTGCCTGCTTTTGAACTTTATAAAATGAACAAAATCATATGGTCTGTATTCTTTTGCATCTGGTTTTTTTAAACCAACATTTTGTTTGTGATAGTCAACCCATGATATTACATGTAGCTGAAGTATGCTCATTTTTATTGCTGTATAATATTCCATTTTATGAATATACCTCAATGGGTTTTCCCAGTTTGGGTTTATTCTGAATAAGTGTTACAAACTTTCTTGCGCGTGCCTCTGGGTGTACACTTGCATGTGGAGCTATTGAATACACACGTGTTGTAGACTGAATAATGACCCCCACAGATATCTGGTCCTAATCTCATTTAGAAAGGTTAAATGTAAATGTGATCTTATTTGGAAAAGATGTCTTTGCAGATGTGATTAAGTTAAGGATCTTGATATGGGGATATTATCCTAAATTAACTGGGTGGGTCCAAAATATGTCCTCCCAAGAGAGAGGCAGAGGGAAATTTGACAAAGACAGAGGAGAAGGTGACTCTATTAGTCAGCCAAAGGGCTGATGCAAAATACCAGAAATCAGTTGTTTCTTCTAAAAGGTATTTACTTGGGGTAGCTGCTTATAGATACCAGGCCATAAAGCATAAGTTACTTCCCTCACCAAAGTCTATTTTCACGTGTTGGAGCAAGCTGGCTGCCAATGTCTGTAAGGGTTCAGACATCCTGGGTTCCTCTCTTCCCAGGTCTTACTTCTCTCTGGGTTCAGGATTCCTTCAGTCCCGGGGCTTGCTTCTCTTTCCTCTATGTGCTTACTTCCTGGGGCTCCAGCTTAAGACTTCAGCATCAAAACTCCAACATCTAACAGCTTCAACTCTGTCCTTTGCCATGTCTCTTACCTGTGCATCCTGACCCTCCAAGGGGTGAGCATTCAACACCCTAATGACGTGGCCCAATCAAAGCCCTAGGCATAATTTAATCATGCCCAGGTACAGACCAGTTTACAAACATAATCCAATATCAATTTTTGGAATTCATATCAAACTGCTACAGTGACCATGGGGGCAGAGGTTGGAGTGATGTGGCCGTAAGTCAAGGGATATCAGCAGCCAGCAGAAGCTTGAAGAAGCAAACAATAGATTCACACAAGACCTCCAAAAGGAGCAGTGCCCTGCCAACATCTTGCTTTCTGTCCAATGGTACTGATTTCTGACCTGGCCTCCAGAATTATGATGGAATAAATTTCTGTTGTTTTAAGCCATAAAGTTTCACAAAGTTTGTAGTAATTTATTGCCTAGTCATAGGAAATGAATACCAAACCTAAGAGTGGAGAATTGTCTGAGCATGGTTATGCATAGTTCAAATTTAGCAGATAATGCTAAAGAGTTTTCTTAAACCATTATAGCAATTTATAGCAACAATATAGATGAGTTCTTGTAATCCACATCCTAGAGTAGTCTTTACAGGTTCTGAGAAGCAATTAAGTTGTTCTCTACAGGCTACAGAGATCTTAAACCAAAGGCACAGACTCAGCATTTCATAATCTTCATCTTTCTAGGACTCTTACCTTCTGGGGGAATCAGAGCTGGATTGGTGAGATGATATTAGACCTCTGAGAACAGATGAGCTTTCCTGTTTGAAGTTAGCAGTTGTGTAGACAAAGGCAAGGTATGGTTAAAAGCCACAGTGTAAACCCAGTTCACAGCATTTGGCCAAGAAATCCAAGGATTTGGCTTCATTAATTTTGGAGGCAAAGTATGCCTCACCAACATAAGAAGTGATCTCTAAAATTATCAGGATGCAGGTATCCAGCAGCTTCCCCTCTTTAGGGTGCGTATATATATATATATATATATATATATATATATATATATATATATATATATATATATATGACAAGAGGCACCAAAGTTTGCAGGAACAAATCTTCAGTAAAGTGGAAAATTAATGTCATGCATTGGATTAGCTTTAAAAAAACACCTTGTACCTTAGAAGATACAAATAACCAGATGGAAGTGTTAATCCATAGATGCTCAGTGTCAGAATACACTCCCCTAGAATAAAACAAAATACCTTAGCAGGAGGGGAGCTGGCAGGAAGGTAAGGTGACTGTTGCAGGTAGTGTGCTCAGGAAATGCCAGAAGAAAAGAAAGACAAGAAAAGAGCATTTTTAAAAAAAATATGTTGCAGAACTCAATAGATATAAAAGTCCCATGCACTTTTCAGGTTTGGACTGCAGCTTGAAGCACCAGAAGCACTGGGCATGCATAGGAGGAGGGAGAACAGTTCAAGGCAGAAGTACGTCCGAATGAAAACCCTCCAAAGACAAGGACTCAGGCTCCAGACAAGCAGTTACTGCCCAAGAAAAGGAAGAGCAAGGAGGACGGTCAAAGGCAAAGAAATCAAGGATGAAGTGTGCAAGAACTCAGAAAGTAGGTCCCAGGCACCCATAGAACATGGCCGGGCAACTCTTGGGTCTCTTTGGTAACTGAAGGGTGGCTAAGATGGTGTCCTAGAGCAGAAGCTCTTGAGGGCAACAGAGTTGTGATGTAAGAAGAGTATAGATTTTGGAGGTAGACAGACCTGAACTCCGATCCCAGCTCTGCTCTTTACAAGCTGTGTGGCCATGTGCAAGTGACTCAGCCTTTCAAAGCCTCTGCCCGGTGATATTTTAGGCTTGTTATTGAAGTTAAATGAGATAAGAAATGCAAAAAGTATAACACAGTTGCCTTAATAAATGCTAGAGGTCCTCCCTTGCACCACCTCTTTCTCTGCCCACGTTCCTCCTTGTATACCTGGGACCAGTGAAGGCGATGGCCTGGTGGACAGGCAGGTAGCCACTGTTCATCCTCAAGGTGCAGGTTTCCAAGGCCATAGCAGCCAGATTCATTGCTGATCTCATTCCAGGTCAGAGTAAACCTATAAAATTGGTGAGAATGGGTTAAGTCAGTAGTTTGGGACTGCAATGACTCATTCAACAACAGAGAGGAGGCAGGAGAGGCAGGCACTGACCCTGGATACATCAGGAGGAGTTTAAAAGGTCTTCTTTCAAAATGCCAAGCACGGCCGGGAGCCAAGTGACAGGCATTGAAGCAGAGTTTTAGGGAGTTGAAGATCTCACTACGTGACCCAGGGACCTCAGCTAATTAGGAGAAGAACAAGGAGATGATGTGATCCAAAGAAGAGCAGTTTTCCCAGAAGGTAGACAATTCCTTTCTTCTTAAAGTCACGTAAGCCTTCAGCCAAATCTGGTTATGCTAGGGCTTTAATTTAAAGAATCCCACAAAGAATTTCTGGACATCTTAAGTTCTCTCAGCAATTTGAAACAGCAGAAGTAGCTAGAGCCCCATTATCTGGGGAACAAGGTTTGAAGTTCTGATCAAAACAAAACAAACCAATTGAGAATATTTTCCTTCTCCAGTTTCCAACCTCCTGCTTCATGTTTCTTGACTCCAGTGTCTGGGTGGAGAACCAGCTCAGCTTCTGCTTACTGAGATACTCTGATTTCCCAGCTCCTACGTCCACGTGCTTTCTAGTAGGACCTCAGAGCTCCACCAATGCTGACCATATTCCCACAATAGTAATATTTCAAAGGCCAACACCATGAAAAAGAGAAATTGAATGAAACGTAAAGCAGAACGCTAATCCTGTTTGGTATCTTGTTACCTCTCTTCTGAGAATTATATGGGAGGCTTTTAATTGCTTGATTTATTGTAGCAGTCATTTTGCCAACAGCAATAAATAAAGTTAATTAATATAAGGTGCCTCACTGCCAGGAGGCTAGTAATTACCAGGAAATTAGAAGTTCTCTTCATGATACCTTTAGAAGGGAAAAAATACAGTTTACTATATTCTCCTTCTTGAGTATCTATCATTTTTTATTTGTTTGCCTGGAGCTTTCCGTAGAAATACCCTAGGTTCCACTGTTTGGGTTATTTTTTTCCTTCCCTCCATAAAGATGGCTGAACATTTGTCAGGCAAAGAGTAGCTGGGACAAGATTTGTCTTCAACTCTGCTACTACAATGGGAAGCTGAAATGGCTAAAGAGTGTGTAGTGATCTTGATGAGATTTCTGAGTATATCTAGTCTCTGCTAGTGGCAGAAATTTCCCCAGAAGAAATAGGGACATATATTTTGCCCTGACCTCAAAACACATTTTTGCCTAATTTTCCTAGGCAGGGTTTTGTGTTAGAAAGGATTTAGAAGTAGCAAATTGTGGTAGCAACAAGGTAATCTTTGGCGTTGGAGTTGGAGTTGGAGTTGGAGTCCATATTAACTGACTGAAAAAAAATCTTCAAATATTTTTTCAATATCTTAGACTTTCACCTCCTTAATCTCTAAATTAGGAACCAACACCTTTTGCACAGGATTTTTATTGAAATTAAATGGAATAGATGCTTAATAAATTTTAGTTTCCAATACTCCAGCCCATTCTAATATCGTTCCCTAAAAATTACAGCAATTTTTCTTCTTTTTCATTCTTGGGTCGGATACCAGAAAGTTTAGAGCCAAATTCGGTTCTTCCTTTCCTACATGTGTCATGTGTACTAATCCCCTGTGACATCTTACCTTTGCTATTCTAATTTTGCCTTTGTCCCATTTTCCTCATTTGTACAGTTTAAAATTTATTTCATCTTTTTATATATAATTTTATATATAAATCCTTTCTAGATGAAGAGTTGATAAATGTATACATGCATACATATACACAAGATTTAGACATACATGTATACATACACTTTATGCTATTCTTTTACTTAATCACGCATGACACAGTTTTGTTCACTAATTGTTGTCTTGTCTCCCAGACAATCTTCTAAGTCCCCTGAGGACGTGACTAGATTTTAATCTCAACTATTTGTTCAATTGAATTAAATTGTATAGCTTGGTTATTTCCTTTATTTGCAATGACTGTTTGGCTCATTCCCCAAATTATGACAAGTCTGCTCACAAAATATAAGAGTCAAGGATCTTTCCAATTAAAGTAGCATATTTTCTTCCCTGGCAATAACTACCAAAACTGTATTTCCTTATTGCTACCCCTCCTAAAAATCAAAATTCATTTCCTCATGCACAACCAAATTTGATACTACTTTTGGCAAAGCAATCTGTGATGCATGAATCACTTGCTGAAACTTCAGCCATGTAAGGACAATGAGGTGTTTTTTATTTTTAGGAAAATGTGGGATATTTAGTCTCCATATCCATATAAGTCTAACTAGCCAAGTGATATATGCTCAATAAATACTCACTGTTTCACTTGGTTATTAAAATTCAGGCAAAGAACTCCTGTTTAGCATCCCTCTCTCCTATTCCCCATGCTATGAAGTCAAGCAAAGCACTCCCAGAGAATTCCACTGCTCCACTGGCCATTACAGCCAATCTCTGATTAGGGCTCTGATAACACAGCAGACTATTTCTTGAAGATATATCTAATATATTCGAATTTTCCTCTTTAATTAAAGGGTCATGACATAGTATAGCAGGAGTCAGTGCCCAGAAAATACAAGAGTTTAAGAAACTTATATATGCATGCAGTGATTAGGATCTCTGATCTCGAAGTATATGATTTAGTGAGTCTGTTTATGACGGGAAGCTTAGGTTATATGTTACATTATTGGCTTCTAACCAGCCAATAACAGTTTCCCAAAAGGAGAAGGTGTTTGTTTACTGAAGAAATATGAGTTGCTCCAAAATCCCAGGTCCCGACCTGATATCCTGCTCTTAAGACTTGTTACAGGGTCCATATACCAGTCTAATCTATATCTGACACTAATCTTGGGTCTGCAGGATCATAATTGCCAAGTGGCAAAGCTGCCTATACTGTAACTCAAAATTGAAAACCTTAGACATCATTTAAGATTGTCATCTAGTATACAAATAAGATTAATATACCCAAATGATGTCTATATTACCTCCAAATCCACAGAGACCCTCCAAGCATCCTGTCTCCCTCTTAAAAATAAGGAAGCAAAGGAAACAAGGTGTTCTTCACGTGGAGGGCTATTTCACACACTCCTGATTCACATGGAAGACCCTGCATTATCATGGAAGTTATTACTTTTGGCATATACGTATGTTTCCAGGTTTTTTGTTATACAGTGCTTTTAATCCTCCAAGTCCCACAGACATGATGTCATCAATTGTAGTTAACCAGCATGATGTGGGGTTAGCTAGGTTTCTGTGGACTAATTGTTACATGGAGACTGCGAGTTACCTATAACCCTGAGGAAGGATCACCTTGCTAGGTGAAAACAAACCCCTCTAAATTTTGTTTCATTTTGTTTTTCTTATTGCAATAAGGAAAAGGCATTTTCTAGATACATAGGATTGCACGATGAGCAGAATTTTATGCTGACATGCTTCGATAAGGAAACATTTGGAACAGCTACTTCAATTGGAATCGTCACCTAATTGAGCTTATAATAATCTACTGTCATATTAGACCAATGTCTGTTATTTTTATACACTGGTTATTTATATAGAGAGTTAAGTAGGGATATGAAAGGAAGTACCATCTATATTAGTCAATTATAGTCGCAGTAAGGCTGGATAACAAATTATCCCAAAATGTAGTCTTGTCTCCAGTCTTTATGATCTAGCTCTGACCTCTCCATTTCTAGGCTGGAGATTTGTTTCAAGTACCCCTCTTTTCCCTTTGTGAATTATAAGCATACAACAGTCAAGCCAATAATGCACACATTCCACTGGCCAAAGCAACTCATATGACCAAGCCCAAAGAAATGATTTAGAGATGCATATGCCATCAAAACTGTAGTGAACATTTGCTGAATAATTATCTAATCTATCACATCTCCCGGCACCTTTCAAATGTTTGATGATAGCACTAAGTTTTTTATTTCTCCAGGGGTGTGGCATTACTTATTATTTCCTATTCAAAAAAAGAGAAAGCATTTTCAACATAATGGTCCTTATTCTATACAAGTCCTTGGGGGGCATGCTGGCATGTGATTCAAGTTAGAGATTTTGAGACAAGGTGAAAAGTTGGAGGTGACAGTCTGAAGAATTAATTTACTCTCAGAAGGTAATTCTTTCAAGGGAGGTCATTACAGGGTCTTCAATTAAGGTAGGAACATACTAATCAGATAAGGAAGGAGGGGACTGTTTTGGCTATTAAATGATGTTTTGAGAGGCTTGGACGTCAAGGTAATTTAAGTTTAACTGAATCATTTCATATATATCTATTCTGATTTTTTTTAGTGTAACTCCCAATAAATGTCTTAGCTTTCATCTGAGAAATTTGATGAAGCTATGAATGCAACTAGTATTATAATTGGCACTGATGGATTAAGTTTTGAACTTGATTTTGGTTGGCTCCTCCTTAAATGTGAAAGAAATCAGAGAGGCTTTTAACATATTCACAGAATGTCCTGGTTTTCAGTCCATGGATTAAATTGAGAATTTAGAGTTTGTTCCATTCATTCTCTTTAATTTTGCAGCACCATTTGAAAAATCCTTCCTATCCAATAAAGCCTAATATTCTTTTGCCATTAATTTTGTCCCATGTTAATGGCCACTTGATTCCTCAAAGCTTTTCCTTCAGGGGACAAATTATTATAGGAGACCCCCGGTGATAATTTGATAAGCAGTTTTACCAGTACTGGCCACTGCCACAATTACATCCTATAATGGAACTGGGATGTGTACGTCCCTCAACATTAATTAGAGCAGATAATCAATTACAGGCCCACCCCTCCAGTGCCACGTGGGCTCGTTGTCTTCAATCACTCCTAGTGCCAGTATTGACACTAATCATGATTCTTAATTGTACACAACAAACCAACTTTGGTTGATTTAGCAAAAAAATAATTTATAAAATGGAAATTGGGGAGTTCACAAAACCTCACAGTGGTCCAGAAAAATAGAATCAATGACTTGAAACCAAGATCCACAACCCCAAATCACATCACAGAACTAATCAAGGAAAACACCCCTGCTGCCACCCCTGGGCACTCGATGCCAGCTTGCCTCTTTTTTTTGATTCACCTTTTAGATACAAGTCACAAATGACCCCATTGTCCCTGGACACAGATGTGGCTGCTGCGCCTCCTCCTGTTGTCACCACTCTCTACCAAAATTACATTCTGTACAGTTGCTGTGTCTTTGCGGCCACTTTACAGTGGGTATGTGCATCTGACCGATGGAGCCAGAACATGCGTCTCTACCCTACTTTATAAGGGAGTTCAAGATAGTGGCTATATAATTGGCTGAGGTGTTGATTATAAAGTAAGAGGCAGTTTCAGCCACAGGAGATGTAGAATTCCCTAAACATGTGAAGGGGGTACAGTTTCTGTGTGTTCAAAAACAAACGTCCATTAAACTGAAACATTTCACTGGAAGAAAGAAACTGAAAGAAAGGTTAGGTGTTTCACTAAAGGATTCACTATGGCTATTTGCATAATTTTTGATAAATTATTTTTTACAAAATTCTGTTCCTTTGTCAGGATATTTGCATGTCGGTGGGTGTGTGTGATATAAAAATTCCTGTAGCCCTATCTTTCAAAATGTTCTAGACCCACATGTGCATGCACGCGCACGCACACACACACACACACACACACCTAACCGTTTCAGAATACCTTCATCTGGCACTACAATGGGCTTGATGTCCCAATGTTCTTCTTGTCTGGCTTTTAAAAACCAAGCGAAAAGAGACATCTTATCAACCCCAGACCAAATGCACCTGGCACTTTCCAGGCAACGCTGGGCCTGGGAATCACCCTGAGAAAGAAGCAAACCACAAAAGCCCGGAGTTTGTAAATTGCTGAGGGCAGAGCCTTGGCTTGTGATGATGGATCTCAATCAGGGATAAGACACAGCTCATAAGCACATGCCATGCTTACCATATGCCAAGCGTTTCTAGGCCCAGAAACCTCTCTACGAGTCAGAGAGCTTCTGATGACCAACAAAAACTGATGCAGACAAATTGGTTTAGAAAAGGAGAATGACAGCTCTTAATGACCCCAATCCAGGGTCTTGCTGAAATGGCATCGAATTGTTCCTGTTTGTGCATGTGAGGTTGCTTTGACAAGTGGTGCATATGAGAAAGGCCACATTGCAATTGCTTGTGGCCAATGGGGGAGGCAGGTAACAACAGAGCTGGAGCCTTGCTTCGGAGAGATAGTGAGAAAGTAAAGCATATGGAGATGTGAGTGGAGTGGGGTTGGGGGTAGAGGAGACATGGGGATTGAGGCTTATATACCAGAGCTACAAGGAAGTAATCTCAGATGCTGCCAGGCCTCTGAACACCCTCAAGCCTTTTTGTCCCCTAGGAAGCATTGCCAGCCTAGCTAAATTACAGCTGTGCAGCCGTTTTTCCTGATCATTGTGACCTAAGATAGACCTGACTAGACCATCTGAAAACCAAGATGCTTTTCCCGTACAGAGGGAATTTATGAACAGTCCCTGGTATCTTTCATAAGGACACTCCTGGGAAGGTGGGAAACAGGGAGGGAGTTCATACTGACCATTCTGCCCTATCACTGGGCTGAGCTTGTTAATGAGACCTCAGTCCTCAACTTTAACCCTCAACATTCTTTGCCCATGGTTCCATCCACTTCTCCTATGCCTGGCATCATCTCGCCTCATAAGTTAACTCCCCAGTGCTTATCTGCATTCAGCAAGCCAGGAAGTAAGGTGAGACTAATTTCTACACCATGGATGATCCAGGGCATAAAGGTGTTCACTGGCCAATTAGCATATTCAGATAGTTTCAAAAATTCCAGCAATTGCTATATATGCTGATCAAACATCAGCCCATTCTTTAATATTGGCCTTCATGACAGTCAGAAATGGTATTCCTTATTGTTTGAGCCCAATCATCATCCTCCGTTCATTATTGTCCTTCGCCATCTTCCTCTCTGCCCTTCTTCCATCCTCCACTCTCCTCTTCTGTCCTCCTCTAGCCCCTTCTCCTCCCAAATTATGCCTCTTTCCTCCAGTCAAGGCCAAGTTCTGAGCAGCTCACTCCTACTGGAGTGGTCTAGGACACTTTGAGTTCCAATCTGTTGCTTAGCATCAACGTTGCTTAGATACACATCCCAGTGACAGCTAGCCTTTGCCTTTTACCTACTTATGCATATAAGCTATGCAGGGAGCACCCCTGTTTGGAGGTGCATTAGGCCAGAAACAACTTTCATAATCTCCTTTTCAACTGCTTGCATTGGAGTATGTGTGTGGTGGGGGGAGGGGTAAAAGAAAATAGACCTGAATTTATTTATGCTGAAGGTAAGATTTAGCTATAATGAGTCTCACTATTCAGTGAGAAATGGAGCAACATTTCCTGGTGACCACATCTCAGGAGCTGTGTCCATAAAAGGAAATAAATGTGTGAAAGGAAATTCAGCCAAGATCTTTAGGGGAAAACAATTTTTATTCTCCTCCCCTCTGATTTGTATAAGAGAAACAGTGCTGCAGAGGGTATGGTAAGGATGAGGGGTCTATGTGAAAGGAGATATGTGAAAGGGAGAGAGAAGAGACACAAAATAGGACATTTTGACAAATGCCACAGTCCAAAGTTACCAACTAGAATCCCAGTGTATAACGATATCAGGGAGCTAGTGGAGGTGCCTACAGAATGGAGAGGCATGATCCATGGGGTTCTCAGACATGCCCTTCTGGATCTGGTTGGCAATGACTTCTTGAACCAACTCGTTCTTACTTCCATGTCTCCGTCTTGCTAGAATCCTTTATTCAATCTCAATGTTCCATCTTGTCAGAGAGACGATAGTTGGAATAAGGGAGAAATGTGTATGACTGGAGTTGTGGGCAAAGGTGCAAGGAGGACCTGACCACCCATGAAAATCAGCTGAGGAGACAGGATGGGGAGGACATGGACAAACTTAAGGAATCATATTCTGAAGGAGGGAAGCACTCTAAGGAAGGTGAAGAGCAGAAAGCAAGATACAGGTCCCAGAAGGGATGAAAGGGTGGGAAGGGTGGGAAGGGTGGTTAAGGATGGATTAATAACCTATAAGGTGGAATGAAGGAAGCAAGTGGCATCCGAGGTGGGGGAAAGAGTTGAGGTGGTGGAAAGAAGCTTGGTGATCTCATTGAAAGAGATGAATAGAGATGTACACTTCTTCTTTCGCTCCACATACCTGCTGTAGCATCTTTTTTTTCTTCTCTACCAAGCAAGAGTCATCACTGCCTTCTTCAAGGTAATATGCCTGTACTGAGCACCTACTATGTGTTAAGTCTCACATATGCAGGACCCACAAAAGGCATAGTCCTTGCCTTTCTGGAAGCTTAGTCAGAGGGACAAAAATATACAAGAAAAAAGCAATAGTACAGAACAGCATGTGACAAACATCATGGTTGTGTGTATATACAGAAATGTTACAAGACTTCAGAGGATAGAGTTGGGATGGACTAAAAGAGAAGAAGAATAAGTTGAAATGGACTCTGGAAGAAGTGAAATGAATTTTAGTGAAATGAATTTAGATATGGAAGTAAGTAAGAACACATCTTTCTGGACCTTAGAGACATCTTCGTTAAATAAGAACCTTGGATCATTAGATGACCTCCAGAGTCCCCACAAGAATAAATATTCCGTTTCTAAGATGGCACCATGCCCAGTATGTTTCTTAATTAGAGAGTCAGCTCATGAACTTTCACAGCTTTGCTCAAGGAACCCGACCTCCTGTACGCTTTCTTTGTACCTTTCACTACCTAAGTTTGGAAGCTTATTACCAGTGATCAATGAGCTCAGTTAAAACTTTGGAGAGAGGAGATATGTGTACAAAGAAGAGAAAGCTGGGGTAGCTTTTACCACTTATGAGGAGGAGTTCTAGGCCTCCCCTTTCCTTGCTCCATATCCTTATGGCTAGAGAGCACCTAAAGATTATTGGCACATGTTTGCTTCTATCAAGTCACAGTTCTAGTAATGGCCAACAAGGAACTGAGTGTTCCTATCCCCCCAGCTCTCCTGAATGGGGTCCTTACATATATTCCCCTGAAAATTGTGCACTACACCCACATGGAGCAGGAGATAAACCACGAGGGTTAGAGACAGGTTGACTCTAACTCATTATGGTCGCTCTGAAATTATGACCTTTGTGGCAACAAGGTGAAGGAATTGGGAAAATGGACTTTCAAAGGATAACATGACATTTGATTTCCCTGAAATACTGAGAAAGGAAATTTCACTACTGTGCTTCTCATGCTCACTGTCACGTGCCCATGGTTTCAGACTTAACCTGCTGCTCACAGCATGGTGTCCTGCTTTCTAAACTGGGTTACAAACCTGGAGAGGGATCTTAGAATTTCTGAGAGAGAGTGGAGGCTTATAAAGAGGAAATGGTTTGCTCCCAAGTCACTTAGTTAGAGGGACGGTTGAAAGCTGGGCTCAGAACTCAGGTTCTTACCAGTCCTGTATCCTGTTGATTCAACCACTTCCACATAACCTGAGTTCTAAGACCCTTGGCTGTAGGAAGGGACAGACTGAAATAGTTAGAAATAGTTTGAATTTAACTGGGTATGAATGTTGAGGGAATGTGAACACATTCTTCTAAATTGGTGCGATGGGTGAGCTAGCTTCTTCATGTATCACATCCGGGACCTGCTTTCTTCTCTGATCTTGGAAATGGGTTCTTTGGCAGAGAAACCAACAGAGAAATTTTCCCTAGGAACCTGAGGCATCTTGTTTCTCTCATGGGTTTTTCCTAGTCTATTGATTAGGTCACAAGCTCAATGTTGATGGTGGAATCAGGTAAAGAAATATTAAGCAAACTCTTTCACCACACTAGGGAACCAAGAGTGTCTACAACTGCAAGAGGAGAATCACATCCATTAGCCATGTGGGATCTAAGCCCCCTCTCAATTTAGAGGTAGAGTGGACATCACCATCCCAGGGTCCACAAGATGGAGGAATATAATATGGATTTGAGTGGACTTGCAGGTATTCTACTATAGAACTCTTGTGACTCTAGCAATGGAAGAAATTATATCATTAATGTGGAGATAGTGGCCACAGGAGTTGCTGAGGGCAGGAAGAGGGAGGGAGAGGTGTGATATAGGGCATTTTGGGGACTTGAAGTTGTCCTGAATGATATTGCAGAAACAGATGCAGGACATTGTTTATCCTGCCACAACCCACTGGACAGACTGGGAGAAGAGTAGAAACTACAATGTAAACTATGGTCCATGCAGTGTGGAAGTGTTCCAGGGTGTATTCACCAAATGCAATGAATGTGCCTTGCTGATGAAAGGGGATGTTGATATAGGAGGAGTGGGGGACAGGGAGTAGGGTATTGGGAACATCTTATGTTTTTTAATGTAACGTTTTGTGTGATGTATTTATCTTTAAAAAATAAAAATAAAAAATGAAGGAAAAAGGCAAACTCTCTTGTTAATCATTTATGTAATATTGAACTAGTCATCCCCTATTTAGGGCCTTAGGTTCCTTATATTTGAGATGTCAAGTGCATACATCACCTAAGGGATTTGCTAAATTATACATTCCAATACCCTCCCAAGACATATGCAGTCAAAACATCTGGGGCTGTGAAGTGGATGTGGCTCAAGCAGTTGAGCACTTGCTTCTCATGTGGGAGGTCCTTGGTTGTCCCCAGTGCCTCCTAAGAACAAACAAACAAAAAACAAACAATAAGCAAACAAATGAAAAACCAACTTGGGGCGCTGATGTGGCTCAGTGGTTGAACACGGGCTTCACACACACGCGGTCTGGGGTTCAATCCCAGGTCCCAGGACCTAAAAATAAATAATTAAATAAATAAATAGATGCATAAATAAACAACCAAATAGATAAAGTCTGGGGCTGTGGTCCAGGAACCTGTATTTATAACAGGTGATCCTGGTGTGCATTAAAGTATACAAACCACTCTCTTGGATGATCCCTTAATTTTATTCCATTTCTTACATTTTGTGTGTAGCCATGTTGTGAGGAAACATTCCTCAAAACTGAGGTATATTCTTTGTGTGTTCTCACCTAGAAGGGAATAGAAGTGGGAGAAAGAAAAACAGCAGGTTTAAAGGTTAAGAATTCCCTTGGGCACCATTTTTTTTCCTAAGGTTCTTGTGGAAAGAGGCAGGATTACTTCACAGCATTGGGTTGTCCCTTATAAATCAGATGGTCTGAATTTGTATTGCTGTTTGTATTCTCTCCCCCTTGTTTTCTCACACCCTTTGGTAAAGTCTTCTCTAAATGTTTTGACCTGGTTGCAACTGTCCTATAAACCATTATAGTTGGGTCATGGTTCATGCAAGCATATGCTGGTTTGTAAAAGGGACGTGTGGACAGCCCCTGTTTCACCCTGGTTGAGGCCAAGATGGTTTCACAGTCATAATCAATGAGATATTCCAAGAAATTCAAACTCACTGGTCAGAGTCAAAGTTGAATGTCTAGCTGTCCTCCCCCCAAAACTGATTAATCTTCCAGGGTTTACCTGGAGGTCAGGAAATTTATTTTGATTAACAACATGACTTTCCTTTCCTTCTAGAAAATCCCAGGGGGAGATGTGAAGAGACTTGAGATATTCTGCATGCTCACTGAGGAGATACTGGTGTGTCACCATAAGCCACCAGGATTTCCATTGATTTGAGGAGTATCTGGGACCTTAAGAGAGGAATTAAGAATATCTTGTAGCTGATGGGTGGAGCTGGAGCTGAGGTCCCTTGACTTAAGCCTTGTATGGGCATACTCCAGATGAGGAGGTGACTCACCCTGAAGCCAACACACCTCTGCTTTTCCTAGGCAGGAACTTGGGATACTGTGCTGTGCCACAGTTTGTGATGTCTTCTGACCCCAACCCAGGAGAATTCCAGATTTCTCAAGAGCAGAAGGATCAGTTGGAAAATACAGAGCCAAGTGTCTCTGATGAGATGGTGAAGATGGAAAATACAGAGCCAAGTGTCTCTGATGAGATGGTGAAGATGGAAAATACAGAGCCAAGTGTCTCTGATGAGATGGTGAAGATGGAAAATACAGAGCCAAGTGTCTCTGATGAGATGGTGAAGATGGAAAATACAGAGCCAAGTGTCTCTGATGAGATGGTGAAGATGGAAAATACAGAGCCAAGTGTCTCTGATGAGATGGTGAAGAGTGGCCATGGGGATATTAGCTTCCCCTGCCCCAGTGATCAATAGTGATGGCTGTGAAAGGGACCAGGAATGTTCAAACATACACTGGAGCCAGATGCCATTGCCAGAAGATGCCACAGCCATTTCAGTGGAACACTTTAGTGTTCCACAGGAAGGTCTGACCACCCTTGAATCATGGTCAGAAGAAGGATAGTCTATGGGAGTTTGGAGATGCTGATTGTTCATAGTATAACTTGACTCTTCTTGGATGGACTCTGGAGCAGTGAAGTCTACAGATAATTCTATGGTTCTTCTCAACTACTCTTCTTGATCCTGAGAGTGGTTTTCCTCAAGGGAGGGCAGTCCCTGACTTGATGCAGCCCTCAAAATCACCTTTTGCAGATGGTGCAGTCTTCGCAAGGCCATGGCTTCCATTCTGTTGGGGGCCCTCACTTAAGGCTGCTGTGTCCACAGGATACCCATGGCCATGCTCCTCTTACACCCATGCACCTGTGCACACATGGCAGAGCCACTTGGCTGCAGTACATTCATGCATAACGAGACACACAGCCTGCCTTCTGCTCAGGGTGGTTTCCCTCCTTTATCATTCACGTTAAATGTTACAAGCACTTGACTTTATGGCTCCTTCATTCCGCATATTAAGCAGCTGACACCGGCAGCTTCCTCTTGACAGCCCTCTGTAAAATCGGTGGCATGATTTAAAGTCCTGTCTTGAGGAATGAGACAGAATAGGGTCTTTTGTGTCATTTGAGGTAGCCCCTCAGACCTCAGTAGAGTTCTTCCCATCTCAAAACTCTTCTCCTTTTGTCAGAAAAATAAAAAGTCTCAGGCTTAGTTTTCTTGCCACCCCCATGCAGGACATAACCGGCTGCTCAGCTGATGTATTTGCTTGTTCTCCTAATAAGACCCTGGACTGAACATTACCCTGAAAGGTCAGGTTTGCTTTTCAAAGAAATTCTCGTTCTGCTGTTGGATGTGATAGTGCTGCTATTACTTTCTGCTTAAAGTTAAATCTTGAAAGCAATAAAACCTCTGTTAGGAAAGCTGCCCTTTTCTGATCTCAGGTTGGTATCTGATTTGGAGGAAAATAGGATTCCTTTCCTTGACTCCCTCTTTCCTTCCCCTTCTTCCCTCCTGTAGTAGTTTGCAAAAGGCTACTGATGTAAAATACCAGACATTGGGTTAGCTTTTATAACGGGAAATTTATTAGGAGCAAAAGCTTACAGTTCCTAGACTGATGTCCAAAGCAAGGCATCATCTGAAATGCTTTCTCACCACAGGTTGTCCACTGGCAGATCCTGGAGCCCTGCCTCATGGCAAGGCAAGATGGCAGGTCTGCTGGCCTCACTCTACTTTTTCCTTGAGCTTAGCTGTGGGTGATCAGGCATCTCTCCCTGAAACTTGTCTCCTAGAGCCTCTTGGGGTTTCTCTGTGTTTCTATAACTATAGGCAAACCTGGAGTCTTCTGTCACATGGAAGGTTAAAATGGCAGAGCTTCCTTTCTCTGTGTCTTTCTGTGTGTTCTCATTTTATATAAGACCCAGCAAAAGGGCGGAAATCCAACTTCTAATCACAGGACCTCACACCCACAGGAATGGACTACATGATCTTTTCTAGGAGTCACAAAAGTTCAAGCTATCTAAGCTCCTCTATCATTCCTGTTCTCATCTGCCAACGGATCCCTTCCCCCATTTTGACTCGCCCTCTCCTTGATATCCCTTCTCCCAAATGCTGATCTAGATCTCTCTATACTTGCAAAGGAGGAATTCTGGAAGTTCTATAATTCAAGTTGCATGAATGACCAGAGTCTGACCCCTCATCTCAAAGGCAAAGAAAGCAAGCACAGGAGAAGCAAAGGGCTGCATGGCCATATACTTTTCCCCTCAGCATCAGTGTTTTTTTTACCTTCTAACCTTCTAATCTGTCTGGTATTACTTACACCTTTCTCTCCTTAGTCTGCCTGCTCAGTCCCCAGTTCTCCTGCCCATTCAGTGGTTGTTCTATTTGTGAAATTTTTGCAATGGCAGACTGTGATTGAGAGGCTCGGGGACCAGCTGCCAAGGACGCATTCTCACTTTGCTTTCCTATTTCCCTCCCTCTCCTGACCTACCAACCAGGTATGAAAACAGCAGTGCCCTGGGTTTACACAGAGCCTTTCATCCAAGAAATCTCAAAACGGTTTTGCCAGCAAGTCTGATTATACTCATTTTTCTGGTGAAGGAAAGTATCTTTTCTGGAAAGGAAGTCAATTGCCAAGGACCGTTCTCACCATCCCTAAAAAGAACAGGGATTGACCCCAGCCCTTCTCCAGTGGACGAGTCCAGACATCTGCAAAACCTCCTGCTGGTTCTGCACTATGTTTGGACCTGTAGGTTTAGATATTGAGGACCACAGACCAAAATGCTTTTCTCAAAACCACTGCCTAGCTCTGAAATCATATGGTGAGGTAGGCAAAAGATAGACCCTACATATTAGTTCCATGTTTTTCTAGTTAAGTAAAAAGATATTTATGTAATATAAATTGCAAAGTCCCTTAGTCTAACAATAGCCAATTTGGTTAAATGCCATAATCCTAAAAGAGGTGTTTCCTCTCATTAGGAACTCAGTGGCTTACTTGTTTGTTATTTCTGTGGCTTTCACCAGCCCAGGGAACATGCCAGAATCTTTCTTTTCTCTTCTCCATACTTACGTAGCTTTCTTACCCCTGGGCACTCCGACTCATACTGATGGGCTAGAGGTTTATTTATTTGGGGTGAAACAAAGGAACAAGGAAGAAGACAGATGGGAAGAAGGATACATGGAGGCAAGGAAGAGGGTAGGAAGAAGAGGGAGGACAGAGAGAAGAAGGAACAGTGAGAAGTAGCAAAGAGGAGAAGAGGGGAAGAAAGGATGAGGGAAGTCGAATCAGCTATATATGCAGAAAATGTTCTTGAGTGAGCCTCTTTGCTAAGCTAGGAGTTAAAGACAAGAGGAACTGACAAGAAAGATCCAGGTCTTTGGAGCCATGCCAGTCCCAGCTCCTTCCATCATGTCGTGACCACGGGCCAAGTAGTTAACTTCTCTTTGTTTCAAATATCTTATCTTTAAAATGTAAGTAAGACCACCAAGAGAACCATGGCTGGTGTTCTAGATTGCCAGGCTGCTGAAAGCAATATACCAGAAATGTGTCAGCTTTTACAATGGGAATATATTAGTTTACAAGCTTACAGTTCTGAGGCCATGGAAATGTCCAAATCAATGCATCTCAAGACAGTACTTTCTTCCTGAAGACCAGCTCCTGCAATCTGGGACTCCTCTGTCACATGGCAAGGCATGTGGCGTCACCTGTTGATGGCTCCCTTCTCTTTTGGATTTCATTACTTCTGGCTTCTGGTTTCTGTGGCCTTCCCTCTCTCTATCTGAATTTCATTCTCTTATAAAGTATTCCAGTAAGAGGATTAAGACCCACCCATATTCCTTAACTTAAGATCCTACTCACCAAAAGATCCTAATGCAATAGCTCCACACCCACAGGAATGAATTAACTTCTTAAGGTTTATTCTTAAACATACCTTTTAGTTCTCAACATATTTTTCTTGGGTGCATACAGCTTCAAACCATCACAGCTCACAATAAACAATACTCTTCCTTCCTTTCAGTCATTTTGCATGGTATACACATGTGTGGTGGTGGGGACTAAGAATCTCAAACATAAATCTAGTTATATCATTATTTAATGCAACTCTTTGGTCAGCATGCACACACACAGAATGTGAGAGTGTTCTAAACCCCTTACAAGACCAGTTGAGAAATGGCCTTATCTTTCTTATTTATAAGTCTTATGATTTAATGATAACAAGATGCCCTCTCCAACTGTGATACCTACTTTATTTCCCCTAGGTAGGCAGTGGTTTCTCTGAGAGCAAGGGTTGTATCTTTCCCTTCTCTGTGTCTCTCATAGGGCCTAGCATTGTGCTGCCAAATAATAGAGGCTTATAAAAACTATGGAAAGAGGATTTTTGTGACCAAATATGTCCCTATATTAGTTAATCATTGCCATAATTGTGCTATGTAACAAACAATCCCAAAATATCAGTGGCGAATAAGAGTAAGCATTTTTCTCTCACTCACAAACTAGCAGGCCACCTGGGGCAGCTCCACTTTTCTAAGGGTGGGCTAGGGGCATTCTGCTCCAAATGCCTCTCATCCTTCTCCTGCATAGGGTGGGCTAGCCAGGGAATATTTTTCTTATGGAGTTGGCAGAAGGCAGGTCCCACTGCTCAAGCACATTTCAAGCCCCTGCTGGTATCACATAATAATATCCCATGGCCAAAGTAAATTCCTTGATTGAGTTCCAAGTCAGGGCATAGGGAAGCATGTTCTGCCCATGATGAGGTCATGGCAAGGGTGTGGCTACAGTGAAGGGTGAAGAATTGGAGGCAATAATTCAACTCATCTCATTCTACAATCCCTGTTAGGAGAAATTGTGGAGGACTATCTGCTTTTCCATCTTTTTGAGGTTGATCCCTCATAGAGGGTATCCCTTGAATGTAAAGATTGATTACAGGGTACCATGGCACAATTGAGGCTGGAAATGAAATTATTCTTAAAGCATTCTCAAAGATTTCTGTGCCCAGGCTGTGTTTAAAATGCTTCAGAAGTCACAAGTAGCACTAGGTTTTGAAATTTGCAAGTTTATTTGAGTCCATCTCAGACACTGGCTGTGACCCAAGATTATTGCTGTGGAAGGGAAAAGGGTTTTGTGTTGGATATGTGGGAGTACTGAATATTGTATATATGAATTACTGTGATCTAAAACTTTTGTGAAGACAAGCTTAATAATTAGGAAATAAAAGAAAAAGAAAGGACGTAGACACTGAAGAAAAGATGGAAGAAGTTGCCTTGCCAATTTGCATACAGGGCAACACTTATTGCAGTGATGGAAGGCAAAACATCAAAAACAAAGCTTTTGCATTTTTAAAATTTTTTGATATACCAATTTATTTTTACCTTAATTTTTCTAAATTAATATGTATTCTATAACTAACCTTCAAACTCATCATTATATCCCATTTTACTATTAATGGAAATTTGCAATGTATTGGGCTTCATTTTTGAAAAACTTTTGGATCACAGAGAGGTTCAACAATGGCAGGGGAGGAATACAGGTGTGGGATGTTATTGGCAAGGGACACATGGTTGGCAGGGAGTTCTCCAGGGCATATATCCAGGGTATGTAAAAATGTTTGGATATTTTCATAGTGGTTACTTAAAAACAACAACTGAGGGAGTGCTGAGTTCCTAGCCAGGGGAGCTTTATCATATTCCCTAAAGGAACAGCAACAATCCCCCAAGTGCAACGGCAAAGACCAAAAAAGAAGGAAGGTCCAACAATGAGTCCTTGATACTAATGACTATGCTTGTGAGCCTGTGCACCTGAAATAAGAACAAGACCTAGAGCTGCAGGGTGCCTTAGAGTTACCTCCTGAGAGCCTCCGTGTTGCTCAAATGTGGCCAGTCTCAAAGTCAAACTCAGCATATAAATGTGTTGCCTTCCCCCCAGCATGGGACATGACTCCAGGGGATGAGCCTCCCTGGTGCCGAGGGATTACTACCAAGTACCAGCTGATGATGTAACTAGAAAATGACCTTGAATAAAAGGGTCAACTCAGACCAGCAGAATATCTCAGGCTACACATAATACCAGGAGTTAAAAATGCTTTTTGACAAGAATAAAAGGGGGAAATGGAAAAGACAAATGAGTTTATATGCTTATGAGTCTCCAAAAAGAGCCAGGAGGTTATCAGAGGGGTTGCCCTTATGCACACCTCAGCAGAGTCCCAGAGACAGATAAAGTAAACACAACCTCAGGTATTGGTTCTTCTGAGGGCTACAGAGACCCACAGGTTCTATGGTAATGGCAAATGGAGTTCAGTGTCATGTCAGTTGGCTCTACTTTGGAGTTTGTGTTTCTGTGTGATGGAGCTGGACTCAGATGCGATCTTTGTTCACAAGCCTCTCCTGTTACTTTTGCCGGGTCTGTAGTTGGCGCTGAGGTTTAGTGTATACCCAGGGGACCCGAATCTCTTGACTGTCTATGTGATAGCCAGGCCATGAGCCTCAACAGACTTGCAACTCCTACACTCTGGTTTATTGGACTTACCCCACTCAGCTAACATGGAGGTGAAGAAGGTTAACCACCACACCAGGGAGCCAAGAGTGCCTACAACTGAAAGCAGGAGAATTGCATCCAGCATCCATGTGGAATCTAAGCGCCCCTTTGATATAGATGTGGAGTGGACACAACCATTCCAGGGTTCACAGGATGGAGGAATAGAGGAGAGATTAGAGTGGACTTACTGATATTCTATTCATGAACTATTGTGATTAGTAATAGAAGAAAATGTGGCATTGGTGTGTAGAAAGTGGCCATGGTGGCTGCTGGGGGTAGGGAGTGGGAAGAAGAGATGTGATGTGGGAGCATTTTTGGGACTTGGAGTTGTCCTGCGTGGTGCTGTGGGGACAGTTACCAGACATAGTATGTCCTCTCATGGCCCACTGGGTGGACTGGGGGAGAGTGTGGGCTATGGTGTGGACCATTGACCATGAGGTGCAGCGGTGCTCAGAGATGTATTCACCAAGTGCAATGAATGTCTCATGATGATGGAGGAAGTTGTTGTTATGGGGGGGAGGAGGGAGGTGAGGAGTGTCGGTGGTATATGGGGACCTCATATTTTTTTAATGTAACATCAAAAAAAATAAAGGCAAAAACAAAAAAGAAAAGGCATAGAAAAAAAAAAAAAGAGTAGAATGGGTAACCTGTAACCTAGAAGACTGAAACCCCCTTCTGGGCTCCCTTCTCTTCCTCCCCAGGGGTTTGCCACTTAGAAAGTTCTTTTAAAAATCTTTTAATTTCAAAGGACCTTTGAGCTCAGTCCTTGGGCAAATACAATCACAAGGAGACATGATAAAGTGATTTCTTAAGTGGGCAGCCCAGGGCAGAGCCAAAGGGCAGCCAGGATTCTAAAAGAGCTGCTGGAGCAACCAGTTTCAAGGGAATTGCAATTTGGTGCAATCTTAAGTGATAGAATCTTCCCTAACACCTACTCCTACTCAAAAACAATGAACAGAGCTTAGGGTCTGGGGACATTTTCTACCATATTAATAGCCCATTTTCCCTAATAGCTATGGGGACGGGCACAGTGAGAAGTGACCAAGTGGAATGATGCATGTCCAAGGTATCCTATATGTACTCTGACCCTAATATAATTATTTGTTTATCTGATTTTTAGGGTTCTCCAGAGAAACAGAACCAAGAGGATATGTGTGTGGATTGCCAAGTCTGTATTCTGTAGGAGAAGTTGGCTGGTTAAAGAAAAAGAAGAAGTTTTTCCTTCTGACTTCTGAACTCTTCAGTTCCTGCTTTAAGATCTCCTACTGATTGGACGAGGAGACTCATATTGTGGAGGGCAATCTTCTTGGCTGATTGTAGGTACAATCAGCTGGAGATGCAATCAACTAATGATTTGCATCCATCTATGAAACAATCAGGCCAGTGCTTGCTGGACCAAACAACCATGACCTAGCAAAGGTGACATATGAAATTAACCATTACACTTGAATATTTGTTAAGACTAGTCAACCTAGCTACAACAGCATTCAACTTGAATGAGAACATTGGTACAATAATGGCCATACCGCTTGCAGATCAGAGAGTTAGCCTCTTGACTCTGCCATCTTCAATTTATACTTAGAAAGTCAATTAATCTTTCAGAGTATCTATTTTTCATCTATTAAAATGAGGTTAATGAACCTTGCCTTGAGGGGTCTGGTGATGAATAACTGAAATAATGTACTTGTACTTCCCAGGTAACTTTTCAATTAGTTGGTTCCATTTCCTGCAATGGGGTTGATGAAAACTGATATTTTCAGTGCTTCACAGGGACTGAATAGTTGAGACATTTGGAAATACAGTGGTTACATATCGGAGGGTTTAGCTTCCTGAAATGGGAATGGAGCCTGCAGTTATTGCTGTATTGGTAGCTTGGACATTGATATTGCCATTTTCTTGGTGTCTGAGGGGTGGGGCAGAGCATAAGGTTTTCACGAGCATCAGCAGCAGGGGTGTCATGGTGGCTGTGGACCCTGCGGACACAGAGGCAAACAGAACCAGGTTCTAGTGGGGCCTGCCAGACTCTAACACTGAGTTTTGCTAAATGGATCTCCACTACTTAGGGCAAAGGCCCTCCAGCTTTGGAACCCATTCCGGGGCAAAGGTATAGAATCTAATATTTTTAGTAAGGGGTCAGCACCTTGAAACCTATTTTTGTTTATTACCTCTTTTACTTCTTTATGAGACATAAATGAGATAAGTGTTATTGTCATTCCCATTTTATAGAAAAGGAAATTGAGGTCTAGAGGATCATCTGATTTGCCTGAGGTCTTACCAAATCAGGTTTATCTGATTCCAAAGCCTACTCCCCTTCAGCCTCATCATGTGCCTTGGCAGATGCTAAGACTGTAGTGCAGAGGAAGTGAGGGAAGGAAGCAAGTCCAACCCAACCATTTACAAAGATTCATGCAAGCCCAAAAGATGCCAGTTTGGAGATTTTGTTAAATCCTTCTTTACATGGCAGGCTTGTTTCTTTTGGCTGCACCAGTTGCCATCCTTTGAGTTGTTGTAAGCTACGGGGGCTTTTGGTAAAGAAAGGCACAACAGGTGAATGATGTAAAAGCTAGCCAGGTGAAAAGATGCAGGAGAAATAAAGGATGTGGGAAAACTCAATTTCATGGCTATTCCAGGCTCATCAGCACCTTTCCCGTGGAATCAGAAGAGGCTGTTTGTTGATGGGCTTCGTGCAGAGAGCATGTCTGTGGGGTGGTGGCACCACTGCTGGCAAAGTCACTACACACTCTTAGATTATGTGACGTGACATCAAGGAAGGTGCATATGAGCCCCTCTGCCCTTTTTTAAGAATATCTCCTTCCACAAAATATGTCAAGGTCTGAAAGCCCACTTGTCCGTTTTGTTCTTTGGGTCTCAATGTTATTCATTAAACCATTATCAGATTGAATTAGTGAGTTCTCTTCTTGAAAACTACCAAATGAAACAAGAAGATCAAGACAAGGGGGAATGGGCCAGGGAATGCAGAAACTTTGATGGGGAGCAGACAAGGACTAGATCTGGCATACAGGAGATTGCTGGGGGACAGCAGAAAATTGAGGGAGAAGAACGGGAAGATCATGTCACACTCTTGACAAGATCTTCTTGACCTTGCTTGTAAGGTCTTCTAAGAGGTTATGCCAGCCTGATTTCCAGCCTCATTTTGTGACACAACATTTCATGTGCATGACTTCCTTCTAAACTGCTTCTCCTAACACATCACATGCCCTCACTGCAGTGCCTATGTCTGGGCTATTCTGTCAGCACCATTCAACACCTTGCCAGTCTGGGTAATTCATATTTTTCAGGATTAAACTCAAGAGGGGCCTCCAATGAAACATCAAGTCAAGTGCGTGTTTTTTGTTTATTTGTTTTTTGTTTTTTTTAATTTCCTATCTTAACAAACTGTTAAGTGTACAATTCCTTGGCGTTAATTATATTCACCATTTGGTACTGTCATTACCAAAATCCATGATCAAAACTTTGTCATCACCCCAAACAGAAATTGCACCCATTAAGCATTCACCCCTGTAACCCAGTAAAGTCTTAGGGTGCTCCTCCTCACGCTCGCATGGTACTTATCACAAAACCTGGTGCCCTCTGATTGACTATACCAGGCTCTCGCCTCATTAGTCTGGTGCTCCTGGAGGGCAGCGGCTGCAGCCCTAAAGCCTCACTTAGTGCCTGTAGGCAGGTACCAAGTCCCAACTTTTCCAAAATGGAATTGGGAAGCTGCCACCTAGGTTTTTCTCACAGAAATTCCTGCGACAGAACCATTTGCCTTCAGAGCCAGAAAATAAAATCCACTGGGAAGGAAGTAAAATTTATTTGACTCCAAGGGATGAATTATGAAAGACCCAGAACCTCTGGCAGTCCCACACTGTGAAAGGAGGAGGGCAAGATTTACCAGCTGCCACCTGCTCTAGGTTCTTATGACCTTCACATTTGGAAAATTCTTTAGATATATGAGAAGTGAGGGGGAAATTCATGTCGGTCCTTTTGAGCCTTAGCGAACATCTAAGATTTTCAAACGCCTTCTAAAATCCACTTTAACAGGATCTTAGTCATTTAGAAGACGTTTAATCCACCTTCCTCCCTTTTCTGAAAAACTTGGTGCTTAATACCTAGGAGACATTTAATAAACAATTGCTGCATGAGTAACTGAGAGAATGAAAGGGGCCTAAGGTCCAGGGGCAAGAGTGATTCCCCTAGGGTTACACAGCTTGTTAGTGTCAGGGTGGGTTTAAAATCCAGGTCTTCCATCCTCAAACCAAATTCTCTTTCCAACCCACCACCCAACCCTCATTGCAACTTCTATTACTCCTAAGTAGAGCAATCACATTCTTTTCTACTAAAAAATGTGTGCAATTTCAATTTCAAAATTAAGACACATCTACACTGCAATGAAGCTCTGAACAACAAGAACTGGACTCCATCTGGTGAGAATCCAGGCTTATTTTCCATCCGCTGGTCAAACACCATATACTGAATAAAGATACAATCCAAGAACAGCCTTGCCTAATTCTTGACCATGGGACTCACGTGGCTGCCAAGCCTTCTGGGGTCTCTGATGGAGGAAGGAGATGTGTGGAAGGCAAGGGAATATTTCTGCATGGGCTGGCTCCAGAGAAATGTAGGCAGAAAACTTCCGGCTTCCCCTCTTATTTTTATTTTAAATATTTTATTGAAGTAATAATAGCTATCCCATAAATCTGCAGGCAGAACAAAGTGTTTTGAGAACACATAAAATAATATTGTTCTCGAAGCCCTGACGTGTCCTTAAAGAAGGATCTCTCTCATAATCCATACTCCTGGCGGTGGGTGGATGCCAAGGGAGGCTTTCAAGTGACATGGTGAAGAAAGGAGCTGAGGTTTCACCTCCCCGGCCAAAAGGGTCAGAGAAGCATAACACATAAGCCGTAACTTGCCCTGAGGAGAGCAGGTCAGGACTTTTCAAGTAGGCTTGAATGAGAGGAGGATAGTTTTCCAGGAACACTGGAACACTGAAGAGACCTGTGTGTTCTTTTTTAAGATGACTTGCAGAAACTCTTTGTTTACAGCAGGTATGGTGTTGCAGGTTGACCCTGCTTTTTTTCCACAAGGCAGAAGACCAGGGAGGTTTCTCTGGGGTAGTCTTTATTACCATCTTGGTCCAATAGCTTTATCCTTCCTGTGCCATGGCCAAGACCCTTTCCTCAGCCACTCCACTCAAAACCCCATGCTACTGGTCACTACAACCCTACTCAACAGAACCCCATGGGAAATGTTTGTTTTCTAGGTTCCCAAGCTCTCATTATTTCTCCCTAAACTTCTACTTCCCTACCCCTCACCTTCCAAGCGACCTCATTCCCTGTGGCCTGGGGTGTTTATGGTGTCTCCAACTTTCTCCCTTATCAAAGCCATTTCTGAGAGAAAGGGTCTGATCAATAAATTCACCATGGGATGTAAAAGACTAATAAAGTTTAATAACTTGCCTCTCCCAGGAGGATTTGCATTTTAACAGAGGAATAGAAGCCTAAGCTAAAGGAATTAGGCTGTAATGGTACAATTTCAGGCACCACCAAACAGCTGAGGGAGGTATTTTTGGCAGAGTGAAAGCCTACCCTGCTAGATGCTACCTCTTCCAAGGTCAACCAGCTGGTTAAGAGGGAAGCAGGAACAGCCCATCAGTGCTCTCAAGGCTCTTCCTAAAGCTATGTTCCCAGCACACCACCCACAGGCTCATCTTTCTAAAGTGGTTTTCTCTTTTCCTTCCTCCCTCCATTTATCCACTCACTAGCCTATTGCTTCAATCCACAAATATTCACTGGGGTCTGCTTGGTAACTGGGTACCTTGGTGGCTCCAAAGACCCAGCAATAGCCAAGGAGACAAGAGCATAGCCCTGAAATCGGGCTGCTGGGCTCCTGGCAAACTCTGCCTCTCACAGGCTGTGTGACCCTGTGACTCCCCCTCAGGTTCTTTCTCCCTAAAAAAAAAAGCTAACAATATTACCTGGCTTTAAGGATTAAATGAGATGCCATGTATAAAGTTATATAATAACAGCTTGGTAAAATTTCGATATTGTCATATTAACATTGATGATAGGTTGAGTTACATACCCCCAAAAAACCATGTTCTTAATTTAACCCATCCCCATGGGTGCAAACCCATTATAAATAAAACTTTTCAGAGATGTTATTTCTAGTAATGGTGTGGCCATACTGAATGAGGTTGGACCTTAATCCTATTACAGGAAGATTTATGAAGAGAAAGGCATATGGGAGAGCAGAAGCTGGAAGTCAACAGAAACTGGAAGAGAAAGAAGATACTAACTCACCATGTGGGTTGCCATGTGACAAAAAAGACAAAGACCTTAAGAGTCACAGGAAGCCAGCCACAGACTTCAGGGAGAAAGCATCTCCTTGCTGATGCCTTGATCTTGGGCTTCTCATAGCCTCAAAACCAAGAGCCAATAAATTCCTGCTAAGTCAACTCATTGTATAGCAGTTGTCTTAGAAACCTTGAAAACTAAGACAGTATCTGCAGATTCTAAGCACCTGTAGCCCAGAAGCAGGGATCAGCATGCAAACATATAATTCCAAGGCACATTGGAAGTATCTCTTTCTCCCAGGCTAAACAGAGAACAAGTTATGCTGTACGGGTAGTTAATTCTGATTAGAGGCAGGAGAAGGAAATCAGACAAGGCCTCCCAGAAGAGAAGATGTCCAAGGAACAGCAATCTAGTGTCCAGGGAGCAAAGGAGATAACAAGGAGGAAAGCAGAGTGGAGCTAGATTTCACAGGATCTCGAATTCCAGAGAGCATCCAAGGATTTCCTAATCAGGTACCTCATCTATGTTTTGAGAACATAAGTCTGGCAATTATATTGGACATGCATGAGGGACAAAAAGAGCAGTTAGGTGGCTGTTTGCAAATAGTGAGTCTGATCCCAGAGTGGAAATGGGTGCAGGAATGAAAACAAGGAGAAGATAAACCAAGTTGTGAACTTCGCCCAGGAGCTTGCAGCTCTTTATTCCACTGTGGGAAACACTATCTCAAAAAACAAAAACCCTCATATTTCGAGACTGCTCAGTGGATTTGGTTGCATTCTCAGGAAGTTCCCATTCCCTCCAGCCACCCAGGCTGGTTTATATTGTGTTTCTTCTTCTTTCTCCTTCTCTTTCCTGTTACTTCCCAGCATCTCCCAAAAATGACTTTTAGGTAAATGTATGTATTTTTCAAATGCCACATACAAGAGGCACTAGCTTTGTGGTGCTCCTTCACCACTCCCAGTTCTCCAGCTCACCTGACACATCCTCTGAGAAAGAGCATCTGACTCTATTGCTCCTAAAGGATGAGATCATCGGCTCCAATCATGTTTTTCTGTGTCCCTGGGTCCCTGTAGGGCCTCGGGCACCAGAGAGAGCTATGCGGGTACTGCCAGGTGGTATATAATCTGAGGAGGCACCAACAGGGTTTGGGTCAGCAATGCCCCATTGTTCCTCCAGTCCTGCCTTTAGGAGTAGAGTAATGATTGCAAGGATCCAGCTGGAAGTGAAAATAAGAGAAACTCTTAATATCCATAGAGAACTCTCCTTCAAATATCAAATATTATGAAAATAAGGGCAGAGGGAGATATAAAAAAGGACAACTATCCAGTGGGTTCTTATACCATCTCACTAGAGGGCAAATACTGTGTCTCATTCATGTTTATGCCCCCAATGCCTGGCTCCTCAATGCCTGGCACATGATAGCAATTTAATAAGAAAATGAGATAACTGGAAATTTTTTGGGGTGCAGGGGAGGTTGGAAGTCAGAGACGTATATCCCAGCATGTAGCAGGAGTCATACCCTTTCATATCCTTGCCCAGTTTCTGAGCCAATTCTCACCACAGGAAGCAATCAGTCAGTCACCTTGATTTGCCAAGGACGATCTATAGAATGACACTTTTTGCCATAGGCCAGTTTTCTGCTATATTGGGGGGAAGGTGGTCTTCGGTAACTGCTTGTCCAAAACCACCAGGTTTCTGCCTTCCCTTTCAGTTTTACCCAGTCCCTTTGAAGGGAAAAACATCTATTATTTGCTTCCTGGTCATTGGGGTCGTTGTGGGCCTAGAGACCTCCTCTGAACCTCAGCCTTCTTACTGAGACCATGAATCCTTTCCTAAATGAAAATGGATTTGGCCTTAATTCCATCATCTTGGCCACCAGGGTCCCCTCCAAAAATACCACACCCATCTGGCAAAGCCATCTCAGATAGTGTGGCAGCCCCAATCCAAGCCATGTCACCCAAAACCTTGCAGGCATGATGTATTTAATGACATGTCACCCTACCTGGGGCCCAGCCTGGGTCACCCTCACACCTGATGGGTAAAAGCTCAGAGGAGGCAGATTGGGTCCTGGGGAGATGTGAGACTCCCCCCTTCCTCTCAGTCCCAACGATCAGTGATTGTCTCTCAGAAGGGAGCAGTAATGGAGTTTTTATTGCTTGTGCTTCATTGCATTTGATCCTAATGCCAGGAGGTTATTGTTCAGATTTCTTTTCAGGTCAATGCTAATTAACTTTATTAATGTGTTTTTGGTGAAGGGAAAGCAATAGAGCTGGGCTCTGCTCGTATTTGTTTGGCCCTTAATGTCACACAGCAATGGGCTTGGCATGTCTATTTTGAATCTGAAGCAAAGGGGCAATGACCTTTCCGGCTGGTCCAGAAAATGGAGAGTGGACCCAACATGTCCAGGGAAAAGGAAGGAGGGAAAGGAGAAGGCAGCACAAAGAGGTAAAGATTCATCCCACACATGTGAAATGGGAGAAAAGGCAGAGGAATGTGCTAGCAGGAGACTTGCACTTGAGCCCCTGTACCTGGGGACCATGGACACAGAAAAGCATGATAGGAGTTTATATGCCCATCCTTTAGGAACAGTAGAGGCAGTTGCTCTATCCCTACATGCCATGAGTGCCCTTAGCCAACCACTTAAAGCCCTGAGTTTTAGTTTCCTCCTCCATAAAATACTTGCCTCAAATTGCTGTTGAAAGATAAATATATGCGAAGGTGTCAAAATATAGTATTTAACTTGGAGTGAGTTCTCAACCCAGGTTACGAGAATTTGAATAGTAATGTTGTTAGAGGTCTGGGGTTTCTAAATTCATTCATTCTTTCTTTAAATAAATATTTGCTCAGTGCCTGTGCTGTGTCAGCAGGAACTGGGGACACAGCTGTGGACAAGCAAGACAGTTTCTAATAGGGCCATATTATCTGGAGGGTGCAATAAAGGTTGCCCCAGAATAACCTCATAAAAACTACTCATTACTTTAAAGCATCATTGGTCTTTGCTTAATTGCTATGTCTCCAGCTAGAGTTTTTACTCCATAGAGCAGGGACCATGTCTTATACTCCTTAGTGTCATTACCTTTAACCTCTGGCCTACACATGATATAACCTCAATAAAAACGGACAAAGTCACTTATGCTAGCCCCAGCTCAAAAATATAGACAGAGCACTGGAAGTGGAGATCCAGTTGGCCCTTTTAGAATATGATTCAAGATCTCCTTTGACAGGTCCCCTCTTTGGGGGATGCCCCTGTCCTTTTGGCCAGTCCCAGTTCTATAATGCTAACCCACTGAATTACAGAAAAGACCTGCAACCTCTGGCAGAGGGGGGACATGGAGGCCAATACCAAGAAGCTCTAGAAACATTGTGTTCTCCAAGGTGGGATCTGGACTGAGGATAAACTTAAATGTTAAAGCTTAGGATTCTACCATGTCAGGAGAAGAGATCTGAGCAGCACGGGCTTGAGAACCTCTGAGCTCTTCTGGATATAGCATGGTAAATGCCTTGGAGGGACTCTCTGAGAGATAATCACAAGCTTCTTCAGTCACCAAACACCGAGGGACCTGACATCCTCCTCAGCCCTGAAAGAATGCCAGGGAGAGGTCTTGGAGGGCAGAAGTAGTGAAAAAGAGTGACGTCGTCGGCTAAGGGCAGAGTTGTCTGTCAGCCAAGGAGAAAGAACATCAAAACTAGGCATCTGTGACAAATGGTATCCAAGGATTAAGAAAGTTCTAGGTTACTACGCATGTCCTTGTTCAGTTAAAAGAATAAGGTAAAGAAGCCCTGGGAACCAGGGACGACAGCACAGTGGTCGCGGTAAATGCACTCTCAGGCATACACACCATTTTTTGACACTCTCTTACACAAACAAACAAATGGAGTTGTGTGCACACTTACACACCCAAATACAGGCATTAGATTCCTTAAATATAACTTCACACCCACTATCTCTAACCTGAAACTCGCCATCAGACATGGCTATCCGTATGAGTGTGAGACCAACACACACACACACAACCATAGGCAAAACACACAAGCACATGCTGTGGCACATGCAAGGAGATCCTGGTAAAGAAAACAGCCATCAGGTGGCTCTGCTGTATTGTTCTTCCCATTGATTTTTTTTTTTTTTTTGACAAACACATAAATAATAAAATAGTAATAAAAACTCTGTTACTGTTCGCCTGCTGACATGGAATGACTCATCTTGGTAATTCCTCTTCCATTTCCCAAGTGGCTCCATAGATCACAGCCCAGATTAAATGTCCTTATCTGTGATTTGGAACACTTGCACCGCCAAGGACTAAAAGCACGCCCAAACGCCTGGCTTGCAGAGGGGCCGTCTGCGATGTTGGGAACGCATGCTGCCCTCAAGGTCAGAAGACCTGGGTGCGACCCCCCCCTGCCACTGGTAGCTACCTACCCTCAGGCAAATCACTCAGCCTCCAATTCCCACTAGAAAATGGGCGCAGAAGCGAATGCCGGGGATGCTGTGAAGATCGGTGGGATAATGCAAGTCTGTAGTGCGTGGTAAATAAATGAAAGACCTGCCTTCTCCCTCGTGCCCCTAAATGCTGGCATTAACGCGGGGCCCCCTGCTTGATTTCAACATTCCCCCTTAAAAGTGTGTGTTTGTTTAAATTAAAGCAATTAAAGATTCACTGTCTTGAATTCTGAACAAAAAATTAAAACCCCCCTAGGGTGTCTGAAAATCTAGCCTAGGCCCATTAAAAGACTCTAAAATCCTATGGATATAGATGATAATCCCTAATATGTTTATGGAAATTTTACTGTTAAGATGATTTCTCGTATGGGCAGCCCTCAAAGGCCTCCGTGCTGAGGGCCAGGCTGGGGCAGTCGAAGCAGCCGAGCCACAGCCCTGAAATGCCCCCCACCAGGCCCCAGAGGCGGCAGGTGGCCCCTGGTGTGGGAGGCAAGAGGGTTCACGTCCTGACTCAACATACTGGCCATGTGGCAAGTGGATAGAAGGCGCTGTCCCTCATGGGTCACCCCGGTGTTCCACTGCACCCCCACATTACAGCATGGGCCCAGCGCCCCAGGCTTGTATCAGGTGTGTACAGGTTTGCTAGCAAAAGGACCCTCAGGGGAAGCAGACTTGGCCCAGCGGTTAGGGCGTCCGTCTACCACATGGGAGGTCCGCGGTTCAAACCCCGGGCCTCCTTGACCCGTGTGGAGCTGGCCCATGCGCAGTGCTGATGCGCGCAAGGACTGCCCTGCCACGCAGGGGAGTCCCCCGCATAGGGGAGCCCCATGTGCAAGGACTGCACCCTGTAAGGAGAGCTGCCCAGTGCGACAGAAAGTGCAGCCTGCCCAGGAATGGTGCTGCACACACGGAGAGCTGATGCAGTAAGATGATGCAGCAAGAAGAAACACAGATTCCCGGTGCCACTGACAACAACAGAAATGGACAAAAGAAGAACACACAGCAAATGGACACAGAGAACAGACAATTAGGGTGGGGGGAAGGGGGAAGGGGAGAGAAATAAAATAAATCTTTAAAAATAAAAGACCCTCAGAAGCCGACCACCAACTGCCCACCCACCTGCCAGGTGACTCCAAAAGTATATCAGACTGTGTTCTCCACCTGCCACCCACACCCCACACCCGTTTGCCTCTTTCTTTGAGGAGTGTTCTCAGAAGTAGAATTCTTGGTTTAGAACAGGTTTCAGGCTCTCGATAGAAATATCAAAATTGCTTTTCCTATACCAGGAGCCTGTGGGAGTGCCTCTCATGCACCCTCATGCCTTTACCAGTACTGAGTACCATTTAGGGGACCTGAGGAGAGAACCCTAATTAGGGAATAGAACTGGGTGTGGTCTTTCTGGAACTGGAGAGGGGAAATGTAGACATTAACATATTCCCCCGACATCAAAGGTGAAGAGTCAACAGTGGAGTGCATCTTTTCAGGTTGATGATGTTATAAATTATTATACTGTGGTGAGACACAGGGCCATTTTCCTAAATTATAGAGTTGGGGAGGCCCTGGGCAAAGGTGTATTTCTTCTCAGGCTTCATCATTTCCTCCCAGAGAAGGATCACTGGGAAACTGAGGCAATGCAGTTGCCAACAAGTTTCTCTTCCTTGTGTTCTCCTTCCTGGACCCATTTCACTACCAGAAAACTTTGAAAAGCTGGAGAGTGAAGGGACTTGTTTTCTGAGAACTAGTTTTCTGATTCGTTGAACATTTGCTTTATTTTTTAGTATATACTGATATAGTGCTGTAATCCAGGTACAGTGCTAATCACACTATAAATGTGAATAGCAGACCTATCAGTAGGTCTTATTATGTCCATTTAAGAAAATAAGTATTAATAAAGTCACAGTGCCTCTTTTAGTTGCCTGGTCGATGGTCACATGTCTAGTGACACGTGACATGTGGAGGTGGGACGTCAGCCTTGGTGGTCTAGCTCCATAGTCCATGTGCTTAACAACTTCATTAAGCTTTAGCTAACATGCTTTGTTTTGGTATAAAATCTTTACGGAAAACCTTGTAAAAATGTTTATATACTTCAAAGCATGAAGAGAAGATAATTTCCCACGGGTGATTTGAGACCCCGCAAGATCTTGAAGTCACCCCTGTGAGTCCCTGGGCCCATGGACAGGCCCGTGAAGTGACCTGTAAGAGGGTCAGGGACCCGGGCTGGGTGAGTCCTGAGCCGGGGATCCCCTCCCTTCACCCCCACCCCACGCTGCCAGCTGTTTTGGCTGTATTCCATTTTGTACTAAATTGCTGCTGGCAATTTGACATTGGAAAGAACACTAGATTTTGAAGTCAGACACATGTACCAAAGAATTTCTGCCCTGCTGCCATTAGTTGGGTAACTTCCAACAACTTATATATTTTTTAAATATAGGTCCTAGAGATTGAACCCAGGACCTTGTACATGGGAAGCAAGCACTCAACCCCTGAGCTACATCTGCTCCCCCAACTCATGCATTTTTTTTTTAAGGTCCTCACTTTTCTTATCTGTAATACAGGTTATTGCAGTTGTAATGAATAGTTAAAGAAAAGATAACTTGCAAGCTCCTAAATCAGGGGTGGGCAAATTTTTTTCTATACAGGGCCAGAAAATAAATATTCTAGACTCTGCCAGCCAAGATATAAAATTGAAGATATTGTGCAAGTACTTTTACAGTAAGACAGAAAAAATTCCTATATTTGTTACTGATGAAATTCAAAATATGATAATAATTGGGTAATATTTTATTGATAAAATTAAAATTTTATTATTAAAATAAAATTAAAATTCATTTTAAATATAATATTTAATAAATATTATATTTATTTAAATTTTATAATGCAGGTCTACTAATAAAAAACAATAGAATTCTTATTTTGGGGGGAGGATTTCCCTTCATTGAGGCTCAAGGTTAGTGTCCCCTGTCATCAAAGCAATTGGAAATGTTCATGTGCAAAAAACATTCTCAGCTGATGGACTCTACAAAAAGAGACAGTGAATCAGATTTAACCCACAGGCTGGAGTTTCCTGGTCCTGGCTTAATAATTTCCTGATACATAATAGGTACTTAGCAAATATGTTTCCCTTTTCCTGTAATAAACTGATGACTTTCTGCATTGCACGTACTACCTGGAAGCTCTTTGGGTGGAATGGTGGTTTCAAAAACATGCTAAGAATTCCTTCTCAGTCATCACGTCCCCTTTTTGGGCCATGATATTGGAAGTAGCAGATTTGTTCAAATATCTGTGCTTTAGTTTCCTCTTCTAGAAAATGGAGATGGAAGTTGTTCTTTGTGTTTTTTAATCTTGCCAGGCTAAAGGTAGGGAGTGGGAATGGTCTCCAGATTTGCAGAGTGGAGAACAAACTGTATTAAAAGAAGTACCTGTTGAGAACGTATTTGCAAAACACATATTTGTGCATCCAGATTATATAAAGAACTCTTAAAAGTTGATTTTTAAATGAACAACTCATTTTTTTTAAATGGGCATAAGATTTGAAGAAATACTTTGCCAAATAAGGTGTATGCCTTATGACAAGTAAGTACATGAAAAAATGCTCAGTATCATAAGTCATTAGGGAAAGACAAATTAAAACCTTAATGAGATACCACTTCACATCTATTAGATTGCCTACAATTAGAAGAAAAAAGGCTGCAGATGTAGCTCAGTGGTTGAGCACCTGCCTCCCATATATGAGGTCCAGGGTTCAATCTCCGTACCGCCTTAAAAAAAAAAACAAACTAAAGTATCAAATGTCTATGAGTATGCAGAGAATTGAAACTCTCAAACTTTGCTAATGGGATTGAAAAGTGGTACAGCCACTTTGGAAAACAGTTTGGCACATTCTTATAAAGTTCAACATACATTTACCATATGACCCAGCAAATAGTCTAGATAGTTATCCAAGAGAAATAAAACCTATGTTTTATTTTTAAGTCTGCATTTGAATATTTACAGGGGCTTTATCTATAAATGCCCCAAACTGGAAACGACACACAAATGTCTATGCACTGGCGAATGGATAAACAAACTGTAGCACATCCACACAACCGACTCTTACCAATAAGAAGGACCAAGCTGTCGATACCGATAATAACACATATGAAATGCAAATGCATTTTGCTCAGGGAAAAAGGCCCCATTCAAATGGCTGAATACTGGGTGATATCCTTCAACTGACACTGTGGCATAGGAAAAATAATAGAGATGGAGAACAGATCAGTGGTTGCCAAGGCCTGGGGTTGGGGAACAGAATTGCTTTCAAAGGGGCAGCAGCAGAATTCTAGATCTTGAGTGACATGCATGCATTTGTCCAAACTTCCAGAACTATAAACTAAAGAGGGTGACTTTCACAGCCTGTAAATGTGACCTCAATAAACCTGACTTTTTGCTTTTTGACACAAAGAAAAGGGGGAAATGGAAAAAACATGAGTTTATATGGTTATGAGTCTTCAAAAAGAGCTGTGAGGTTATCAGAGGGGTTGCCCTTATGCACACCTGAGCAGAGCCCCAGAGACAGATAAAGTAAATACAACCCCAGGTATTGGTTCTCCTGAGAGCTACAGAGATCCACAGGTTCTATGGTCATGGCAGATGGAGTTCAGTGCCATCTCAGTTGGCCCTACTTTGGAGTTTGTGTTTCTGTGCGATGGAGTTGGACTTAGATGTGATCTTTGTCCACAAGTCTCTCCTTTTACTTTTACTGGAACTGTAGTTGGTGCTGGGGGTTTAATGTATACCCAGGGGACCTGAATCTCTGGACTGTCCATGGGATAGCCAGGCCCTGAGCCTCAACAGACTTGCAACTCCTACACTCTGGTTTATTGGACTTACCCCGCTCAGCTAACATGGAGGTGAAGAAGGTCAACCACCACACCAGGGAGCCAAGAGTGCCTACAACTGAAAGCAGGAGAATTGCATCCAGCATCCATGTGAAATCTAAGCCCCTTCTTGATATAGATGTGGAGTGGACACAACCATTTCAAGTTTCACAGGATGGAGGAATAGAGTATGGATTAGAGTGGATTTACTGATATTCTATTCATGAACTACTGTGATTAGTAATCAAAGAAAATGTGGCATTGGTGTGGAGAAAGTGGCCATGCTGGCTGCTGGGGGTAGGGAGTGGGAGGAAGAGATGAGATGTGGGGGTGTTTTCGGGACTTGGAGTTGTCCCAGGTGGTGCTGCAGGGACAGTTACCAGACATTGTATGTCCTCCCATGGCCCACTGGATGGAATGTGGGAGAGTGTGGGCTATGATGTGAACCACTGACCATGAGGTGCAGCGGTGCTCAGAGATGTATTCACCAAATGCAATGAATGTCTCACGATGATGGAGGAGATTGTTGTTATGGCGGGAGGAGTGGAGTGAGGGGGTGGGGGTGTATTGGGACCTCATATTTTTTTAATGTAATATTAAAAAAATAAATAAAGACAAAAAAAGAACCTGACTTTAAATAAAATAAGTAAATATGCATAAAGTAATAATGGTAACCCTTGTGGGCTCACACTACAGTTTCTAGTGAACTAGAGGCTATGCCAGGAACAGGTGAAAGGGGCATTGGACAGGGTCACCAGGAGAAAACTAACTATAGTCTAAACATTCATCCAAAACAGCATTTGTCCGCTCTCTCTTGCCTTCTCTTTCCTTTTTCCTGCTCCCTCCTGGCTAGTCTTCAGCCCCAGCTCTGCAGAACAACTCCAGTTTTACTGTACCCAGTACTACCTGCCCACTCAATTCCCTTCTATGAGGCACAGTCCTTGATGTAGCACAGCCCAGTGATGTAAGAGCACTGGGTTAAGACTGCTGAGTTCATGCCTGCCCTTGCATGGCCACCAACAAACCTTTTGTGCCTCGATTTTCCCATTTACAAAATGAGAAGGCTAATCGTATCCACCCCCAATGGTTGATATGAGAATTGAAAGAGTCAAAATATGAAAAGCACATAGAGTTTTGCCTGGCACATAGCAGTCGCTCAGTAAAAGATAGCTTTCAGTACTATTTGCTGGTGAGAGTCAGGGTCCATACTGTTCAGCACTGAAGCTTTTGGTCAGAGACTGAATGTTGGCAGCATTGTACGAAAGGCAGCTGGAGCTGGGGACTATTGGACAGTGCATCCTGTCTGATAGTCTTCACAGCATACATGAGACCACGTATGACATTTACATCATCCACTGACCATTGACACCAGGGCTGGTATCCCCTGAATGCACCTGTCCTCCATGGGTGTCCATCTCCAGGAAGAGTAGCAGAAGGGCAGGTGCTGGAAGGACTTTTGGGGATAAGAAATCACCAGTCATCTCACTATGACTCAGTGGCCCTAATGCAAGGACCTTGTGCTTGTTTCCATAATTCTGGCTTTCTGATACACACTTCACCTTTTGAGAAACTGAAAAGCCATGTTACAGTGAATATTATTCAGTTCAAGACCCTGCTCAGAGCTCCTGCAGGTGTTACCAAGTCCCTTTGGAGCTGGATGTCTCTGTGTTGAAAATGAGAAAACAACAGCAACAGCAGAACAATAACAACAAATGAGGCAAAACATGGTCTCCTGACCTCGACCTCAATATCATGGGAAACTCATTTCTGGATCAGTAAAGGCTTAGAGTCAGTCAAACTGCCCCCACCCTCCCAGCTGATTCAGGGCCACCAGGTTCTGCCTTATTCGTGTCTACCATTCAACTCTGGAAAACAACTGTCAACATGTTCTGGCCCTCTGATGTTGCTTTCCTCATTTGAATCCACTTTTCCACTCTATTACTCCTCTTACTCAAATGTCTAATATTACTGGAACTCCAGGGCTTGCTCTAACTGGCCCCGCCCCATATTTTCTTCATAAATTACTGCTCCAATGTACCCACCAATTCCCTAGCTCTTTTACCTCTGCACCCCACACTCTTGGACAATGTGTACACAGTCTTTGGGACCTGTGCTCTGGAAGAGGTTAATGTGACCTTGACTGACCTTGACCGACCTTGACTCTTCTCCATTGACCTTCCCCAAAGCTGAGTTTGTATCACACACATGATAAATTCCCTTTGTCAATCCTACATCCTCCTTCAGCTACTGCTCCATTCTCTTCCTCAACTCCAGTGCCAAACTTTTGAAAAGAGTAGATTCAGTTTGCCTGTAGTTTCTCATTTTCCATTCACAGTTCAGCCTGCTGAAATCCATTATCTGCAACCAACCCTTTAACCCAGGTCACCATTGATCTCCGTGTTGTCACCTTTACCAGACCCTTTCCAAACTCGTTTTTTCTTAACTTCTCTGCAATAGTTAACCCTGTTGATGACCCCTCACATCCTTAACACATTCTTCTGTTTTAAGAAGCCTCTTCAGCTGCCACACTTGCCAAGTTTTTACTTTTACATTTGATTTCTCAATCTTATCCTCCTTTGCTGATGTCTTCCAAAGTTCTAATCTCAGGTACCCTGAGGAGAACAGTTATGGCCACATCTCTCCCCACAGAGTCTCATCTCTTTTCATGGCATTAACGGTCATCTGGATGCTGAGAATTTCCAAATTTTGTAAATCTTTCCTTAGAACTTCAGTCTTTTACATTTACTTGTCTACCTAACATCTCTATTTGGATATATGACATGTTTTCAATATCAAGACAGAAGTCTTGATATCCCCTGAACCAGTTCTTCCTCTAGTTTACCCCATCTCAGTAAATGGAACCACCACCTATTAAATTGCTCAAGCCAGAAACCCAAGAGTCATTCTGAATTACTCTCTTCCCTTGCCCCCTACACTCAATCCTTCAACCAGTGCTGTCCATTCAACTTCCAAAATAAGAATTGAATATATCCACTCCTTGTTATCTCCATGACACTATTATTATTTGTCAAGATTATTGCAATATCCTTCCAAATTGGCTTTCCAAATTTCTCCATTGATGCATCACATTAGAAGGATCCTTTGGAACATCAGTCATATCTACCATTGCCTACGTGATAAAATGTAAGCATGGTGAATGAGGGCCTGCATGGCCTGGCTCTGTCCCCTTCCTGACCTCACCTTCCCTACGTTCCCTTCCTCATTGCACCTCAGCCACTTCTTTCTGTCTCTCTAACATACTGAGCCTTTTCTTGTGGCCTCCGAGCCTACAGCTGCCTCTGCCTACAAGTTGCTTTCCTGGCCCTTCATGGGCTGACACTTCTCATTCCAGGTCTCAGTTTCCATGTCACCTATTCAGAAAAGTCATTTTAGACACTTTGTCTAAATAAGTACCATTAGCCCTTGTTGATCTCCATATCAACAACCCAATGTGTTTCTTTAATGATGATGTTCATTTTCGGACTCATATATGTGTTTATTTGTTTATTCATTTTATGAAGGCAGATACTTTCTTAAATTGCTGAACCCTCAGAACCTAACACAATGCATAGAATGCATTGTTCATAGTAGATTCTTAATAATATATGTTGTTTAAGGAATGAATGAATGTTTTCCAAATAACAGTCCTGCTATAGTAAAAGTATGATCATGATTCTGTGATAACAGCACACAATATTAGAATGTGAGAAGACAGGTCAGCAATGGTGAATGAGCTACATATTGCAGAAAAAGTTAAGTAAAACCAAATTAGCTATCTAACTTCTGAGTTTGGGGGGCCCAATTTTGAGCCCAAATTTCTTCTTCTGATCTCTCTTGGCAGCCAGTGTCATAGCCATAAACTTATATGCAATTTATGCTACAACATTAGAGTTTGCAGGCAGATATGCAATTGGAACTCTAATAACTAAAACAAGATTGCCTTAGTCTTTCTACTACTAAATCAAGAAAAATAAAGAAAAAATAATTGATAAAAAAATATTTTGGAGGGCACCTACTAAGTACCAGGTTCTGTGCTGTCCACATGGCTAAGGTTGTGGCAGTAAATGACAAACACAACCTCCACTACCTCAGATCTTACAATTAGCTCATATTTGCAAAGTCTTGAAGTAATTGCAGGCCCCTTTGCCTTCCTTTCATTTTCTCTTTTTTTCAGATTCCTAGAGAATTTCTGTAAGCAGGCACATCACTATTCCTAGGCTGAACTCCTTCCGCCCAACAAAAAAGCTGGTCTAATGGTCAGAATTTGTTGATCTGTTATCACAACTGGTTCCCAACATGTCTTTCAGCTGTTCTTCCCCAGCACATTTTTGGGTTCCAGTTTATAATCGGATGTTAATCCTAAATTATTCATTAGCTCCCTGTGGGGAGGGGAGTCAATTACTTACGGAGGAATTGAGAGAAAGAGAAAGTTGAAAAACTGTGGCTACCAACTTTATGTTATCCTTTGCGCGGCATGTGGAAAGCTCTTCCTCTTTTCCCAAACCACCGTCCCAATGGCTTGTCTCTCGTACTTCAAGTTTCCCTTTAGAGTCATTTGTCTTTGTCTCCAAAAAGCAGCACAAAAATTGATTATCCATCATCGCTAATTCCTTGCAGAATGCATAGGACCTTATGAAAGAAACATTTACTTGGTAAGATATAATAGAAAAGAGGGAAGAGCTAATTGCAGCAGGGGTAGGGCAGTACTGGAAATTCAGGGTCAGTCTGAGCAAATGACAGAGAGAGACAATGTTTCTGAACTAGGCAGTGGAAGAGCAGATGTGCTCAAATGGTACACCACAACCACTTCAGTGATATCAGGGGCCCTGCTGGTTTATCTTTCATCCATAGATTCTCCTCGTCACTTGTTTTTTTAAATCAACCTGCTATTTCTGTTTCCTCCACTAGACAGTAAGCTCCCGATGGGCAGAAAACCATATTTATCATTGTCTCCTCCACACCTGCTACAGTGTCGACACATAGTATCTCCTTAATAAACATTTAAAGAATGAAGGGTAGCAGTGTACTATTCTGGGAGGAGGTGGAATTAGCAAGGTCAGAGATAATGAATTATAAATGAATAACATTATTATATGTCAACTGATTCCTCAGTGTATTAGTCAGCCAAAGAGATGCTGATGCAAAATACCAGAAGCCTGTTGGCTTTTATAACGGGTATTTATTTGGGGTAGGAGCTTACAGATACCAGGCCATAAAGCATAGGATACTTACCTCACCAAAGTCTATTTCCAAGTCTTGAAGCAAAATAGCTGCATAGGTATGCCAGGTGCAGGCTTCCTGGGTTCCTCTCTTCTCAGGTCTTGCTTCTTTCTGGACTCAGGGTTCCTCTCTTCCCAGGGCTTGCTTCTCTTTCCTCTGTGTGCTTACTTTCTGGGGCTCCAGCTTAAGACTTCAGCATCAAACTCCAACATCAAAACTCCAACATTAAAAACCTTCCTACTCTGTCCTTTGCCATATCCTTTATCTGTGAGTCCCGACCCACCAAGGGGCAGGGACTCAATGCCCAAATGGCACAACATAATCTAATCCAATATAATCTAAACTGCCCAGAGGAAAATACCAGTTTACAAACATAATCCACCATTTCTTTTTGGAATTCAACAAAAATAGCAAACTGCTACATTCAGTATGTGCTGAGAAACTTCTATGTGTCTGGCCCTTACCAAGATCTGAAAAAAACCCAAGAGCTAAGTAAAGTACCACGGCCACTTAGAAGTAGAGATAAATTAAATACAACACAGTGCAGAGTACAAGTTCTGAAAAGAGAAGGTAGTGTGAGCTGGAGTAGCATCCAAGAAGGAGCCAGGACTTGACCGTTTCACACAGAGGCCAGGAAAGGTGCCATTGCAGAAAAGGAAAATGAGGAAATAGCCTATGCAAAGATGCAAAGGCTTATCCTTGAGATGATGAGGAGGCCCTAGGAGGGAGATCTGAATGGGGTTGGGTTGGGGACCAGGGAAGATGAAACTAGGTTCCTGGGTAGATGCAAATTATTACAGGCCGGGCTCAAAGGGCCAAGAAGAGTTTGGGCTTGGTGGAAATGCCGGGGTGCGGAGAAGAGGGTAAACGGTTTTGGACTAGGGTAAGGTGCCAGAAGAGCTGGCACTGAGATCTGGCTCTTGTTTTAGAGCAAGGTTTCTTAACCAGGGGTCTGTGAGCCTGAACTGAAATTTAAAAAGGTATTATTCTGTGGGGACATGTTGTTGAGGATATGATATATTTATTAAATAATGCACAGTATAGTGTGGGCTTAGTAAGGAGTCTGTGGTTTTCACCTGACTGGCAAAGGGGTCCTTGGAACAAAAAAGATCCACAACCCCTGTTTTAGAGTTTCAATGTTTTAAAAGTTTGGACTGGAGAATCTATCAAGCTCCTCTCAGCTCCAGTTTCCTCAGATGTTCAATTGGGAGCCTTGGGAAGCAGATTTGGACAAAGGGATAGGGTGTCTGCTGACCACATGGGAGGTCCAGAGTTCAAACCCCGGGTCTCCTTGACCCGTGTGGAGCTGGCCCATGCCCAGTGCTGATGCGCACAAGGAGTGCCCTGCGACGCAGGGGTGTCCCTCATGTAGGGGAGCCCCACGCGCAAGGAATGCACCCCCTAAGGAGAGCCGCCCAGCGTGAAAAAAGTGCAGCCCGCCCAGGAGTGGCACCGCACACACGGAGAGCTGACGCAGCAAGATGGCGCAACAAAAAGAGACACAGATTCTGGGTGCCGATGACAAGAATAGAAGCAGACACAGAAGAACACACAGTGAATGGACACAGAGAGCGGACAGCAGGGGTGGGGGAGGGAGGCAGAAGGGGAGAGAAAGAAAGAAAATTAAATTTAAAAATCAGGAGCCTTTGTAAGTCCTTCCAGAAGCACAGCTTTAACAAACTGATGCGTGGTGCCAAGTGGGTGAGGGGAGGGAAGTCAGACTGGATGGGGGGCACTTCTGGTGAAAAACTTTTTGGAAATGCCTCCAATGGTAACCCTGCCTCAGTGGAAAACTCTCTGAAAATGCCTCCAGTGGTAACCCCGCCTTGGTGTAAAACTTTGGAAATGCCTCCAATGGTAACCCTGCCTGCAGGGAAGGCCCGGTGACAGCAGTGAGAGGGTAGGATTTGGAGTCAGGAGGCTGGAATTCCAATCTATGGCTTCATGGTTGTGTGGCCCTAAACACTCGGACGCTTGTCCAAATGCCGTCGTTTTCATCCGTAAAGTAGGGGAACCACTAGTTCCCTCCCAAAGCTGAGGGCATTTAAGAGGGAGCATTCCCAGAAGTGCATAACTGACCCTGTGCTAGTATCAGGTGTTTTGTTTTTTAAAGATTTATTTTATTTATTTATTTCTCTCCTCTTCCCCCCCACCCCGGTTGTCTGTTCTCTGTGTCTATTTGCTGTGTCTTCTTCTTTGTCCACTTCTTTGTTGTCAGTGGCACCAGGATTCTGTGCTTCTTTTTGCTGCGTCATCGTGTGTCATTTCTCCATGTGGGCAGCACCATTCTTAGGCAGGTTGCACTTTCTTTCGCGCTGGGTGGCTCTCCTTAAGGGGGGTGCACTCCTTGCGCGTGGGGCTCCCCTACATGGGGGACACCCCTGCGTGGCCCAGCACTCCTTGTGCGCATCAGCACTGCGCATGGGCCAGCTCCACATGGGTGAAGGAGGCCCGGGGTTTGAACTGGGGACCTCCCATGTGGTAGACGGACGCCCTAACCACTGGGCCAAGTCTGCTTCCCTCAGGTGAGGTTTTGAAGTGGTTCCAAATGTTGTCACTGAGCCAGGGAAGACGACCACAATGCCGGGTCCGCCTCAGGCCGACCTCAGAGTGCCAACTCCCTCTTTTCCAGTGCTGGGGCCCCCGGAGCAGGCCCCCTCTTTAATGGCTTATTATTCCTATTTTCCACTCTGCTAAGCCCATTGTTGGCAGGTGACACTGTTGCCTTCCTCCTGGCCATGCAGAGAGCTGGGGAGAATGATTAATAAATACCCAGTGTGCCAGCCCTCCCGAGGAGGGGGCTGCCACCTCACCATGAATATTCATGAGCTGCCGAGACCGACTTGAAGGCTGAAGGCAGTGGGGAGGTCGAGGAGGGCTGGCCTGGAGCTGCGAGCAGCAGGCAGGCTGCTTCCCCCGGAGACGCCACAGCCCCTCGCAGGAGGGTCAGAGCGGGAGATTTCATCAGCTGTGCCATCAGCCTGGCCATCGCCCGAGAAGACAGGCCGGCAGATGTGAACATAAATACATCTCCCTCTCGCCTCACCTCGGTGCCCTGAGGAGCTATTAGAGACTCAAAATGACCATTTTTGGAAAGGGGGGGGAGAGACTGGAGGAGGAAGAGGCTGCGTTGGTTAACTTGGTCTCACTGTTGACTCCGGAGGCTCCTTGCTCACTCTGTGGCCCCTGGTGAGAGGGGGAGGCAAGCTGGGTCTTTGCAGGTACAGGAGCGGCACCTTCAGATCTGGCGCTTGTCCCTTCCCAAATCCCTTCCAGGGCCCCCGGCCTCACCTCTGGGCAAAACAGGCAGAAGGACTCATTGCAGAGTGTGCTGTGATTCCAGGTGCCCAGTAAGGCGCCAAGACTGAACCCCAAGCCCACCCCCGCCCCAGAAGGAGGTGGGCAGGGGCCTGAAATCACCTGAGTTTTCTAACCTGAAGTTCTCGTGGAACTTGCTGGCCCAGCAGAGTGGCTAGATAAATATTTAATTTGTCTGAGTGAATGCATTCGAGATGTTTAGTAAATATTTGGTGATTGATGATTGATTGAATCAAGCAGGGCATTTTAATCCCCTGGAAAGGAACAGATCCACAGGCAAGCTCGCCACCTGGGGAGCAGCAGTCTCTCATCTCCAAATACACCTGACCCTGACTTAAGGGCAGGTTGGATGGAGACGTGGAGGGGCACGGGGGTGGAGGGGGGAGAGCAGGGGATTCATGTGAATCGGGACACCAGCTCCAGGGCTGCAAGCCTGTCGGAGTCACACTGCTGTCCCTCCACCGCTTGCTCACGCCACAGGTGTGGGGTGAGGCCCTCCTAAGCATTTCCAGAGGGCCAGTGTGATCTGGGATGGGAAGTAGATTTCCTTTTCCCTCTGTGGGAAGTTGCCAGCCCATTAGGCAGGGCCAGCTTCCTAGATGTACAAACTGAGTCCTCACACAGGAGCCTGTGCTCAGAAGGGCCCCGCCCTTGGTTTAATGCTCCAGTGTCATCGTCTTCAAATTCTTACGAATTATGAACCCAGGGGGCCTGCGTTTTCATTTTGGCCCGGGTGCTTCAAAGCGTGGACGTGGCTGCCGTGGGGGAAGTTCCGAGCCTTAGCATCAGGACCGCACCTTGCCTCCCAGAGCCTCCCTTCCCTCCCTGAGAAGATGAGGCGCATGTGTGCTCTGAAGCTTCCTCCAGGCCTGGTACCCCAGGGACAAGTACCTGAGTGCCAGCCCCAGGAAGAGCCTCTTAGGTCCCTCCTCTGTTAAGAGTCCACTAGGTGGACTTTGCCACCCCAGGATCCTCAGAATGGAGGAATAAAATATGAACCAGAGTGGACTTCCTGGTATTCTATAGAACTCTAGCAGTGGAAGAAACAGTATCATTGACGTGGAGACAGTGGCCACGGGAGTTGCTGAGGGCAAGGAGAGGGAAGAAGAGGTGTGACATGGGGACATTTTTGGGACTTGGAGGTGTCCTGAATGATATTGCAGGGACAGATGCTAGACATTATATATCTTGCCATAACCCACTGAATGGACTGGGGGAGAGTGTGAACTACAATGTAGAGTATAATCCATGCAATGCAGCAGTGCTCCAAAATGTATTCACCAAATGCCATGAATGTACCACACAAATGAAAGAAGTTGTTGATGTGGGAGGAGTGGGGGGTGTGGGGAATGGGGTATATGGGAACCTCCTATATTTTTTAACACAACATTTTGTGTGATCTATATATCTTTTAAAAATAAATTTTATATATATATAAATTCCACTAGACATGGAAATCAAGTTCTAAGGGAGCAGCCCAAGGTAAGGGCAAGGAAGGTAAGGGCCTGATTCAAAACCCATTCTGGCACGGGATACTGGCATGATATCTGAACCTCTCCACTTCGTCTCAGACATGGGGGTAATTTAGTGGGCCAGGACTCCAGTCCTTTTTTAATCAGTGTAATAATAATAATAACAATAATAATAAAGGCAGACAAACCCCTTCTGTCCACTCACCTTCAGCCCTGGTGGTAAATGCCAGCATCTGGGAAATAAAGCAGATCAAAACTGAAAGAGGAAAGGCAGGGCACAATGACCTGACATTTTGGACCTTTCCATCTAATTGGACTCTTCCAAAAGTTAGCAAGCAACCTCTCTTGGGAAAGGCAAATCAGTCAGGATGGGCTTGGTTATGCTGCAGTAACAAGTGACTCTCAGTTCCCAGTGAATTCTCAGTTCAGCAACTTAACACAAACAAAATCATTCCTACTCACACTTTGTGCTCACCAAGGATTGGCTGGGGGGACTCTGCTCATCCTGGTCCTTCAGGGACTCTGCCTGATAAAGATGTCAGCTCAAAATTTGTTCACACAATTATTGCAACAGGGAAGAATAGATCACAAGTTGTACCCTGGCTCTCTGAGAACTTCCACCCAGAAGTGGCATATGCCACTTCTGTTTGTGTTTCATTGATTATAACAAGTCATGTGGTCATGACTAACTTTAAGAGGAGTGGAAATTGCAGTCCTCTCATTTATTTAGAAAGAGGAAGAACTAGAAATAATTGGTGAATAAAACCAATGCAGTCACATGTGTCAAAGTTGAAGATTCCTTTCCCCCACCATGCCATGGATCCCACCACTTGCGAGGTAGAAAAATGTCTTTCCTTTCTGTCCCTTTAAAATGGGCTTATACTTTTCCTATCACCTTCATAGATTAGGTGAGACCAAGTGGAATAGCAGATGCAAAATCATCAATAGCATTTATGAATACCAAAATAGAGCCAGGCACTGTCCTAGTACTGTAATCCTTACAACAGTGCCATAGCATTTCACAGAGGAGGAAACCGAGGCACAGAGAAGTTCTGTAACCAAGTCTACTCAGAAAGAGCCAGGATTTAAACCATGAAGTCTGGTCCAAAGCCTGCTCCAAAACTCTGTGCTATCCTAAGGTATAGTTTACGTGATGGAAGCCATCAGAATAAGGAACTTCTGAACATTGTCCCTTTGGGTATCTTCCAGGGGGAGTCCCTCACCTGCCTTCTACAGGTGGCTTCACTTGGGTGTCTGCAGCCTCCAGGAGGAAATGAAAATGCTATCCCTTTTTTCCTGGGTCACCACTGAGAAACCAACATCCGGGGGCTCATTCGCCCCAGCATGATGTGTTCATAAGGGCAGAGGCCAAGACGGGGGCTGCCTGGGCACCGAAGCCTCTCAAGTGCCAAGGGAAAAAGAGCGCCTTTCCACTTGAGCTTTCCTTTCACCCCAATCAGCTTCTCGTCTGTCTTGGAAAATAACAGCCAAGGATAGAGTCTCCTTCCTCCTTCCTCTCCTCCCCCAGCTTTCCACCCCATGACACTTATGAACTGTGCATTTCACATCCCTGGTGCCACGTTCTGTAAAATAGCATCTGTCATTGCCGGCAGCGCGTGGAGGGCCCAGCGCTTGGCAGTTCATTCTGCCTCTCAGACACAGCTCCAGAAGGGGAGGGTGCCTGCAGAGATGCATGCGCCAGGCTCAAGGGGACAGAGTCTCAAGGGCGAGGAGGGTAAGCCTAGGGTAGGAAACTGGCCCTCTTCCTTCTGCAGATGCTCCAGAAAGTCTCAATCCTGGACTGGGTGTAATAGCATTGCGCTGTTGGACAGCTTCCTGCTCTTCTAGCCTGGCTGTAAACCTCTCCAAGGCAGATGATCTGGCACTCCTGCCAGCCCACTGCGCTGAGCTCAAGCACCACTGGGCTCAACCGCCACACGCTCAATTACCATTTCTTGGATTTAGAAGATACTGAGGGTGAGATACAGATCCACAAAGGCATAACCCAAAATTTACTGCCTCAGCCCATAACTCCTAGATAAAACCTCCTTCCCCCTGCCCCGAAGATCCTAGACAGAATAAGAATTCCCCTTTGTGGCAGAATTCGAAGGCCACCAGCATCTCCACCTCCTAAACAGATTCGCCTCTAACCTGGTACAAGCAGCCCAAAATTCACCAACAGGGTCATCTAGAAACTGTAGTTTGGGTGAATCCTTCTCTCCAGAAGTGTAACGATGTCCGCTTCATTTCCCCCAACTCAGTGTGGATAAGTCTATCGGTCTTCTCCTCCTTTGCCAGGTTGTCCTGACCCAGACAGTTTGGGAGTGGAGTTCAAGGCTGGAGGAAACGGAAGGCAAAGGGGAATGGGCAGAGAAAGGCATGCACCCTGCAAATTGGGATGGCAAAAGCCTTCCTTCCACAGTCTTCTGGGCATGACGGGGACTGCCTGGCAGAGGCCACTTGCAAGGTGCAGAGGATAAGCCAAGCAAACACCAGCAATGTTGGAAGACTTTGACAGAATCTAGCCTAGTTCCTGCACTTTAAGAGGAGACAACTGAGGCTGAGGGTGAGGAACAAAATTGCTGCTCTTGGCAGACCAGCCGCTACCGTGACTTGTGGACCAGTGGACTTGACGGTGGACTTGACGGCCTCCGGAGCCTCCCTGGCATCTGGAATGGCACGCTGGAGAGTGGGCGAAGGCCAGGACTCAGCAGGATCTTCTTCTGCTCCAGGCACCTGTCACAGCAGATGGACCCTTGCCAGCCCCAGGAGAAGGAACCTGTCCCCACTTTGACCCCTTTGAAGAGACAGAGCCCAGTGGTCCTGAGTCCCAAGTGCCACCTTCTGGGCAGTCCCTCAGGGGGTGGGCAGGAGCTGATGGCTGACCAGCCTGGGTAACTGAACCCATTTAGCCTGGCAGCCAGCAGGAGCCAGTGCCAGAACTGGGCTCAGATCGGGAGGAGATTAGGGGGCTTCATTTAACTTAACTGGACCAGCAAACCGTGGTTCAAAAAGCAGGGCGCACCCCCCATTTTGTTCTGTTGCTTACTTTGAAGTTTTGCCTCATGGAGTTTTCAAACATGAAATGCAGGCATTTGGTTGCTCATATATAATGTGTAACACGGGAGATCAAAGAGGAGATAGAAATGGAAAATATTGAGGCAATAATTAAGAATTACTCTGAGAGCCAGGACGCCGGCCGGCTCCTCTCTCCTCCCAGTCCCCTCCCCACCCCTCTCATTTTTCAGTCCCTTCTTTTATCTTCCCTTCAGTCTCCTCCACCCTCCCATGTCTCCTTCATTCATCATCTCTCTCATTCCCCTTTCCCCCTTTCCACTGCTTTCTCTCTCTTTTTCACTCCCCTCCCATTCTTGGCTTCGTTTCCTATGACAATTGACATTGCCCACCCATCTCCCACCCTCCGGAAAACCCCCTCCTGTCTCTTTCTCTCCCTTGTCTTTTATCTACGTTCTCTCTCCCTCCCTCCCTCTTCTTTCTGCCCTCTCCTGCCTCACCCCTCTCTTCCCTCCCCTCAGCCTGTTTCTCACCCTCTTTCTCTCTCTCTGCTCCTGACTAGAGTCGCCATGACGACGGGCCTCCATGGCCGTCACAGCCCAGGCTGCAAAGCAGCTTTTCCAGCGGGGATTCCAGTGCTCCCTTAAAAGCTGCTCCCTGACTCCTTAGCCCAGACAGTGAATTAGCCACTCCACAGCTGTGAGAGGCCAGGGGGAAATCAGACACTCTAGCCCAATACTAGGAGGAAAAGACAAAGAAGAAAATTAGCTTGGGAGAGAAAAAGAGAAAGGGAGGCTGAAATTATCATCTGCCTGCTCTGGTTGGGATGGGAAGAACTGCAACCAGCAAGAAGCAGATGAAAAAGATGTGGAGACACAGAAATGGAGTGGATAAGCAGACTTCTCTTCACCCATCCTGGGGGGCTCAGCGGAAGGACCTCTTTCCTTCAAGTCTGAAGCTACAACAAAGGATGTATCTGTTAGAGAGATGTTGTTGGAAGCGTTCTGCTCCAAACTTCTTTGTCTGGTTCTTAAGACCCTCCCCACTTTGATATTCTGCCTTGATTGGACACAAATTTCCTGGCCATGCATGCATTCAGCATCTACTTTATGTGTAGTGCAGAGCAGGAGACAGTCCGATGCAAAGAATGAAACACACCCTGACACCAAAAGAATTGCAGCCCGTTTATAAAGCACTAGATTGACCATGCATTAAACATTTAAGACTTAAAAAATATAAAGACATGAAGAGACCCAGGACAATTAATTTCCTTATAAAACATGAAAATAGTTTGGAGGGAAAGATCACTTGTGGGCCAGCCCACTCTAAAAGGCTGCAGAGAATGGAGCTTTGGTTTGTTCTGGAAGGCTGAGTAGGCTCTGAAGGGGCAGACAAGCTTGGAGAAGTGGCCAGTGCAGACTGGAGCAATCGTTTATCCATACCATGAAAGGATTTGAATATGAGGCAAGTAAAGTTTAGACTTTATTCTGCAGGATATGAGGAAAGCATCAAAGACAGCTTGCCAGACACTTACCTGCATAAAAAGCATGGGCACATGTAATTCATTTTATAAAGAGTGTCACTAAACGACGTTGACAGAAATATTGCGCCCAAGAGAAGCAGGGGGTTCTTTGCTGTGGCTAAGTGGGATACAGTCAGCTGACAATTAGGTTGATACTGGTGCTTCGTTTACTTCCTTCCCTGACACTGACCCAGCTGCTCAGGAGACCTGGCCATAATAAGACCAGATTGATTGGCTGCTTTGGTATCATCCCCCTATACTGTACTTGATGCTAGATTGAAGAGAAGGGGGGTTACTTAAAAGTGGGTGGGAGGAAGCGAATGTGGCTCAAGTGATTGGGCTTCCATCAGCTGTGTGGGGCGTCCAGGTTCAATTCCTGGGGCCTCCTGGTGAAGGAGGGCTGGCCTGCTTAGCGAGCTGGCCCAGGTTGAGAGCCGGCCCGTGGGGAGTGCTGGCCTGCATGGAGAGCTGGCGCAGCAGATGATGCAACAAAAGGAGACACCGAGGAGAGACAATAAGAGACACAGCAGACCAGGGAGCTGGGATGGTGCAAGAGATCGAGCACCTCTCTCCCACTCCAGAAGGTCCCAGGATCAGTTCCTAGTGCTACCTAAAGAGAAAACAAGCAGACACAGAACACTCAGAAAATGGACATAAAAAGCAGACCACAAGCATGCAAAAAAACAAACGAATAAATATTTTTAAAAAGTGGGTGGGGTGGTTTGAAACTGTCTGTACCCCAGAAAAACATGTTCTTAAATTTAAACCATTCCTGTGGGTGTAAACCCATTGTAAATAGGATCTTGTGAGTTTACTTTGGTTAATTCAGGATGGGTCTCAATCTTCTTATTGGGATCCTTTATACTCTGAACACCTCTCTCAGAATACAGAGAGAGAGAGAAAGAAAACCACTGAAGCAAGAAGCTAAAGCAAGGAAACTCAGCAGAGAAGGGAGAGACCAGCAGGTGCTGCCCTGTGCGTTGCCAAGAGGCAGAGGAGCCAAGGATCCTGAACAGACCGTCTTTGAGAAGAAAGCACCACCTTGATGATGTCTGGATTTGGACATTTTTCTCGGCCTGAAAACTGTAAGCTAATAAATTCCCATTGTTGAAGCCAACCAATTTCATGGTATCTGCTTTCAGCAGTTTAGGAAACTATAACAATGGGTTTTCCTTTTTCAGATGTCTCTGGTAGAATAATGAGGAGGTGAACTTGAAAACTCAAACCAAGTAAAGGACCTGTAAGGTCTTCTTTTCAAAGAATATAATCGGTATATATTACATAAATTCCAACTACAAGGCTGAAGGAGATGGAATAAGGTCAAACTAGCCTTGCTGAGAAGCTGAGTGATCTAGTAGAAAGAAAATATAATTAGGCAGCTGTGTCTGGGCCTGACCCTGTCCCCTGCCAGCACTGGGAGCTTAAAACATGAATTAACCAACTGAGGCCTCCACTTCCATCTCTACTAAATGGCCACGATCAAACAAAGCCTGGTCACCTCATAAGACTACTATGAGGGCTAAGCAAAATAAGAGACATAGATGCTTTCTGGATGGCTAAAAATGCCAAAGTATTGGTGATAGCAGCAATGATACGACCCTTAGGTCACTGGGCACCTCACAGTTCGAATTCTCCTTGGAAAGAAGCCCCTCCACGGTGTTAACAAGAAACAAGAGGGAAACAGACTTTGGCCCAGTGGTTAGGGCGTCCGTCTACCACATGGGAGGTCCGCGGTTCAAACCCCGGGCCTCCTTGACCCGTGTGGAGCTGGCCATGCGCAGAGCTGATGCGCGCAAGGAGTGCCATGCCATGCAAGGGTGTCCCCCGCGTGGGGGAGCCCCACGCGCAAGGAGTGCGCCCGTGAGGAAAGCCGCCCCACGCGCAAGGAGTGCGCCCGTGAGGAAAGCCGCCCAGCGTGAAAAGAAAGAGCAGCCTGCCCAGGAATGGCGCCGCCCACACTTCCCATGCTGCTGACGACAACAGAAGCGGACAAAGAAACAAGACGCAGCAAACAGACACCAAGAACAGACAACCAGGGGAGGGGGGGAAATTAAATAAATAAATAAATCTTTAAAAAAAAAAAAAAAAAGAAACAAGACCCACCTGGGTCTTAATTTTCTCATCTGTCAAAGGAGAAGTTTGGACTAAAATCCATTTTTCTCTAAATTGTGGGTAATGAAAATGATTTTAGGTGGGGCATGGATGTAGCATTAAGTTACATTCAATCTTTAGTGAGAAATGTATCTCCTTTTCGATTACCCATCAAGTCCTAGTTTTCAGTTAACACCTCTCTAATATCTGCTAATTTACCTTTCCAAGAAAAAAGAGAAAGCAGGTCTTGGGCTCAGATTCTTGGCAAGCAGCAGTACCTAGCCAGAATTTAATAACATTGCTGAGTTTTCATTGCATTTCTTTTTTGCCTTCTATTTATAGGAAGATACTGGTTTTCCATTTGCAGTAATGACATAAGGTGGGGTTTTTTTCTGTACACGTTTAAGTTAAAATGTGAGTAGTATTACAACCCCCAGATATTGGTTCCTGTGAGGGCCAAAGAGACCCATGAGAGTTATGGTCATGGCCGATGGGGTTTACTACCAGGGCAGATGGCCCCTCTTTGGAAATGGTGTTTATGTGTGATGAATCTGGACTCAGATGGGATCTCCCTTCATAAGACTTTCATGCTAATGTGCTGGAGGTGCAGTTAATGTTGGGGTTTAAGATATATTTAGGGGATTTGAATCTCTGGACTGACAATGTGATAGCCAGGTCCTGAGCCTCAACAGACTCCAGCACCTACAATCTGATCTATTGGACTTACCACACTCAGCTAAGATGGAGTTGAAGAAGGACAACCACCACACCATGGAGTCTAGAGTGATTACAACTGAAAATGGGAGGATTGCATCCAGCATCCATGTGGAATCTGAGCCTCCTCTTGACATAGAGGTGCAATGGACACAACCAATCCAATGTCCACATAGAAGAGGTGGCATTGAATTGGGAAAAGTGGACATGGTGGACGATGGGTATGGGGAAAGGCAGGAAGAGATGAGAGGTGGAGGCATCTTTGGGACATGGAGCTGCCCTGGATGGTGCTTCAGAGGTAATCACCGGACATTGTAAATCCTCACAGGGCCCACCGGATAGAATGGAGGAGAGTATGGGCCATGATGTGAACCATTGTCTATGAGGTGAAGAGGTGCCCAAAGATGTACTTACCAAATCCAATGGATGTGTCATGATGATGGGAACGAGTGTTGTTGGGGGGGGGAGAGGGGGGTGGGGGGGTGGGGTTGAATGGGACCTCACATATATATTTTTAATGTAATATTATTACAAAGTCAATAAAAATAAAATTTAAAAAAATGTGAGTAGTATTAAAGGAAAATATTGGGTCATTAATAGCACAGAGATTGTACAGATATGGCAGAAAATTGTAGCGGCAGTAGGAGAATGAATGGAGTTTTATAACTGCTGGGCTAGCTCATGCCTAAGATTCCTTCCATAGCTAATGTTCTCTGGCACTCACATTCCACCTTCTGATACGAGCTCAAATCTCTGCAGGTCTTGACTCCACAATGGGAGTTGTTGAGATGAATATGACTTGGACTCCCAGGAGACCCACATTTAGCACAAGAAAAACAGTGACAGTCCAAGGAAGGCCTTAAAACATTTCCTAAGCATGGTCATCTATGATCTCTCATGTAATATCACAATGGTTTACAAGTGAAGCAAATGAGTGCCCCATGATTTATCCTGTATCATTGGCAATGGTAAGTTAGCACTAGACCCAGATTTCTCCAAAGCCCTGATTCTTTCAAGAATTCCTTACTATTTCTATACCCCAGTAGATTGCATTAGGTTATATATAACTAATGGAGATGCCAAAACACCCTGTTGAGCCTGCAAACATTAATGCGTCTTCTGAGAAACAGGAATGTCTTCACTTCAGGAATTCATATTCACAGTTGTGGGGTAGCTGTTACCCAATCCAACTTCAGTATGATGAAAAGAGGAAAACTGCCAGCCTTTCTAACCATTTACTCTTCCAATGAGAATAGCTGGTCAAGTAGGAAGAAAGATGTAAATGGCATCTGTATTAGTCAGTGTTCTCTGGGGAAACAGAATCAACAGGAGAATTTTAAAATTTTTCTCATGTGAACGTGGGGATGCACAAGTCCAGATTCCATAAGCAGGTTACAAACCAGGGGCTCCAATGAAATTCCAATAAAGGTGTTTTATGAATTCCTGGGAGACGTTGACTGTCCAAAAACAAGCTGTAAAATGTTCTCTGAATGCTGAAATCATTTCCTCTATTAAACCTTCAACGGATCGAAAAAACATCACTCATTGCTGACCGCAATCTCCCTGGTTGATTGTAGATGTAATCAGCTATCTATGCAGTAAACTCACTGATGACTAAAGTCTTTGTATTACAATTAACACAGTGCTTGCTTGACCAAACAACTGGACACAACTACCTGGCCGAATTGACACATTAGCCTAACGATCACACCATCTTCTACTGATATCAGGGCTGTTCCCATTTTAGGGATTTTGGTCTGGGTCAAAAATTCCAATGCCATTTTCAATGCATCAATTTTTCCATAATCTTTTAAATGGAAGATACAATGAGAGGATCATCTATTCACTCATTTAACAAACACTGATCATCTACTGGGTACAAGAACATGAACAGAAAAATGAAAAAAAAATTTTTTTACTTTTTTTTAAAAGAAGTTTTAGATAAAAGAAAAGTTACATTAAAAATATAGGGAATTCTCCTATATTTTTTTAAATTTTAAAGAAATTTTATATTACATAAAAATATAGGGGATTCCCATATGACCCACCCCCTCCTCCTCTCACACTTTCTCACATTAACAACATCTTTTGTTAGCATGGTACTTTTGTTACAATTGATGGGCACTTTGAAGCATTGCTACTAACCCTAGTCTGTAGTTTGCATTATAGTTTGCCCTCTGTCCCTCACAATTTTATAGGTTATGACGAAAAGTATAATGGCCGGTATCCATCATTGAAATGCCATGCAGGACAATTTCAATGTCCAAAAAATGCCCCCATGTTGCACCTATTCTTCCCTCTCCCTCCTCTCAGAACCTCTGGTGGCCACTGCCTTTGTATCAATGATAAAAGCTCTTCCATTGCTAGAATAATAATGTCTACTTTAGTTCATTGTTCATTTCCAAATTTGAGGATTTAGGGATGGCGATGCCCATGCTGTTTCTAATTGAGAGGGAGCTTAGATCCCATGGGGCACATGGATGGGACTCTCTTGCTTGCAGTTGCAGATACTCTCTGTTCCCTGGGATGGGCTTTGTCCACCATCATCTCCTTGTTAGTTGTCTTAGGTGAGTCTAATGAACGGAGAGTAGGTGATGCAACTCTCCTAAAATTCAGGGCTCAACCCATTTATTTTTTTAATATGCTTTTGAAAGATTTTTAAATTTTATAGGACGGATTAAAATTGAGCACACAAGTGAAAATAATACACAGCAGAATGTGATAATGATGATAATAATGATATATCATTATAAAATACACACCTGTGAAGATTTTACCATGTGCCAGCACTGTTCTAAGAGCTTACTGTATGGTGTTTTGTCGTTTTTTTTCAGTCTGCAGACGATTGTATGAGATAAGTGCTAATAATATGCCAGTTTTTCAGCTGAGGTCACTAAGGCCTCAAACTCAACCAATTCTTAAACAGAAGAATCAAACTCAGACCCCTGAGCCTGTGGAATTGCCTGCTCAGTGCCTCCTGCCACTGTATACTATTCTAAACATCTGTCCTCCACCATCTCATTTAATTTTCCATCAGGCAGTGTTACAATACAGCTGAGGGCATGTACCTAGAACCAAGGTTGGCAGGGTTCAAATCCCAGTTCTGTTACTTCCCAGCTGTGTGACATTGGGAAAGTTACTTAACTTCCCTCTGCCTCCATTTTCATCTATAAAAATGGATTAATTGTAATGATTAAATAGAGGCCTTAGAATGCTACCCAACACAAGCTAGTATTAGATGAATGAAAGCTATTATTATTATTAGATAGAGATATGATTACCCCATTTTATAGGAAAGGATACTGAGATTCCAAAAACGAAGTAGCAAACTTTTATTTGCTCTTACCATTTTGTAACACAAGTGGTATGTACAGGAAAGAGTGACTTTAGTACAGAGAAGAGGATGAAGGGAGCTCAGAATCTGGAAAGGCTATTTTTTTTTTAAGTAGAGGCAATAGAAGGAGATTCACCACAAAGGAAGGAAGCTAGAGATATGAAATGGCCAGTAGATTTTTGGGGCTAGAATGTGAGGCCCTAGGAATGACCAGTCATCATGGAAGGCCTAGAATGACAAAAGTCACGGCAAGCGATTAAAAGTTTTGGATCGGAAGATAGAATCAGAACTAGCAATGGTGTGAAAAGTAATTAAAGGCAAGAGATAGTAAAAAGTAAGAAGTCAGTAAGACATGGAAATAGACCCAGTAAGGGAATTTGCATAGTTAGTGGCAACAAAAATAGATAGAATTAATTTATATATTTATATGTTTAAAGAAAATGTATTTAGCATGTTCTATGTACTAGGCATTACGGATACAATATATAGTGAGTAAGACACAATCCAAGTCTGCAGGAAGACATACGGAAAACCAAATATATCGTAATAATATAATATGGCAAGTGTGATGAAATCATATAGGAGCAGAAACTAACCTAGACTTGAGGGGCCTGAAAAAGCTTTCTTAAGGAGATGAGGATACCTGAGGGGTGAGTAAAGATAGCCAGAGAAAGGATGTGGGCAGACTGCATTCCAAGCCAAGGGAATAGCATGCGTAAAGTTCCTGAGGCAGGACCAAACATGAATCCTTCAAGAACAAGGGTAAGTTGATGGGAGTTGAATAGAGATGGAGATGGAATGAGAAGAGGCAGCAGGAGCTAGACTATCTAGGGCCTTTTAATCAGCTTTAAAGCATTTCTATTTTATCATAGGGTTGGTGAGGAGTCATTGAAAAGTTTTAAGCAGAAAACTCATGAGATCAGATTTATTATTTAGAAAGACCACTGTAGCTACTGTGTGGGGAACCAATTGGAAGATGCAGGGAGATCCAGCAGTAGGCTAGCTTCATAGGCCTTATTAGAGAAGATTGTGACTTATACAGGGCATGGGGATGGAAATAGAAAAGGGAGGTTTTAAAGTAGTTTAGAAGGTAGAATTGAGAGAGGAGGAAGGATGAATCAAATCACTGGGCAGATGGCACTGCCCAATCAGAACAGCAAGGTCGAGCAGGAGATGCTGGCAGACAAAGTTGATCTGATTTTAGATCATCCTTACAGAGGGATAAAGTTGGTCCAAGTTCAGAAACCATATAATTGCCTTGGTGGTCTAGTATATAGAATTGGCTATGCGAAGGAGACACACTTTTGTGAGAGTGACTGAGGAGAGAGGAAAACCAAGAAAGAAGATGTAACTTCTACCTGAGAAAGAAGATGAACAAAAGAAGGAAGCTGAAATCCAAGGAAGAGAGGTTTTCAAGCAGGAAGACGTGGTTCCTGAGCTGTATTCTTCTAGGAGGACAGCATAAGATTCCTGTGAAAAATTCCCTGGGTTTGGGTTATTTAGTTGCTCATTCAACAAGCTTGAAAAAGAACATATTTTAGTTACTCCCACATGCCACACAGTCTGCTGTCAGTGCCTTTCCAACTGGCCACTTGTTCTCTCTCAGATTTCATACATTGCCAGCTACCCAGGGATTTCTGCAGGCCCAACCCTCATCCTCATGGCTTCTAGAAAGTTCTTCTGGATCAAGTATGCCAAAGCTAGCTTCTCCTGTCCTGAGGTTACCCTGAGAACCTCTGCTAATTTGTTTAATTTGTACTTCTTAATGAGCTCTACATATTTCATGCTTGTGGATCTAATTTCACCAAATAAGTTACTGGCTCCTCAGGACAAAAGGATTATGCCTTTTATGCCATCAGAACTCACTGCCCTTCTCCAGAATATCTGCACACACCCCACGAACCTGCAGGGTGTGCCATAACTGAAAGGTTTTCCTAGTTGACCAGCAGCCTTGCTGGACAACTGTTAACCATTTGCTCCCTCTCTAGGGCCCTTCAACTTTGGTCTGTCTTTTCTTCTCCTGGTTTATTCATTCAACCTTCTTTCAACAAATATTTACTAAGCAACAGTGAAGGCAAGATAATATGCAAAATAAAGTGGGGACTGCACTCTGGTTTGGGGAGAAAAATGAATAAGCACAGACTTTAGTTTCATGTAGTAAATGACAAAAGCTATGATGTCACTAGGGCAAAAGAAGAGGATAGAGAATGAGAGGATGCTTTTTCCTACGGAGATGAAGTGAGGCCAAGAACTACATAAATATCTGGGTAGGGAGCTTCCAGCAAAGGGAATAGCATTAGGAAAAGCTTAGGGATGTGATAGAGACTTCCTCCATTTGGAGAGGCTGGAAGGCTTTAAAAGAACTACAGTTCCTGGACTCCCTTGCAGATAGAGTTCTGGATGTAAATTAGGTCTTGCCAATTATCTGTATTAAGATTCAGAAGGTAAAGCACAAGTAATGTAACTTATAGACTATAGTTAACAGTAATATTGTACTATTTTGTAGCAAAGGCAAAGAAGGTACTATATCAATGTTAATGGTCAAAAAAAAAAAGAATATGGGATTTAGTTTTATGAACTATGAATAAGATCAAGCATCATAGTCTTCTTTTTTTTCATTAACAAGAAGACCTTGGTCATGCCATTTAACCAATCTGTACTCACTTTTTTATTTTTCTGAACATTGGAGAAGCCATTGAGTTTGTTTATGGGATTAAATAAGATAAATGTGCCTGGACAGAATGTTTTAAAGTACTACTTCCATAATTGGTTAAGCTGCCTTTTGTCTGCTGTATTTTCTAAAGTTGAAATAAAGTTTACTTTGTAAAAAAAGATGTGGAGGGTAGAAGTGAGGCAGAGATCATTTTCCTGTAGCTTCTGATGATTGCTCTGCTTAGGAAGGTCTTGATTTTCCTTCAGTGGCTCCACTGTTGGTTCTCAGCTTCTTGGTTCCCCACAGTCAGTCTTTGTGAGTCCAGTATCTGCTCCTCCTGTTAGTCCTTTAGGCCTAAAGAAACTGATGACTTCCCACCTTGCTACTTCCTGTGCTTCACCTCCTCTCACTGATTCCCATAAACCTGCCCACACCTGAGTAAAAAGTCCCTTCTTTAACTCTCTTCTGTTACTCTCCAGGGTGTGCTGTTTCCTGAACACTGACACAGAGAAGGAAGTTGAGGAATCTTCCAGACCAAGATTCCAGTACATGGTTCAAAGAAGATGTGAGGAACTGAGAGGAAGGAAGTATTGTGGGAGCACATGGAAGAAAAGAATGAGAAAACTGAGTGAAGTCTAACGTGGCAGGCAGAGGCCAGTGCTGCAGGGTCTGGGAGGCCACCCAGACAGTGAAGGAGCAGGCTGAGCCAGAAACCAGGCATCTGATTGTGAATGCAGTGCTATTTACAACTCTATCCCACTCTAATGCCTGCACTCTCTGAGTGCTTCTTTCCATATTCACCCCACCCCTTGGCTCCTTTCAATTTTCCACAGAAATCCCAAAGTGGTGAATGGGTTTAGAGGGCCACCTGGGGACCCAGATTCTCTATACATGGCTTCTACCCTGATCTGCCTGTAAAGTCTCTGAGAGAGGTGCCAGGCCATGTGGTAACAAAGTCCACCATGCCACAAGGTGGCTGGCACTCATTCCCTTCTCCCAGGATGTTGAAGTCCATCTTCTCTTCATAGCCTCAGGGCATGGCCTCACTGCCAGGGCAGCCAAGGCTCCTTCCCAAAGCTCTCTGGCTTTTCTGATTCTTCTTCTGCCCACTGGTGCTCCTCTGAAGAGCCATATCTCAGGTGCCCTCGATTCCATTGCCCCCTCAGGTATTAATGCACTTGTGTATGATGGCATATTTCCTCTGAGTTTTAAGAGTTATCATCAAAACTCTTTTTGTAGCAAAAAAAGGTTCCCAAGCTGCTCTTAAAACCATAACTCTCTGCATCATGAGTGGCATAGTCAATGGAGCACCAGTTATTTAGACAAGAGTGATGTGTTCTCAGGACGGAAACTTCAATTGATACTCTACAAATCAAGGAGTCAAGGGCTCCTAGGAACCCTGGGGCAGCTAACTCGCTAACACTGTTGTCTCTGGTCCTTTTCCCTCTACCTTACTCCATGTGACCATTTTTTAAAATATTTCTTTGGCTAAGTTGAAACCTCTAACTCATTTCCAAGTCAATTTTTGCTCAAGAAAAGTCTAAAATTTCAGAGTATGAATGAATGCAGAATATTTCCTTTAAGCATATAGAATCCCTCTCCAAGGCAACTAAACTTAATGGAGGCTCCTGCTTATTTGGTGACCTGCTGTAATGAGTAGGCAGGATCTGCATATGGGAGCTATGTGAGGGGATGGCTCAGGAATTGTCGAATGATTACCTAAGTCAGTAAGGGTCCTGCCTGCCATCTGGACTATTCCATTCATCAACATTCCATTCCACCCTTGCTAGTCAAATTCTACCCATCTCTCAAGACCAATTCAAGGCCTTCTTCTTCCACAAAGATGGTTCTTTTCTCACTTCTTCTCTATCATGACCTGCCACTGAATTTATTATTTATCCCACTCATTAGGTTTTGAACTACTAGAATAGTAGACTGATGGAAATACAAACGCATAAAGAAATTCTCAATTGGAGAGATATTTTGAAAATGTATGGAAACAATTTTGGCTATTGCAATAATGGTAGAGCATTAAAAGAAAGAAGTGGGAAGAGAACAGGGATACTAGAAGTTCTGCAATGTGAAGACAGTTCTGCACAGCAAAGAACTGCCTCATATCTTACCCAGCGTTTCAGTGCCCCCCAGACAACCAGAGACTGAATGTATGAGTTGGCATATGGTGGGCTCTCATACAGGAGATAGGCTTTCAGTGACACTTCATCACTGTCTCATTCCATGTCACAACATCAGGCATTATTTTGACACAACATTTATAAATATGGCTCAGTTCATTTGTGAGAATATCATACTTCCTCATTTTCTCTACTGAAACAGCCTATAATTTGAATAGGCATATTGTCCTCATTTCAATTAAAGCTGTTTCCCTCTTTCTCTTTTGATATACAAATAAACCTGGTGTGTTACTAGTTACCCTTTCACATGTCTTAGTTCTAGAAAACATATATTCTATAATTTCATAGACCTACACAGAATGGCTTCTTATCTTCTCATGTCTCCTATATCCAAAATTATTCATTATAAGCAGGCACAACTATCTGACTACTTTGTTGTATCTGCTAGTGTAATTATATCTAAAAATTTACATGTTGAATTACTTATTAATTTTTTTTTTAAAGATTTATTTATTTATTTATTTAATTTCCCCCCCTCCCCTGGTTGTCTGTTCTTGGTGTCTATTTGCTGCGTCTTGTTTCTTTGTTCTTCTTTTAATCTTCTCTTTGTGTTATACTTATGGTATCATCTAATTTTTATTATGCCTATAGGTATGTTATGATATCTGTAAATTTCACTTCAGTTTGGTAAATGAGGCAATACAAGTTATTTGTTATAAAAGTAGGTATTAAGCATAAGTTTGAGAACCACTGCTCTATTATATCCTTCATTTTACTGAGGAAGAAAGTGAAGTACAGAGCGATTAAATGGTCTGATCAGCTAGCTGCTGATTTGGAATTAAAACCCTGATCTGACATTAATTCCACTTCTCATCTTTTATTCTCTCATTTTAGTTGAATATTGAGTAATTCTTGTTTCTACAGTAGGATTGTATTCTCAATCCTTCTTGAGAACAGAACCATTTTATACATTCCTATTATTCCATAATCATTACAATGACTAACACAGCATTTGACTTATAATAGTTTCTTAATATATACTTAATAAGTTATTTTGGATTGAATCTAATTGAAATGAATGAAATGATTTGAGCTGAATAGTGGAGTGTTTGTCTTATTATAAGGTAGTGCCCTCTACTCTGAAGTCATCAGAGTCACCCATTCTGGGTCAGGGTGGATAACTATATCCAATGTACCTCTTGACCTCCTTGCCTTTCTTAAGTCCAGCTCCCTCACTTGTTTCCAGGCTCTTGCCATGACCTACGTATTTGACTCCCATCTTCCCACAGCTGTTGACCTTCTTGGCTCAGAGTTCTTCTTAGGGGCCTACCAGAATTCATCTCTGGTTGCCCTTTCACCAAAATACCCCTCAGGATACAAATTGGATCCAGTGCTGGGAAAGATTCCTCCAGGCACTAAGATGTTTTTTCAAAGGAAGTTATTTTTCCAATGTTTTCCAAATGTGTTAAGAAATTTGGTCTATAGTGAGATACTTCATGGACATGAGACAGGAATTAATTCATCATGTCAATAGGAATGTTACCAAATGCCCAATACTTATCTTCCTGGTGGTGTGTGTATGTGTGTTTGCACAGGAGAAAGAGAGAATGATTGCTCCCACCTGACCACACCAAATTCAGCTACCAAAATCCTAATTGAGTGACATAAGTATAGGGAATGATGAATGAGTGTCAATAGCTATTTGCATAAAAAAGGGGGGTGGGGGGCTTGTGAGGGTTGTGACCTGATAGCATGACCTGGGAGAAAGCGATTTGGGACAATGATGGAAAAATAGGTGCCATGAGTCTAAATGCTGCATGGAGCAAACATAAACCCTGCATTCACAGATGATACTCTCAAACATACACATCTACAGCAAACCAGCAACAAAAGTCAAATTAGTCCTGCTTTTGATTTAGATGAAAAAAGTCATGAGATCATCACTTATAACCTGATAGTCAAAAGAAAATTAATTATAGTTCTAAAAATTATTGGATAAATGAGGACTCAAAGAAACCTAAATGATAAAAATGAACTAAACTCCCAGAAAATTACAAACACTTCATAAGAGAGAAAATATCTAAAGGTTATCTATAATTTGGCTTAACTACATGAGAAAGAGAATTCAGAAATAGCAGGGAAATTAAGGGAGAAAAAAAATTTGTGAACTTTGAAAGGCTACATATGGACTGCCATGGTATATTAGAATTCAGATGAACCCCACCAACATAGTGAGTCTTTGCTCATCTGCCAGCTTTCACTAGTTCATCTTTATCCAGTGTGGGTTGTAATGTGCCAAAAGATAAGGAGAGGTAGAAAAGGAGCTCTGAGAGATCTGAAGTGCATGGGACTGCTCCCAAATTCAAGGCTCTATCAAAAGTAGGAGTGGGAGGAAGCATATTTGGCTCAACGGATAGTGCATCCACTTACCACAGGGAGGTCGAGGGTTCAAACCCATGGCTTCCTGACATGTGTGATGAGCTGGCCCACGTGCAGTGCTGATGCGCACAAAGAGTGCCTTATCACACAGGGGTATCCCAGCGTAGGGGAACCCCACGCACAAGGAGTTCACCCCATAAGGGGAGCCACCCAGCATGAAAAAAAGTGCAGCCTGCCCAGGAGTGGCACCGCACACATGGAGAGCTCACGCAGCAAGATGATGAAACAACAAGAGACAAAGATTCCCGGTGCTGCTGATAAGAATACAAGTGGACACAGAAGAACACACAGTGAATGGACACAGAGAGTAGACAACTGGGGGGTAGAGGGAGGGTGGGGAAGGGGAGAGAAGTAAATAAAAATTAAAAATAAAAAGTAGGGGTGGGGACAGGGCAAGAGAGCTGAGAAAAACTCTCCCATACCAGGAAGATTGTGCTTTCACTGTCAAAAGCTTAGGCAGTTTAGGAGAGTTAAATCTTTTAAGGCACCTCAGACCTTCAAAAAACCTCCAACAGCCAGGAGAATGGCAAGAGGGTCAAAGCTTCCAAGGTACAGAAAGCAGAGGAAGAATTTGATGGCAATGAGAACCTCCAGTGACCCCAAAACCTGTCACGCAGTTTGTAAAAACAGAGAGATGCCTTCCACCTCTCTGAAAGCTGGTGGTTTAGCTGTGAGTCAGAAGGAAACCCCTTCTCTGGTGACCCCTTCTCACCAGTGCTGAGATCCCAGCTCCTGATGAAGAGAAAAATGCTCATCCTGACCTCAACATATCTGAAACCAGTGATGAACTAAATCAAACTAAAGTTGCAACAAAGCCGAGACCCATCTCGATCCAGTCTAAACTAGATCAGATTGACTTAGTCCCTCATACTCCCGGTCTAAGACAAAAAGTGTCCAGAAGTTTGAATTATTAGAGAATTTTAAATAATTATGATGAAAATGAGAAAAGCTCTGTAAAATGTGAATATATGTGTGAGAAAATGGGAAATTTCAGCATAGACATGGAAGCCATATAAAAGAACCAAATGGAAATGTTAGAAATGAAAAATACAATATCGGAAATAAAGCCTTTACTAAACAAACAAACAAAAAGAGAATTTATTAAATGGGATTGATAGAGACCTGACCAGAGCAGAGGAAAGCATCAGTGAACCTGAAGACACATCAACAGAAAGAATACAAAGTGAAACTCAAAGACAAAAAATGATGAACAAAATAAAGGACAGAGCATCTCTATTGGATAATACTAAATACTTGTATGGATAACATACAACTAATTGGATTCCCAGAGGAGAGAAAAGAGAAAGTGGAACAGCAGAAATATTTGATTAACAGAAATATGGGGGGGAATTTTCCAAAATTAAGAAATAGATAAAAGATATCAAACCACAAATCCAAGAAGGACAATCAAAGAACCCCAGGCAGGACAAAAGAAACCCTCACTAAGGCCACTAAACCAAATACCCTCAAATAAAAGATAAAATGCAGATCTGAAAGCAGCCAAAGATGAAGGACTTATTACATACTGTTGATTAATGATGAAAATGTTGACTGACATCACAAGAAATAATGGAAAGAGAAGACAAAAGAATGGCAGATTTGAAGTGCTGAAATAACTTCAAAAAGAAATTTCTATCTAGAGTTCTACCCAGTGCATCTAGATATACACAAACACTGAAATATAGATATAGATATATAGACAAAGAGATATAGATAGATAGATCTAGATATAAATATAGATATAGATAGATATAAATATATGACTATTCATGTTTTGAAGCAAAATAATGATTTGTGAGAGTCATAGCTGCTTATACAGAAATAAAATATGGACAAGAGCACAAAGTGTGACAGGGTGAATGGAACCATATAATTGTAGGTTCTTACAATTTTGTGAGGTATTACAGGGTTATTTTGTGCTAATTCCTATTCTTGATCAATTTTGTTGATGGGATAATAAATGAAGAATTTCAAGGAGGGTTAAGGTAAGGTTGGATTTCTCCTGCTTTTGGTTCTATGTAGACAAAGTACACATTACATCGTTAATCCAAAGAATGCTTTCTTTTCTTTTTATGTGTGTGTCCCCATGAAACAAAACAATTCCAAGGCAGAATTTCCCAGACGTTAGTTAACATTATTAACACAGAAAAATTGACTATAGTATTTAGATGTAACATGGTGCAGTAGAAAAAGCAATGGCTTTGGAGTCAGGCAGCTGTGGATCCAAATCCGGACACTATCACTTGTGTTTTGTATGACGGTGGAGGCGTTACTCCAACTTTCTGAGTTAAAGTTTGTCATATGTAAAATGGGTCAATAAATCCCATTATCACAGGATCATAGTGAGAATTAGATGAAAATATTTGGAGAGCAGCAAATCACAATGCCAGGCACATCTGTAGAAGCTTAATAAATTCCAGTTCCCTACCCCGCCCCTTCAAGTTCCAAATCTACTTGACAACCAAGAAAATCTCGTTTTCTTCTGTATCTGTTTGCTGACTTGGAGCTTCTGGAAACTTGACGTTATTCCTCTTTTCTAAAAGGCAGGGGTGCTATCTTAGTTCAAAATAAGAAGGTAAAAGAGAGAGAGAAAAGGAACGTTATTCAGGACTTAAAATGAAGCGTTTGAATGAGTCATAGCAAGCACAATGGTTCAGAATGATAGATGTCAAGTACTGGGAGGTCAAATCTGGCAAATTCATAAGAAGATTCACCAAGTCCTTGGAAAGCCTTGGGGCATGTGAGGATGGAAAGGAGGGAGGAAATATTCATGCTTGCCTGACTCTGTGCAAGCTCTCCAGGGGGGCTCCTCCCTGAAAGGAAGGGAGGGCTCTTCTAGAGAAGCTGGGCAGGCTTACTTCTGAGTGAGCCCCTGCCTGACCACTTACTAGCTGTGTGACACTAGTCAAAATACTTGACCTTTCTGACCTTCAGGTTCTTCCACTATAAAGTGAGATAAAACTCACCTTCTAGGGTTGTTGAAAGTAATTAATATGATCAAACATGTAAAACCAAGGTTGGGCCGAATCTGACCAGCAGATGTATTTTGCTTAGCCTGCAAAGTGTTGCCTAATGTCTTCCAGTATTTTTAAATTATTTGACAATTATTTATAAATATGGGGTTTCCTATTTTAAAATCTATATTTCTGAATTCTCTTGAAAAATTGGCTGGCCACCTTAGGCCTCTAGTTCTCCAAAGGACTAATAAGATAAAGTTAAATAACAACTATCTTCTATATACAGGGCTTATGGTCTCCAGATTTCCACAGACCCCACCATTCCTAATTATCTCACCGGTGTCAGACCCTATGGAGCTGAGATTTCCTCTAGTAATGTAAAGTGTCTAGCACTACAATCAATGGTTAATAGAGATGCTCTTTCCACTCTGTCCTCAAGAGGAGCACACTGGCAGCATTTCCTTAAGAACCAGACCCTTTCCTTAACCCAGCCCTTCAGCCAATTAAGTGCATTTCAGGAGCATAAATAAGGAAAGGGTAACAGTAGTACTTCCTCTGTCTAAGCAGGCTGAGTTTAGGGCTAGCTACAGGGGACCGTTATATGCATTAAAATAAATATAGAAAAACTTTCCAGGAGCCTGGGACCTTTCTCTGAGACAACAGGACATTTGGGTTTGACATTCCAGTTGTGGAAGGGAGAGACACAGGTCCTGTGCACTGAGGTTCAGGAGGAAGGGTGAGAAATCATTAGCAATTCTTCCCCAGGGCCCTTAAAATTCACTAGTCCTTGACTCTCTTTCAAATCCATTCCAGACTTCAGGACAGTAAACCACGGTCCTGCAGAGGACAAGGTGAGAGGGGGGTGGAGTCTGCTTTCACACAAGGCAGTAGGGAGTTCAGGAGAGCACTGGAATATGAAAAGTGAGAAGTTAGTGGGCTGGACAAGGGTGGCATTCCATGAGATAAGACTTTTTCAGCAACAGAACTTATTACAGCCAAGAGGAGCGGGATGTATTTAAGAAGTGGTGAAGCAACTGGAAGCCCTGCAGCTCAGCATCTGGCTTCTGGGGCTCTCAGCAGGAGGCAATAGATGTGTAAATCATACAGGTCAGGTGCGAGGGAGAGTCACCCGGAGCCAGCACCAAGCTGGTTGAGATGAAAAAGCATCCATAAATCCAGGCCTCGACATCTGCCATCTATGATTAAAAATTAACTAGAGGCACCCCACCTTTCTCTCCTCCCAGAGCAGCCAGCTATGGGCATCAGGGATATCCAGAGTTCCTGAGTGGACAAAGCAAGAAACATAAGGCCAAGGAAAGAGCCCTTAAGACTAGAGTGTCAAAACACTCTATTGTTTTGACGAGAGCCTTTGGCGATGAAATCGTGGATCTTGGTGGGGAACAATGAGATGCGATGCCTTCTAGGGGACTTTATCTTACACACCTGCAACTGTCCAGTATCACAGCTGGAATGGATTAAGAGGGTAGATGTGGACCATTGACCGTGAGGTGCAGCAGTGTTCAGAGATGTATTCACCAAATGCAGTGAATGTCTCATGATGATGGAGGAGGTTGTTGTTATGGGGGGAGGAGTGGGGTTAGGGGGGTGGGGGGTATATGGGGACCTCATTTTTTTTAATGTAACATTAAAAAAATAAAGACAAAAAAAATTTAAAATAAATAAAATAAAGTAAAAAATAAAAGAGAGTAGATGGCTCAGGCTCTCTTATCCTAGATTTTATTGATGAGGTAATAGAGATCTATAGAGGGCAAATGACATTATAGTGTCAAACGCCTGTCTCCAAGACCAGTGTCTTTCAAAATACCAGGTGGCCTTCCCTGCCCTACCCTCTAAACTTTCCAGGCCAGGCCTAGGGTCTTTGGGGTCCATCTCAATGATTGGTATGAATTTCCTGGCACTCACCTAGGACCTGAGACTCTGATCTTGCTCTCACTTGGCAAAGGATAAGTACCAAGTATGGAAGGGTCTACTTAAATTAGGTCCAAGTGATCCCTGCCCTCAAGAAGCTTCTTGCCCTCTTACCTTCATCTTGTTGGCCTCCTCACCCAGGAATGACCTACTGGGATTTTATACCATCAACTCTGAGGCATCCTTCAAAGTTATCACTCATAATATCATTTCTAGTACCTTACTCATAGTGTAGTGAAGTTTTGTTTTGTTCTGACTTGGCTTCTTCCCTCTCCAGGCATTGTGTCTCCCCTGCTACTTGGAGTTAGAGACTTTGAAATGGGTACACTTTTCACCCCACCCCCTCACACCCTGCCCTTTCCTCCATTCCATTCAGTGGCTATTTCTTGAGGCATGAATGAATGACTCTTTCGGCACCCACTCTGATCTGACCTGGGATGGCCCTAGGCAGAGTTTGGCTTTTTAGAATTGAAGCTGGGTCCCTGTGCTCAGGGAGCTTCTGCTTACCTGATCTTCATGAATTCCATTCACCCCCTGTCTCTGCACCTTCATGAATCACATTCACTTTCTCTCTCCATAAGGGGCATGACTGAAGCCCAGGGCAGAGGGCAGCCCACATCTCCTTACCCTAGAATTTACCTTTATAATAAATGTACCTATTATTCGTTTACAACCTACCATATACCAGACATTTAATTAAGCACTGATGTGTTTCATTTTGTTGTCATTACACCCCTTCTGAGACCCACTTAATGGAGAGAGCAAGGTGTATGATGACTTACACAAGGTTGCACAGGTAGTGGTAAGGGCAGGAGGTGCTTCAGGCTCTCGCTGAAGGCGGAGTCCCTGTTCTTTTCCCTCCACAGGCTCCCTCTATCAGAGGGCTCTCCTCGAGCAGAAGGGTCTCCTCCCAGCAGATGGGTCTCCCCAAGTCCTCCCACTGAACCGTATGGTGTTACAATCCTTCGAGAATGGTTTCCATCAGTCACACAGGAAAGGGCTCTCATTATCTCAAGGCCTCTTAAAGCTCGCCTTCCTCCTCTCCTACCAACGCATCTCCCCATCTGGGTCCCTGATCCATCCCCGCCCTTCTCATCACTCCCCGTCTGCCACCATTCCTTCTGGTTGCCACCCTGCTCTGTCAGCAGCTCCTGACAGCTCAGAAGAGCCCCCATCACAGCTTTTCTGCTTTCATTCCCCAGCATTTATTATTTATTTTTGCTCCAAGTCATAGGATGATTATAAAGTCGGGTCCCTGCCTGATGTTTCTGTAAAATATTATATGTCTTTGGCAAGAAAGGGGGAGAGGAAGTTTCATCACCCGAAGAGGCAATTTCTGCCTGTGCTGCTGTAAAGGCAAAGGGGTGAGCCATTCATTGCTTCCACATTCAAGTCTGACCTCAGCTTTGGGCAAATGGAAGCGAAAGTAATTAGTTTCTTTAATGGCTCCGAAATATACCAAAAAAGGGGGTGGGGGTGGGCAGTGGTGATTGTTCAAATCAGCAGGTTTGGGAGTTTAATTTCTTTGTATTCATTAAGCTTCAAGATCTCTGTGACATGCTTCATTATAATACAGAGGCCCAGCTGGAAGAGCCCTATTATCAAGTAAGGAAAATGATAAATTCATGGGACAAAGGTTATTTGTTTCCTGAGCTGCTGTTTGAAAATTCTAAGCATAGATTTCTTTATCAGAGGGTGAAAAGGCGAAGATATTTATTTCCCCCTGTTAGACAATATTAAGAAGAGAAAGTAGAATGTTTTCCCCAAACCGCCCTGACAATGTCACTCAGCAAGCGAGTCTCACTCTCGTAGCCCCAAGCCCCACACTAAGATTGATGTTGGTAAGAGAGCTGGCCTAGCTCCCAGGAGCTTGCCTTCTCTAAGTCCCCAAGATTCAGGATTTTCTGGAAGTTACCGATGAAATGAAAAAAGGGTATTTCCCGTTGCCCATATTTCATTTCATCTTTAAGGCAGACACTGTGGTGCAACAGGAATCATGCAGAAGGGGCTCAGATCTCAGCTCATCCATCTACCAACCATGTCATACTGACCCATCACTTAATATTTCTGAACCTTTGCTCCTGCCAAATAGCAATGATAATATCTTGCAAGATGATCGTGTGGGTTTAAAATTTCATGTACAATATGTGCATATGTCCATATTGATAGGGCTTAGCACAGTGCACGACTCACACTGGGTCCTCAAGAATTACACTGAATTTCTAGCCTCACCATGCTGGGCTGGAGCTTTTTTAGCAGGCCCAAGGTAAGCATGTGTACTTGTCAATATTCTCTAAAACGTCGCATTAGAAAGTCACATGGATTTCACTCAGATTTCATGGGGAGAGAAGAAAGAGGTTTTACATAGCCCACAAAACAGCAGATCTGTAATGAAATCTCCCATCAGGCATTTCTTAGAGGGCTACAGGTCATGGCCTGAGTGAACAGCACTCCTGAGAGATGTGTGATCCTTCCTTCCTGGCCTCCCCTCTTTCCTTCCCCCAAATTTCCTTTCCTGCAGACAATGATCTCAGCTCCTCTCACCTTCAGAAGGTAACTTCTAAAATCACTTTTATAGTACAGTCCCTTCAGCTTTGGAGTTTATCTTGCATACTCCACTAATAAAGAGCTCGTTGACTGGTTCAGGGAGAATCCACTGTGATTGTCACATGTCCTGGGGGATCCTCCCAATCCAGTGGTTTATCAAAGCGTCACACAGCAAAGCCCACACTTCTCTTAAAGGGGGGTGGCAGAATGACAGCAACTGTGTTCCATATGGCTTGCTTAACCCACCATAGCTGCAAGGATCATAAGCTTTGGGGCACTTGGATGAAGGCAGGAGTCTCAACTAACATCTACAAGGTGGAGAGAACGCCCCAAAATGAGGATGAGCCATTCTAGCAGGCACAGCCATACACCTTCGCAGGGACCAACAGCCACTGGGCAGAAATGACCCAGGGCTCGAGGCTGTAGTCAGTACCGTAGAAGTTGGACAATAGTCCAATCGAGGTGGTGGGGCACTCTCACCAATTGACACAGCTTGTTGGCTGGGGTTTTGAATAAGGCTCAAGGGAGAGGGCGGTGGACTTGGCCCAGTGGTTAGGGCATCCGTCTACCACATGGGAGGTCCGCGGTTCAAACCCCGGGCCTCCTTGACCCGTGTGGAGCTGGCCCATGCGCACTGCTGATGCGTGCAAGGAGTGCCCTGTCACGCAGGGGTGTGCCCCACGTAGGGGAGCCCCACGCGCAAGGAGTGTGCCCCGTAAGGAGAGCCGCCCAGAGCGAAAGAAAGTGCAGCCTGCTCAAGAAAGGTGCCGCACACACAGAGAGCTGACACAACAAGATGACGCAACAAAAAGAAACACAAATTCCCATGCCACTGACAACAGAAGCGGACAAAGAAGATGCAGCAAATAGACACAGAGAACAGACAATTGGGGGGGGTAGGGGGGAGAAATTAATAAATAAATAAATCTTTTAAAAAAAAGACTCAAGGGAGAGAATATGCTTGGAAACAGAAAATACAGGAATTCTTATTTTATAGAAAGGGTGGTTTACACCTCACAAAGCCCTCTCATCTAAATCTCATTTGACTTAATTCTTAAAATTCTGTGATGTGAGTATTATTAGTGTCACTGTTTTACAAATGAAGAAAAGGAGGTTTAGTAATTCACTGGAGCATATAGATCTAGTGACATATTTCACACCCAGAGTTCTTTCCACTCAACCAGGGGTTGTATTCGTTCTCTGATGCTGCATAAAAACTGACACAAGTTTAGCAGCTTAAAACAGTACCCATTAATTATCTCACAGTTCTGTAGGTCAGAAGACCCTGCAGTCTTGACTGGACCCAGTGCTCAGCATCTCACAAGACTGACATCAAGGTGTTCACCAGGACTATGGCCTTTTCTAGAGTCTCTGGGCGAAGAAACCTCTTACAATCTCATTCACCTGCCTGGAAAAACTCAGTTCATTGTGGTTGTAGGAATTCCTTGTTGGCTGTCAGCCAAGGGCTTCTTGCTTAGCTTCTTTTTTTTTTTTTTTACTTAGCTACTTAAAGCCCCCCATATTCTTTCTCACGTGGTCTTCTCCATCTTCAAACCAGCAACAACTGGGATTACTCTTTCTGCCAAATCTCTATGAAGTCATCTACTGCCTTTTAAAGAACCCCTGTAATTAAAACAGACTCACCCAGTTAAGGTCAACTGACTAAAGACTTTAATTTCAGCTGCAAAATCCCTTTCACAGCAGCACCTAGATTAGTGTTTGAATAACTGGGGTATAGGAATCTTGAGGACGCAGGCCATCTGGAGAATTCTAGTTACTGCAGTGGTTCTCCAACTTTAGTTAAGAACAGAATTACCTGGAGTGAGTCCTTGTTGACCTTGCCAATGCTTGGCCTTGTCCCTAGGGATTCTGGTTCCCAGGTCTGGGGCAGGGCCTATGGATCTTAACACTTAGACTCCTCTCTTGCCCTCCTGGCCTTACTGTGACTCTGATACTAGTGGTCCTGAAACCATGTTTCGAGATGCTTTGTCCTGCATTTAGTTAGACAAATGATAATGTATCAAACTTTTTTCTGTGAAGTCCTCTTCTGATTCTGCAAGTATTAACTCATTTTTTCCTCACGACAAACACTCCAAGTCAGATACTATTATTAGCCCAATTGTAGAGGCCGAGAGAAATTAAGTAACTTACTTAATATCACAGAGCTGGGATTTGAAGTCAAGAAGGTTTGTTCCAGAATCCCTGTCCCTAATCTTTTTGTTGTACCATACATTAGTATGTACGTTTAATTTGTTACATGTCAAGATTTCAGCCAACCCAAGACTACACCGTGGGTCATCTCAGAAGACCACTTAGGTTGTCATGACATCTAGTGTGGGTGAGTATGGACGAGGATGGAGAGGTGAAAGGATGAGAGGAATCAGTCAAAAATAATTCCAGATCATCTCAGACCTGCCACCTGCCCATCCTTGACGGATGCTGTAAAAGTACTTGAATAATTTCAGGTTATCACTCCATCTGGCTTCTGGAAATTCTTTCGGGACATGATCTTCACTAAAACTTAGGATTGGAAAACAGTATGATCAGGAGGGTGCCCCAGTAAGGCAACCAAGTTTCCATAGGGCAGAAGACACCTAATACTATTTGGAAGGTTCCTAGATCACCATCCATGGTACAAAGACCAGAGACAAGCTCAGGAACTGGCCTTCCTCTCAGACAAGTGAAGGGAATCCAGTATCACCTGACTATATCTGAATGTCATCATCAGCGATCCCCATACCTCCACAAGGTTTGCACAGTCCCACCCTCTCCTTTGTAGGTATTACTGGATACCATCTCCACACCTCTTACACAAAACAGCAGTGGAATAGGGGCTGAGACTTTGTGTTATCACTCTATCAAAGCTAACTCCCTCACTGCTCATTTACTGAACTTCTCCAATTCTCTTGTTTCTAACTAGGTACCGTTTGACTTGCAAGCCCTCAGTTATCCTGCTTCATGGTTGGCATGGGCCAGCTGACTCTTGGATGTGATGCCCTATTAATACAGAGACCCAAGGCAGAAGGACTAGGAAACTGCCTCCCCAGTTGTGCACTCCCCAAACACCACACACCTTCACTTTGCAAATGTGGCATGGAATTTTCTGCCTAGTTACAGATATGGAAAAAAAAAAAAAAGAAGAAGAAGAATTTTATGTCTATAATGATGTGATAAATGACCTCTTATGCTACATCGTCTCTGCAGAGATTCATCTTTAAAGAGGCAAGTCCTGTCACCAAATAGTAATTAAAAAGAAATCACAAGCATTATTTGTATCTCTTGAAGAATGGTAATGGGGAACTGATTCATAAGCCACCATAACTATTTTCAAATCCTTTCTTCTGCTCCCCAATGCTCTCACATCCCATAGCTACCCCAAAGCCTTTCAAGCAGCGTTTCCCAGAACTCTTCCCAGAGCCCCAGCCAAACTGCTTCTCTGTTCTTTCTCTTTTTTCCCTCAGCTCCTTACTATCTAGGTCAGTGTATCCTCTTTATCCCACCTACACCCCCTCTCCTCTAAAGTCAAGTCCCTCCCTATTATTCTTTGATTCAAGAAATGACAGATCTAAGAAACTGCTTAGCAATGGCCTGTCTTTGGCAAATAAAAAAGGAAGTCTGTTTATGTGCAGGGGAAGAGGTTGCACAGAGACAGAACAACCACATAGGAAAAAAGCAAACCCCTGTCCCATTAATGAAAATTTTAAAAAGAAGAAATTAGGAGAAATAAAAAATTAAGATGAATGCAAATCATGATGGGTATTTGTATTACAGTTATCTTGTACATAGAACTTTTTCATCTGCTATGAAACAGACCTGGCAAAGATTTTTCTCCACAATTAAAAGGAAGATAGTGGAGCTCAGGGAACTAATAACTAATCCAAACTTATCCAGTTAATAAATATCTAAGGGAGAGCTAGCTTTGGCATTCAGATTCCAAATCATACATCATAGAAATTCAGATCTAAAAGAGATATTGCACATTATGATGTCCAACCCCCTTATTTTACTTGCAAGGATCACTCAATTATGTAGAGGAAAAACAAGAATTATATTCAGGCCTTCTTATTTCTGGCTTAGAACAATCAATATCTGATAACATTTTGTCTTTTTTGAGACCCAATAGCATTAAAGCAAACATAGTCACCAAGCAAGTATATTTTGTATACTTATGTTGATGATTCATGTTGATTCAAAAATATATCTATAAGCCTATGTAAGCCAATTAATAAAATCATAACACATAATGGCAATTTCTAAGCATTGCTTAAATAATTCTCAGTCCTGATGCATTTTCCTGAAATATTCTGACAGCTCCAAAGTCCCTCACAAACCACAGCTGTTTAGAAATCAGGGATTTGGCATCCACAAGATTTGATAACCAAAAGACTTATCCTCAGAGCTGGACACACCCAGGCCACTGCAGACAGCTTGAGTCTGTGTAATAGACTACAGGTTGGGCTGAGCCAACAAAGGACATCATATAGAGATTTAAACAAGACAGAAGTTATTTCCTCTCATTAACAATCTAGCATAGGCATGCCAGGACTGATAAGGAAGCTCTATAGGGGTGGCAACACCAAGCTCCTTCTATCTTGTTGCTGAGTCATCTTTAATTCATGACTTCCTTTTCTGGTCTTAAGGTGGCTGGTAAGCTCCCACCAACAGCTGCACATTCTAGCCCCTGAGAAGGAAAAAATAGAAAATAGAGAGAGGGCAGCCACACCAATTCTACTCATTTCTCATTAACCAGAATGTTCTCCCCACAGCCATACCTTCTTTCAAGGAGTAGAGAAAAATATCTAGCTGTGCGGTCATTGACGTAGCTAAACTATTGATAACTATTGCTGAACGGAAGATAGGAAAATGCAATTTAGAGTACATAAGTGTCCTGGTTTGTCTTTTGTGGATGCTAGAAACTTATGAGCTTAAGCTAAGTCATTCCTGTGCCTGTAAATGCCATGTAGTTAGGGCCTTTTGATTAGATTCAGTTAAGGGAACTTTAATTGGATCACTTTTAGATTGCTTTGGGGTCTTTGATTGGACTACATCAGTGAGACATGACCCAGGTTAGGTCTCTGCCCTCTTGCTGGGTCTTAAATAAATTGAAAATACACAGAAACACTCAAAGAAAGAGCTGCCATTTTGACCCTGCCATGTGAGACAGGACTTGAGGATCACGAGCAGTTGCAGCTGAAGCACAAAGCCCCCAAAAGGCTGGACCCATGGAGAAGCTCAAGGCTGAAGAGATGAGCCATATGCCTGATTGCCCACAGCTGGGCTGGGGAGAAAGCAAAGCAGACAAGTCTCAGAGAGAAAACCTGAAAAGAGAGAAGCCCTATTCCTGATTACTCACAGCTGAGCTTTGAGAGATGTGAGTCTTGAGGAGAAGGCAGGAACCTGACAGAGATTGTCTGCCATCTTGCCTCACCATGTGGAATACCAGTAGCTGACTTTGGTGAGAAAGTATCTCTGATGGTGCCTTGATCTGGACATTTCAAAGCCTTGGAACTGTAAGCTTTTGCCCAAATAAATCCCCTTTATAAAAGCCAACTCATTTCTAGTAGTTTTGTGTTGGCAGCCTTTGGCAAACTAATATAGTAAGCTATTTCCAAATCAGTTGCTCCTTGAGGAAGAGGGAGTACAAATCTATTCATGAAAACTTAGGGAATAAATAAATGAATGAACATGTCTTGGGATTTAGGGGAGTGATGAATAAATGAAAGATATTATAGGCAGGGGTCAAACAGAAATGAATTGCCAACCCAAGAAGAATGATGCCTAGCTTCCCACACCTCAGCCTTACTGCCCAATACATTTTGTTTTGGCTGCATTCAAGGCAGGACTGCTTCGTGATGCTTCCACCTACTCCTGCCTACCTCAAGATGCCGCAGGGAAGAAGACAACACAGCTGAGTAGGGGAGAAAGTCAGGACCCTGCATTGTGCCCTATTTGGCAGTGGCTGTCATCATGCCACTGACTTTCCAATGCTGGCAGAAGGAAGTGTGACATAGACCAACTCCCCAAACTTTCATTGTCCATTTTCCTGCTTTCCATACACTCATATGCACACATATATCAAGCTCAAATATGCATAAATGCAATCTATACCTGTCACCAGTAATTCCTTGAGGTCAACTGACACCTGATAGCACTTTACATCAAAATGAATGCCCAGTCCAGCATGGGACATGATGAGCTTCCCTGGTGCCGAGGGATTACTACCAAGCACCACCTGGTGATGCAACTAGAAAAAGACCTTGAATAAAAGGGGGAACTGGTAAAGACAAATGAGTTTATGTGTCTAAGAGACTTCAAAATGAGTCGGGAGGTCATCAGAGGGGTCGCACATACGCACGTCTCAGCAGGATCTCAGAGACAGCCAAAGTAGGTAAAACTCCAGATATCAGTGCTCCTGAGGGCTATGGAGATACTCAGGTCCTATGGTCATGACAGATGGCTCTGGAGTTCAGTGCCTTGCCAGTGGGCCCTAATTTGGAATTTGTGCTCCTGAGTCTGATGGAGTTGGACTCAGATGTGACCTGTTTACACATGCCTTTTCTGTCACTTTTATTGAACCTGTGGTTGGTGCTGGGGTTAGTGTATGCTCAGGAGACTTGAATCTCTGGACTGGCCATGTGCCAGCTGGGCCCTGAGCCTCAGCAGAGTTGCAATACCTACTCTCCAGTTCGTTGGACTTATCCGGGTCAACTAATAGGGAGGTGAGGATGGTAAACAACCACACCAAGGAATCGAGAGAGTCTACAACTGCAAGCACGAGAATCACATCCATCAGCCATGGGGACCTAAACCCCCTCTCAGTTTAGAGGTAGAATGGACATTGCCATCCCAGGGTCTTCAGGACCTGGATTAGAGTGGACTTACTGGTATTCTACTATAGAATTATTGTGGCTGTACCAATGGAAGAAACTGTATCATTGATGTGGAGACAGTGGTCACGGGAGTTGCTGGGGGCAGGTCAAGGAAAGAAGAGGTGTGATGTGGGGGCATTTTCAGGATTTGGAGTTGTCCTGAATGATATTGCAGGAACAGATGTAAGACATTATATATTCTGTTATGACCCACTGAGTGTACTGGGAGAGAGTATAAACTACAAATTAAGCTATAATCCATGCTGTGTAGCAGTGCTCCAAAATGTATTCATCAAAATGCAATCAATGTGCCACACTGATGACAGAAGTTGTTGATGTGGGAGGAGTGGGGTATATGGGAACCTCTTATATTTTTTAATGTAACATTCTGTATGATCTATGTGTCTTTAAAATAAGAAAATAATTAAAAAATGAATGCCCATTGTCTTCGTTTGCTAAAGGTTGCCTATGCAAAATACCAGAAATGGGTTGGCTTTTTTTTCTTTAATATAATATAGTTTTAAAATTTTTTTAATCTTTTTTAAAAGATACATAAATCACACAAAATGCTACATTAAAAAATATAAGAGGTTCTTATACACCCCACTCCCCACATCCCCCATTCCTCCAACAGTTGGTTGGCTTTTACAATGGGAATTATAGTTTCAAGGCTGTGAAAATGTCCAAACCAAGGTATCATCAGAGAGGCTGTCTCACCAAAGGTAGGCTGCTGGCAACTCTGGACTTCTGCCAGGTGGCAAGGCACCTGGTGCCTAGTGTCTGCCCAGGTCTCTGCTTTTTCCTCCAGGCATAATTTCTCCCTCAACTCAGCTATGGATGATCAGGCACCTGACAGGGTAGTGGTGACTGTCGATCTCTGGAGCTCAGTTGTGGGTATTCAGACATATGATTCATATCTCCCCTCTCCTCTAGGTCTCATCTCTTTCAGCCTATCAAGGGCCTCTTTTCATACCTCTGTGCTCTACAGATTCTATCCTCTAAAAGGGGTTTCTCTGTCTCTGCTTTCAGTCTTCCATTTTTGAAGGACTCCAGCAAGAGGACCACATCTCACTGAAGCAATCCAATCAAAGTCCCCCAAATGAATCCAACCCAATCAAAAGTGTCCCACATCCACAGGAATGGGCCAATTTAAGAACATAATTTTCTGGGATCCATAAAATCCTCAAACCAACACACCCAGGCACACCAAGAGTTTGAGAAGTCTCCTTTATTGTTTATTAGCCACTCTCTCCAATGCTCTATGAAGCTCCAGAAGAGATTTCTTTCCTGTCACATAGGCAAAGGATACCTAATAACCTGCAAACCTAGATCCCAGTGTGTGAAGTCATATCCCTTTAACACATTGTACTATGCAGGGTTCTGGGCTCTCTGAGGACACAGAGATGAGTAAGCTATAACTTTTCCCTTCTGCCACTAAGAACAACAAAACCTAACCAGGTAGAAAATGTCTGCATTTGAAATAGCTAATCATCTATCATCTTGGTTTGTGGTTTCTACACCAAATAACTGGAAGAGAAAATATGTAATGGAGGAGCTGAGGGAAAGAAAGGTACAAGAGGATTAACTGGTTACTCTGAGCCTTAAAGTGTGAGCTGAATTTTCAGGAGAGGGTACAGCCAGTGGACAGGAAGAATTACTTCCTGTCAGTCTAATTACCTTTGTAACAATCCAGTCAAAAAGTCATGAAGACTTAAGGCATGGAAAGACTATGGGAAGGCAAAGAACAGGGAATAGCCAGATAGACTACAGTAGAGATCTGAAGGGGACAAGGATGTTGACATTCATTGACTTGCATTGTCTCTGGGCATAGAAATAAGGACAATGTTTGGATGCATAGCATCACAGCATGCAGGAGTTAAAAGCAATGAGCTAGAGGCACAAAAAACAAATGTGAGTCTATCTAAAAGTCTAAGATTAAGGAAGAAAATAAGAAGCGAAATGAGGTCTATAACAAAATATAATTTCTGTAAACCAAAGCATATGCACACACATAATATTGAGGGAGACATGCAACCACCTTAAAGTAGGAGTCTGGGCAGGTAAGAGATGTGGGAATAAGGATCAAGGACAAGGTGGGGGTATAAATGAGACAAGGGCTTTGGGAAGACTGATGTAAATGGGTATGCTGAGAAGTGAGAGGTGGATGATGAACTCAATTCTGCATGAGTACAAAGGAAAATAAATAATTGCATATATACACACAAACACTATAAATACATAGAAACATTTAAAAAGAAGGGAATGGCTTATAGAGCATTATGTAGCATTACATGCAGATGAAGACAAGGGAGAGATAGTGGGGAAAAGACAACAAGGGTCCTTATGAGTGACTGGTACTGCCCTTTTTTTTTTTTAAAGTTTTATTTATTTATTTCTCTCCCCTCCCCCTCCCGGTTGTGTGTTCTCTGTATCTATTTGTTGCATCTTCTTTGTCCGCTTCTGTTGTTGTCAGCGGCATGAGAATCTTTGGGGGTTTTTTGTTGCATCATTTTGCTGCATCAGCTCTTCGTGTGTGTGGCACCATTCCTGGGCAGGCTGCACTTTCTTTCGCGCTGGGCGGCTCTCCTTACGGGACGCACTCCTTGCACGCGTGGGGCTCCCCTACACAGGGACACCCTTGCGTGGCATGGCACTCCTTGCGCACATCAGCACTGCGTATGGGCCAGCTCCACACGGGTCAATGAGGCCCAGGGTTTGAATCGTGGACCTCCCATGTGGTAGATGGATGCCCCAACCACTGGGTCAAGTCTGCCACCCTGGTACTGCTCTTGCCAGCAGGTTTGGGGTGGCACCCCCTTCCTTCTCCCAGCTTCAGTTCTACCTACTCTTGTCTTGTCTAGTGACCACTGTCTAAGACAATACCTTTGGAAATGAGCTGACCTGGATGCAAGTCACTTCTTACTGGCCATATAATGAATGCTAAGCAAGTCTCAGAAGTTTTTTGAGGCTCCCTTTTCTTCTTTGTAAAAAATAGAGACTAATAGCTACTTCACATGGTAGCCATAGGCACGTCCATGAGTTAATATAAGTAAACAGCCTAATACAGCGCTTAGCTTAGTAAATGAACTGCCCTGTTTGTATTGCTCTGGGTCTGCATACCCCAAGTTTTGGCCAGTGGTCTCCATTAAGCAAGCAATAGCAGTGAGAGCACTACTTTGTAAGTGGCCACTACACCCTTACCTTTTGCTGGAAGGCCCTACTTTTCTGGAGAAACATAGGCAGAAGAAGCACTCTGGTCTCAGAGGGTACCCCAGACCCTTTTCGTGGTCCCCAAGAGCAGCATCCAGACCTGACCATGTGCCTGTGGCCCAATGAAAAACCACTCAGAGAGCTTGGGCTCCCTTACACCCAACTTAGCTGCACATTTTCATCTTTTTTATGTGTTCGGGATGTTACACTAATTGTGATGGATGTTCTCTTTGTGCTCACGCTGAGGGGCGGATGATGAAGCCATAATGTAAGGTAATATGTCCATTAAAGATTTAAAATAACCCACCTGCTGGATGATTCCTCATTCCACTGGCAGATTCAAGCTCCTTGGGAAGAAGTTGGTGCTAAATTAGACAGGGTGATAAGGTAGGAGGTAAGGCGGGGACATGAGTAATATTCTCCAACTTCTGCAGTGCTGTCAAATTGTTCTATCTTATTCTAACTTAATTAAGGAACATCTATGTAAACCTACTATGTAGCAGGCTTTAGTCCTTGCTCTGGATACATACTACAGATGGTAAATGACTTTGGAGTTCTCAAGTTAGGAGCAAAATTACAGTGAACAAAGCCAAAGTACTTATGGAGTCACAAATTTATTATCTTTCATGAGTTATGGGTATGTCATTAGAAGTGGCTCCTGAAGCTGTCTGGTCCCCAAATTCCAGAGCCAGATGAAACTTGGATTAGTAGGATAAGGTGATCTCTCAACACTGCCTATCTCTAGAAAAACAGGAATCTGAAATGAAAGCAAAAAGGTGTTTCTGGTCATCATAACAGAAGAGTGAGTCACTTCAGGGTTACATCCTCCCACAAAAGCTTCAAGTGAAAAACAAGAGCTGGCAGAACCATCTTCCTCAAAACTCCAGAAAACATTTAAAGGCTTTTGGTAACAGGGCAAATACTTAATCAAGAAAAAGGAACCAGGCAGTGGACTTGGCCCAGTGGTTGGGGCGTCCGTCTACCACATGGGAGGTCCGCGGTTCAAACCCAGGGCCTCCTTGACCCATGTGGAGCTGGCCCATGCACAGTGCTGATGCGTGCAAGGAGTGCCATGCCACGCAGGGGAGTCCCTGAGTAGGGGAGCCCCAGGCGTGCAAGGAGTGCGCCCCGTAAGGAGAGCCGCCCAGCACCAAAGAAAGTGCAGCCTGCCTAAGAATGGCTCCACCCACACAGAGAGCTGACACAAGATGACACAGCAAAAAGAAACACAGATTCCCGTGCCACTGACAACAACAGAAGCAGACAAAGTTGACACAACAAATAGACACACAGAACAGACAACAGGGGTGGAGGGGGGAAGGGGAGAGAAATAAATAAATAAATAAATCTTTAAAAAAAAAAAATAGCAAAAGGAACCAGAATAGCGGAACGTATGGCAGGGGAAGCATTGAGAGTTTAAGAGGTAATGAGTGTTTTCTGTGTTTGTTTTTTGTTTTTTACTATTATTACTATTGGGATAATAAAAATGTTCTAGTAATGACTGAAGTGATGAATGCACAACTATGTGATTATACCAAACACCATTGTTTGTACACTTCGGAAGGATATATGCTTTATTAATATATATCAATAAAACTGATTTGTTTTTAAAAGAGGCAACTTAAAAGCTCTGGGAAAACTTCCCTGTGGTGCCTTGGTTGGTCTCTCCCCTAAGCCCTCACCAGCTTGGCATAGAACTGGCCCTTCATTCCAGCATAGGTCCCTGGCCCCAGCTCTCAGGATTAACCCTTGTGCACATGCTGGGAGCATGTACATCTGTGCCAGTCTGCCTGATGGCATTCTGAAAAACTAGAACAGTACACTTACTGCAGACTCACCAGCTCAGAATTTGTCTTGCATGAAGAAAGTAGCTCCTAGAGAGTTCTCCTTCTAGGAGTATATTTAAATCACAGTTGCCTGGGACAAAGGTTTGCTGGCTCTGTGACATACAGTGCAGGGCTCAGGACGGTGAAAAAACAGTCTCCTAGGGAAAAGAAGACATTTGATTCTATGTAATGGGGGAACTCCTAGGACAAAATGTGCACCCTCAATAAAAGATACAGACTCAGAAAAGACCAGGAATCACCTTATAGCTATGCCTTGGGCTGTTCTTTAAATACATTAGTATGATAGCTAATTTCTGAAGGACAACAGTCACAAAAGCCAATTTGCAAAGACTGAAAAAGGTAGTTTTTCTTTTTTCTTTTCTCTTCTTTTCTTTTTCTTTTCTCTTCTTTTGTTGTTGTTAGCTTCTGGCACTCAAAGAAATCTCTTTCATAATACTAACTGGATACAAACCAAAGGAACAGATGCTTCAGTATCTAAATTTCAAAGATACATTAAAATATCAAAATATCATGTCCTACCAAAAGATTACAAAGCATAAAAATGAATAGGAAATGATGGCTCATGCAAGGGATAAAGAATTAGAAACTATCAATAAGAAAGATCAGAGTTTAGATCTACAAGAAAAGTTTTTAAAAATTGTCCTAAACATGTTCAAAGAACTAAAGGAAAATGTGTACAAGGAAATAAAGAAAATCAGAAAAATAATGAACACAAAGAGAATTTCAATAAAGGGATAAAAATCATGAAAATGAACCAAACAGAGTTTTGGATCACAGTAACAAAAATAAAACTTCCCTACCTGTATTCAACAGCAGATTGGAACTGTCAGGAGAATCAATGAACTTGAAAATAAGACAACTGAAATTATTCAATCTGTGAATAAAGAAAAAAGAATGAAGAAAAGGGAACAGAGTTTAAGAGATCTGTGGAAAAGCATCAAACTTACCAATATATACATTTTGGGAGTCCTAGAAGGAGAGGAGAGAATGGAGAAGAAAGACTGTTCAAAGAAATAATGGCTGAAAGCATTCCAAATTTAATGAAGGGCATGATTAAACACACTCAAGAAGCACAACAAACTTCAAGCAGGATAAATGCAAATACGTCCACACTGAGACATATGATAATCAACCTGTCAATTGTCAATGATAAAGAATTCTGAATGCTGCAAGAGAGAAGCAACATGCCACCTACAAGACTAAATGGTATGGGAAACCATGGAGACAAGAAGGCAGTGGGATGAGATATTTAATGTGCTGAAAGCAAAAATTTGTCAACCAAAAATTCTCTATCTGGCAAAATTATCTTTCAAAAATGATGGAAATATTGTTATTCCCATATAAGCAAAGGCTGAGGGAGTTCTTCACCTTTAGAACAGTCCTAAAGGAAATGCTAAATGGAGTTCTTCAGGCTAAAAGCAAAGGACACTAAACTGTAGAAGCAATAAAAATCTCTGGGAAAGGTAAGGACATGGGTAAGTATAAATGCCAGTATTCTTGTATTTTTGGTTTGTAGCCCCACTTTTTATTTCCTACAGAAATTAAAATGTAAATTCATGAAAAGTAATGACAGACAAATGGCTTTGGACTTAAAATGTATAAATATGTAATGTGCAACAAGAACTACATAAAGGTGGGGGGATGGAGGGGTGTCGGTACTTCATGAGTATGTGCTGTTGAAGTTAAGTTGGTGTCAAACCAAATGAGACTGTTGTACCTTAGGATGTTAAATTTAAGCCCCATGGTAACAATTAAGAAAATGTTAGAAAAATTTACCCAGAAAGATATCAAAAGAATGTCTCATGATGATGGAGGAGGTTGTTGTTATGGGGGAGGAGTGGGGGGAAGGGGTGGGGGGGGATATGGGGACCTCATATTTTTTAATGTAACATTAAAAAAATAAATAAAGACCAAAAAAAAAAAGGAAATCAAAAGAGATCCTAAAAGCTTCACCATGAAACTGAGCAATAGACTTGAATATACATTTCCCCAAGAAGATACACAAATGACCAAGAAGCACATGAAAATGTGCTCAGTATCATTAACCATTAGGGAACTGTAAATCAAAACCATGATAAAATACCACATCACACCCAATAGAATGGCTATTATTTTTTTAAATGGAAAGTAACAAGTGCTGGTGAGGATGCAGAGAAATGGGAACTTCAGTACAATGTTGATGGGGAAGTAAAATGGAGCAGCTTCTATGGAAAACAGATTGGTGGTTCCTAAAATAGATAAACATAGAACTACCATTTAACCTGCCAATCTCACTACTAGGTATATATCCTAAAGAATTGAAAGCAGTAACTTGAACAGATATTTGTACACCAATATTCATAGCAGTTTCATTTAAAATTGCCAAAAGGTAGATGCTACCCAAAGGTCCATCAGCAGATGAAAGGATAAAGAAAGTGATATATATGTATATGTGTATATGCAATATATATATATTATCCTTTCATTTTCAGAAGATGAAAGGATAAGGAATGTGTAATATATATATATGGAATATTGTTCAGCCTTAAAAAAAGCAATGACATTCTGATAATTCTATAACATGGAGGTATCTCGGAAACATAATGTTAAAATAAGTGAGGCACAAGGGGACAGATATTGCATGATTCCTTTTATATGAAATAGCTAGGCTATGAAAATTGATAGAGAAAGAAAGAAGAGTACAGGTTACCAAGGTGGGGGAAGAGGGAAAACATGAATGAATGCATAATAGTTGCATGCTTTCTGTTTCAAGTGATGCGACAATTCTGATAATGGATGATGGTGAGGGTAGTACAACATTCTGAGTATGGTTAATCCCATTGAATTGGATTCTTCAGAGATGGTTTGAGATGGGAAAGTTTATGTTTTACATGTGTTTCCATAATTTCGAGAAAGAGGGAAAGAGGTTAAAGAGACAATAATAACCAAAAGAATTACATCTTCCTGGACTGGATCTAATAATGGAGGAGAAAAAGTCCAAAAGGATATTATTGAGACATGATAAAATTAAAAAGTATAGATTGTAAGCTTTAAATCAATGTTAAATTTCTTGAACTTGATAGCTGTATTTAAGGTGGTTATGTAAGTAAATATACTTGTTTTAAGGAAATATACATGTAGTATTAAATATTCAAGTAGAATGATGCTTGCAATATACTCTCAAAGATTTAGAGAATAGAGAAATAGAGAGATAGATAGATGGTTAGATAGATTGTTAGAATGATATGGCAAATGTGGCATATGTTAATATTTGGTGGATCTGGATATCTGGGTGGGGATGTGTTGGAGTTCTCTGTGTGGGGAGAACTCCTATACATTTGAAATTATTTCATCTGTCCTATACATTTGAAATTATTTCAAAATAATAAAAATAAAACAGAGAGAAACCTTTGGTTCTAAGGAACAAGAAACAGCAAGAGGTACATGCTCACCCTGCCAAAAGCTCTGATTCATTTGGCTGTGCAAGCACACATGTTCACTACAGAAGAGACAGGACATCCACACATGAGCTTGTGGGATAGCTATGCAGGAGAAGACCAGCAGCCCAGAACTTCATCTCATTTCTGCCACTAATCTCAGTCCTTGCTCCTGGGCTCCAAAATCTTCTGAGTAGCCATAAAAATCTCGTTTTCCATTTCCTGAGTTGATAACCTACCATTTCACTGCTCTACTTAAGCAGACCTCTTCATTCCTAACCAACCCCTGCCCTTCATCAAGTCCTCTTGCTCATTGCTACCTCTGCCTCTTTGCTCATTCAGGTCCCTGTGCCTGGAGGCTGCCTCTCTTCCCTTTGCTTCTCTAAATCCTGGTTGAACTTCCAGGTAGAGATGATGACTTGAGTAATAACATCACGAGCCAAATTATCATCATCAGCAACCAGAAATGAATGGGATATAATCTCATATTACATCTGAAAAGTAGTTGCCAAGGGCATCAACAGATGACTTGGGCATGACTTATCACAAGCCCTAACTCCATCCCTCCCTGACCCCCTTAAACACACACACATACACACACACATACACACATCCAACAAGGGATACTAGAAAAAACAATCCCAAGAATGCAACTCCATTTGGAAATAAAATCAAAACATGAGTAGGCAGCCCAGGGAAAAGATAAAGAAATGCTCTCTGGAAGAGAATCCCCATCTGCAATTGCAATATAATAATCACCCCTAACATATTTCAAGTACCTACTTTGGCATAATGATTACTCAGTATCGACAACATTCTACTTGAGCCTCATAAAACCCTGCGATGTAGGTAATTGTACGATTAACTGCAGGGTGTGTGTGAGGAAACCAGCGCCAATTGAGCCTAACCAAAATGCAATCTCTGCAGCCAGAAAAACTCTTAGATTCTTCATTTTTCAGGATTCCAATCTAAATAGAATGATATTAAACACAGGACATCTCCCCACAAGCACAGGATACGCCCCTGAGAGATACAGTGATGTTTTCTAAAATATCAGAAAAAAAGGCTAGAACCCTGGTTATCCAACAAACCTTCACAGAGTTCCAGCTGAAATTTTTATTGATCCCAAACCTTCAGGTTACAGAAAAGTGGTAAGAATGGGATACCTCCCAAAATTGGCTTAGAGGAGAAATAAAAATATCTCAATAATATGGGAAAGATGTTAAGGAGAATTTACCCACAATGTACCATGGCAGTCCTATTGCCCACACTTTGTAGGAGGAAGGGCAGGAGATGGGCATAATCGAAAAGACTATGAAAACATACGGCAAAACCATGAAAGAAAGCAAGGTTCTGAAGGACAGAAAAATAGCTCAGATGACAGAAAATATAATCTAAGATGCAGAAAATGATGCCTTGCAAGTGCTTCATTCTGTAGTGCAACTTGATAAGAATATTAATTCTGTTTTTAAAAGGGGGTTTAAAAACAATATGCTTAAAAAAGACTGAAATTAAAAGGGCGATTGCAGAACTAAAAAACTGAGGCCCCAAATAACATAAATACAGAAATAATCATTATGACAATGAAACACAGAAAAGACAAGGCTGAAAATCTAATTAAAGATGTGAAAGAAAGTGATGAAAGGGTGAGATACAATGATTACAGATAAAGTAATAGATATGGAGGGCAAACAGAAGTGATCCAACACATGGACAGAAAGTATTCCTGAAATAGAGAACCCCAAATAAAGCAGATAAAAAATTATTCAAAGATATTTTAAACTAAATTTCCTGGAATAAAAGAACTACAGATGTATAAATTGGAAAAGCACATCCATTCCCAAGAAAAAAGAACTGATACAGAATGACTGGAATCAAGTGATATCCTGGTAACATTATTGAACTTAAGGAATAAAAAGAATCATATAGGCTTACAAGTAGAAAGAACAAGTCTTTTCCAAATGGGGAAAACCAGACTGTCTCAGACTTCTCCAGAGCAACATCCAGTGTCTAGAAAATAATGAGGTGATACCTCCAAGTACCGAAGGGTAAAGCTGATCAAGAATATTAGAGCCAGGTCCAGCACCAGTCCCATCTCAATGTAAACTTTCCTGGTCAGTCCAGCACTCATCAAATTTTCTCCATTTTTATTTCATGTGAATATATTTCTTCCCTCAGGCAACACTATAATCTCTAAGATTCCTATTGCATAGAATAATCACACATTACTGCTTAGGAAATAATTTATTTTTCCTGTAATGAAAATGCTCAAGAAACTATAAAATCCCACACAAATAAAAAGACTGTTATTATTGACTGTGACCAAAATCTTTACTTTTACCATCATTCTCTCTCTTCCCTATCTTTCTTCTCTTCTCATTCTTCTTCCTTTATGGAACACATAACTGGAAAAAACCTAGAGATTAAGTCCTAACATCACAAGGCAAGTTAGTTACTAAATTGGGATTTAGACCCAGGACATTTTGCTCCTTGCACAAGAAGACTTAATATTTCTGGAAAGCCTCCAGAATACCTTCCTGCCAAAGACAATACCATATGAGTCAGCTTTGGAGGTCAAGGACAAAGGATTGCACAGATGCAAATATGCAGGCAGTCTGTACAATCAGATGTAGCCATTCTGTTAGTTAAAATATTGACATGCTTCTGAACTGGATGATAAAGAGCCATGCCCCAACCCAGACAGCTTCAGACCATCCTCTGGGAGCTGCCGATTTCCTCAAGAACCAAGACTCATAGAGGAATATCTAGCACAGCAGGGAACACACAGGGCCCTGTTTGAGTGTCATGACCTTGGTCCCTTCCAATTAATTGTTTGTGCTGCACAGGTCGTTCGGTGTTAGGAATATGCTCTTGCAGATGCATAGCGAATGTGGATATAGGCATGGCCTTGGATGTAAAAGGAGAGAAGGTTGGGGAAAGAACCAGAGATAGACCTCAACTGCATTCTTTTGGTCCTAAACCTTTGTGGTCTTCCAGGGACATGGATAAATTAGACTCCTCTTAATTTTGGCTCTCTTATCACGGCTGGAACCACTCTGAATGCAGTTCAACTAAAAGGTATTTCCACTGGGAATATGTCCCTTACCAGGGAATTCTCATTGCAACACATGTAGAAAGGTAGACAGCAACAGGAACCATCCTGTAAAGTACTGTTACTGAGCAATGAAAGTAAACAGTGCAGAGGATGACTCAGGAACATAGGAGTGTATGCCTGCAGACACACATCCATACTTGCAAGTTCTTTCAAACTTCCCAGATGTATTTATAATAACAATGTCAACTTAAAATTGTTTTTCTCTTTCATTCCTTTCATATACATGGCAGAGTAAAGGTGGGAATGGGAAGCTCCAGAAAACAGAGCTCTTGTTGTTAAATGTTGTCAAAGTTTTTATTTTGTTTTGTTTTGTTTTGCTTTAAAGCAGTAATAGCAGCCAGAAGAGTAAACATTTTATGGCATATGATCTAGAGCTCTTCTTATCAGGGCTGATCATCAAAGGTTGCTGTATCTGAAGATATTTCCACTTTCAATCCTATTTGGATCCATAACCATGTTGGAGGGAGCTGACAGTGACAGAAAAAGGCCAAAACCCAAAGGAAATTCTGAACTAGAGGTCTTGGGCATCTCTCTACTTAAACAATTCATTGGGAAAGCACTGGTACTTTTCCATGGTTTGGTTTGGAGATGTAGGAAAAAGAAGACCAAAATGATTTATCTCCTCTGGAGCCATACACACATCTCTTCATGTTAGACCTTCGGTAGTCACTCTGTTTAAATGGCCCACCTGACTATCCAGTTCAATTCAGTAAGCATATTGGGGGAGTTTAATTGGTGTAAGACAGTGTATTGTGCTGTGACCAGATGATTGATAGTTCCGGCAAAATTGCCTGGATTTGCTGGATTTAAATCTTTAAAATATTGTAGGTAATGGTCAAGATTCTTACCTGCTACTATATTTCTGATCTCTTCTGAGTCTCTTTCAGAGGAAACTAGAGTAAAATTATAGGCAAAAAAGATGAAAATATGGAATATTATTATTGGTCAGGCCACAAGATAGGAACTCCGATGAACGATTTTCAGTGATTTCCCCAGGAGAAAGTGGCTGGCTGAAGTAGAGATGGAAATTCTCTCTTCTGACTGCTGAGATCATTGCTTCTCCTTTAAAGGCCTTTAACTGATTGGATGAGACTTTTCTCATTGCTGAAGGAAATCTCTTGTGTTGATTGCAGATGTAATCAGCCATAGACATAATCAACTTACTGATTGATTTAAGTCCACAAAATATCCTCACAGTAACAATCAGGCCCGTGCTTCCTTGACCAAACAATTGGACACCATAACCTAGCCAAGTTGACACATGCACTTAATCATTGTTGATGGAATGAGGAAAGGGGGAAATGAGAAGCTGAAGAACATGAAAGTGAAATAAGTAAACCAGGACTGGAGAAAAATGTGTGGACCAAAAGGGAATTAAGTTGATGGGGGTGGAATGAGGTGGTGAATTGAGGTTGCCTTGATAAGAAACTCAGATTACAGCCATCAATACAATCAGTTAGCAAGCCCAGAGGACTTGGAGCCTGAGTGTGGAAGACTGGGATTTATCATGGCCTGCCTTCTGTGGAGGAGGTACTCTCATGGTTTGGTGGGCTTCAGTTAGGAAGATTCCAAAAGTCCTTTGGAGTCTTAACCTCCATACCTATAAAATAGGGATCAATATCCTTGTCTAGTCTGTCTGATAGAGTGTTTAGAAGTTCCAAGTGAAATTACAGATACATAATCAATTGTTACACACTTGAGAATTGTCTAATTACTGTCTTACATTGCTAGAAACTCCAAGAGAGATTCATTTCACTTAAATAGAAACTGCTTTTAAAATACAAATATGTTTAATTCATTAAGGAAATATTTACTTGCGCATATTATTTCCAGGTACTATTCTAGGCACTGAGGTTGCAGCCATAAGCAAAAACAGGAAGATTAAAAAAAAAAGAAAAAAGTCTCATGCAGCATGCATTCTAGAGAGGAAGAGAGAAAATTCAATAAATGTGATAAATGTTATATAAAAAATAACCAGGGTAATGGGAATGTAATTTTTGGTTGAGAAGGCAGAGTGGACCTTAATAAGAGTGAGTGAACTCCCTGAAGGAGGGGTACTCCAGGCAGAGGTAAAAGCCAGTACAAGCTCCCAGAGGTGGAGCTTACCTGAGCTATTAGAGGAGCAACAAAGGTTTGGACTCTAATGGTGCTGCTGCAGAGTGAGAGAAGGAGATAGTCAGGGAGATATGGGTCAGATGGCTAAGCCCTTGTACATAGACTCTCACTTGGAGTGAGAGGGGAGCCATTGGTGGGCTTGAGCCTTTGAGCAGAGCAGTGGCTGTATCTGACGCAGTTTTTAAAAGGGTCCTTCTTGCTGCTTTAGACTGTAGGAGGGGGTAGACAGGAATGAGAACAAGAGGGCCATGAAGAGTCTATTACAGAAATCCGGGCAAGATCAGAATGGTGGCAGAACAGTAGGTGAGAAGGGGCCAGATGCTAGATCTATTCTGAAGGAAGAGTTAACACAGTTCCATGACAGATAGGGTGCCAGGTGTGAGACAAAGGAGTCAAGGATGATGCCATGATCATTAGCCTATCCAAATGGCAGCATAGGGTTGCTGTGACAGCTGATGTAGGAAGTATTCACCAGGTGCAGTGAATGTGCTACGATGATGGAAGAGGTTGTTGATGTGGGAGGAGTGGGGTGAGGGGAGTGGGGAGTAACATTTAAAAGAAAATAAAGAAGAAAAAGAAGTTCAGTGGAGAAGTTTTGGGGAAGGTGAGACCATTTGGGCGTGAGGAATTTGTCATTTCTATTACTATTAGGCACCACTGTGGAATAGGCAGTGGGATGGAGATGTAGTTAGTGGTGGGGTCTGGATTGAAGATATAAATCATCATCATAGAGTTGGAATTTAAAGCCATGGGACTTGATGAGATCACCTAGCAGTGAGTGGGGGGAAGAGGAAAAATGAGGTCCAAGAACTGAGCCCTGAGGTGCTCCTGTAATAAGAGATGAGATAGAAGAGGAAGAAAAGGCAAGAAATACTGAAGTGACCAGTAAAGTAGGAGTAAGACCAAGTGTGTGTGGTGTTTAGGAAGCTAAGGTAATAAAGTGTTTCCAGAAGTAGGGAATGAATAACTGTAAAATGGATTTTGAAATGTCAAATATCAACAGCTTTAAGAATGAATTATGGCATTAGCAACATCGAGGTCATTGTAACCTTCAACAAGAATAGTTTCAGTGGAGTGGTTGAGGGGGAAATCTCACGGGCCCACACCAATAAATGCAGTCCGATTCAACTTATTTTCCTCCCACCTCTATTCCACACCTTAATATCCATTCCCACACATATTCCCTAGGTTTTCCAATATAAATTGGAAAAAATCATGCAATTCCTTTGGAGCATAGCTCCCCGCCCTTCCCCTTCATGGGACACACATTTTACCTCAGCTTTTTCTGATTGTTAGAATTTCAATCTAGGTATAGGTCTGAAGAAAATAAGGGTGATGGGGTGGGTTATGGCAAGAATTAGCAGTGTCTTGCAAGCCAACTACCTCAGGGCATTCCATTACAGTTTTGTCTGGTGAAACAACGCCCATCTCCTCAGATGGAGGTGTGAAGGCTATTTCCTCCGGAGAGGCAGTTACAGGTTTATCAGGCACAGCAGTGTTAATCTCTTCAGATGGAGGTGGGATGGATGATTCCTCAGGGCAGGCCATTATAGGTTTATCTGGCAAAGAAGATTCAGCAGAATTAGGGGTTCAATGTCCTCACCATCATCATTATCAGCCCATATGTCTCCCTTCCAATTTTCAGGATCCCATTTCTTCAAAATCAATCCCCTTGCTTTAACAGCAGACCCCCTGCAAGGCTGGGGATTCCATTTGCCTTATAATTCAGTGACTCACATGATGAGATGATACATTTGGTTTTCAGAAATCTCAAGTATGCAGTTCCAAGAAATAAGAATTTCTTTCGGGGCATACAAAGAAACTTTCACATCTTTCATGTGGCACTTGAGCTGGGAATTTGAGGCCCTGAGATCATCCCTTACTTACTTTAACTTTATCAAGTATATATTTAGGAACAGCCAGCCCACGTCATTATACATTTGACTTCACAAATCTCTGTCAAGGTACCCAAAAAACTTGTTGTCCATACCCTTGCCTCTTATGTATAATCATTTGAGTAGAAGTACTTAATGGCGATATTTTACATCTTATCTGTTGCTCATTCGTGCCATGGACTATCAGTGCCCTCTTGATCATTGGAAATAGAGTCGTTAAAGACTTTTACTCCTATCAGACTAGAAAACAAATCCCCAAAAGCTCCAGAACAAATTGAGAAATCTCATCCTGAAGATTCTGTTTCTCAAGAACCACTCCTGGTACAAAAATCTATTTTGGTCAGGGTTCCCCAGAGAAATAGAACCAATAGAACATCTATGTCTATATGCAAATATTAAGGGATTTATTATAGGAAGTGGTTCATGTGACCATGGAGAATGTCAGGTCCAAATTCCATAGAGCAAGTCTCAAGTTGGAAACTCCATGATGGTGAAGTTGAATTCCCCAGGAGAAGTTGAATGGTTGAAGTAGAAATAGAGACTCTTCTTTCTGATTGGTGTAATCCTCAGTTCTAGGATTTAAGGCTTCCCACTGATTGGATGAGGAGACTTCTCTCATTGCTGAAGGCAATCTCCTTTGTTGACCATCGATGAAATCTGCCATAGACGGAATCAGATGAATAATAATTTAAGTCCATGAAATACTCTCACAGTAACAATAAGACCAGTGCTTGCTTAACCAAACAACTAGACATTATAACCTAGTCAAGTCAACATCCAAAATTAACCATCACATGCCCCCTAAAAGATTTCTACTCATGGTTTACAATTTCTATTTGAGTTTTACATTTTCATAAATGTTAGCACTAGATTTATTCCCTTGAAAGAGATGGGATTGGAAAGAGTTTTGTTACAGCAACATCAATCAGTTTTTTCAATTCCTTCTACATGCCAAAAATTACTTGGTGATCTATTATCAAAAATATTTTTAGTGATCTGTCACCTAAAATTTGTTTGATTTGCTCCTTTTCATTTTTTCTTAGAGCAAAGAATTGGAAGCCTTCTGAACTGAAAAGGAGTATATAAGAGTACATGCTATCTATCTATCTAGATACATATATATGCACATATAAATATTACATAAACATATGCACACATATATATGTGTTCATATGAATATATATGCATGCATATGTGTCTATCTAAATTAATTTATATATCATTTGCTTTATCAGTACCTGGCAAGAATACCAAAAAGGATTTTTCAGCATGATGTTTTCAGGAAGAGTTGGAAAATTAAAATGTGCTAATTATGATACATCTTTGACAATACAAACTTTGTCTATAAACTGCTTTATATAGATCAAGCTCTTTCAATGTATAGGAAAATGCCTGCCACATAACCTAATTAGCAATACCTGTCATCACTGTCAAATGATCAGCCAAATCAGACTCATTTTCTGCCAAAAAAATGTCTGACTTCATTTTTCAATTTCAATAAATGAATTAATATACATTTCAAAAATGCTATTAAAAACCACTGAGTAACATATTGTAGAACTTTTTTAAAAAGATGGATCAATAAAGGCAGCCAAATCAAGATTAAATAGATTAGAGCTAATATAATTAGTCTATTTTTATAATTTATAAAAAACACTGATAAATCTATATGCTGTTTCCCCCTACTTAATTTGAAATAATGCACTATAAATTATAGCAAAAATATGTTATTTATAAAGCAAGAAGAATAAAACGCTTGGTAGTCCTTTGGTAAATGTGTGTGCATTCATTGATTGAATCTGCCTTTCAGCTTTTGAAAATCATTAAAAAAGAATTATGTACATAATTTCAGAAATAATGCCATTATTTTTGTGAGACATTCTGATCAAAACCTCCCATATATTTAATGAAAAAGACATACATTGGTAAAAAAAAAAAATTAGTGTTGCAGCTACAGTATCATTTTGTTTTTATTAATAGGAGTCAGAAAATATAAAGCTTTTCATAATAGCATAAATGGAATAAAGATTCCAAGATATGATTTGATAAAATAGGGTTTAACTAACTTATTGAACAACACAAACTGAAAGTAAAAGAAACCAGATAAAATTTTATCCACCAGATCATTCGCTGGTCCTTGAAAACATTCCCATCACATTTAATCGTATCTGAGTCACTAACCAGTACTGCTTCAGCTCTTCCAAGGTGCTTTTTCTTTACAGATAATGACACTTCCTATGGATGAGTATTGAGACTAGCTGAACATAATTGCTTCTGATTAAACTTGTGGAAAAAAAATCCATTTTTAGCATTCAATATTTCTTACCAGTTCTCTTTGCTTTGCTCTCACCACATTCTCCCGTAAGAGCTACACATTCTTTGACAATAGGCAGGACTTGGAAGATTCAAGGCCATTAAACAGAATTGTTGTCGCTCCCACTGCCAAATCTTCTCCAAAGGGACTAACCCACTACATTTCTACATCAAGTTTCATTCTTAATAGAAAAATGTATAAACTCAGAAAAGAGAGGAAGCCCTCCCACAAGTTTCCAGTGTTTTGATTAATAAAGGAGGTTTGAGTTTCTGGGAGTGTTTACAACCTAGGACAGTATCCCAGAGTAAATGTGGGATGGCTGAGTGGCTTGCTTTTGTTAAGTGGGAAAAGGGCTTTTATGAAATAGATGATGAGTAGGATCAGTAGGGAGAACCAGGAAACAATTGTATGGAAATTGAAGATCTAGAAATTAATCCCCCTAAAATTGTCAGTGCAGTCAACTCTGAAACTGAAAGTTTATAGTCCTTGATGCCACAGTCTCAGCCCCCTCGTCAGAAGACAGGCTAAAAAGTGGTTTATGTTGAAGAAGAGGATTATGGAGAAGGAAGTCCATAAACTAAGTGTGGTTGTTCGAGGCTGTTGTGGAACCCAGAAAAAAATTTTAATTAATCTCTTTTCCTCTCCCCCCAACCCTGCTATTTTTTGCTGTCCATGTCCATTCGCTATGTGATCTTCTGTACCTATTTCTATTTTTGTCTTCTCTTCTCATTTTTTCTCCTCTGAATTCACCAGGATTCAACCCTCGGGATCTCTGCTGTGGAAAGAGTTTTCCTGTCAATTGTGCCACCTCAGTTCTTGGTCTCTGTTGCACTTCACCTTGACTCTCCTCTTTGTCTCTCTTTTGTTGCATCATCATCTTGCTGCATGACTCTCTCATGTGGGCACTGGCTCACTGCAGGGGCATGCTTCCTCTTCTTTTTCACCAGAAGGCCCCAGGGATCGAATCCAGGTTCTCCATATGGTAGGTGGAAACCCTATCATTTGAGCCTCTTTCCATTTATGTTCTTAAGCTAATCCATTCCTATGGGTGTCAACCTATCATAGGTGGGGCCACTTGATTAGATTATTTCAGTTAAGGACCTTTCGAATAGATTACTTCAGTAAGGTATGGTCCAGTGTGGATCTTAATCCTTTTACTGGAGTCCTTTGTAAACAGGACAAATATGGAGAGAGGGAGCTGCAAGGACAAAGAAACACAGGAGCTGAGAGAGAAACACACAGAAGCTGGGAAAGAGAACAACAGACAGCTAGAAGCTGTAAGCAAAAGAGTCCACAGGAGAAGACAGAGACCAGCAGCCACCTCCATTCTGCCCTACCGTGTGACAGGAGTCCAGGATCGACAGCACCTGTGTCTTCAGGGCCTGATGTCTTAATTTGGACATTTTCCTCACCCTCAAAGCTGTAAGCTTAAAGTTAATTAATCCCCATTGGAAAAGGCAACCCATTTCTGATATATTGCCTTTAACTAACTGAAACACCTAGGAACTCCAAGTCTTCCGGGTGTAGGTGCAAAGGCAGCAGCTCTCTCACTCTCCTTGTGGTCTTTGAGGTGTAGAGGAAGAGAAGGGGAGAGAATGGAGGAGATATAAGGGGGTGGGGAATATGATGGAGTTAAAGCTTAAAATTAGCATCCCAATTTGTTCTCCCTCCTGCTTAGAGATCAAGTAGTAAATGCTGGAATCAATAACAAGAACAAAGGAAATGAAGGCAAAATTCATTACAATTAAGAACTCCCCTGGGAAATGGAACTGTTTCTAGGCTGCTTCAGCTGAGACTCCAGGTTTCTTTCTACCTAAGAGGAGATGATAATTCCTAAGCCATGGAGTGCAGGTGCTACAATTTCCCAAGGATCTGAAGAGTACACGTAGTGTTTTCTTTTGTCTCACCTTCACCAAACAAACTTATACCGTGCACTGCTATAAGCCATGTATGTTTGTACAATTTGTTAATAAATGATAGATAAGTTGACAAGCTCTCAATCATTGCCTGGCCCCCATTATGACTTCTCAGGCTTCCTGACTGCTATCATGGAAGACATGGGCCACCTTCAGGGAGGTCCACCTGAGATGCCAGGGATGCCATAGAGAGCCCCAGTCTTTACCCCCAAGCCCTTGAAACCCATGGATGGCATATTTGACTAATGCTAGGGCCATGCCCAATTCTCCAAGAAAAAAAAGTCAAAACCCAGCTATCACTGACTTGCATATCACTGTTTTTTTTCTTTTGAAACAGGAGCAGGGTAGACATTTTTCACTTGATTGTGAGCTGGGGTTCAAGAGTAGAGAGGGATGAGAGAGGAGGCTACATAAGCAAATGTAATTTCAACCAAGGAGAAATTCCAAGAAACTGCAATCACTCATGCTAAGGAAGAGGAGTGTAAATCATTTTTCATGGTTGTCATAATCGGACCATGGCAGAAGTCAAGGAGGTAAACCAGAGTCTGTTAATCAGGAAGACTTTATTGTGCACCTGCTCACTATAACCTAGTACTTGGGTGCTGTGAGGATCAGGAGCTTTGGCCACTTCTTCCCTGTGCTTTAGATCCTCATCTTTGGCTCAATGACAGCTCCAGTGAGTCACATGACCACTGTGCCATAAGCACAGCCCTCCTTTCTTTCTGATTTGTGTGAGTAAATGTACCTATTCACATTATCTTGTAGGACTACTATGACCACAGATGTGTCATCATGCCTGTGAGACTTCATATATGCACATGGTTGTATGCATATGCATTCATGTATGTGTATGTGCATCTTTAGATGTGTCACTCTTTGAGACCATGTGCATTCTTGTGCCAATGTGTGGGAATGGGGTATATGTGTGTATTGATACATGTGTGCATGCTTATGTGCATAAATGTTTTATATATACACTTGTGGATGCTGTGAAGTCCTTCAACCTACCTGATAAACATACTTCGCATATCTACTTATCTAGATCGGCTTATCAAGATCCCTATTAAAGAGATAATTACTTCTGTGACTGAAAACAAAACAGCTCCAGTGCCATCATTGGGTAATCCCTCCCCTGTTGTGAGACTTATCTGAATGCTTCATGGAATCACAACTTAAAAAAACAACCTTCAACATCCAAGGGAAACCTGGGGCTCTCTGGCTCCTACACTCACAGTTCAGCTGTCACCTCTCTCACAAGAGGTTTTCCTTTCCCAAATCATCTCATTAACCACAGAAGAGAAACTGAGGCTTCTCTCTCTGTATTCCTTTTCACTTCTTCTCTTTCGACTATGCTCAGACTCAGCCTTGCCCTTGGACATGGAAGCAGGCATGGCTATATATCCGCCTCTGTAGCTAGTGTGGGATTTGCATGAGCTTGAATGACACACCTGTCTCAGTGAGCCTTCACGCATGAATCATCAGCAGACCAAACCTTGTAAATGGGCACTCTCTCAGGAGAGGGACAAATGATTTTAAGAAAGGAAAAAAAGTTGGGCAAGTGAAAATAAAGTGTGCTTGCAAGGCATCGATCATTATCTGGAAGACTTCATTAATGCCAGTGTTGCACCATAGCCATACTAGGGTCATTGTTATCATTATGTTTGTAGTACCCTTGGAAAGAGATGTTAACATCCCTCAACTTTTGGGTAGGAGTCAAAAGGAGACTATGAAGTCTAGAAATGTGCAAAAAGGAAGTTTTGAGGTTAGAGAAAAAGGAGGGGAAGACAGAGTTAGTAGACAGAAAAGGAGCATTTTTGGCTTCATGTTAGCTCACAGCAAAACTGGGACTTTTATTTTTTATTGTACTTTTTTTATTTAGTAAATTTTTTATTGTATTTTTTTAAAGATACATAGATCACACAAAATGCTACATTAAAAAATATAAAAGGTTCCCATATACCCCACACTCCATCCCCACACACACTCCTCCCACACCAACAACCTCTCTCATTAGTGTGGCACATTTGTTGCATTTGGTGAATACATTTTGGAGCACTGCTGCACCACATGGATTATAGTTTACATTGTAGTTTATCCTTTACCCCAGTCCATTCAGTGAGTTATGGCAGGATATATAATGTCCTGCATCTGTTTCTGCAATATCATTCAGGACAACTCCAAGACCCAAAAATGCCCCCATATTACACCTCTTTTTCCCTCTCCCTGCCCTCAGCAACTCCCTTGGCCACTGTCTCCACATCAATGATACAATTTTTTCCTTTGCTAGAGTCAAAATAGTTCTATAATAGAATATCAGTAAATCTACTCTAATCCATATTTTATTCCTTCTTCCTGTGGACCCTGGGATGGCAATGTCCACTCCACCTCTAGATCAAGAGGGGGCTTAGATCCCACATGGCTGATGGAGGTGATTCTCCTGCTTACAGTTTTGTAGACTCTCTCGGTTCCCTAGTGTGGATGACCGTCCTCACCTCCCTGCTAGCTGACCTGGGTAGGTCCAATGAATAGGAGAGTAAACACTGCAACTCTGCCAAGGCTCAGGGCCCAGCTGGCACATGGACAGTCCAGAGATTCAAGTCTCCTGAGCATACACCAACCCCAGCACCAACCACAGGTTCGGTAAAAGTGATAGAAGAAGCATGTGTAGAGAGGTCACATCTGAGTTCAACTCCATCACACTCAGGAGCACAAATTCCAAAGTAGGGCCCACTGGCAAGGCATTGGACTCCAGAGCCATCTCCCATGCCTATAGAGCCTATCTGTCTCTGTAGCCCTCAGGAGAACCAGCAAAGTATGTACTTGGCTATCTCTGGGATCCTACTGAGTCATGCTTAAGTGTGACCCCTTTGATGATCCCCTGACTCATTATGAAGTCTCTTAGCCATATAAACTCATTTGTCTTTACCATTACTATTCAAGGTCTTTTTCTAGTTGCATCACCACCTGGTGATTGGTAGTAATCCCTCAGCACCATGGAAGCTCATCCCTGGAAGTCATGTCCCAAGCTGGGGGAAAGTAATGCATTTATGTGCTGAGTTTGGCTTAAAGAGTGGTCATATTTGAGCAACATGGAAGCTCTCAGGAGGTAACTCTTAGGTATCCTGAAGGTCTAGGCCTAGTTGAAATTTCATGGGCCTTTTAAACCAACATTAAGAAATAAATTTCCCTGTTGTATTTTCTTTTCTCCCTGTTCAAGTACCTCCTTGCCTCCTCTGTCATGTCTCTGGGGATTAGGAGAGGACTGAGAACAGAAAACCTTGTGATGCATTTCCTCCACTAAAGAGTTTTCCCCCCATTGTATGGTCTGAAGTAAAAGAGATGTAAGCAGCTTTGTGAGTGGCCTTAAATGCTCAACCTAGGGACAGTTCTGAAGGGGTTAAGAGGCTAATTTATAAGATGAAGGGAGGTAAAGGAAGACTGAACTTCAGTGGTAACTCCCTTTCTACCTTAAGCATCAGAAACCCCAGGCCTAGTGCAAAAGGCAACTATATTTATGGGAAATAGGAGAAGTGTACAGAAGCCCAATTCAACCACCATATTACTGAAACTCCACTACTGGAGATATATTCCTTCTGTTTATAGTCAGACTCTACTTATTTCCATGCAGAACAACCAACCTAAGATGAGTGGGGAATTTTTAAACCATGGACACCTTTAATGGGATTACTTTATATTTCATATGTATTTATTTATAACCTTCTTTTGACATAAGCTTTCACATAAATAAGAAAGAGAGAAATGTAGTAAAGGGGAAATACATGTAGAAGAGGAAAAAGAAGCAGGGGTACAGGTATGCAAACTAAAGTTCATGTACAGTGGCTAAAAATGGGCTATATATTTGACTCTAAGCTTCCTTAAAGGAAAAGCACCAAGTGAAATAAGATCACTTAAAGCACAATTAGTTTAAAATGTTAGCAATACTAGAAGGTTCTTGAAACAGATGCTGTGGAGCATCTGCTACAGGTCAGATGTACCTGATTGAGGTCCTGCATCGACACAGAGCATAGAATGTAACCTCCCTGCTCTCAAGGTACTAATAGGCCTGGTTGTAGGAAAAAAAAACAGTCACATGAATATACTTACGTTACAAAAGATGTGACACGGTGGTACTCTAAATGTACACATCATTCAATAAAGAGCACATGGAAGCCTGGATGGCCAAGGTGTCCATGGTTAAAATTTATCTATAGGTGGGTTGTGAAGAAGGCTTGACTTCAACCCAGTCTAATAAAGACACGATGGTTGTTGAGGTAACAAGGAGGTCTTTGAAACTGGACAAGTTCTAAGGAGGTTCAAACAGTTATGATGAGACTAGCCAGGCCTGAGAAAAGGGATTTTCACTATGGCCATCTCCTAGTGAGAGCTTTTCATTTCTTACCTAAATCAAATGATGGAGAAACATTTCCTTTGCTGGTCTCCCTTGCTGCAGTAGAGAAGCCCTCAGTGAACTAAAAGTATGAGGGAGCTCAATCCATGTGGAATTTGCTGTACCAATGTTGATTAAGTTCCTTCTGTATACCAGGTATTGTACTATTTGGGGATATGAGCAAAAGCCTGATAGCTTGCCCTTCATGAAAGAATCCCCATTACTTGGAGGACAGTGGGAATACAATCCTCTCCACAGTGTGCACAAATGGTACAGGTCCAGAGAGCCCAAGTTATATCCATACAGCCTTTCTGGAGAATCTGCTGAGAAAACGCTTTGCTTTAGTTTTTTAAAAAGTGAACACACTCATACACAGGGTTGGGCAAAAATATTTCTACAATTATACACTTAATAAATTACAAGAAAGTTTAAGTGGAAAAATAAGTCACTTCTCTCAGCTACAAGTGGGAGCCGAATAGTGTTGTGTTGCTCTTCAATTGTCTAACTGCATATATGTTCTCCTCCTCTGTGTATTTGAGAAAACACCTATGCACACATTTATTTCTCCATTTCTCTTTTAAATACCTTTGTGGGTTTTTTTCATGTATCTGTCTTCTCATTAGATTATTGAGTCTCAGGAGTAGCAAGAGTATATTTTAGTTCTAATATCTCCCAATGCTGCAAATGTTAGGCAATGTGATTCAGGGAAAGAATCTCTAGGGTCCAGTCCTGTCTCTCTCATCAACTGGCTATACAACATCAGAGAAGATATTTCCTTTCTCTGAGCTCCAATATTCTCATCTACACAGAATTGTTGAATAGATCAAATCTAATAATATAAATAAATACCATTCCTTGAGCTCTTATGATGTGCCAAGCATTTTACATTTGTTCTTTCTAATTATCACTCTATCCCATTATCACTGAGAAGAACTCTCCCCCATTTTGCCAATGAGGTTTCTGAGTATCGGAAGGCTAAGTAACCTGGCCAAGGTCACACAGTTAAGAAGTGTCTGAGCCAAGAATGCACAGGCTCTTTCCACTACACCACATCCTCCTCTATTCCAATAGTCTATGATCTCCCCTCTGGCTCCACATTTACACAGCCCCAACCTTTCCAGTCCCTGGCTCTCTCAGATCCCTGTTCCCCTCCAGAGACAGGAAAACCAAAACAAGGAGCCAGAAGCAGGAAGTTCAAATGTCCAGGGACAGTTCTAGGCTCTCCACAGCTAAAGCCAGCGCTCATCTGGGCTCTGGGAAGGAGCTTAGCTTTTCCCCGGTAGAAACTTGAACATGCCATCTCCCTCCCTGCCTCCCACCCCATATCCAGGGAGAAAGTCTCATAAGAAGCCCTGTCTCTAGCCTATACGTTAATTCCAGGTGATCTAAGAGCTGGCCAAAAAATCCTAACTAAAGTATGCATGGGATTTTGGGGTTGGGGAAACTTGTGGAAGCCAAAAGTTGTTGTTCCCAGTAGACTTAAATTTTAATCAGCATCTATAGAAGTAGTCATGATACACTGACACAGACACGCACATACATAAGAACCTGCAGGCACACACATACGTTCCCAGTGAGGATTTTAATAAGAGTTTGTAGTCTTAAAGCACTTTTGACTTTTTTTTGTTTATTTGTCCTATTATAGCGACCATCGTTTTTGAACCAAAAATTAAATGAAATGGTGCAACACATGGCCATCATTCTGTCTTATGGCACATGAACAGAATTGTTTGCAATCAAGATGTCACAGGAAATGTGAATGTGTGAAATTATCCTAATGAGGGTAAGTATCTTTCTCTGTGGCTTTGCTTTGCCCCTCTGCACAGTTCAGAACCAAAGCCGGGGGGGGGGGGGGGGGGGAAGGGAGGGGGTGTGGCATCCCAAGGGCAGGCTATGAGGCAAGGCTGTGAGCACTTTGAAAATGCCTCTTCTGGGAGCTGGCATCTAGCCTGAGAGATTATTTTTAGCCCTTCCTTTTAACAGTGTCATCAATTTGGCTGCCACAGGTTGTTTTTCTCCAATCTGGTCAGAAAGGGAGGTGGTTTTGGGAGACCACTGGGCTTTAGGCAGTTTCCCTTGTTTCTCTAAGACAATGCCCTGCTGGCCTTAGGGGCTGGGGTGACCCCAGGCCAATCAAGGAGGGAAAAGCAACAAGAGCACTGCTGCTGCCATGAATCAGGTGGCAGGAGCCCTAATTTAAGTGGCAGTAACTTTTGGGGCCACAGAGAGTTGCAGATGCAAGCAGTAAGATCGGTGGCTTTGGAAGCCAGAATTAGAAGCACAGAGAAAAAGCTGTAGCCTCCATATCAAGCAGAGTGTTGCCTCAGAGATCCAGCTTCACTTTTCAATGGGGAGGAAGGAAGTTCTCACAGTATTTAGAATGGATTTTCATGTTGGCAATGGATCCACAAACAAGACATTGAGCACTGGATGGGCCCAGTTCTGCTTGATGCTGTAGAAAAGAGAATGAAATGTAAGACTCAAGTCCAGAGAGACTTGGTCTGTGTTTCAAAAAGCAACTTGATAAAATGGAAAGAATATGCACTTTTAAGAGAGGGAATATTGAGCACATATTCCAGATGCATCATTTGCTAATTATGTAAACTTGGCAAGTTACCTGACCTCTATGAATCTTGGTTTCCCCATTTGTCAGGTGAGTAATTAATATCTCCCCCAGAGCATTTTTGAGAAGTCTAAACAAGTGGTGTATGAAAAGGGCCTGCCTGTAACAAGGCCGTTTAGAAGATACTCCATAAAGGCGAGTCCTATCTGTGTCCTTGAAGATATCACCATTAAGAAACAACTGGCGATCAATAGAAGCAAGTACAATCCAGACACCAACCACTATGGGAGGTTAGAGATTGGAGAGAGATCTGGGGAAAGAAGCAAACAGAAAGGGGGAATTGTGAGTGCCCTAAGTCAGAGGGTGTGCTAAGAGGACTTTCCAGAAAGACAGAAGGGTCTAAGCAAGGGGATGTGTGGAAATTTGAGGCTTTTTTGGACCCCAGAAAACCCTGTCCTTAAAGCTAATCCATTCCTATGCTTGTAAAACTATTGCAGGTGGGGACTTTTTTGTGTGTGTGTGGAGAAGAAAAGAATTTATTCTCAATCTTGCAAGAAGGGGTGCAAAACCAGAAAACGTGGCTGCAGCCCCGAACAAAGAAAAATGACAGAGTTTATAGCCCTAAGCCTAGCACAGAAGCCCTTCCTCTGTTTCTCCATATATTGGATACTTCAGAGGTTACAGCCTATCTGAAAAGTCTAACTTTCCCATGCAAGTTTTCCAGTTTTTGATTAACTGCTTCCCCCATCACATTCCAACCATTTTAGCTTTTACCTGCTCCTTTTGTCAAATAAGGAATGGATTTATTGCTGAATTGGTATTGGCTTAGCTCTTTCCTGTGCATCCTTTTTACTGGCTATAGGACTGGCTTAAGCTGGTTTCCTTTGTTACTACTTAGCTCGGGAGTGGGAGATTGAGGTAGTAGGCTGCCAGGCTATGTTAATTAACATTTTCCTCCATGTGAAAGCTAAACTAATCTCCGTTTCTTACAATTACCCAGCTCAAACTCTGTTTTATTTTGCCTGGGTTTCTATGACAAATCTCACACCATGGGTTGACATGAACAGCAGGAATGTATTTTCTCACAGTTTTGGAGGCTAGAGATGCAAAATCAAGGTCCCAACAGGCCTTGCTTTCTCCTGGAGTCTATAACATTCTGGTGCTGGCTTAATGTAACCTTGGGGTTCCTTGATTTGCATCTCTACATCCGTTACATGGAGAGCTCTCTTTCCTTGTATCAGAAGAAGCAAGAAGTCAGTAGAAGTCAGATGTCAGCCGAAACCAGAGGAGCAGATACAAGGAGAGTGGGAACTTTTGATTAAATTACTTCAGGTAAGAGCCTTTGATTAGATTGTGTGACCCAGGGTGGTTCTTAATCCTCTTACTGCAGTCTTTTATAAACAGAGGAATAAAGAGACACAAACACCGGAAAAAGCTCCTGGGACAGAGAGGAGTCCAGAAGTTGAGTGAGAAGGCCCAAGGAGCAAGAAGCTGAGGTCAATGGAACCCAAGAGCTGACAGGAAGCCACATCAGCCAGAAGGTGAAGGCAACAAGCAGACACTGCCAAGTGCCTGATCTCCCAAAGCTGCAAGTCAGGGAGAAAGCATCTCTGATAAGGACACTTTCACAGCCTCAAAATTATAATCTCATAAATTGATAAATCCCCACTTTAAAGCCAACTTATTTCTGGTGTACTGCTTTGGCAGCAATTCAAAAACTAAAACAAAAAGAATGAACATGGCACGTGGGAGAAATACAGAAGGGCCCAGACCAAATACCTGGAGTAGAGGTGTCAAGTTGGTAAATAATGAGAGAATAACCTGAAGACAGGAATACAGAATTAGAGGTAGATAGCCTTGAATAACATTCCACAGAGTTGTTGAAATTATCTTGCCAATCTTGTTCTTCCCCTCCCTGAATGACAAGGGACCCAAGAAGAGGTAAGACTGTGTGTATATAGGACCTATCATAATGTCAGGAAGAAAGGATGAGGGAGGCAGGGAAGGGGCGAGGGAATCAGTGGGAAACCTAGCCAATTTGACAACTAAAACAGATATTGTTTTAACACATACCTCTTCTATACAACACATTTTTTCAGTAACTATAATGAAATGAATATATTTCATGTATGAATTAAAATTTGGACTCAAACATTTTAGTATTGCATCTTCCATTCTCACTGTTGCACTATTTTAAGTTATAAACACAAATATTTCAAGGGATCTCATAGAATGACAGTCGAAGTGACTCAAGTTTTCCTTCATCTTTTCAATCACTGTGCTCTCATTGTGTACTTTGTCTCCACTGTTCAAACAAAAACTATGTACTTACACCTCCTGTCCACTGGAAGCAAGTTTGAATGATTGGTAATTGTTGTTTATTTACTATGGACACACACGTGTACACTTTACATGTGTCAGGGCCAGACTGTAAATTGGGAGTTCTAATTAACTTGCATGTGGGTTACAATGTTTGTTAAATGATAAATAATAAAAGTGTGCTTATTTGAATCTTACATATATATTTTAAAATTCAGCTGTAGCCCCAAAATTTGATTAAAATGTAGAACAATAGAAGAATTGCTGGAGAGGTGAGTATTTTATCAGTGACCTTGGTTAGAGCTGTTAGCACATGGTGATAACAAAAGGTTGGCCAACTTCAAGTCAGTGTTATTACTATTTTCAAATTCTGTACAGACAATGCACCCCATTATTGTCTATACCTAGAGCAGACTACTTCCACTTCCCACCTCCTCAGCCCTTCACTAAGGGAAACATCAGGTGGATGGTATAGAAGAGGATGAGTTAATAACAGTAGCTTATTTCCATCTTGCAAAACAGCTAAGTTATACCTTGTATGCTTTGGCTATGACAGAGAGCTCCACTGGCTTTAAAAGGTACTTCCACTGGAAGTTCTATCAATTCATTCTGCAAGATGTATAATTTCTTGACTAATTCCTGGGCTAATACCCACAACAAGAAAGCACTTACAGCAAGTTCAGCTGTTTAAGCTTCCACTTTCAAAGCTAATGGCTTATTTAACTAGCAGGTTATTCTTTGATTACAAGCCACTAATAGGCTGAAGTTGTGTTTGGATTTCATAAATTGAATTTCACAAGGCTTGCATTTGAAAACAATATATCAAGTTCAGCATATTCTTATGCAAGCCATTCTAATAAAGGCACAAGAAATAAGCTTTTATTTGTAAATAAAGCTGCAAACAATTAGCTTTTACATGGTAAGACTACGATACATATGTTGATTCTGCAAATGTTTATTAAGGGCACACTGTACTGAGAGCTTGAGATGCAAAACTGATGAAAATAAAGCCTCTTGTTACACAGAGTTCAAAACCTAGAAGAAGAGGTTGACATAAAGACACATCCACCACCACTGCCTCCACCACAACTACAACAGTATTGTAAGGTGTCTGAAACTGCTTACGACCTTAGGAACTCTTACATGTACCTTATAAAAGTTCCCATGGCCCTGCCTACCTAGCTATGTTTCTTAGGTCTCAAATCTCTGGTTCCCACTGCACTGATTGCTACCACTATTTCAGATTAATGATTAAGTTGGATCATTTTCTTTATTCTGATTTTATGTCTAATCAGTCTTTCTGAGCTCCCTACTTCCATAATCTGCAGCATATTAGTCTGCTTGGCCCCAGTCTGGGTTCCAAGACCCCCCAACTGTGTGCTGGGCCATTAGTTTGAGAATTCAGACATGGCACATGGGCTAACTACATGGATGAATGAAAGTACAGTTGGGGGCTGTCAGAGGAGTGTGGTCAGCTATGCCAGCATCGTCAGGAAGGTTTCATTCCATCAAAATCCAGAAAATATTTATGGAGCATCTAATACATGCCAGGCATAAGCCCTGATGATATAACAATGATAAAAATAAAAACAAGGTTATTCTCTCCGGAGCTCACAGTCAACATGGCAGGAGTGGCTGTGAATACTTTATCACCAAAAGGGAGAGACATACAGGGTACAGTGGAACCATAAAACAAGAAGATTTACTTATACTGGAATTGGGAGCCAGAAAGTCCACTCCAAAGAAATGGCATCTAAGTGGAGACATGAAGCTTGAGTAGGAGTTCTGACAAGTGCAAAAGGATTGTAAGAACAAAGGGAACAGCATATGCAAAGGCCTGTGAGGAAATACAAGAATAATACTATATGTAATGACAGTGGTCAAGAGAGGGAGAATAATGCCAAATGAAAGTAAAGTTGAGGATGGACGAAATACCTGAACTGGGTCCAAAAATTCAAAGAGGACTTTGTGGATATGACAAAGGAGGGAGATTTTTTCAGAATGGAAGAGAGCTGCATCTACAAAGGTGTGTACATGTAAACCCTCATGCTATGTTTTGGTAACAACAAGTGGATTGGTATGGCTGGAGTGTAAAGTGCAGTGGGGAAAGGTGAAGCTAGATAAATAGGCAGGGATCAGATCATAAAGTGTCTTGAGAGACATATTCTGAAGTTCGACTTTGTAATGATGAAGGAGAGTGCATTGAAGGAATTCACTTAAGAACAATGCATGATTGAATTAATGCTTAAGAAAATAGACCCTGGTAGCAGTAGAGAGTGTAGATTCAAAATCAGTTTGGAGGGACCAGATGTGGCTCAAGCAGTTGGGAGGTCCTGGGTTCGGTTCCCAATGCCTCCTAAAGAAGATGAGCAGACAGATGAGGGAGCCATCTTGAGAGGGAGGGGGGAGGAATAGATTTTAAAAAAATAATGAAAAAAAAATCAGTTAAGAGTCTCTTGCATTATCTAAGCAAAAAATGGTGAGAACAGAAATTATTGTGGTAGCAATGCCAGTGAAAGGAAGGGAAAGAATTTGAGACTTCTCTGAGAACTAGAATTGATACTATTTAATGACTTATTCTTTGGTTGGAAGGGATGAGGCAAGAAAACAAGGATGATGCTCAAGATTCATATTGAATGACTGAGCTGACAGTGGAACTTTTCCTCAGGAGAACATATATGGAAAGAGAAGCAGTTCTGGAGTTTAGTATTGAACATTCTAAATTTTGGTTGTTTTGAGTCATATGACAGGCTATTGGACCCATGGGTCTGGAGCACAGGAGAAAGTTCTGGGTTGTATATAAATAATTTTGGAAATTATAGCCATGAAAATAATTGAAATTTCTCACAGCATGTGGATGATGAAGCAATAAAGACCAAAAAAAGTCACTTAGTAGATATTCCTTTGTACACAGGGAGTAAAGGAGATATCAAAGCCAACTGATGAGGAAGGGGAGATGAAGAAGAAGATGTGAGTTACAATACAAAAGCCAAATGAGAGGCATTTTCATTATGGAAGGTGTGATCATAGGCAATAGAATTAAATAATGCAAAGACATCAAATGGGTGAAGAAACAGGAGGATTTGGCAATGAGCAAGGAGATCACTGGGATCTTTGCTAGACCGCCTTCAGGAATCTTACAGTTAGAGGAAGTTAGGGGCTCAAAGGACCATCGTCCAAATGATGTGATAAAGCTAATCGTATTGTAGGCTTGGATGAAATGGAGAAAAAGGAAGCTGTGGATGGAGAGTGGGGTGTTAAAGTTTATAGGTAGAGGCTATAGGTAGGGGACTTGCAGTAACAATTGTTAAATTGTTAAATTGAAGAGGTCAGGAAGCTGCCAATGTGAGCATTGCAGTTGCTCAGAATGAAAGGAGAAGTGGGTGGACAGGAATAATCTAAGACAGATATCATCCTCCTTGAAGAATAAGAAGGATTAATCCAGAGGTTGATGAGAATGAGTGGGGAGGTTTGTGGCTAAAAGCATGCACATATGGGAAATGTTCAGCCAGTGGATCCAAGAGTAAAGTCTTAGAAGGTCAACAATGCTTCCCTCTTTGTATCTGAGGTCTTGAGAAAATGATCAAGTGCCACCTGAGAGGCTGCAAGGAAAATGTCTAATCGTGAGAATGCTTGAGTTTATTTTAGAGAGATTGAGAATCTTTTAAATTTTACTTATGATGGCTCAGTGTTCCAGAAGGCACAGCAGGAAGAGTTTCAAGAGAGGTCAGAAGTTCAAAAGGAAGTAAGTCAAAAGGGAGGAAGCCCAGGACAGCAAATGGGTCAACAAAGGAAATTCTATCTTGGCCAAAGCCAAAGAAAGCCAGGATGAGGGAGTCAGTAGGAACAGCTTCACTTTACACTTTCAGATGGAAACCAGTCATAAAATTGTTTCATTGCTGGAAGCTCATGAACTTTCCAGGTGCAGAACTTGTGGCTTACTTTCTGAAATTGCTCTTTCTCATTCTGTATTGAGTACAGTCAGAAGGCTAATTCACACACTTGCTAAGTGTTTGTCCTTGCCCAGAAAGTAACCTGTTTGATCCGAGGTGTATCATATCTTTATGGATACATATATCTACATGGACATAGTTCTGTTTATCCCACACTGTGCTTTACTCCACAAGCACATTTTTATATTCCGTCTTAACTCATGTTAATATCTTACACAGATGTAAGTTCCATAGTCTATTTGAATGGCAAAATTGCTTTAAAATTATAGATAGGATGAATACAACTTCAAGATTTTTGGCCAACAAATGCAAGTGAAACCATATTATCCCTTGCCTTTGTTTAACCTGAATGAAAAGATATTTTGACATTTCAGTGAGCTGCTCTCATTTTAAAAAAAAAATTAATCTGGGCATTTTTTTCCCATTCTCTCAATATTGGGTGAGCTCCATTTCTCTTTCTGATTTCATTAGCTGCCAGAGCATGGAAAAAACCTTTCATTTTCCTCTCAAACCACCCACTTGGTATCTTTTATGCTTCAGCACTCCGCACACAGATTATTCCCTTAGCATGGCTGCCTCATTAAGGAATGTAGAGAGGAGACTCAGAGCCTAACCTCCCAAAGAAAGAATCAGAGTAGCCCTCTGGGTTTACATGGGAAATGGCTTTGCACCAGCCTTCCACAGAGCAGCCCTCTGCTAGTGGCTGAATCATGTCCTATATGTCAGCTTTGGCTTAGATTCCCTGGTGAGGCCCTCAAAGGACACTGGGTGGGGTGCAAGGGAGAGAAAGGCAGAGTGATAACCAGAACCTCATTACTGTCATCATTTCCAAGCATGGTCTGTTCATCCTTTCTTAATGAAGTATGAAAGGGCGACACATCACCCACTGTTAATCAGCAGAGCATTTGGCATAGGTGGCATCACATTTGGTTCCCAGAACCTGCATCTCAGGCCAGCATGATCAACGGCTCATCCTAATGATCTGAGTTGGGATTTGGGGAGATACTGCGGAAAAAAATCCCGCCCCCTGGCTCTGTATCTGCATATAACCCTGTCTTCAATCTCTTTGCAGTTATTTCAGAGATTGGATTTCATGATACTGAGAAGGTCTTGGGCCCCTCTGAATCTGTCATGATGCCTGAAATTATCATAGGGCAAAAGACTTTGAGGCCCAGTTTAAAAGTAAATGTTATCCTCTAACTTATGTTGGTCAGATACCCTAGAAGGATGATATGAACTTCAAACTGGATACAAGTTTATTATTAAAATGAATGGGTTATGGTCTAGGACCTTGGGGAACATTTTGTTGCTGAGGGCAAGGTCCACAATGAGTACACAGCCTGTGAAATGAAGCAGAAATGCATTAACTGCCAACTCTACCACTTCCTAACTATGAGATCTGAGCCTAGCTATTTAACCTCTCCAAGTCTCCGTTAGTCATCTAGGCAATAGGAATAATAATATATAGCCCATAGTTTTAAGCATTTAATTAAGTGAAATAATATGCATAAAATGCCCAGAAAATCATATTCCATATAGTGCCTCTTGTTTATAGATTGTCTCCCATTCTCCAGAAAGGCTCTGAAAGAGTGAGATTTATTGTGTATGTTTGTTTGAAAAACAAAGACAGTCAAATACGATTAGGGAACACTGTTTGTAAGAAGAATCCAAGAAAACTATAGGACAAGGGATGACAGCTGTACAAAAGTGGTAATGTATGGAAGACAATAGATAAGATAGTTAAGAGGATGAGAGCTATAAGGAAAATTAATTAAAACACCAGCATTTGAATCCCGGCCTGGCTATCTTTTAGTTAGGTGACCTAGGAAGAGTTACTTAGCTTCTCTGTACTCATTTTCCTGAAACAAAAAAGAGGAAATAATGAGTACCTACCACATAAGTAGGGTGACCATATACTTTATCCTTTAAATGACACTTTTGATAGTGAAAAGGAGAACTATTAATAATTATGCTGGAATAGCTGGAGTAAACCAAGGCTTTTACAGGCACACCCAAAGACCCAACTGAAGGGGTTGAATGTGGAACTACTACTCACAACATGCCTGCCATTTTGCAAGCATCCAATATATGCTTTTACTATTTTTATTAGTGAATTATACCTTGATCAAGTCACTAAACCTTTCTAAGGCAGTTTTCTCATTGTGAAATGGGAATAATAGTACTACCTACTATATGGAATTATTGAAAGTAATAAATGGAATAATACTTATAAAGCACTTGCTAGAGTGCCTGGCACATAGTAGATATTCAATAAAATTAACTATTATTATCGGGGTTACATATGTGATTAGAGGGATAGAAGAACACTAAAATTTCTGAGACTATTTTTTCTCAGTCAGTGTTGACTGGGACCAGAAAGATAATTCATACATTTACTAATGGTTTGTCCTAGCCATGGAAGGAAGCTTAAAGAGGAATTTAGATAGATAAAGGGTAAACTTTGCTTCAGTTATCAGTGATAAGCACAGAGCAAAGGAAGGAGCACTAGTTTTTGAGTCATATTTACAAGCGGCATGACTTTGGATTAAACCCTTGTAATCCTCAGTTTTCTTAGCTGTAAAATAAGGACTACCAGTCTCTCAGTATTGCTATGAGAATCATGAGAAAATAATTTAGCTATAGGTAAAATGTAAAATATGAAAATATAAGAGATTTTTTTTACAATGATACCTTTTACTTCAGCCCTACCCTGACTAATGAGGCACTTTCCAATCTTCTTTTTACAAATATTTACTGTAATAGATTATTTTCTCTATCCACAGCCCATAAAGTATGCTTCTTTCTTTCAATTTTTTTCTACTGGATACTGTTGGCCATTTAATGTATTCTAACAGATTGAGCAGCACTCTAGTCTACAGGAAACCATCTTACTATCATGTTGAGTTACTCAAGTTGCTTCTTTTTCTCTTAATCTTTATTTCGTTCATTCTGTGCCTCTGGATCACCATCACACCTGCCCCCAAATTACTTACCTCTTTTATAAAGGGCCAATTAAACCATTTTCTCCAACACAAACATTAGCATATCTGAAACTCATATTGAAATTATGATTAGGTCTGGGTTAAGTTCAGCATAGGTGCTGAAAATAGCATTTCCTAGTTTGTACCATTAACTATGGTATTTCTCTTACATATAATGCTCTGCTTCTCTCTGGGGCACATGTACACACATATTCCCATGCATATAGAAACACACACTCCAACATCTCAGCCAGTAAAACAAATCAGACAGACAATAAGGAGTTTCTATCTACATCTTATCAATAATAGTTTTTGATTCAGGGAAAGTTATAAACAAATTCAAAACCTTATACTGTTTTATCTTCCTCCTCATTTTTCTCCCTGTGTTAGTGTCAGACTAACAAGGAAAAGCATTTGATCAAGTCCCAGACAATCTTAGGTGTGTAATGTTAGAACGTTTCTGACACACTCACTCTCACTAATAATAAAGAGGCACTTGATCTTAGTGAAGAAATGGAGCATGGTCTTGGGTTACAATTTTTACTAGCTTGTCTGAATGGGGTTAGAGATGCATAGCTATGAAAACATGGTTTGAAGCAATTTATATTTTTCCTTAAAATGTGTCAATTTTCTTTTATATAGTTGTTATTAGAATTTAAGAACAATTTTAGTGACTCAAATACCAAAACACCCAGGAATAGAAGCACTTAAAAAAAAAAAAAAAACGCTCACCTTTCAAATTAGCTCATCTATCAGCTGGATAGCAGGAAAAGCAGTCGGTTTTCTGCTTCACAGGTAGGAGTGTAGAGCTTCAACTGTTCAACTGGCAGTAGAACAACCTGCCCCAGCAGGCCACCTTCCAAAGTGAACATTGGTACAGAGAACAACCGAGGCCTGGGAATTAGCCTGTCAACGTTTCAGCACCACGGACAGCTCGTCAATACAGAAGTAGGAAGTCTTGAGCTTTAAATGTATTAATAAGTCTGTACAGCACCTTTCCAATGAGGAACCTGTGCGAAACAAATGCTTCCTTTAATTCCCTTTAAAGTTAGTGGTGTCAGATATTTGGGAATAGGAAGAGGCAGAAACCAATGTCCTTAGAAGGCAAGGATTCAACGGGGTCACAATAAAATCATGCAGAATTCAGAAGCAGCTGTCCCAACCCAATACACCTTCCCATATAAACAGGAGGCTAAACCCAAAAATCAGGAAAGTAAGAGGGTATTCCTAAATGCCCAGCCTTCCTCCAATGTGAAGGCAATTGTTGTTCTAGAAATTATCTTTTAGGGAAATGTGAGTAGGATTTAGCAGTAATTGAGAAATCTCCCAAGATAGGGACTAAATGCCACATATTATACTCATCTCTCTCAGAGACACACACATATATGCATGCCACCCATTCATGAAGTAACACTCACCTCAGGATATGTTCAGATATCTTTTCTTTTAGTGTCTCTCTCAGGAGTGCTTCTTCTGATTGTCCTCCTCTCTCCCACCCCACTTTGGTACCAGTTTGGTTTTCTAACTCAAAGGATCCCTCAAATGTGCAGGTGAAATCATGAAGCAAGCTGACAGCACCTTGACTTTGAGAACAACTTCAAGGTAATATTAATGTGGGAGGACCAAAATGTATTATGTGGGGCTTACTGTGGCAGAAGTTTATAAATCAATGATTTTTTTGTCTCTTTCCCTGTATGAGGGTGGTTTTCAACGTTTGGGATAAATGCTAAACACTGAAGGAGAAGGCTTGTTAAAGGAGCAAATTTCTGGGCCCTCCACATAGGTCTGGGGTCAGACCTGTGGATTTATATCATTATTAAGCAATGCAGAAGAATCTAATACAGGTAGCCTGAAGGTCCCCCTTGAGAAATACTGTTTCAGCCATTGGCATAGGCCTTCCGGCTCTGCTATTGGAGATTGGATGTGTACAATGTAGACAGAAACACAGTTCAGAAGAATGAAAAATGAAACACAAAGAGTATTAAAAATTAAACCATTATAACTTAGAAAAATATTGGGAATACTACTGACTGATTTATGGATAGGAAAGAAACTCCTAAGCTTAAGATCAATGAACTGTCTCAACAAGTACAATACAGGTGGGACTACTAAATCAACAGTATTATCAAAAAATTTTTCTTTTAAATTTTTGTGTGACTTTATTATTGATCAAAAGTAATCACTGTTTCATTATTTTATAAAAATGAGAATTATAGACAAGCATGAAAATAATAAAACTTCCTGAAATGTATACACTCAGAGTTTAATAATACTGATTTTTTTAACACATAGTTTTCTGGTCTTTTGTATATACACATACACACAAATACACATATACTTATCGTGACAGTTTGATATCATTTATGAATTCCAAAAAGATTTATTGACATTCTGTAAACTGGCCTGTTCCTCTGGATGTGATACCCTTTGATTGTATTAGATTCAGCTGAGATGAATTCAGCTGAGATGAATTCAGCTTTGATTAAATTATGTTAAGATTAGGTCTTTGATTCTGCCACATCATTAGGGCAACTCCTGCTCTCTTTTTGGGCTATATAAATGGATGCTTAATCTAGGAGACATAGAAGTAGATACACAGAGAAGATACACAGAGGAAGAAAGCTCCACAGACACAGAAGAGGGTACTGTGGCCCCGGGAAGACAGCCGAGCCATTCGCCTGATAATTTACAGCTGACCTTGTGAAAAAAAACAGGGCAGCTGAGCCCTGAAAGAAATGAACCCTCCAGCCTACAGCTCTGAGATGAGAAGGAGCTGGAATCACAGAGCCTCAAGGAAAGAGGAAGGTTGTACCCTTCAGATATAGCTTGCCATTTTGTGTCATCAAGCAGCAGCAGACTTTGGGTGGGAAAATATCTCTGATGGTATCTTGAGTTGGACTCTTTAGGGCCTTGTAACTGTAAGCTTTTACCCCAAATAATTGCCCTTTATAAAAATCAGCAGATCTCTGGTACTTTGCATCAGCACCTCTTTGGCTGACTAATACACATGCATATATACAAATATGCATATGCATGTACATATACATATATATTACGAAGTTGTGCTTTTTGTTAATATAATATTTACCATCATCTTTTCTATATCTCTGACCAAAGCCAGGAAAGGTTTTCTGATGTTAAGGACTTATGTGTGTTTAGATTGAGCCCACCCACCCAGATAATACAAAAGAATCACCCATCTCAACATCCTTAAACCTAATCACCTTTACAAAATCCTTTTTGCCAGCAAGGTAACATATCTACAGGTCCTAGGTATTAGGATGTAGACATCTATGGGAGACCCATTACTGTGCCTACCACGTTGTAGAATGCAAGCCTTCTGAGAGTGAGACCATGTTTCCTTCTCTTTTTTTTTTTCTCTATAAATGCCTTCTTCAAAGTAGGTACACATCATATTAATAAAAGTGTCATTGTGTATATTTCAGGTCGTTATCAATCATACTTGGCTAAAAAGAATTTATAGTATTTTAGTAATGGGCAAGCAGGTAGGTCCTCAGAAAAATGTCATTTATATTAGAGTTTTCCAATATAAAAGGGATGTTTTCCTCCTTTTATTCTTCTATCATTCAGATTGGTGAATCTGAAGTAATGAGTGAGAAAAATGAAGCACATTCCAAAAATATTACTTCTCAGTTGAATGACTGCCTCCTAACCATCTCTTCTCTGTTAATCCTTCTCCTTTTCCTTCCTAATCCATCTTTCTTAAATAGAGTTCTCATCAAATCACTTCCTTGGAAAAGACTTCAATCACTCCCTCATTTCTTGCTAAATAATATTGAAACTAATCATGCTGAAATTGTACCTTGCCAATCTAATGCCAAACTTTGCCTTTACACATACCAACCAATCATTTTGTGAGTTTATGATTCAATAATATATGAAATATTTGGGGAAAGTTATTTTGAATAGACACACTGCTGCTAGCTGAAAAACCCTAATCTCCACAATGATTTTGATGATGTCCATACTTAAATCACTGTGCATGCTTTAGAATCACTATTAATCAGATTTCTTTTTTAAAAATGTGAGAAGTAGAAGGGCCTAAGAAATCAACTTCTCCATCCTTTTCTTTTCATATACATATACACACATTACATATAATTTGTTTCATAAATGGATCGATAGTATAGCTATTACACTGAAACTTGTGTTTCTCACTGAAGAAAATATCTTGGAAATCTTTCCATGTCAGCACATATAGATGTAAAATATGGAAACAGCATAGAAAGGTATAAAGTAGAAAGTTCAGGTCCTCTAGCATGTCTCCTGACCTCCCATCTCCACTCTCCAGAAGCAAGTATTATCAAATTATTTTATAAATGCCTTGCATATTGACAAATATATTTATCATTTTTGTTTTTAAGAAAATGGGATGATATTATTCAAATCATTCCAGACCTTGCTTTTAGACCTAACATTGCATCTTACATTTTCCTATGGTAGTATATGTATATCTACCTAGTTCTTTCTCACAGCTACTAAGCATTCTGTTGTATAAATATATCATAATTTGTACAACATTCCTTTAATGATGGAAATTGAGGTTATTACCAGATTTGTTCTATTTTTATTGTTTTTAATTGTTTTATTTGTTTTTACAGTCAATAGTTGTTTCCCCATCCCCCTTCTCCCATCCCCAGTAAACTCTAATCTGCTTTCTATGCCTGAAAACTTTTTCTTTCTTGTTATCTCTTATAAGTAATATCACACATTTTTTTGTCCTTATATGTCTTGCTTGTTTCATGGAACATAATGTTTTCAGGTTTCTTCCATGTTGTAGCATGTTTCACAACTTCGTTTTTCCTCAAGGCTGAATCATTTGCCTTATATTTATCTACCATATTTTGTTTAACCATTCATTTATTAATGGACGTTTGAACTGTTAATAAAATTTTAACAGCATATATAAAATGCAAAAGTTTAGCTTTAACATAAGTAACCTAATATAAAATATCCGAGTTTATCAACAAAATACAAAAATAGAAGATAGAAAAAGGAAGTAAAATGTGCAAATTTCTAAGGCAGGACTCATTAGACATTGTTACTTTTTTTTACATTGACGACTACAGAGAAAAAAAATATGTTGCTTTTTAAGCTTATTGGTTATCATCTGAAGTGCTTTTTTAACTGCAGGTCATGACTAATCCGTGGCTTGGAAAATAAAATTAGTAGAATGTACAGCAGTATTTTTCTCAATAAAATGGGATGGGATGGGGTGGGATGGAATGGAATAGGGAAGAAGAATAGAATAGAATAGAATAGAATAGCATAGAATAGAATAGAATAGAATAGAATAGAATAGAATAGAATAGATCAGAATGCACCATATGTAATTAACAGTGAGGATACATTTCATTTCATGGTACATTTTTCATTATAAAGCTATAGCAATGCACACACAAATATATACTTCCACAAGTATACTGGGCCACAATTTCAAAACCTCTACATTGGTATAAGACAAACAGAATAATAAACCCAACCTCACTAGAGTTAAAAAATAAAAAAGAGCAAGTCTCCTTTGCAACCTCCTGCTCTTCTGTTTACCATATAATGTACACATTTCCCAGATTTCATTCTAAACCCCTTTCTTTTCTCACTCCACACTTTCGTCCTAGGCAACCTCATACTCTCAATTACCATCTTGCCTTGTTCCATGACTATGCCCAGGGCTCTCTCCTGGGCTTCAGACTCACAGATATTCAGCTGCTTCCTGCATATGTCACGTGCTTCTCAATTCAGTCAAACTGAACTTATCATCTCCTCTCATTTACTTGAGTCTCCTGTAAGGCTCCTCATTTCAGTGCTTTGCATCACCAGCCACCTATATACCCAAACAAAACCTGGGGGGCATACAACTCTTGCCCCTTTCTTACCCAATCCTGTGTGAGCTTGGGTTCCCTTGAATCAGAGCCTGAGAAAGGGATTCCTTATCAAATGATCCAGAGAAGGGGCATGAGGGGGCAGGTGAGACAGAGGCAGTAGCTAAGCAAGGATATGGCTTCTGCTGGAGACCAGCTTCAGCCTGGCCCCAAAGGTGGCTCTGAAGCACAGATGGCACCACAGCGCTGACCCCACCATTTGGCCAGGAGGTCAGTGTTTTGTACCCCCAAGTTAATCAGCCATTGGCTATGGACCGTCAATATGGAGGGGGCTGCATCATCTACTATATGTGACAGCTCTTGTACAAACAGAGTCAACTCTCCAGGGAAAGGGTCAACTGTGAATAATTTGCAGCCAACCCACACAGGAACTGAGGTACCAAGTGCAAACTCAACTCTTCCCACATTGCAATTAGACTCCAAGAATTATTGATTTATCACCAAAATATGATTTTATTTTGTCCACTTCTCTCCAGCTCCACTGGCCCAGATTCTCACCACTTAGCATTTTGCACTTAAATAAAGTCCCTGCCTTTTTCACTTTGGAATAGCTTTTGGTGTGTTCTATGCACTAATTTGCAGCCTCATGTCTAGCCGCTGCCTTCCAGTCTACCCCGAGCCCTATCCATACAGGCCCCTTCCTGTCTGCTAATCCTACCACATGCTTTCACACCTCCAGTCTTGCATGGTCTGGCTTTTCTGCTAGCAATGACATTTTCTACCTGTTAATGATTATGCATCTTTCAAGTCCAAGTCCAAATGCCAACTCCTCTCTGTGGTTTGTACTGACCTATCTTTCCTTCTCCCACAGAACTCATCTCTCATTTGTGCTCCACACTGTACTTTACATATACATCAATTATGAAACTCAGACTCAGGTACCAACAACTACAGTACAATGAATAATTAACCCTTGTAGACGGTGGTACAGTGTCTCCTAAGTCAGAGATTGTGTCTTGTTCATTTATGTATCTGAGGAGCAAAGCACAGAGCCTGACCCAAAGCAGGTGCTCAGTATGTGGCTGAATATAACTCTACAGTGTATGTAATAAGTAGTGTTCACTCAAGCTGAACTGGAGGCTTCCATCAGTGGAAATTCTGAATTGGATGGAGAAGAAGTCTAACTACTTCTTCCTGTACTCTCCCCAAATTTCATCAGCCTGTTAAATGCGAGCTCCATTGGTCTATTCTTTAACTGTTATATCCCTAACTGGTATATCTCTTTTCTCACCTCCTAGAAAACTTCTTAATGATACTGCCCACTTTTTCTTAGACCAATGTACTACAACTTTATAGTAAGTTCAATTATGCCATGACTCCCTGAAGGTATGGCCCTTGTCTTATAACTATGTATTGTGTTGAATGCAGTGATGAATGCTAAGTGGGAGCTCAAGAAATTCTTCCTGAATTGATTATGGCTGGAAAGACCTAGATGTGGAGGCTGTGGTATTTGGAAGAAGCAGTCAAACCAGAAGACAGTTTACATGGAGGACAGCTCATCAGCATCAATTACTGTCTCCTGCCCTTTGAAATGACTGCATTCAATGATGTTGACTAAGACCTCCCTAAGTTATCTGAAGTAGAAGATATTGCACTCAGTTTCCACATTGAACAACATAGCTGACTACCCCAGGAAGTATTGCTATGACCGCATGGTCCTTGTTCAAAATTATGACATCAGGACAGTTCTTCCACAGTTTAAAACAGTGAGTGAGTGAGAGAGATAATCCAGTTAACTTGGAAACAGCACTGCACCCTGGGATCCAAATTGATTTCTTCTCTCTCATCTGAGCCTGCATGCTGCAGGGCCAGCATGCAGACTGGAATCAATAAGACATGAGTCTTCTATTAAAGACAACATGAAAACATGTATTTTTGAGGTGGGGTAGGAAGTGAATTCTGGCACTTGCAGAATTGAGAGACTGATGGAGTGTGTGGCATGAGGACACGTAGAACAGGTTCTCTTCTGGTGTTTTGCATCTACTCTTTCTCTAAGGCATGGTTTCCACCACCCATTGCCCATGAAAATGTAGCATTTTCCCAGTAGTCTAATGGCTAGGCTCAAGCTAACCTATCAAAGAACTAGAGGAAATGTCCAGATTTTCTTTTCAGCACCCATATGCCTACTTAAGTTTTGGCTTACTCACCTGTAAAATGGGAATATTAATATCTAATTCTAGAAGACAAATCCTTAGTAAGATTCATGGGCAGAGTCGGTGTTTAATGTTCATGTCCCTTTTCCTTTCCCTTCTCTCTTGGGAGATCAGCTCTTGTTTGCTTGTGTCAGACCCTTTGCTTCCTTCACTCAGAGCTCAACTTAGATTTGGATTTTTTCAGCCTATTTTGGCTTTGCCTTCTGTAGAATCTTGTAGCGTCTTGAGTCACAGATACTGTTCAGCATATAATGGTGGATCCTTATTTATTTCATACTCACTGCTTTGTACATGTAACTTTCACCTCCCTAGGTCAAGTCAGAAGCACTCTCAGTTGGCAAACATGATCTACTAGGGAACATCAGCCTAGTGGATATGAACCAGGCTGACGCAGTGCCCTCCAGTCCTAAGAGCTGTGCCTGTCTTATCATAGGTGCCCAAGAAATATCTGTTAATTGAATGAATGAACGAATGACAAAAAATAGGGTTTATTTAAGGTTTGAGAGGCAGTATGGGGAAAATGGTTTAAATAATAGATTTTGACAACATTTAGTAGTCTTTGTGCACCAAACATGTGAAATGAGTTTGGTTTTATAAAACCCAAATTTCATATATATGTATATAATGACCAGCTTACTTCTGGGCACTTTGGCAACTCTAAATCTCTATGCACATATAAGGGGGTCTTATTATTATTTTTTATTTATATATTCATTGATAATGAATTGAATCAAATCTGATTTTGCTGTAAACAACAAAAACCACAGAAAAAGAAAAGCACTGACCTAGGAATCAGGAGACCAAGATGTGAGACCGAACTTGGTTTCTCCCCAGCCATGTGACTTTTTCAATCATGTCCCCTCTCTGGGTTTGTTTCCTTATTTGTAAAACACTGGTATCTAATATCTGTTCCTACTTTGGAACAAAATCCAATTTGCTAGCTTATCTAAGACTGAATTTATTACAACTTTCCGTTCTTCTTTGGTTATTACATACAAGGAATGTTTTAATTGCTGTGAAAAATTTGTCATCAGATGACAGTGTAAGATCAGGAAGTAAACCGTGGCATTCTCAAAATCAAGTTAAGTACCCAAAGCACTGGATTTGCAAAACATCCATTCAGTTAAATCCTCCTATGGTTATTGTCTCAAATCTCTACATGCTTGGTTTCTACATGACAAAAAAATTAGAGTTCTCCTGGGAACAACAGAGACTTTTAGAGTAACCTCTTCATTTTTTTTATGGGATCCAGGAGATCAGATGTACAAAATGACTTGTCCAATGTCACACCATCAGTTGTAGAGTCAGGATTTGGACCGCCTCCTTAATCCCAAGCCAGTGCTCTTTCCATCATGTCATATTTTTTTATATAAAAGCAATTGTTTATCTAAGTCCATACCACAAAATTTCTGTGCTTACTATAAGCTTATAAAAATTGATCACCACATTGACAAAGAACAAGTCTACTATACCTTTCCTTTTTGTTCATTTTCTATTGAAAGCACATTAAAAAGCTTTGGGGGAAGAATATAAAAAATTGTACCAGCATCAAAATCCAACTAGCATTAACAAGTTCGCATGGTCCCTTCCCATCTCTTTTTTTAATGTGCATTTCTGTACATATATGCACATTGGATATGTTATTATTTATCTTGCTGTTTGCATTTAAAATTATGTCTCAAGTCGTTTTCATTTTTATATGTTAGTCTACATAAGGACTCCATGTATTTTAACTGCTATATAGTATTCCATTAAATGACCTACCAGGTTATATAAATGATCTTTATTTATTGAGCATTTTGTTTGTTTACAGCTTTAGAGTATATAAAAGTACACTGCAGTGTTTATGTGAATTTTTGATGTTTTTGATTATTTCTTTAGCATAGATGCTAAGAAGTAGAATTGCCAGCTTAAAGGGTACCAAAGAATATGTTAAGGCTCTTAATACATTGGAATTAAAATGCTTTACAAAAGGTTTGTGCTGATTCACTGCCACTTGCAATGTATGAGAGTGGTGTTCTCTGTCTTCAAAAAGATTACTTATATCCAATATAGTACAGAGAAACCTGTGTGTATAGTAAAAACATGGGCATGAATCTTTTCTAGTAGAGAGAATGGAAAATGTCCAGACCCAGAAAATAATTGCTGATAATGCATTTCTGAGACCAAGAAGTGGAATGGATAAATAACAAAGCAGAGAAATATTTTACAAGCACAATTTGAAAGGGTTCTCTTATATTGCTTTTTCTAGAGGCTGAAATATATGAATTCATTGAACTTTTCTATAGTTTTTAATTTCTTTAAAGTCATAAAACAAATGGATTGACGAGGCACTTAGATAAAACATCAAGGAGAAAAAGCAGTAGAGATTCATAAGGCAGCATGCAATTTGGGAGGAAACCCTACATCCAATCATATATGCTGAGCAATAAGGGCAATGTCTATGACTTACTTCTCCCCCCTCCCTGACCCACTTTATGTTGGGAAAGCTCTGTAGGAAATAGTCATAACATCAATGGTCTGCTCTTGACTGCCTTCTCCACCAACATTGCATGGCTCATCCACCTTCCTAGAAGCACAACATTCTCCTTGACCCCCTAGACTCAACCTCCAGCAGTTGTCTTGCTGGCTGATTAGCAGCAGCGAATACTGGGAAATAAGGCCCTGGAGGATGAGTCTAGCCACCCTAACATAACCTAACCCTAACCCTATCCATGAACAGCCTCATATGCCTAGACAAGAGGACAGGAAGAACATCACAATGGGTTTCAGTTCACACGTACCCTCGGTCCTCTTGGAGCTTAACCCTGTTTATATACCTGGTGAGAGAGGAGAGGAGGAGAAAGGGTTGTTTTTACTTCTTTGCATCTGTAATGAATAATAGAATATAGATTTTTACCCAAATCATACCATAGGTATAAGCGCTTCTCCCTTTGTCCTTCTCTCTATTGTTTATTCTGTGCAGATATAATATATTAATGCAACTTACACATAGCATATAGGCATATTTATTTAGTTTTTTATGTAACATTTTACGTCAAGGTTGGTGGTGAACACTGATACTTTCAAAGAATAAGAAATGCAGGGACTGCAGAATAATATGTATTTTCTGTGGATGCATATATCAAAAGCATGCTCACTTCAAGTCCAAGTTCAGAGTTCACACAGGAGAGTTGTGCCAGGACCCAGAGGTTAAGGGAAGCCCTTGGAGGTCCATGATCTTTAGAAAATATTCACAGAAGGTAATACAAAATCCAGCCTTGACTCTGACCCCTTGGCCATCTAGCATTTTCTCACATGTCCACTTTCCTGTAGGTGAGGACAATCTACAAGGCTCCAAAGGACAGAAAGCCATGCCTCCCAAGCTACCAGCTGGTGTCTCTCACTCCGAGGTGCCAAGTCTGAACCTCCACCCAGCTTAAAGGGTTTACAAGCTCCAGAGAGCAGCCTTTCTTCTCTGCTGCACTTGGAGAAGGAGGATTTGCACAGGAGGATTTCTAAATAAGGGGTCTCCAAGGACTTAGACAAAGATATGTAGACTGAGGCATGGTAATATGGGACCGCCTGGTACTGATGATCAAGTTCTGACTTCTTCCATGAGACCATTTCACCTCACACCATCTTCCCAAGGAATTTCCTGAGCAACCTCTTCTGCAGCCTTAGATCTCCAACTGGCATGTGATTCCCAGACCTCCATGTGGAATCTGATTTTCAGATCTGTCTGGGCTCTGATTGGCTTGGCTTCTACTTGTTTCTGTGTTCTTTGCAAGCAGCTGAGCTGCATTCACAAAGAAAAGGAAAGCTTCCTGATCTTTGAAAACATTAAAGGAAAGAGGAAATCAAAGGGCTCACATCTGAGCTACTGCTCAGGGCCAAGTACTCCACTGATCTGTCTAACTGAAAGAGGAATGAACATACCCGTGCTGAAAGGAGGGGGCTCTGGGGAGAGGTTCTATGGGTCACACAGCTGAAACATGCCCTCAAAAGGAGGAGCTCATCAGGGCTCCCCAAAACTCACTTGCTTTTCTGGTCAAAAACTGTGTCATATTACTTCATACTCCTGTGCATCACTTGCCAGGTCAAACATCACCCTAAAGAATCACTCCTACTTAGGACAACAGTCAAGCTCCCACTCATTTCTCAACCTGGGTACATTGTCATACTATAAGAGACTGTAAAGTGAGTATCTCCATTACTGTCTTCTATCTCACTGGCTCAAGCTAAAAGCAAATGCAGGCATTCTTCAATTTCACTGTGCACGCCTACCCTAGGGTTCTACAGACAGAAGGTGTCATTTGGACTGGGTGTAAATGGGTGAGAGCTGATATAGGAACCTACATACATGGTTCAACAAAGAGCTGGTGGTGGACCATGGCTAGTCCAGAATACTGAACTCATCCTGTATCTGATAGGAATGAGAGTCACCCAAACTCAGTCTGTCAGCACCATTCTGGCAGCCTAATCTCCCAGGATCCCATGAAAGAACTACCGCACCAGTCAACAGGAGCACTTCAACATCAGGCCATCCTCTGGAAACTGGCACCCAACCACAAGGACTTGGGACAATGCTGAACGTTCCTTGGTGCATCTAGTTGACACAAAGCACATATGGGTTGGGAGAAGGTTTTAGAGAGTCAAGGTACTGCAAAGAGCACTGCCAGAGCCAGTTGTCCCAGGAATCAGAGTGAGACTTAGAAAACGACAAGGAAAGCACTCCAATCTATAGGGTCCCATGAGGTACACAGTCTGAAGCAAGGGTTCGCTTATTTGTGGCTGAGGGCAGTGCCATCAGAGCAGGGCTCTCTGCATTTTGCTTTTGCCTCTCCAAATTCTTTCTTGAGTATAACATGCTAAACCTGTTCCTGGCCCTAGAGTAGCCAGTGAATATATATATTTCAAATTGGATAGAATCCCGAGTTTTTAAAAAAATATTGCAGAAGGCAAAGAAATTCACACCAGGCCCCCATAACCACAGCAGGCCCCGACTGAGATCTCATTAAAACTCTTTCTGCTAATCCTCGAGAATTAGCAAATACAACTCTATCCTGCTACGAAATACTTCTCACCTCCAGGGCTCAAGTAAAGTCTCAAAAAGAGGAGCCAACGAAGCCTAGTTAAATGTAGCTTTGAATCCAAGCATTGGGTAGCATCTTTAATAAGCCCTCTCTAGCTTAATGGGGCTTTCTGATCATTCCCCATTCCAAACTCCCTTATATGCCTTACCATTTACTCCTGATAATTCCCTCTAGTAGATAATCAGAGTATCACATTCAAAGTCACTTAAATTTGAATAGGCTTTTCCTGTGCTCTTTGAGTGCTTAAATGTTTCATATCTGCTATGCCTGTGTATTTCTGAGAGCTAACTGCTCCAGCATTGGTTGGCAGAGGCTCATGTTCTCCTTAAAGAAAATCTTCTAAAGAAATCTAAATGCAGTCTCTTGGGGGCATTCAACCACCCACCATCAACCAGCTGACCAGATTTGTTCCTTCAGCTACCCTCCCTGCCTCCCTTATCATCCCAAACCTAGGATTCCTAAGAAGGTTTTTGAGAGCAGGGAGATATTCCATAGCTTACTTCACTTTAGGCAAACCTTAGATGCACACTCCCTTGGTTTCCATCTGCCTCTGAAGAAATTAAGCACAAGTGATAGCTCTCCCAGATCTGCCCTCCTATGAGGTCTGAAACTGACCCCATCCTGGGGAAAGTTCTAGGCTATTAGCTAGCTAATGGTCATGTTCCTCAACAAGACACAAAGGACACAAAGCATCTGAAGATATCTGGCCACAGGAGTTGCTGGAGAGAAAGAAATAAAGGGAATTTTTAAAGAAGGAAGACCCATGTGGAAATCAGTTGAATCATGTGCAATTGGTATAGACCAACCAAAGCACCCATAGGCAGGCAGGATCTTCCAAAACAATAGCTCCACACTGAATGATGTGTAAGCAACAGCATATACACTTGCTGTGTGCCCTTCCTGATCTCAGATGCTTTCTTGATCTTGAACTCTCACATTCAGCCCTATACTATCTCCGTGTCTCTTAAATGGCTTAGCTCCTTGCTCTCCTTGAACTGATTTTGAGGAGGAAAGAGTATGCCCAGACTTGGTCTTGGCCCAAACCACCTTTAGCTTTCTGATCATTACTCACTGTGTCAACAGACCATTCCCCATGCAGCCAGAACACTGCCCTACTTTCTTCCTTCACCCTTCTTCTTGAAGAGCAAATGCACTTGCTCTAATGAGTTCCATGCCTTTCTCAGAAGTATTCCTGATCACTCTCTGTAGTACTTTGCAGAGATCACACCCTTGCTTGACCAGCAGAGCACAAACACGTGCAGAAGATCTAAATATATAAATAAATATCAGCTAACCCTAGATAAAATGATGAAGTGAGGAAAATTTATTTTCAGAATTCTTGTACTTAGAGGCCCAAGGCTTCTAAGTTTCCAGAGCCTTCAAACTCATTCAGACAATGTCCCATCCCTGTGTTTCTTCTGATATCCTTGTCTTCCCTTTCCAAAATGTTCCTCAGGGCACAAAAATGGGATTAACCATTTGACACATTACCACATACTAAATTATTCACAGCTGGCAATGGAATTTTTATTTTAAGAGAGATTTTTGAGTCCCTAACCCATGGAAGGAGGTAATGTGAACATCTCGGTCAGATCAGAGACTTATGGAGAAAATGGCTGTGGTCAGAAGGAGCCTTCCAGTGCCCCTTACATTCCACCCTGGCTCAGCCATAAGGCCTACCCCATGCAAGGTCAGTTATGAGCCCTCTGATAATACGTATGACCCTCACACATGAGTGTTCCTCCATCTCCTCTGCCTGCTCCACTGCCCAAATCATGCTTCTAATCTCTCTCCTTCAGTTTACCTTAAACCGAGTTTTTCATGTTTCCATTCCTCCATTCCCTCCTGACCCCTTGGACAACATTCCTTTAGACTACCTCCTAAGGTCTAACAAGGCCTATTGGTTTTCCCCAGTTTTCTTCTACTAAGGAAAATCTATATAATCCTAATCAAAGTCAACATGTTCAGGATATCTGACCTTTAAAATAAATTTCAAGACAAGGTTGTTGTTCTCCCATATAGACTTAATGATGGGCAACTTACAGTTTGTACTCACTTTTGCTTCCAGTCAACACACCTACAAGAACCAGTGATGGCAATTTTCAAAACCTAATTTTTAGGAGACACTGGGGGAAAGGTCAGTAGATCAGATCAGGAGGGTCCCCCCTGAAATGAATTTCTATGGCATTTTACCCAGCAGGATCTTCCTACGACTGCCTTGGAATTTATCCCAGACAGTCCCCAAGATGGAGCTTTAGGATTCTCACCCCAGAATCAACCAGTAGTTGTTGAACTATATGGCTCTTGGCTCTGTGAAATCATGTGCTCTTGGCTCTGGTGAAATCATGGAGTCATTTCTTCTGAGTCACAATCCTGGATGTCCCCAGCCAGTTTCATGGGTGACCAAAGCAGCCTAACAGCCCCATGTGAGCTTTGCCCAGATCTTCTACAAACAGAAAATGTGAATGGTCAGTGTCTTCACAGAGCCTAGAGCTGTGTCTGTTATTCTGCCTTTGACAGGTGACAAAAGGAGGTTTTTTCATCACCAGATGCATCCTGTTGGTCTGTACACTTTATAGAGCTATACCAAATCAAGCACCAGACTCTTTCACTGTAAGTTGGTTGAATCTTTCATCTTTTTCTCTGGACTTGGTTTCACAAAAAGATGCTCAGGATGTCACCTACATCTGGTGGTTTCAGAGCTGCCAGGCAGCAGTTGCCCACGTTCACTGCTTAACATTCAACCTCTAATTCCATTGTCAAAAGCTCAGGCATCTCACTCTCATCTCAGATGACTTGTTTAGCTCATATACAGGGGGCAGAAGATACAATGAGCACATAACTGAACATCTAAACTAGGACACTTTTGAAAGTAAAAAGGGTATCATTAATTAGTACACCACAACCAGGATAAAGAAGAACTGTCCCAGGCAAAACCAGAACATGATTGATCAGTCCATCCGGATGTACAGATGTCAAAATCCCCAGGTAGAAAGTGTGGGAGGGGCAGAGTGACCCAGACTTGGCACAAGAGGTCCAGACCACCTTGTCTTTGGTGCTATATCGCCTTGAATTAAGGGTAGGACTTTTGTTTGGGGAATTCTAAACAGCTGATTCAAATGAAAACTCTTGAGGACTGCAGGTCATTATTAAGAAAACTATGTGCTGCTGGTTACAGCTAGAATCGACTGGGGAAACCTTACAATGGAATCAGAGTTGAAAATCATAAGAGGAAAGGAAGGGCTTAATCATAGCTTGGGAAAGTAGGGACAAAAAGGGTGTAATTTCAAAGAAGAGGGAAATAAGACACCACAAGCAAGAAGGAGTACTCGATGATGTAGAAAGAAAACTGAAGCAAAATACAATCCTAAGAGTGAGGGAAAATAGGGAAGTCATAAAAGTTGATAAGTTTATGAAATGCCTTCATGAAGAGAGGATGGATAACATAATAGTGAGAGTGGGAAAAGTCACATGCCTGACTTTGAATATTACCTTTACATCTACTGAGTGTATAATCTAAGGTGTCTATGCCTCAGTTTCCTCATCTGGATAATGGAGAAAATGAAAGTATCTGTTTTTAAAGGGTTACTGAGATGATCAAGTGATTAATGGAAGCAATTTACATGGAATGTTAGAAGTAATTGAGAGTCATTGCAGATTCTAAGAAGGCAAATGGCAAAAAGTATACACTTAGGAAAGACAATTAGTGCTTCTGGGTTTAGGATGGATGGAGGATAGATAGTGTGTTCTTACCATAGAAGTTGAATGATAGGACCAGGTTTGAGATTTGCAAGGGGAAGATCATTCTAAGGCTTTGGGATAGAATTGGTACCAAGTCCATAGACCCTTTAAGTTGAAAATAACCCTTAGAGATAGTCTACTTTGACTTCATCTCAGGAATCTTGGCCTTCCACAACATTAAATTAAGACAGATATAGGGAAACGGACTTTTGCCCAATGGTTAGGGCGTCCGTCTACCATATGGGAGGTCTGCGGTTCAAACCCCGGGCCTCCTTGACCCGTGTGGAGCTGGCCATGCGCAGCGCTGATGCGCGCAAGGAGTGCCGTGCCACGCAAGGGTATGCCCCGCGTGGGGGAGCCCCACGCGCAAGGAGTGCGCCCCGTAAGGAGAGCCGCCCAGCGTGAAAAGAAAGAGCAGCCTGCCCAGGAATGGCGCTGCCCACACTTCCCGTGCTGCTGACGACAACAGAAGCGGACAAAGAAACAAGACACAGCAAACAAACACCAAGAACAGACAACCAGGGGAGGGGGGGAAATTAAATAAATAAATAAATCTTTAAAAAAAAAAAAAAAAGACAGATATAAGATGAGGAACCCAAGTATAAGATGATGGGCTGTTGAGAGTGATTATATGATTTGGAGTAAAGAAAGAAGTGAATGAGATGTAACTTCATTTGGAATTCAGATACCACCTATTCTGGATGGCTTAGCAAGTTGCCAGCCTCATCCAGGGTCTGATTCTTTTGTGATTCCTTGAAAAGTAATATGATTTTAATTTGCCTAACAAATATCCTTACATAGTTAAAAAGCAGAGAAAGAGGGTGGTGAGAAGAAGCCAGAGTTGGCACTAAAGCTATAGATTTAACTAATGTAGGAATTCTCCAGTGGCTTCTATTACTCCTCCTTTTTCACACCTCCCACTCCATTCATCATGAAGATATAGTGGTTTCCTGACCATATCATGCTTTACATTGGATAAACCTATTGGCTAATGTGTTTCCTTCTCCCTCCCCTTCCATCTTCACCTAGAAACTCTTCTTTATATTTCAAGCTTAATTAAGGATCACCTCTTCTTGGAAGAATTCCATGATCTCCTGGTCCTTCTCCAGATCCATTTTCTGATTCTGCCCTCCTCTGGGTCTGGATGGTTAACCCCTAGTGTGAATTGCTTGAGTGTCTTTCACAAATGACTTTCATTTGGGTTTGACCAATTCAAGATACCAAGAGGAGATTGGAAGGTAATATTTTTTCCCTGCTGCCCCCTACCCTTGGTTCAGTGCATCATATCTGGCAATAGCGGCATCTCTCCAAGACTAAGCCTCTGCCTGGCAGCCCCTTCTCCATAGTTCCTACTCATCCTGGGCTCTGGTAAACTATTTCTTCTAGGTGATCTTTCAGCCCTCAGGTGGTAAGAGCTTCCCATGATGTTGAGCTCTGAGTGCCTCACAATCTCTTTTTGACTTCCTTTACTCTGGCCATGCCTCTGTAAGAAGTCCCTTCAACCACTTTCCCACAGGTTGAACCATGTAAGGTGAAATTCATGTCCTGCCAGGAGCCTGAACTCAAATTCTCCCTCTTGAGCATCTTTTATGTAGCCTCCCTTTAGTGTCCTGTAGCATCCTCTGCTTACAAACACCATAGTAATTATTACAGTGTATTATAACTGTTAGTTCACTTGTTCTCCTTTTGGATTGGTAACTTTTAAAGAAATTTTTAAAATTATTATGCCTGGTGTGTGACATTCAACAAACACCCAGATCCATTCATTTATAAGCTTACACTTCCTGAATTCATACTATAATGACTTTCTCAAAACAGTTACAGGAAAAAGAAAAGTAATTGATATAACAAAAATTCAACAGGGAATAATATGAACATAAAATTGTATAATTTTTGTGTTTTGCCAAGTGTTTTAATGTTCATTGGCTTAACTGTACAACAGCTTTGTTAAAAAAAATCAGGAAAGATATCACAGAGATAGTGACTTAAGTTCTTGGAGGGAAGGGGCAATTTTCAGTTATCTGTATGCAGATACCACCAATCCCAAGCCAAACACACATGGTACCTTGTAAGAGAGTGCCTTTAGAGGGGGCATAATAACTTAAGTGTGTATGTGTGTGTGTGTTTCCCATTTTCCATATACAGTATGGAGGTTCAAAAATGTAACTGATTTTCTTAAAATCAAACAATTGCCTAGAGTACAATCTCGGGAGCCTTTCAATTATTTCTCAATACTTCCCCTACAGTTAATGCATTCAGCTAAATAATAGAACTACATGTTGAGAAGCCTGTAATTTAGCTAATAACCATAGTCAAAGGTCAGGACCCAAGAACCAACCAGCTTGCATTCAAATACTGTTTCTGTTTCTTTCCATAAGCTTCACACTCTACCTAAACTCTCTGTGCCTTAGGTTCTTATCCATAAACAGGAAAATAGTAGCTCCCATCTCATACTGCACATTAAATAAGTTGATAAATGTAAAGTACTAGAATGAGATCAGACACATATTAGAAGCAAAAACCAGGCATTTATTATTCATGGTAAAACCCTAGTCTTGTGAATGTGTTCAAGAAAATACTTCTTGACTTTATAAAGCTAACATGTTCTTTTCCTGAAATTAATGCCTACCTTCACATCTCAGAAAGAAAAGAGAATTTTCCCTTACTGAGTGGGCTTGACTGAAAAATCTCATAAACCCACCATAGCCCCCAGACTTTGCTATTCATGTTTTATTCACACAAACTTCAGTGTTCCCCATGCATTCATTTAACAAATATTTATTAAGTACCTCCTGCATGGCTGGCACTGTAAGAGGTGTTATAGTGTTATAACTTCTCCATTACATGACATGTGGAGGAACACTGGGATCTGGAGATTGACAACCCTGAATTCTTATCCTGGCTCTGACCCTTTATGGATGGGGATAAGCCAGATAAATTTTCTAAGCCACATTTTCCTTATCTGAAAAAAAAAATTATAATGCTTACTCATTGGATTGCGATGAAGAGTGATTCAGATAACAGGTGCAACATAGAGCAATCCATAAATGTTATTTGCCTCCTCCCCTGTTAATGGAGAAGACTGAATGACAGTAGAGGGCCAGGATCACAAGAAGAGGACTAGCTCTTGCTCTGAACAGATGTGTTCCAGTGCATTCCTGCAGTGAGTATATGCAGAATCTCAACTTGCAAATCACCACTCCCCGGCAGAGAGGAAGAATAGAACAGAGTGAATAAATCTAGGTAAACCTTTATCACCTTAGTCCTCAGGTTGCATTTCCTGTTCCCCCTTCTACTTCAGTCCTAAAGCAGAAGCAAGCAAGATGAAGAGGACTTCCATGTGAGGTTTCAGGGCACAAGCAGGTTGAGGAAAATGGCCACATACAGGGATGACCCAGTGTCAGTATTAGAGCCCAAGCAAAGTGAGAAGGACTGCCATGGAGAAGTAGCCAGAATGAGTCATCAGAACCTGAGCAGATAAGGAAGAAATCCCTGCCAAAGGGTGCCCGAGTGTGGGGTGACAGTCAAAGCAGAGAGAGGAGGACATCTACAGGGGTTACAAAGCCCAAGTGGATGAAGATCCACTTGGATCAGGGCATGACCTGAGGTAGGGCTGAAAAACACATACAGAAGAGGAAGGAGTCTATGTTAGGGGTACCCAACATGGGGTATCTGAATCCAAGTGACTTAAGGTAGGTACCCATGTGGGGCAACAGCCTAGTGCAAGGGGTTGAACTGAGTAGGAGGAAGAGAGCATCAGTTTAGGGGAGTGACCCAGTGCAGGGTATTGGAGCCTGAGCATTCATGAGGGGAGAAGACAGCAGCCCTACGGGAGAATGGATAGGGACAGAGTGACTGAACAATAAATAAACATATTAAAGAAAACAAGGGCCATGTTCCTCCCTGGGAGAAAAGGGGGTTCCAATACGAATAAGGACAATCACTGGAGTGAACCCTGTGGTGTTGGATTGGAATTAGAAATACAAGTGTGAAGTCTAGGATTTTGGTATAAATAGATACAGAAATTAATTTAGTTGAGATATATGTATGGGTATGTTTATGTGTGTGTATGTGTAGCTCTGTCACCTGAGATGTTCTGGGATCTGTGACATCCCAAAGTAGTGTGTACTTCTAGTATCCATTTCTTGACATCTAAATTATCATTTTTCTCTAAAAGGAACCAAGTTTCCTTTTAGTTGGAAAAAAAAAGTTTTAGAGCTGAGGCAGGAAAATATCAGATGAATCTGGGTCATATGGTTGCACCATAAAACAAGGAAATAAACTGATGATGATATGTCACTAGGACACACAACCAGCTTGCAGGAGATCTTACTGGCCAAAACTGGAACAATATGAGCATCAAAATTAATGAAACTAAGCAATTATAACCCATGAAATTAAAAACCATAATTCCATACTGGTATTAAAAAATAAATTAACTGAATGTTTGATGAAGAACAGGATATTTACAGATTTTAAAAGTAATTCTCTGCAAAATACTTATTAAGTATAAAGGAGAAAAATGTGACATTATAGTAGAGATACCTGGAAGACACCATCTGAATCAAATGACCAAATTAGCATCCTCAAAAATGGCACAAATCTAAATCATGTGCCATCTGATGAGATGTAATAAGAAGACATAGCTTCTCTTCCATGGAGTCTCAGTTTCCAGATTATTCTGACAAATACTCCACAACTAGTTGACTTGAACATTGAGGACATATTGGCTCATGGTTTTGAGGATAGGAGAAGTCAAAAATTGAGACATCATCAAGGCTATGCTTTCTCCCTGAAGACTATGCCATTCTGATACCAGCTGACAGCCAACCATGACTCCTTGGCAGAACTCATCACATTATGATGTCTTCTACTTTCTCTTCTGGGTTTCACTGACTTCCAGCTTCTGCTCCTCCACATGGCTTTTTCTTCCTGAACCTTCCAGTAATAGCTGCCTAAGGCCCAAACTCATTCAGTTGATGTTGGGCCATACCTTAACTAAAAGTAACATCTTCAAAAGGTCCTGTTGGCAATGAGTTCATATTCATAGGAATGGGACTTTTATTTTCTGGGGTACATAAATTAACCTACCACACATGGTATTCCTTAATCTACGCTAAAGGGAAAAATAGGCAAACCCAAATTGAAGGACAGTCTATAAATTAACTGGACTCTCCAAAAGAGTAAAAGTCATGAAAGTCAGGGCAAACTTGAGGAACTCTTCTAAATAGAAGGAGGCTAGTAGACATGTTTAACTACATCACATGATTCTGGACTGGGTCTTTTTTCTGTGAAAGATGTACCTGGGGCTACTTGGATGGGGTCTGAGAATTAGACGGAATTATGTACCCATGTCAGTTTCCTGATTTTGATGGTTGCTTTATGATTATTGAGGATAATATCCTTGTTGGCAAGAAATAAAACTAAAGAATGTAGGAATGAAGGTGAAACAAGTCAGCAACTTACTCTGAAATGGTTCAGCTAAAACAAATTACTTTCATTGGACTTGCAAATTTGTGATTGCTTCAACATTAATATATATATATATAACAAGAAATTAATCTACAAATTCCAGAACTACAAATTCTGCTTCTGGGAAGAAGTGGTAGGCCCTGCTTTTTACAATGACATTCTATCCCAAGGGATGATTTTCCCCTTTTATTCTGTTGTGCCGGTATTAGCTGATGGTATGTGTTTAATTTTACACTCTGTGCTGAAAATGTTTTAAATCAGAGAAGAAGGCCAGGAAGCCAGAGTAGGAGTGAAATAATATACTTCAATGATCTTTATGGATTCCCAGGGCCCTGAAAATGCAAACACTTATTACGTTGACCTCCTCAACTTTGCCCATAACTGAAGGTATCATGGCTACTTAAGAATCTGGCTCCGTAATTACTACCATAAACTATGCATCACAGCCTTTGCAAGAACACACTTGGCTCAGGTTGCCAGCACAACTTGCACTAACTCTCACAAGGAAAATGGACTCTGCTCCATCAGTGGTGCAGTCTCCAGATGAATGCCTGTTGTTAGGCCATTTTAAAAATCTGAATTAACTTCTTATTTCAGCTGGAAAACAGCTGCCATGCTGTTGTATCTGAACCCAAAACCATTCATGAAGGGGGACATTTACAGGAAATCATCAGCACAAGTAGAGAAAGGACTAGAGTTAGACTTAGATGAAAACCCCAAGCATCACAATTTTCCCCAAAATGTGTTTCTCTTGATCTGTGATTAAGGGGCCTAGAGTAGAGAGGAAACCCATCCCTTGCTTCCATCAAACTCATAGCTGCATCAGAGTAAAGTAAATGGAGGAAAAGGTGAAGTGTAGGGTTCTAGCAAGACTTTCAGGCCATAATTTTAGTTTTGAGCCCTCATAAATCCTGAAAAGGGTGATTTTAGTATTCAAAAAACAACCCAGAATGACAGAAGTGGAATATTTAAAAGAAACAACTTTATGTAAATTTCTTAAAGAGAATATGTACCTCTAATTATTTACTAGGAATTCAAATCAGTTGGTAAAACACACATATATAGGGCCCTACTCTGAACAGCCCAGTGCAAAGCCACTTGGGATATAGAGGCATAGGAACGGACTCTACATTTTGGACTGGGAAAATTTTACGAAGTCAGACAGACATAGATTCAAATTCTAGCTCTGCTATTTACTTATTATATTCAACAAATATTTTAATAATCCTGAATACAAATATTTTAATAATCCTGAGTATAGGTTTCTTCAACTATGCAATGGAAATTGCACTAACACTGCTTGCTGAATAGCATTGTTTGGTAGTATATTTAGTGTATTTGTCAGGGTTCTCTAGGGAAACAAAACCATCAGGAGATATCTGTAAATATTTTGAGATTTTATAAAATTATCTCACACTACTGTAGGGATGAACAAGTCCAAATTCTGTAGAGCAGACTGCTAGCTGGGGACTCTAACGAAGGTTTTTGATGAATTCCCCAAGAGGAGTTGGTTGACTGAAGTACAGATGGAAATTCTCTCTTCTGCCTGCTGAAATCACTTTCTATTGTTGAGGGCAATCTCCTCAGCTGATTGTTGATGTAATCAGCCACAGATGCAATCAACTTACTGCTGATTTGCATCCATGAAATGTCCTCACAGTAACAATCAGGCCAGTGCTTCCTTGACCAAACAAATGGGCACATCACCTGGCCAAGTTGACACATGTACCTAACCATCACTTTAAGATATTAAATATATAAATGTCTTAACAGAGCATCTGACTCAGATATTCAGTAAATATGAGCTATTATTATAATCGTCATTATATCATTGTATTTGTCAGGATAGAATACGTTATGCTGTGCTAACAAACAAGCCCCAACTCATGAAGTTTAACAAAATAAAGGTTTTCTCATTCATATAAAGGTTGATGTGAATTGAGCAAACTTCCTCTATTATATAATTATGCCATTGGGAAACTATAGCCTCCAAGGTTGCTGGGGGGGTGGGGGATAAAGATAGCTGGAGAAGTTGTAAGTGATGATCTCAAAGTGGCGTATATCACTTCTGTCCAGCACAGATTCATAACCCTGACCTAACTGCAAGACATACTGCCTTCCTATGTGCCAGGAGGAAAAAGATATGTGGACACACAGCATTATCTCTTCCAAAATAGGCAATAAACAAGGGAAAATAAGCAAAATAGAAGAAATAAGTAAAGCTCCAATGACTTAGGAACCTTGAATAGCATAGGAGAGACTCATGTTTTAATAGAGCTTCAGAAAAAACAGAAACATAAGCAGCATCATGAAATATAGACATTGGCCTGAGAGCATGAACAAAAGAAAGCTCCCTTTCAAATTAAAAATTTCATGGAGCAGAAAGCCTCTGACTTGAACTTTGAAAGATCTGTAGACTGAACATAGAATCAGAAACAAGGAGGTACTCAAAAAGGTATAATTTTAAGCAAACACTCCCACAATCAATGACACAACTTGTATTTTTGTTCATGTTCTTCAATGGAGCCTACATTGCTGGGAGAATTCAGAATGTCCATGCAGTTTCATCCAGTATCTGCAAAAGGTGAGGAAAGCTGAAATGATGATGAAGACCTTGACATAGGCTGTTGAGCAGCATGTGAGCCTTCATAAACACAGTTACTGTTCAGGTGTTGATAAGTAGATCTTGGTGACCTCAGGAGAAGACTATCATTTTCTGGGTGATCCAGTTACATATTTCTACATAACAAGCTACCCCAAACCTTAATGGGTCAAAAATTCAGATAGTTTTCAGCTGGGTGTCCCTTCTGTGCCACCTTCCAATAAACAGACAGATTCTACTGAATCATATTCAATTGGTGGATGGACTGATCTGGAAGGCCCATCCAGTTAGGCTTCAGTTACATATCTGGCACCTTGACTAGGAGGGTTGGGAGGCTGGACTCAGCTGGGTGCTTACCTTAATGGAAGGATTATCTCTAGTTCGCAGCCTTAAGGTAATCAGACTCCTTACATGGCTTTAAGAGAATGTGTTCCAGCAAACAAGATGGAAGCGGCATGGTTTTTTTTGACTTAGCTTTGGGAATTATGCAGTGTTACTTCCACCATGTTCTATTGGTTACAGCAAATCACTAAGTCCAGCCCAGATTCAAAAGGAGAATTAGACCCATATCTTGATAGGAAGAGGGTCAAAGAATTTATGGCCATCTTTAATTGGCCACACTGGGTTTGAGAATGTTTAAAACATATGGAGATATTTTAGGCATTAAATCATCAAGTGTCTTTTGAGCCTTTCCTGTTTACAGGGTTAGAAATATACTTAAAACCTGGTGGGAGGCAGTATGTAGCAGAAGTTGAGTCAATAAAATGGGGTCTTGTTGCTGGTTCCAAATTGTAGTGTAGGTTCTGATAAAGTCACTCCACTTCTCCATGTTTCTGTGTCTATATCCATAAAATGGCATAGTAACCCATGACCTACCAAGATTTTTGTAAGAATGGAATGAATTAAATGGGTGTGCAAAGGCTTTAAAAAATATGAAATGCTTTAGAGCCAAATGCTGTATTATTACTAGTCATAGACTCTACCCTCAGGGAGCTAATTATCTGGTTGGGAAAGTAAGACCTTACTGACATAGAAAAAACTGTGATGGTAAGGATTAGAGTGGACTTAATGATATTCTATTCATGAACTATTGTGGTTAGTAATCGAGAAAATGTGGCATTGGTGTGGAAAAAGTGGCCATGGTGGCTGCTGGGTGCGGGGAATGGGAGGAGGAGATGAGATGTGGAGGCATTTTCGGGACTTGGTGTTGTCCTAGGTAGTGCTGCAGGGACAATTACCGGACATTGTAGATCCTCCCATGGCCCACTGGATGGAATGTGGAGAGTATGGTCTATGATGTGGCCCATTGACCATGAGGTGCAGCAATGCCCAGAGATGTACTCACCAAATGCAATGGATGTGTCATGATGATGGGGGAGAGTGATGCTGTGGAGGGAGTGGTGGGGTGGGGGCGGTGGGGGTGAATGGGGACCTCATATTTTTTTAATGTAATATTTTTTTAAAAATGAATAAAAAATAAAGAAAGAAAGAATAAAAAAGAAAAAACTGTGACAAATAGAAGACAACTTGTGATCAAGAACTGGGTTCTGAGATTTTGACTATAAACACTGCAGGAAGGAAGAGAAGAGAGGGACTAGTATGAGCCTTTGGGGGAAAAGATTGTAAATATATCAGACTTATTCTTTTCCATTGAAGAGAGACGATAGAGTTTCAACTCCATGGGGATTCTGTAATTAATATTCTTAACATGCTTGCAAACACTATTGTTTGTCTTTCAGGATGACTCTTTATTTTTACTACCCGAATTGAGTTAGGGGTTACCTAGCTCTGTGCCCTTAGCTCTGCCACTACTGCCTCCCTTCAAAGCATAAAATGACCACATGCAAGGTGTGCCTTGGCTCAGCGTTCTTGGCAAAACAGAAGCTACTGAAGACTTCAGGTCTCCCTGATGCCCTCAGCTTCATTGTCTTTGCAGGAGGCTGAATCTAAAAGGCCCTGTTTCCACTCCTCACACCTCCTCTTCATTCTCTGGTATCTGTTTCTGAGTGACAGCTTCTCGTGGTTGCATCATCCTTTCCAGAATAGGAGGAGCTTAGCCAAGAGCCCTGATGTTGCCAGCTGGCCCAGCTCCCAAGAGCTCTCTGGGCTGGGCTAGAGGTGCTTTGGCTCTGGTCAATGTGAGTAGCAGGGAAAGTCAAAGACCAGTACAGAGGTCCCCAGCCCAGAGGCATGGCCTCTGCCCTTGGCTCCCTGAAAATTGTTAGGGCCTGTCAGATCCTGCATGGGGGTAAAGGCCCTCTAGGCAGTGGAGAGAAGCTGACAGCCTCCAGGAGTGTTCTCTGGGACTGAACCCAGATATTTACCTTCCACAGAGTCTGCTACTTTGGGGTTCCTCTCATATAGAGATGTCACTGCCCTTTCTGATTGGAGGTGCCCATGGCCAGTTTCCAAAAGGGGACTGATGTTAACCAACTAGCTGACACATACACCATCAAAGAGGAGACAGCAAAGGCTCAGAGAGATAAAGTGACTCCAATGTCAAAGAGCTAGTAAGGGAAGGAAATTGGACGCCTAGAGCCCAAGCAATCACTCAGCCAAGCAGGCTTTCCAGCTGATACCTGGTGCTTTTGGTTCTTTCTCTGTTCTGTCACTTCTACAAAGATTAAAGTAAGTGTGAATATACCCCCTTCACTCAAACTCTGTTTTCAGTACTGTGGTCCCTGTTGGTCCTGTGTTTTCTAGGGGTCTTAGTTTTCCTCCTCGATGTTTCTCCTAGTGTTCAATATTTTAAAATGATCCAGTTGGTCCCCCAAATTTGGCTGATGTAATAAGTTGGAAAAACTGCATGTGATCAAAGACTTCTTGATCAATGAAGGACTCCTCTTCACTGATATTTTCCCTCCTTCCCATACAAATTCCATTCAGTATTACTGCCCTCATCCTTGCTGTCAGCCCTCAGAAAGATTATGCAAGGTCCCTCTTCTTTAAGCTGTATCTTCAACTCTAAGAGATGTATGGGTGTGTGTCAGAAAGTTCCCTTCGCATTTTACTGAAAGTTGTCAACAATTCTTTATTAGTTATTTTCGACATCCTTTTCTGTGCCCACATCCTTTTCTATGGGTCTTTTTGTAACAGATGATTAATGGGCCAGGCATCAGCATGGGAGAAATTCCTTAAAGTCCTCTTCCTCTTATTATGCTGTTTTCCCTGCTCTTGCATATATTTTGGTGGCACAAAATTGATCCTGTTAACTGGGGGTTAGATGGAGAGCTGCAGAACAAGTTCCCTTCTTGGGAGGAGGATAGGCTTTGGCTGCTGCACATGAACTCTACATTTGCCCTCTGAGATTCACAGAGATAACCAAAGTCCATCCCATGTTCTTAGAGTCTCAATTACCTTTAATTCTTCGAAACCAAACCCTCTGCCAGCCTGAACTTCAGTATGATACTTTATGGTAAGCTTCTTACCACTGGTCGGGTAGGTCCAGATGCAGGGTATGGACAGTTCTGTGGCCTTCGGCCTCATGTCTGCAGATTTCCTAGCTGGCTCATTGTGCCCACATGGTGATTGCTTCCAGGTCTTAGGGCAAAGGGGATTCAAAATCAAACTATTTCAACTGGTGACACGCCTGCCTAGGGCCTTCACCCAAGAAGCCCAGCTGAGTGGGGAGCTTCCCATGGTTTTTGTGATATCTAAGTGGAGGCTTGCAAGCTCTCAATCAGTGAAAACTGGAGTTACTGTTACTATTATTGTTATTATCAAGGTAAATGTCTTAAAGTATATACAGTAAGATAGCAGCAAGAAGTCGGGGAGCAAACAGAGCAAGAGCCGAGCCCTGGAATTGCACCAAACTCAATGAGAATCCTGCCTCTGACAATGGCAACGATAGGTTGGGCAAGTCATTTCATTCTCTGGATCTCAGATTCCTGGTCTAAAAACTGTGTTCATAAGTACCTACCTCCCATGGTTTATGAAAAGTAGAGGTAACAACAGACACAAAATAGTTGCCTAGTAAAGCAGGCATTCACCAGTTGTGAACACCCATTTCTTTCCCCACTGGAAGTGGAGATTTGGGCAGCATCGGAGGTTGATGGACTAGTAGACAGACTTTGTCAACTGGCCCCATGGAAACTGTCCACCTTTCCAGGGACCTGAACTCCCTCCTCCAGAAGCACTGTGTGGTTTTCCTTCTAGCCCCTTCTCCACGGGGATTCAGTGAGGAAGGTATCATCATTCTCATTTTACAGCTGCCAAAAGAGGTCACCCTGGCTAAGGATGCAAATGCAGACCCACCAAATTTCATGCTGCTGAGGAGGATCCAGAACAAGCCAGAAAACAGTCAGCCTCTGAAATGACAGTCCTTGACAGAAGGCAGAGGCACTTGCGTTGGACCCTCTCACCAGTAAATTAGCAGAGAGATCATCAAGAGCTGCAAAAGGAGCCTCCTCCCAGGAGAGTTAGGCTGCCCCTGAGCCTCAGTTCAGCCTTTGGCTGTGTTTGTCTCCCCCAATGAATTAGTGGACTCCTCCAAGGCCAGAATCCTGCTTCTCTGTCTTCCCAGAGCCTCCCACCGTGCCCAGCACAGCAGAAACCCTCGATAAATATTTGTTGAAATGAACTGACAAATACCATCAGTGCTGCCACCGCTGAGTCTCCAGGACCAACTGGCGTTGAGGCAGCCAGCTCTCATTCCCTCCCCAGGAAAAGGCTGGCTTCGCTCGCCTCCATCTTCTGAGGTTCCCTTATGCACAGGAAAGTGAGAGCTCCCTCCCGAAGCTTATTAACTTCAGTGCATGTCATTATCCTCTGTACAGTTCGGTAAGTTTGAATCGCCTGACCTCCCTGCGTCAGTTTCAGGGTTTTAAACGATTGACAGCTCCAATTAGCTGTAATTAGAACGGATTAAAACCATCCATCAGGCAAGTTTTATAGATAGACCCTATGCTGCTTATATCTTCATTAAAGATGGGGTGGGGGTGGGGGGGTGGGGAGAGACTACCGCACACTTAGTCAACCTCTCTCTTTAAAACAAACCCGAGCCACCCAGACCATGTAAGTGGCAGAGAGCATGCATCTCGCTTATTGCAAGGGCCAGCCCTGCCTGGGTTTGCATCCTGCTGGCTTTGGCAGCTGATAATAGAAAGAGAGTTGAATTCTAACCAAAGAGCACAGTGGCAGGGAGGGTAAAAGGGAAAAAAAGAAAAGGGAAAATCATGGAGGCTGTAATCCCTGTTGCAAAGACTCACAAGGAGCTAAGGCATAATGAATCTGGCTTGGCAGCATTTTATCCCACTTCTGTTTACTTAACAGTTTGGCAATGCATATTTATGCAAATCAGCAGTGGGGTTGCCTGGGCTGTTCATTAATTAGCATCTGATTCCTTGCTTGTTAGCCTGGCTAGGAGAATTCGGCTAATTTGATAAAGAGGTGAGTTTCTCCTCAAAGATCCTTAAAGTGGTGCGTCAGTGTGGGTTGAACCTAAGTGGCAGGGCCACACATGTGAGGCTGGAATCTCCTTGGAAAATAGGCAAATCTAAGGAAAAGGTGGGATTAAGTAGAGGGTGCCTGTAAACAGAATCCTGAGAGACCTTAGAATCTGAGAGTTGGAAGGTACCCTAGAGGTTGCCAAGGCCGACCCTCCAAATTTGGGGTAAGATGCAGCAAACCATTTTTGAGATCTGACCATGCCTCGTACTTCACTTTTTAGAAGGATCCATGTGCATTAACCTCATTTAATCTTCACTATGGCCTAATCAAAAACATTTATGGAGCATAGTCTGATGTCATCCTCACACAGCTGTGTTAGTGACGCCCTCCCGTTTTACAGACATGGCTCAAGGGCGGCTGGTTAAGAACGGCTGAGCTGGGAAGCACATTCAAGGTGGCCGGACCCCTTCCCTGCCCAGCTCACTTTCTGCAATCTTGCTGATGGCCTAAGAGACAGATCACAGCCCAGAGAAGGAGCCCTACTTGGGGGAAAGGATCTAACCTCCAGGAAGCTCCAAAGGCTGGGGCAGGTTGTACACAGGGACAGTAACCCCAGGGGTGGGTCAGAGGGCAGTAAGAGAGCCTGCCCTGCCTCCCCCAGGAGCGAGCAGCCTTGCAAAGATGACCAAGCGCAGACTGGAAGAGAGAAGAGCCAGAACAGGGGCAGAGGCCGACAATTCAGTGCAGAGCGATTGTTGGTTTTGAATCCTGTGATCCTCCTGAGCAGAAGCTGAGAGTCTATGAATGCCACAAAGATGCTCTCTGGGCAGCTGACTCAGGGACCCCACTGCTCTCACCTCGAAAGACTCACGTCTCCATTCCCTGGCATGATTGCAGCTCTGCTGGTGCTGATTTACCTGACCCCTCTCGCCTCGCTGTTTTCGAGGCCCTTTGCTGGGCATGCCTCCCATCAACACACACGAGCTGTGCACACGCTCCCCCTTGCACTGACCTTCCTCCCACTGCACTGACCTTCCTCCCTCTTGCTTTCTGAGCCCAGCAGCCCGACTCAGCCCCTCCAGCTGACCACTGCCCCTCTGAGCCCCCACCGCCCCCTGTGGCCCAGCTCCACCCCAGGCTGCATTAACACAGCCATGCAGGCGGCAGCTCACTGAAGGGACCCTGGGATGTTGCTGTTTTTAGCCACATCCAAGATGAGAGACCAAGCACAGAAAACTTTGTCATGGAGACTGGGGAAGCCCCCAGCTGGGGGCTACCCACACCCCCAGCTTACCTCCCCTCTGGCCTGGGTGCGTTTCCACCCAAACACCAAATTTGGGAGGTGGCGGTCCCATTTGGGGGGAAAACGGGAAGACAGTGGTAGACTGTGCGTTGATACCTGATGTTAAATGAAGTCACCCTTCCCCCACTCAGAGGCTCTGGAAAGCACCACGCTGCCTCCTTTCAGGTGTTTGCTCTTTTTTCTGATCCGTGTTGTCATCCTTTTGCCTGCAGAAGGATGCCGTGCAGGAGCGCCTGCCCTCACCGCCGCAGGCGGAGAGTCCACTTCCCCACACTTAACTTCTCCGCGCAGATCAGCTCCGTCCTCAGCGATGCGTCCCTGTCCCGTCCTTCCCCGCATCCCTTTTCTCTTCCCCGGGACCGGGAATACAAGCCTTTGTCTGGGGGTAAAGAAGAGCAGAGTGCAGGTGGCCTGTCCCCAGGTGGATGGGGAGGAGGCTGTCCACGACGAAAGCAGAGGGGGCCGGGGCAGAGGGGCTGCAGGGCGATGACCCCTTTGCGTTCCAGAGCGAGCACCTGTTAGACACACGCCATGCCTCCCGCACACACACAACCCAACCGCCCCCTCTCAGCCCTGACTCAGTGCAACACCAGAAGGGTTTTGATCAAACCCCTACTATGTGCTGAGCCCCTTGCTGGGTGTGTTTTGATGGATTTGAGCTGAGAGTTAAAATAAAATTTTAAAAAATCAAAACACCTGCCATCCTAGCCCTGCTGCAAAGTTTATAACCAATTACGGTGATACACTCTAGCCATGTGGAGCAAAACCAGTTTTGGATTTCCAGTTCCCCCTCAGCTGTGTCACCTGGGTTTGCTGAGGTCCCCTCCCGCACTGGCCTCCCAGGGTACAAATCACGCCATCTTAGGAAGAGCAGCCCGGCCTGTTCAGGCCTCGGCCTGGGTTTAGAGCTTTGGTCAGGTAGGAAGGCGAGGGATCATAAACCCCAAATTGCAGGTGCGATGGCCCAGAGAGTGCTGGATCTGGACCAGATGGCATCACGCCTGCCACCCGTGACCGACCTGGAAAAATCCCTTTGGGAAGGAGGTCCCTCACCGCGGTCCCCGTCTCTTCCTGACAGAAGGTTCTCCTAAACTGGTCCACAAAGTAGCATCACAGCAGATGTGGGCTACTTCCCTTCTGTCACCTTGATGTCTTCCCACGTCCCCTCTGCTTTCTGAGGAGGCTGGCGTTGCAGCAGACCTTCCAAGCTGAGCGGTTATCCCCCGGCCGTGCTCCCTCCGCACCTGTCACCGGTGTATCCCAGGTCTTTGCTATCACCGGGCGCCTTCAGAGCACCTCAGGGTGCTGGATTTCCACAGGCACCAACGGACCCAGCTGTGAGAGACGAGTGTTCACTGCACACTCGGGTTCTTTGTTCCTCTGAAGCCGACAGAGGGTGGGAACCCCTCCTGGGTTTTGAAAAACAATCTGAAAAGACCCTCCCTGCTCTCCGTTTGGAGCCACCCTAGTAGCCCAAAGAGATGAAATGTGGTGCTTGAAAGAGGCTCCCGACCCCCGGCTACTGCGCTGCCTGAGCTGAAACATGGCCTCGAGCTAGTTCCAAGGCTTTGTTACTCACATACGAGAAATATTTGCTCAACTGAAATCCACCCAGAGCCTCGTTTTGATGTAGCACCACGGCTGAGTAACTGTGCTCGTCTCCTGGGTTGCCTGTGCACCCCCTCACCGCTCAGCTTTTCAGAGGTGCCCGGTGGCCTGGCTCCGGAGCCCGCTTCTTTCCTGACTTAACTCATTCATGCCTTTTCATGGGTTTTTAAATGTATTTTCCTTCTTCCTTTCAAATCCAGGCTGCCTGCTCACGCATGCAGCAGCCAGCCAGCAGCAGCATCAAGAAGCTGCCTTTTCTGAAAGGAGCCGGGGACATCTGCCCCCCTCCCCTTGGGGGGACATCTCAGGGCATTTCCCAGCAGGAAGAAATGACTCTGTGGAGGTTTCTTGAACCCAGTCAGAAAAACTTCTCTGTTTCAAGAGGCTTTTATAGATCGATAGGCTTTGCTTGTGGCTGCATTATTTTACCAAAGTGCTCCCGGATGTGTGGTGTCCAAAAAAAAATAAAGAGAGAGAGAGATCGATAAGGCAAGGGTACCGAGAGCACATTAATTATCAGGAAACACTGTCCAATCCATCACTCAGCTCAAAGTAGGGCCAGGAATTAACTCTAGGGGAGAGAGAGAATGCCCTGCTTCCTTTATGGGGGACCCCAAACCAATTGCTGTGTGATTCATTTTCAGTTTTCAGTGATTTCAGGTTATGTCATACCTGTGTTGTGTTGGTGAGGGAAGTAGTCAAACATAGGATTTATCTGCCCACCTAGTCTGACCTAAGGGCTCAGCCTTTGGGGGTAAAGGGGAAGAAGACGAGCCTTAGGGATATTATCAAATTGGGATTCACTGAAAGCCAATTGTCCTGAGGACACAGTGAACAGAAATGATATTTGCTACCCTCTGAGTCCATCCCTAAAATATCATAACTAGAACACAAACCAAGATACCTTCAGGAGGAAACGGACTTTGGCCCAGTGGTTAGGGCGTCCGTCTACCATATGGGAGGTCCGCGGTTCAAACCCCGAGCCTCCTTGACCCGTGTGGAGCTGGCCATGCGCAGCGCTGATGCGCGCAAGGAGTGCCGTGCCACGCAGGGGTGTCCCCCGCGTGGGGGAGCCCCACGCGCAAGGAGTGCGCCCGTGAGGAAAGCCGCCCAGCGTGAAAAGAAAGAGCAGCCTGCCCAGGAATGGCGCCGCCCACACTTCCCGTGCCGCTGACGACAATGGAAGCGGACAAAGAAACAAGACGCAGCAAATAGACACCAAGAACAGACAACCAGGGGAGCGGGGGAAATTAAATAAATAAATAAATCTTTAAAAAAAAAAAAAAAAAGATACCTTCAGGAGTGAAAGCAGACACTATTAATAATTGGGCTCACAGGTAAACCTGGACACTGTCCCAGGCAGACTGGCATATTGTCCTGCTGATTTTGTTTTTTAACTCCTAAAAGCAAGCCACTGCCTTCCTGCCTCCCAGGAAAAGATTTGCTTTAGGGAAGCACATGCATATGCACATATACATACATATATACAGAAGCATGGACTTGAATTATATATGTTCAGGATGATGGAACGGTGCCTTGGCAGAACTAGAGGGAAATTGGGGATAGTCAAGAGAGTGAGCTCAATAGGATGCAAGAGTAAAACACTGCTCTTCAAAACCAATCACATCTTAGGAGGTGTGAATATAATCACAGCACCTGGCGGAGGAGGCGGCAGCCCCTCTGTACCTGGTGCACCCACCACTCTCTGTACCACCCTTCTCAGGCCTGGCTGAGAATCTGGATTCCTCTTTCACTGGGAATATCCAAGCCAGTCCGTGAGAGCTCCTTCAACTTCTCACCACAAAATGGACAAGCTCACCCTCATCTAGTCTTGTTCTTTGCATGTAGGAAAGGTTATTCTTCCAAGTGTGCCCAGATCACATCTCCTTCCCCTTTTAAGCAACATTAATATCATCAATTACCCCCCCCCCGATCTTCAGTTTCCCCAACCTCTTAGGTCCACCCTATCAGCATTTGAACACACTCTAATTTCTCCTATTGATAATCATAGTAATAATAATTTTATTATTAATAAATTTAATTTATTAATTTTAACACACCCTTCAAGCTATAGCTATCTTCCTTTTGTTTCACAGCCAAACATCTCAAAAGAAATTGTTTATACTTTATGTTCCCACTTTCCATACATGCGTCTGACTTCTGACTTCTGCCTCTACCTCTCCACCAAGGTAGGTCTCACTAAAAGTCACTCATTGCTCGCCATATTACTAAATTCACCAGAAAAGTTTCTGTTTTCCTGTCACTGGACCTCTTGGCAGCTTTCAACAACCCAGCTGAGCACTCCGCCATCTTGAAACCGTCCTGTCTTTTGCCTTCCATGGCACTGCAATCTCCTGGGTTTCTTCCTACTTTTTTTGTTCACCCTTTCCTTAACTACATTCCAACCTCCTAATTTTCTGTCCAATCATTGTATGTTGGCACTTCTGGGCTCCCCAGAGCCCATTTTTCCTCTTTTCTGTACTTTCCCCCTAGATGAGTCCATACTTGACTTGGCCCACTTACCACCTGTACTACACTCTTGTATCTCCAAGCTCCAGAACCTGGGGACCATGTGTCTAAGGCTGATTTAGCATCTCCTGCCAAAATATTGTTTAGCATGGACACCTCAAACTCAAGATCCTGCTCCATTGAACTCCATCTCCAGAAAGCCTCACTCCCTAGTCCTCTCAGTTAATTGTTCTAGAAACTCAGGAGATATCCTTTAGATATTGCCTTCATGCTTCACATCTAATCCATGACCAAATCCAGTTTGTTCCTTCTTCTAAGTTTCTCCCAAATCTATTGACTTTCCTCCATCTCCATTTCTATAATGCTAGCCCATCTACTTATGATTTCTCATCTGGGCTCTTGAAATAGCTCCCTTCCTTATCTTTTGTGTGTACCTTCCCAGAGCATTCAAAATCATTTTTATTATAAATTAGATTATTATTCCTATTTGCTTAAAACTTTTCAAAAGTCAAAGTCTTCACTCTGACCTACAAAGTCCTATATAATCTGAGACGACTGCCAGTTACCATTCCAACCTCATCCCACATTCCATTTTGCAACTCATTACTTTTCAGGCACATTGCTTTTTAATTTACTCTAACATTCCAACATCCAACCTCAGAAACTTCTCTCTGCTGTTAATCCTCTCTCTTCCATTCTCGTTTCAACTGGATCACTTCTACCCATCCTACCTGATGCTTAAATATCTCACTTCCCCCCCCCCCCCACTCGTCTAGGTGCCCTTGAGTTTGCTCTTATGGTATTCTATAACTCTATCTTGTAACACATTTAATAACCAGGTTAAAGAATTATTTGTCTATATGTAACTCCCTTAGGAGACTATAAATACCATGAGGGGAGTATCTATTTCTCCTGTATATGCATGTCCATTATATAGTAGGTGTTCAATAAAAAGTTGATGCATGAATGAATGTAACCCTTCTTAAATCTGGGGATAACTGAATTCTGCTCAGAGAAGAGACATCACAATAACAAAGGAATCTTAAAAAGTGCCATGGAAATAGAAAACAGTAAAAAACACCTACTATTGCCAAATACTGTTGCAAGCACTTTATTTATATTGCCCTGATTAATCTTCAGGGAAACTGAGTTCTAAGGTTACCATCCTCATCATGTAGATGGTAAGGGCTCGCACACACACATCGTTGCTAAGGAGTGGAGCTGTGTGCACGCACAGGCAGGCCATCCCTGAGTCTGAGCTCTCACCAATTCCACTACACCCTTTCTATAGGGGCTGAGGCAAATCCTCCTAGAGAAGAGGTAAGGACAGGAGAGGGGGAGGGGAGGGGGGAGGGGAGGGGAGCGGGGGACTTTCTTCAAATCCATGAAGTGCAGTACAAATCCATGTTGGGAAGCATGAAACAGCTTGCTCTGTTTTGATTCAAGGGTCAGATTTAGAACCAGCGGTGGACTGCATATAGGGAAACAAATTTTGGCTCAATACAAGGAGGAAAACTTTTTATTAACTAGGTCTGTCCCAAAATAGAATGGACTGCCTCAGATGGGGCTACTTAAGGAAAAGTTAGAAATCAATTGGCTGCTATAGAAGACAAATATTAAACAGGCAAGTTGATTAGCACATTTGAAGTCTATTTCAATACTGACAGTCTAAGCAATTTATATCCCACATTTTACACATTTCCATTTATTGCCTTGAACAATGATAAATATTGCTCAGCAAACATGAACATGAATCCCAGTTATCAATTTTAAAATGCCATTAATTTACTATTTAATGGGGCAGCTTCCTCAGCTTCCTTTTAGAATGAGGCAGGGTCCGAATTTTTTAATAATTAATTAAGTGCTAAGACTGGTAAGTGGGCTCCTTTTGGAACAAATGTGCTTGAGGGAAAAGGTATCCAATCAGAAATTCAATTAACCAGGCCACAACATTCGCCAGCATTCCAGCTAATCCAGGTTTTCACAGTTGTTTTCCCCTGCCAGTCTTTTAACCACTTTTGTAGGATGGTTAAATTCTGCATCAATCTACATGTTTGTTTACAAAATACATCACAAACTGGGATAAAATCTAGCTGGTCTAGCCTGTTGTTCTTCTGCTTCTAAAATAATTTGGGCGAACAAAAAAGAAAAAAAAGAAAGTAAGACAAAAAATGAAGGGGATGATGGGAGAGGCCTGAACACTGCAATTTTCCAACCATTTTCATCCAAATTGTCTGCAATTTCCCGGTGGCCCAGGCTCCAAATTGCGAGCGAGTGCTGCGGCAGTAATCCCCCGCTCGAGCCCAAGTGCTGTCGCGGTAATAACAGCTGGACCACAACAGAACATGCAGAAGCAAACCCACCAAGGCAGTACTACGCTTCGAGCAGGGGAAGGCTGAAGAAGCCACCCTCACCTCCCTCTTCTCACTATCTGGCTTCCGGAAGTCACCCTCGAGGTCTGCAGAATCTCGAGCTGGAGGCATCACATTTCAGACATTACAAACCCTCTTCCTCCCAAGTCCCTGTCTTCCCATCCCTTTACAGATGAGAAAACGGAAGCCTGAAGAAGGGAAGCGACTGGCCTGTGGTCGCACAGCTAATTACTGTGGCCATAAGGCTGGAAAACAGAGCTGCGGGTACCGTTTCTTTCTCTGCCACCCTCTCGCAGACCAAAGTGGTCAAAGATCTGGAGGGAAAAATGCATCTCTTTGCCAAAGCATCTTACTTGCCCACGTGATAGAGAGGAGGAAAAAATAGGATTCTAGAAAATGCAGTATATTCTTTACTTATGAAAGTCAACCTCTGGACTGAGAGTAAAATCCATCCGTAAATGAGAAAGACGTCACATACCTAATGGGATGTGAATATCTCAAGCCAATGAAAGTTCATTAAAATTTACAACGAAGCTGGTAATTAAACACATAAATACATGGTGTGGCAGGCATTAAATCTAATAATTGCACCTCTGAAAATCGATTTGTGTGCGTGTGGTTATTAATTTGTGGTTGTCATTAATTACCAATGACAAGATCAATATGCAGCTATTTCTTAGCTTCCACTGCAGCCTGTCTGAAGAATGGGTCCATACTAAAAATCCAGTGACCCTGGGTGTCCTGGAGAAATCTAATAGCAATCTCTGTCAAGAATTTGGTCCAGTAGAAAGAATTCTGAGCTATGGATCAGGTAACCTAACTTTTAAGCCTGACCCCTAGAGTATGTGTCCTTTCAGAAATGTATTTTTATGATTCCCATCTCCACGTGTGACACAAGGTGAAAATCATAAGCTCCCCTTCTCTGCTCCACCATTGCTGACGCTGGAGTCAGAAGAACGTGGGTTCCAATCTCCATTCTGCCACTTCCTACTGCAGGATATTGGCCAGTTTACTGAATCCCTCTGATCTTCTGTTTTCTCATGGGAGATGAGAAAGGATTGATGAAGGAATCAATAATAGAGTATCTGGAACAGAACCAAGCACAAAGCAATCATAAATATTATTTACCAAGTTATATCAGCTTTGCGGGAGTAGGGAAGAAACTCCCTTGTGCCGAAAAGCACTGGCACTAAGCGATAGCTTCGGATGTCTTAGAAAATTAAGGAGAAGAAAACTCAAAGAGGTGACAAGACTTCAAAGGAGCAGCTGGGGGGACTCAAAAAATAACTTTGTCCCCATCAGTTTTGCTTGAGTGATCCTGTTAATGGGAGCCCACCTGATCGCCCCAAGGCTCTACTACACATCTCCTTTGAATAGATCAAGAGGCACTCTCCTCCACTGCCAGCTCCACCTTGCTGCACCCAGCCCTGCCACATGGACCAGTCTTCCCAGCCTGGAGCTTCTAGAGGGGCTGCAGTCATGCTAACAAGCAACAGAGCAGTGTGCTGGATATGGTGCAATATCCAGTCGGCTTTCCTAGAGAAGCCAGAGATGAATGAAGACACCCACCAACTTCCCATCACCCCCTGTCTAGGAAAAAAAAGGCTTGCTTGATTGTTCACTTCAGTGCAGGAAAATGAGGGAGATGGAACATCACACAGAGCTAAAACACTCGTCTTAAATCATCTCCTCTGGACGCAGCTCACTGGTGCTGCACACTGCTTCTCCATCAGTGAAGAAGGGAAGACAGGGTTGAAATGTTTCAGTGCACATGAAAGCCTCACTCGTTGGACTTCTCCCAAGTTTCTGGCTTGAAGATGCAGCAGTGCAGCCTTTTCTACCCAGGAATAACATATTATTTAGTGTTTTCTTTTCTCCTCAAAAAGTGTGAAGCCAATCCCACAAGTGCTCTGCACCCTTAGCAGTGCCCAACCTCTAGATTTTTCTTTGTACCCAATTCACCACTTGTTACAGTTCATGGGTTGCAAAGTGTTTCCCTTTTAATCGATACCAAGGGGCTACTTGCGCCTTTAAAGTGATTCAGGACTGGCACTGCTCATTAAAGAAGAGAATAGAAGGTGGAGCTGAGATGTAGCTAATTATGTCAGGCTTGAGAAAGAGGGCAGGTAAAGGCTTTTCATCTGAGACCTTTGCAGATTGCTAAATTAAAAGAATGGCTTGTGCTGATAAACAGGTTGGAGCCAGACAATTGAGCACAGATACTGGCAGGTCAAGGCCAGGGCTGCTGAAGAGATTTTATATGCTGTTGTCCATGAGCTTTAGGAGGTGGTGAGAAGGGTAGGTGGGAGAGGGGAGAGCTAGAGAGGCCTAAGATTGTCCCTCAACCTCACCCCTCCCTCCTACAGACATGCATGCATTAAAATCCTGGCCAGCAAAAAGGAGGAGGGGTTGGCAAACCACGACCCATGGGCCAAATCTTGTCTGCTTCCTGATTTTACATCCAAAGAAGAATAAATACTATTTCATGGCAAGGGGAAGTTATATAAAATTCAAATTACATTGCCATAAATAACATTTTATTGAAACACATGATTTACATATTGTCTATGGGTGTTTTCATGCTACAATAGCAGGGTTGAGTAGTTGCAACAGAAATTGTATGGCCCACAGAGTCTAAAATATTGACTATGTGGCCATTTACAGAAAACATTAAACATTTGCTGATCCTTGCTCTAAAACAAATGAGAAAACTAGGGTGAGTTTCAGACCATAGCTGTGAATATGGAAATTGCTTTGGACATGGAGTTAGAAATTTGAGTTTGAAGCCTCCTTTGGGGGGAAAAATTACACAAATCTCCAAGGATAAGCATTTGTAAAATGGAAATAAACCATACATATTCCATGGAAGTTATTCTGAAACATAAGTAGGATACATATGGAGAAAAAGAACTTGGCACAATGCTTAGTATATAGCCAATGTTCAATAAATAATGATAGAATGTATAAATGAATACATTCATACTATCACAAGCCTGCACATCTTTTAAAGATCCCAGTTTGGTTCTACTTCTTCAAGAAAGTTCCATCTCTTTCCAGCCAACCTAGCCCAAAATGATCTCCCATCTCTAAATGACTGTAATGTTTACCAGACTTCTCTCGCCTTTGGTAACGCTACACTACCTTTAAATCATACCTTACATAGGTGTCCTTTTCATCTTCCACCAGATTATCCGGTCACATTCTCTGCTGTCCAGAAACTAGCTGAGAAGTTGTGCTTGTGCCACTGCCAAATGAGGAATGCCAAGTGTGGTGCTCAGACAACACGTTATAGCATTTCATAGAGGGCCAGAGTGTTGAGGGAAGGCCTCGCAAAGGAGGGGGTTCTGGAATTTAGCTTGAAAGTTCATGATTTTGTTTGTACAGAATTTCTTCCAGCTACAGAGGAGTGAAGTGACCCAGGGCATTCTAAACTGTGACAATTATTTGTGAGCCAAGATGTGTTTCAAGAATGAAGCAATCAGGTAGGCACAGAAGATGAGAACTGGTGGCATGAGTTAGAATGTGGGGCTGCAAGTAACAGAAAACCTAGCTTCAGCTGGATTAGAATAAGGACAGTGTGCTATCTTAGGTAAGAAGTCCAGAAGTAGTACTCAAAGGTCCTCTTTTCTCTGCATTTCTCTTGGCTCTGCCCATCTCTGTGTGGGCTTTATTCTCAGGCTAGTCTTCCACATGGTATCAGGATGGTTGCCAGCAGCATCTGAGCCAACATGCTCCCCTGTTCATAACCAGCAAGATAGAGACAGTGTGAAAAAAAATATGTCTTCCACTCCTGGAATGAAAGTCCTTTCCTTCTGTCTGATTGGGACCTCTTAGGACTCATAATCACTCTGGTCCTACCACAATTGCCAGGCTTAGACCCAGCTTCTGGAACCAGTCTTGACCAGTCTTGAGCAAGAGACAGTAATGAGGAGGGCTGCTATTACTGGCTTAAACTAATCAGGATCCACCCTAGGGCTTAGTTTACCAGAAGCTGTAAAAGAGTGGGTACCTGAATAAAATGGGGGTGTTGTTATTAATAGAAAGGAGGAAGGAAGACGAGATGCTGAGGAAGCGACTAACAATCACCTCAGCCGAGAGGAAGTCACTCGGAGAGGGGGATTGGAGTTAGGGTGCAGAGAGCAATGAATATTAAGCCAAAAACTTTAGAATGTATCTTGAAGAGGAATGTGGGTTTCTTTGATTGCTCTCTGCCAAGAAACTCATGCATGGGTTTGAAATAGCCTTGAACAAGCCTGGAAAAGGCTGAGCCAAAAACACTGGGGAGAGAAAGAAACAGGAATAAGTTGTCATAACCCAGATTTCACTTAGATTTCTGCACAGCATAGACAAAAACTTGTCTTCAAGAACATCACTCAGCAACCTTGTGATTGGTCCAAAAGGTAGCTCCAGTCTTTTAATTACTACTACACAGGAAAATAACTCCTCTCCTTGGATTCCTTTTCTACTGGGGTTTACCAAGAATAGCACACTCTCTATATATTTTTAGAAATGACAGAAATATTCCCAGCACTTGGGTTAAGTAATTAAGATTTGCTGCAGGAGCACTGAGGAACCCCATAAAATGGCTGCGTGGCTGGCAAATGAATTACTTAGTGTTTAATTACTAAAAATTACTATCAATTACTAAATGTTACTGCAAATTACTTGCAGAATAGACACATTTGTTTGTGGCTATTAATGATTTCAATTACTCCTCATAGGTAATTGGTTTCTGCATTCACACACGGGCACCAACTGTCGAAGAGGAGCTCAACAGTAAATGCTCTCCTCTTTCTGAAACTGAAATTGTAAAATAAACATGGGAGCCACTTTTCCCCTTGGTTTCTCTGTCTCTTGCACTTGTTTCCTTGGGACTTGATATTATTAGACTCCTAGCATTGGAGAGAACTTGGAGACATTTTCGTCCTATGTGCAGAGGAAAAGGCAGGGCCTGAGAGGTTAGCGGTTACTCAAAGCCACACAACCGATACTGTAACATGCATGAACCTCAAAAACATTATGCTAAGGAAAGAAATCAGTCCTCAAAAGACTACAGACTGTAAAAACCCTGCTTATATGAAATGTTCAGAATAGATCCATAGAATCACAAAGGAGGTCAGTGATCATCTAAGGCTGGGGGAAACGGGGAGCGCTGGGGGAAGGGATGAGTGACAACAAAAGGGTACAAGCTTTCTTTTTGGAGTGATGAAAATGTTCTAAAATTAGATTACCATGAAGTTTGCAAATCTCTAGCACTATATTAAATACCACTGAATTGTATACTTTAAATGGGTGGACTTTATGGTGTATAAATTATATCTCAGCAAAGCTGTTGAAGCAAGTTTTCATAATCATATGACTAGTTGGCAGAAGGGTTGGATGAAGGAGCCATGCTTCTGACTCCCGGTCTATTGCTCTTTACATGAGACCATCCCACTTCAGCATATGCCTGGCTAGCTGGAAGGTGTAACTCCCAGAAAAACATGGCTATTAAGACCTAGCATTGAAATTGTGGTCTTATTTATGAAGGGCTTGCTTTCAACTCTTTTGTGCATTATTAAGAGGGCATAAACTCTCTTCATTAAAGTATCATAAAATGCTACAGGAGAATGCAATTAATAACAGGAAACCAAATACATAATGCCTTAGCTTGGCCTTCCTCCCCCCCAAAAATTAAAAAGAATGGAGAGGAGGGGAAGAGTAAGCAATGGAAGCAGAAAAAGCCATTCCAATGAGTGTATTATTGAGTCAATAATAGCTATGAACTGAAATTCCAGTTTGCACTGACTTCTGTCCCATTGGTAAAGGATTGCCCCAGGGGTTTTTAGCTCCCTTGCTCTTCCAGATTGGCATTTGTATCAGCATAGTTGAGCAGGTTTTTGCAGCATCCTCCAAGGCAGAGACAGAGAGAGTAACACAGAGAGGAAGAGATAAGTGTGCAAATTGGACAACCTCCCATCTGGCTGCCTGTGAGCAACCTGGTGCCACAGCAATTCCAAAGCCAAAAGGTGGGTTGAAAGAGTATGAGATGGGGCATCAACAATATCCAATTGACAAAGAAGCTCCACTGACAGCTCCAATGAGAACCAAATTTAAGAAAAAATCAGTTGGTTATATGGGACAAAAACTTTCAGTCTAAATTAGAATCTACCTGTGTTTGGGAAGATTCCAGAGGTTTGGTGGGGTTTTTTTGTTGTTGTTGTTGATGTTTTCTTTTTTCTTTTTTTTCTTTTTTTTTTTTCCACTTTTTCATGTAATAATAAAATTTACTTTTAGAGAAATTTTAGATTTACAAAAAAATTGTATTGAAAGTATAGGGAATTCCCATTTAACCCCCACACCCACATACAGTTTCCCCTATGAGCAACATCTTACTTTAGTGTGATACATTTGTCACAATTGATGAACTAATATTGAAGCATCACTACTAACCAAAGTCTATAGTTTACATTATGGTTTACACTTTGTGCTGTACAGTTTTATAGGCTTTGATAAATGTATGATGTCACATATCTGTCATCACAGTATCATACAAAACAATTTCACTGTCCTAAAAATGCCCTGTATTCTACCTCTTCATCCCTCCCACTCCCTTCTGAGCCCATGTAACCATGATCTTTATATCAATGTTACAAGGTCTTCTGTTAACACAAGATAACTGCAATAACAATAAATGTATTTTGGTCCATGGTTACATTCCCCCCTTATGTTTGTTCATTCCTCAATCTTGAGGGATTTGGGATAATGTCCATTTTGACTGCTTCAGGCTGAGAGGGGACTTAGATATTATGGGGTAGGTAGAAGAAATTGTTTTGCTTGCAGTTATAGATACTCCTTGTTTTTTGGAACGGCACTTGTCCATCACCATCGTTTTGTTGGTTGCCCAGGGCAAGCTTGAAGAACTGGAGAGTAGGAGTTGGCCACAACTCTGCTTGGACTCAGAGCTCAACTGAATATATGGACAATCCAAAGATTTAAGTCTCTGAGAGATATCTTTAATGAGTGTATTAGTAAGGGTTCTCTAGGAAAACAGAATCAACAGGAGATATCTGTCAAAGGTAAGAGATTTTATAAGAGTCTCTCACATGACCCTAGGGGTGCATAAGTCCAGGTTCTGCAGGCAGACTACAACCCAGGGGCTCCAATGAAAGTCCAGTGAAAATCCTTGATGAGTCTCTGGAAGACATTGGCTGTCCATCTATGAGCTGGGAAATTCTCTCTGAATGCCAAAATCACTTCCCCTTTTAAGGCATTCAAATGATTGGATAAATCATCACTCATTGCTGACAGCACTCTCCCTGACTGATGTAAATGTAATCAGTTATCTATGCAGTAAAGTCACTGGTGACTAAAGTCCATAGAAGTCCTTGTATTACCATTAGCCCAGTGCTTGCTTGGCCAAACAACTGGCACAATTACCTGGCCTAGCTGACACGTTAGCTTAACCATCACAATGGGTATGTTAAAAATAAAAGGGGTAGAAGCATCATGTGTAGGGGAATTATAAATTTGTATAACTATGTTATATTGGGAAGATTCCAGTTTTAACAGTTTCCTAGCTCTTCAGCACTTTGGGGGAATGTTAGGCCAGTGTCCTGCCTACACTTCTTTAAATAACCATACTGAAAGATAAATACTTATTACATTCTTCCCATTGTCTGGCATCCTTTATAATCCTTAGCCATTGTTGGATCAACCTTATTCTCTGGAAATTTTTCTTCAGATGTATCAACTCCACACTATGTCAGTATCTTCACTAACCTCTGCACACATCCTTTACCTGCCTTCCTCTGTGCCTTCATTTGTGTTATTTCTTCCTCCTAGAATATCCTCCTCTATTTCCTTCTCCTTCTCCCTCCCTAGACATAGCCTAATGATTATGGCTAACATTTATTGAGGGCTTGCTATGTTTTATGCCCTGTTCTAAGGGCTTTTAATGTCTTATCTCATTTAATTCTCATCACAAACCAATTAGGGAGGCACTCTGATTAGTCCCATATGACAGGAAACCGAGGTACCTAGAGGTGAAGTAATTTTTCTAAGCTAATACAACAAGTAGAGAGTCAAGTCAGAACTTGAACTCAGATGATCTGCCTGCAGATTGTATCCTATTAATGGCTCTACTGCATGGCTTCACAAATGTGAGAGGAAGACCTGGATGATTCAAGAAAGTTTAATGCAAAGATTATCTACAAAGGTAAGAACAGAATTAAAGGGATACAGCAGAGGACAGTGAAATATCTCTGGGCAATGAAAGCTCTTCCTACCCCATGGCCCTAAGGGTCAAGGGAGGGAGTGGATACTGAAACCTGGAGAAAGCTATAGGAGAGGGAAGCCTTATGCAAGCTGTGGTCTTGGATATGGGAACTCAGTCTCTGCCCATTTCCAAGTGAGGAAGAAGAGAATCAAACAAATAAATATCCTGACCTCACTCTCTGATCTCCTCTTGTTGCCTTTTATTGGCTGAACCCAAGTGGAAATCAAAGGGCAAAGAGTCCATTGATGAAATGCATAAATGTCCTTGTCCAGGAAGTGAACATGGAGAAGGTTGGAGAACAGGCCTCCAGGGTCAAGAAGATACATCATAGAGTCTAAGCTAAGATCTAAATGCTGGTCTTCTGATTCCAGAGCACCACTGATTTTTCCTTGAGGGACACAGAGCTGCTTTACAGTTGGGCAAAGGTGTTGGCTTTTCCAGTCCTGTATCCAACCAACAGAAGCCAAATCTAAAACAGGAGTAGGTGCAGTATCTATCAAGACTATCACTAACTGATGTCAATGCATGGTCTCGTCTCTAGCACAGTTAGCCCAGCTTGACAGAAATGTCTTGGTTACCTCATAGACACAACTTTGAAGATTTCACTTACTTTAATGACCACGGAATGGCTCTGGTGAACAATCTCTTCTGAAAACAAAACTGAACAAAAATCCTGCAACAGGCATATGGAAAACATTTCTCAAATTCCACCCTAAGGAATACAAGAGAAGACTTCTAGTCATGACTATACAGAACTAATTGAAATAGTTCCAAACCAAAAAGGCTTACAAAGAATTATTCTGAAATACACCTTAAAATCATATCAATTTTTCCTGTTCTAACTCAAGAGGTTCAGAATATGGAAAAAATAAAATGGCAACATTACCATCATAATGTTCTCTGGGTTCTGTGATCCCTGAGCAAGTCAAGAGCAAGTAACAGCTGCTCACATTTATTGAGTTCTCACTCTGTACAAGGCACTGTGATAAGCACTTAACTAGCATTAACTGTCACAGTCCTTACAAAAATCCTAGGAAGAAAGCACTATTTTGAGTTCCGCTTGGTGAACCAAGACACGTGGTGATTAATAGCCATCTTCTATCTGCTGTTCACTGGGTTATGATCCAGAAAGCATGCACAGATGAGAAATAAGGCAACAATGAACTTATACTCTAGTTAAGGAGAGAAGACAGTGACAAAATAATCTGTGAAAAGTGAATGGCAAAGAGGATAAAGATTTCAAAGATTCAGAGAGCAATATATTTGTGTGGACTGGGGAAGTCAAGGAAGTTTTGCCCAGGCTGGTGGAAACTGAACTGATGACAAGGGAAAGAGGAAGAGAAGATGGAACTGTGATGATGGAGGCTTGAGAAGATGCAGGACATGGTGAGTATGGGGGATTGAATTAAGTCTCCCCATAAAGACACGATCTGCATTCCTCTGGGTGTGAATCCATTTGTAAATAGGACATTGACTTAAGGCATGAACTCACTTGTGAATAGGATCTTCGAAGATCCTATTTAGATGAAGTCAAATTGAATCAGGGTGGGCTTTAATCCATATGACTGGAATCCTCGTAAGGCAGAGGAATTTTGCATGAAGTCAGTAGAACCCAGAAGTCAGTGGAAATCAGAAAAGGAGCAGACACAAGGAGAGAGAGACACACAGAGAAAGAGAGAGAAAGACAGACAGACAGAGAATCCCCATGTGACAGAGAATTTCCAGAACACTAGTGCCTCTAGGAGGAAGCACGCCCTTCCAAAGCCTTGAGGTTGGGCTTCGAGCCTCCAAAATCATGAGACAATAGATTTTTGTTCTCCAAACGAAGACATTGTATGGCATTAGTCATAGCAGCCCTGGCAAACTAAGAAAATGGGTGCAACCAGGACAGTGGGGAGCTAGGTTTCTGCAGGAAGCGAGTCAGCTGCAAGAGAGCAGATCAGGGAGGGGGCCATGGCTGTGCTTTGCCATTCTCTCCTAAGAGCCTGCCTCCCCTATCTCTGCCTCTCTACCTCACGCAGTTCAGAGCCATCTCTAACACTTCTTTTGCTGCCTCTTTGAGCCCTGACCAGTCCCAGATTATACACTTCCCATTCCCCGCAGGCTCTGTCTGACGGGTTGTAAATAGCCTGTTTGAAAAGTAATTGCATGTTTGGGGCTGGCGCTTGCCATTTGTAATTGTTCATTCTTTCCCCAGCCACTTTCTCTCTCCCTGTTTCCTAAGCTTGTTTCCCAGGAAGGGAATCCAGGAGCCTTCTAAGCAAGTGACTAAGGGAGATAATAAGGCCCTCTGGGCCACACAATTCCACCAGATGTTGTGGACAAGGGATCCACTCTGGACTGACTCACCTGCCTCAAAGCCTGGGATGGAAAAGACAGAACAGATTTATTCACTCCTGAAAAGTTCTCTGACCAGCAGTGGACTAGCTATAAACACACCTCCCCAGATCTTGGGCATGTAGACTCTCTTTCACCCCAGCTCTTGGGGGAGGCAGATGTCAAGCCTCTAAGAATGACTGTCTACCAAAGCCTTTAGACATTAAATTATCAGTAAGCATATTTTGAACACCTACTATTGACCCTACACTGGGTGAGAGATTACTACAAGGCTGCTGATGCAAAATATTGGAAATGGTTTGGCTTTTATAATGGGAATTTTACAGTTCCAAGTTTGTGAAATGTCCAAATCAAAGCACCATCAGAGATGCTTTCTCACCAAAGTCAGCTACTGGTGATCTTTGTGTCCTGCCACATAGCAGAGCAAGATGGTGGCTATCTCTGCTAAAGTTCCTGCCTTCCCCTCTAGAATCTCCCATATCCCAGAGCTCAGCTATGGGTAACTAGGCATAGAGCTTGTTTCTTTCTGGGTCTCCTCTCTCAGTCTCAGCTGTTCTGCTTTCTTCCCAAGCACAGCTGGGGGCAATCAGACATATGACTCATCTCTTCAGCCTTGAGCTACCCCATGGGTCCAGCCTCTGGGGTCTTTGTGCTTTAACTTTGGCTGCTAGTGATTCTCAAGTACTCTCTCTCACATGGCCAGATCAAAATGGCAGCTTCTTTTCTCTGTCTTCAATTTTCTCCATTAATATAAGACCCAGCAAGAGGGCAGAGACCCAACCTGAGTCATGGCTTACTGAAGTAGCCTAATCAAAAAGGATCTAATCAAGTGACCTAAAGTGACTATAATGCAATCAAAGGGTACCACACCCATAGGCAAAGATTAGTTTAAGAACATAATCTTTTGGGCTTCAGAAAAAGAACTTCAAACTCTCATAGAAAGGGAATAACAGAAGGATCAGCTACTTTCCAATGGCCTGCAGCAATAGGAAAAGCGTCATGGAAGAGATGTGGTTAAATCTGGGTTCTGATCTGAATCAATGGAAAGATTTATGGAGGGCATCCAGGGTGGAATAAAATGGGGGCATGCTGTCACAGAACAGTGCAGGCATTCATCATCAGGAGAGCATGAATGGGGCTTTGGGGAACTTGTCTGGGGCAGTGGATCATAGGAGGTTATTTGGCTTGCCAGCTGGGCAAAGACAAGGGACAAATCCAAATGTGCTGACCAGATGAATCTTTCCTCACCCTCACAGCCATCCATGAAATGCAGCATCACTGCTCTGTGTCACCCTCATGCTCACACCCCCCACTATCATCTTTCATAGCTATTTTTCTGTGACTGCTTTTACCCTGAAAGCCTACACTATGTTTTCATTTTGACATACTATTCCCTCAAAGCTAGGCATAGGTGAGAGTTACATGAAGCTATTTGCCACCAACCTGTGACAGTTGGAAGTGCTTTTGCAAATCCCAGAAAAGATTATGCTTTTTAACTAATCCATTCCTGTGGGTGTGGGGCACTTTGATTGCATTAAATTCAGTTAAGAGACCTTGATTGAATCACTTGATTAGATGCTTTTGATTGGACTACTTCAGTGAGGGATGACTCAGGTTAGGTCTCTGTCCCATGGGTGGGTCTTATATAAACTGAGAACACATAGAAAGAGACAGAGAAAGAGAGCCCTGCTATTTTGACCTTGCCATGTGAAAGAGAAGACTCCACATTTGCTACAGCTGCAGAAAGAGAAAGACAGAGAAGTCCCAAAAGGCTCAAGGGGATGAGGCCCAGGAAGAGTTAACCTGATCACCCACAACTGAGCTTGAGGAGAAAGTAGTGAGAGACCAGCATACCCACCATTTTGCCCCATCATGGGGTAGGACTGCAGAATCTGCTAGCAGCTGACCTTTGGTGAGAAAACATCTCTGATGATGCCTTGATTTGGACATTATCACAGCCCCGGAATTGTAAGCTTTTACCCCAAATAAATATCCTTTTTAAAAGCCAGTTCATTTCTAGTATTAGTATATTGGCAGCCTTTGGCAAACTAAGACACAGCCCTATTCCTTGCACTGTCCTCTCAGAGATAGCCAAGCAATGGTGCAGCAAGTCCAATGGGTACCCTGCCATTTCCATACCTTCTGGATAAAATTCCAACCATGAGCACCTGGATATTTTTCTGGCTACAGGGCTCACTCTGACTGGAAGTGTCAGGGAATTAATGCCTCACTGGGGCACCACTAAGAAATGACTGTCAAGAGTCAGTGAATAAATAACCCACCTTGCTCACTTTGAAGGCAGGATAACTCTGAAGTGTGCATTCTATACTGGGTTCTAGAATTGCACAGCAAAATCATACTCCAGTTGCCTACAATGAAGACTTGCTTGAAAACATGCTCTTTTTTTTTTTGCTTTCTCCCTTTCATTGTCTATTATCCAAACCCCTGCCAATGTTTCCTGGCACCTCCTTCAAATAAAGGACTTTCACTTGGATCCTTATCTGAGGGTCTGCCCTTCGGAAATCCTTATTAACACAATCAGTACCAGAAGTGGCACTAGGAAAGAGATCCTCAGAATGGGCTTCTGGAGGCCAGATCACTTGTTGGCCAGATGACGAGGATCCCATTGCTGGTCATAAATGGAGTGGTCAAAAGATGTGGCATCATCATCATTATTAAGACTCTCCCCTGTAGTGAACTTGGATGGGATACATATAGAGAGGCTGCGCTGTATTATTCAGTACCTCTAACATTTGAGAGATAGGAGGCAACAGTAACTATCATGACAATATGTTTAGTTGTGTTAAATACTGTTAAAGTGCTAAAGGAAGAAAATGAGAGGACAGTATCAGTCAATTTTCAACTCAAGGCATTGTATAAAAGTCAAAAGCTTCATATGAAATTGTTTAAAGATACCCTTCTCTTCTGCAGATGGAGAGAAACTGCCCTGGAAATCAGACCCATCATCTGATTTTGAGAATCACAGAGTTACAAATACAGTTGAATTCACAGCCCTGGGAAGTTATGCTAAGGTCAGAAAAGGAGTGGGGACTTCTGCACTTGAATATCATATTAATCAGACCTGATAAGCGAGAAGTGGCAAGAACTCTGGAAACTCTGGAAAGACACGTATGCACCAGACTTTGCAAGATAAAACTTATAAGGATTCAAGAACCTACCACTTCAATGAAGATTTTAGGGTCTAGCCATCAGAGACATGCCAAAGCCTCCTCCCCAAGGTGATGGACAAATGAATGGCTCTTGCATCTCCTACCACTTAGAAAAAAGGGACAGCATTTTGTAGGCTTCTTTAGAGTTTTGATGATAGTAAATACTACTCTTAGGAAGACCACTATGACCAATTTATCAGGTGACTTAGAAGGTTGTCAATTTTGAGTGAGGGGTCAGAGCAAAAGAGGGCTCTGCAACAGGTTCCAGTTCAAGTGGCCCTACTCCTTGGTTGATGTGATCCATCAGGTTTTGTGGTTTTAGTAGTACCCATGGTAAAAAATTTTGCTCTGTGGATTTTCCAGAAAGCCCCAGTTGTAGAGTTTAGTTTCAGATACCTAGAGCTCTGAGCAAGACCATGCTATCTGCAAGAAAACATTCACCAATCAAAAGAAGGCCCTTGCACGCTTCTAGTCATCTGACTACAGGATATCAAAGGCTATGTTACTATATATGCCAAAGGTGAGCTGCATGTTTCAGACTCTCTAAGCTATAAGATTGAGTTACAGCCCACCTTCGGCACATACAGACCCCCATGCCAACCACCTTGTTGCATGGAACATCTCGTTCAGCTCATACCTCTGGCCTCCTCAGCTGACTGAAGAAAACAATACCCAGACCTGTTTCATGGAAGAATCACCTTGCTATTTTGGTGTGAGCAAAAAAGGGACTGCTGCCAGAAAACAGTCCTCCTCAGGGATGGTGTTGAAAAATATTGGTGAGTGTAAATCCCTCCAGTGGTGGCAGAACATTGTGCAGTAAACCTCTGTATGGAAGGAGAAGTGGCCTGAATGCCATATACATACACATATATATATGTATATGTATATGTATGTATAATATATATATGTACATATATGTGTGCATATATATACACACACACACTCATGGGCAGTGGCAAATGGATTAGATGGTGGCTTAGGGGCCTGGAATGAACCATTTTGAAAAATAAGAGTCAAAGAGACAAAGAGTTCTGGAAATGAAGTGTGTAGATGGACTTACAAAAATGTGCACAAAGTATGTGGGTCTTTGCGTCTCCCATCAGGGTCTACCAGAAAACATCAAACTCAGGAGAAGTGCTCAACAAGTAGGGAGATGGGAATTCTCATCCAGTGGAAATCAGTCAGCTTTGTCCTCAGCCACCCCCTTGCTTGCACAATGGGCCCATGACCAGAAGAGCCGTGGTGGCAGAGACGGAGGCCATGCCCATCCTGCGTGGGCCCAACAACATGAGCTCCCTCTCACCAAGTCAGACAGTCATCCATTTTTGAATGCCTGCCTCTTATCACAGAGATGGATGCCAAGCCCCAGATATACTGCCATTCCTAAAGAAGACTGGAGAGTCACTTGCTGATAAGTTGATTACACTGGAATCCTTTAACCCTGGAGGTCACGATGATTCCAGATATTTATTCTTAATATGTATTTGGGTTTTGAACTATCTTTCCCACCCACAGTGCTTTGGCCAGCTCCACCATGTGAGGCAACACAGAGCTTCTGATGCTTTGCAATGAATCTTTTTTTTAAAGATTTATTATTTATTTATTTCCCTTCCTCCCTTCCCTCTCCCCACCCCACACGCTCCATTGCCTGCTGTCTGTGGCCATTCGCTCTGTGTTCTTCTGTGTCCACTTGCATTCTTGTCAGCAGCACCAGGAATCTGTGTCTCTTTTTGTTGCATCATCTTGCTGCATCAGCTCTCCTTGTGTGTGACACCACTCCTGAACAGGTTGTGCTTTTTTCGCATGGGGTGGCTCTTCTTGCAGGGCACATTCCTTGCCCATCAGGCTCCCCTACACCCCTGCATGGCACAGCATTCCTTGTGCATATCAGCACGGCATGTGGGCCATCTCACCACATGGGTTAGAAGGCCCTGGGTTTGAACCCTGGACCTCCCTTATGGTAGGTGGATGCTCTACCAGTTGAGCCAAATCCACTTCCCTGTAATGAATCTTATGTAACATTGCCTTAGACCAAGGGATCAACTTTACAGCAAAGGAAGGAGAACAATGACTGCTGGGGAAATAGGCTCTGAATCTACACAGCCATAGCCACACTCAAAGTTGCTCTACCTAATGGTCTGGTAAAGATGCCACTACTGCCACCACTGAACTCCAGACTGCTCAGCTGGGTGGCCCATCATGCTGGCACTCCTGGTTCTGGATGGTCTGGTAAAGATGACACTGCTATCACTACTGTGCTCAGAACTGAGACATTTTCACAATGACTACCTTTGCCAGAAGACTCCCCACTGCTCCTGCTTCTTTACCTCACTAGCTTCTGGTTCAACTCTGGCACAGATGTATTTCTCTGACCAAGCCCACACCAGGTGGAGGTATCCTAGCTGCAAAGGAGGCTGGGAAAACAAATATGTGGCATTTTCAGATTCTATAGCAGAAAGAGGGCTCATACTTTCACCAAGACTCAATAACATATGGAATTCCCCCAACGTAGGAAGGAGGGTTAGATACCAGATAGTAATAAAGGAAATGAGCCACGCCCAACACAAACCCTCTTTACTCTCACAGCAACACATTACATTAAATGTTATAAACCCCTCTGAGACTCAGTTTTCTCCTCTGTAAAATGGAGATGTATGACTTGCTCAGGTTCACACAGGAACGTGGTAGTGAAGGATTTTTACCCAGTATCACCGTCATTCCGTAACATTACGATGCCTTTCCCTGGAGGTTCTTTCCCCTTTATCCCTCTTGCTAGCATTGTGCCTGGTCCCAAGGGTACTCCCTCTGTCTCATGTTCTATGTACTGTCCCAGAATGAGTGACACAGAGGAACTCCATAAGCAAAAGCCAACCCCAGAGCCCTACCCAGCCCAACAATCACCGGAGAGCTTCTCAGACCGTCTGGGAGTGCTGAGGGCATGGACAGGTCCTTGAGCTTCTTTACGGGCCCTGTTCTCCCAGCTGTTTGGAGGCTATTTCCTGGCTGTTCATAGTCTCTGCTGTACATAATTTCTGTGGCCAAGCTTCATATAACTGGAAGTATATTTATGGCAGTCCATACTCTTTCTTAGGAAAATATTGATTTTCTAACAACAGAAAGTCCTTAGAGTCATTAAATAAAACCAGTCTATCATAAACTCCAGAATTAACCAAAGAGTACTTTTACCTTTTCTGCTCTCATGAGAAATTGGGAGTAGATCCTTTCACTTAAGCAGGCTAGGGTCATAGGATTCATTACTTGATTTGAACAAACCATCACAATTCTCCACCCCTCTTTGCCACATCAGTAATTAGCCATCCTGCTCTTCTTTCAAGGGTTGCTGGGCAGGAATGAGGAAGGCCAAATTGTAGCAAAAAATCCAAAAGCTCATACTGGCAGTTGCAGCCCATTATGTAGCATGTGGGTGGAGAAGAAAGTGGATCACACCAGCACTGGGGAGGCGGCCTTCCAGCCCACCTCCCGACCGGAGGCTGGGGGAGCTCATTATCTGCCTGTTAAGGTCTTAGTCAGAAGAGCAGGCGGCGAGGTGGAGGATTTTCCCCCCTTTTTTGGAAGATCTCTATCTTTCTTCTTTATTGATTGCTTGCTTTTCATTTTATATCCTTTCTCCCTTGCCTGAAATGAGAAAAATGAGCCCTTGCCACGGGCTTTAAACTTTACACCTAGACAATATCTCCCCCTTATCTAATGCCGGGCAAGACGTTTCAGCCCAAAGGACCCTGGGTAATGCTACAACAGATTATGTCATAAAATGGAGAGATAAGCAAAGGAACCAATCTAAAAGACGCAGCAAAATTTACCTTTCCACCACCCTCCGCTCTCCTTTTAGAAGAAGGCTTTAAATCAATCTGCCTTTGCCATAAATTCTTTTTCTAAAATTTGATAACAAGTGCAATATTTTCCTTCGAGATTGGGTTCTAATAAGATGGAGGCTGGAGGGTGGGGAGTGAGCTGGATTTAGCAAAGTAATAAAATGCCATGATTGATCCTGGTCGGTGGGGTTGCTTGGAATTACTGCTATTCTTGGCTGGTAAGCATAATCCAGCCAAGTCATAAATTCTGTTTCTTCCAGCAGACAGTCGAGTCTCTCTATTGATCCCGATTTGTTGTTCTGTTCTCCTGTAATTGCTCCCCGTGATTAAGACTCCAGGTCAGCGAGGAAGTCTGGCCGGGCCAGGAGTGAAAAAGGAATTAGCCACAGGATGGGGGTTCACTCTGTCACACCCAAAAGTGGCTACTGAGACGGGGCTATAGGAGCTGAGCAGCTCTGGCCCCGTGGCCAAGCAGTCAGCAGACTGGGAACCTGCTGTGGAGCCAGGAACCCTGGCAGCCCCAACCAGTCCTCCTCCACGTGCCGCACTAGCAAAATGCTCTCACGGAGCCTCTCCACTATGTTTTATACTTACTGTGAGATTCCCTAGCCACATTTAGGATATGGGCCTCCTGGATGTGTCAGCACACAATGGGTAAGACTTTTTCATCCTTACCCCAGATGGGAAAACTGAGGCATGGAGGGGCTGTGAAGCAACTCCGCGATCACATACTGAGGAAAGATTCTCCACGCCCACTTACTCTACCCAGAAACTAAGGTTTCCAACCCAAGTTAGAGCCTAACAGAGAAACCATGAGGATTGGCTTTCTTAAATCCTAAAGTCCAGAGCTTGGGAAACCCCTGTTACCTTTCCTTAAAATAGACATCTTTATGGCCACCTCACTCTTAGATCAAGCAGAATGCCGGCATCTGCGTTTCTCACCACTCATGAGCAGTGTGACTTTGAGAAACTGGCCTAGCCTCTCTGGGTTTCAATCTTCTCATTTGTAAATTAAAGATAAAAATATTACCTATCCCATAGGGTTTCTTGAAGATTTCAGTGAGATCATATAACTAGTACCTGGCAGAAAAATAGGAATTATTAGTATTATTATTCCCAGCCTTAGTCCAGGCAAGCTGTGCAAAGGAGACTTCATTTCCAATAGGCAAAGCAGCCTATGGTACAGAGATAGCTTGGACCTTTCAAGGCAACAGAGGCTTTTAGAGTGCAAGGAAATGAATATTTTTGACACCAGGGAGTGTCTTACCCAAGCCCTGGGAAACTAATTTAAAATAAGGTTATGTGCCTTTAAATAGAAGCTCAAATAGATTCCCTAGCACTGCACTGTCAAAGTCAGTTCAACTTTATTTAGTTCCAGTCTTCTTGGAGATAGGAATGGGAATTCCTCACTCCATGAACTCAAAGGTATTGCTGCTAAATCATCTGTATGTGATCCGCCTGTCTAGTGGTGGGGCCATTTGACTACAGACTTTGAAGAAAATATTCCTCAAACTTACATGATTTCTCCTTTCCTCCTTCCCGTCTCTCACTCAGAGATTTGATCAAGGTGATGGTGGAGACTGGAGCTGTCAAACCAGTCATGCCTTGTCAGGGCAATCTATTTCTTTGTTATTCTCTTACAGCCTCCCATCCCAACCCAATCAAGGGGAGATCATTTGCCTGCTTCACCCCTTTACTTCACCAGGCATGGCTTCTATTTACTGCTTCTTACCTACAGCCTCCAGGTCCTCTCTTCACCCAACATACACTGCTGGTGAGAGGATCTACCTTTAGCTATCAGATTGAGAAGTAGCTAAGCATAGAGAAGTGGGGGAAGGAGTCAGACTACTGTGATTCCAAACCTGACTCCTATATTTATAAGCCCTGACACTTAGAGCAAATGACTTAATCTTTCCATGGCTCACCTTTCCTCTTCTATCAGATAGGGACAATATTACTAATAATCCCTATTCCATAGAGTCGAGGTAAGGACTAAATATGTATTTGAAATGCCTGGCACCTGGTAGGTCTTGATAACAGATAGGCAGTATGATTTTCATTGTTTTAATGTTATGTCTTAGTGGAAGCTTAAGGCACCATTCATTCTGTATGCATTTATTAAAGTTTCTGTGTGCCAAGTCCTGTGCTATTAGGGATATAGAAATGAATGAAAAACATTCCCTACTTCATAGTAGTAAGGGAGACAGGTTATGGAATCAGAATAAAATATGCAAAATGATCTACTAAATGTGCAAATGATGTGGGAGCTTGGTGGAGGCAGCAGTCAATTCTGCCTGGAGGGTCAGGGAATATTTCTCAACGAGGACTATTAGGACATTTGAAAGATGAGTAGAATTCTGCCAGCAGAGGGGATTGCCGGAGCATTACAAGCACAGAGTGTGGCCTGAGCAAAAGCACTGATCCGGGAAACTCAGGGCATGTTGGGGGCTTGCTGGAAGGCCAGTGTGGCTCGAGTATAGCGCATGTGGGAGAGGGCTGGCAGGTGGAGCAGGAGGGCAGGCGATGCGGCTGGAAAGCCCAGGTGGAAGCAGTTAGCAAAGGGCCCTAACGTTACATTTGGGAGTTTGTCCAATACATTGCGGGAGATGATGGAATTTGACAAATGTTTTAAACTGGATGAAAACATGATGAAATCTGTGTTTGATAAAGATCACTTTGTAAGCTGAGCAGAGACCAGTAAGACTAAAGCCATCTAGGATGCTTTGCCCTAGCCCAGGAAAGTGATGCTAAGAGCCTGGACAGGAAGCAGCAAGTGAGGGAGTGCAGAAGGCTTGACTGATGTTCCCAAGTAGAGCCAAAAACATCTGGACTTTCACCTTGGACAACTGATTGTAATGTCACTCACTAAACTGACAAGGGGGTGGAATATGTTTGGGGAGGAAATTATCTTTTTTTTTTTGGATATGTAGAGTTTGAGGTGGAGTTTTAGGAAATCTGGGTTGGAGATTAAGTAGTCAACAAGTGCAGGCAATAGTTGAAGCCCTGGGGCGAATGAGATCACATAGGAAGAGGGTATGGAGTGTGTGACTTTACAGGAGAAAGAGATTGAGAGCAGTAATCCAAGGAAAATCACTAAAAGTGGGCCAAAAAAAGACACACTGATAAAAAGAGACCACAGGGAACGGCCAGAGGGACAGCAGAAGATCCAATGAAAATGGTTTTGTGGAGGACAGGGCAAGAAGTGATCCAAGCCATAAAATACAGCGTCAAGTAGCATGGAGACACCTTTAAATTCAACAAAGAGCAGGTCCATGGGGATCTTAGCAGGAGCTGTTGTGGTGGAGCAGTGAGAGTGGAATGCAGACTACAACAGGCAGGAGAGAATGGGAAGGCAGTAGAGACGGCTCCTTCAAGGGCATGACTGTGAAAGAATGGCAATGCCCATGGCGTGCTTCTCCCCAGGAACCCAAATTTGTCATGAAATATTTTTCTCCAACTGGCCTTTTGTCATATGAATTTCTGAATGTTTCTGACAAGTGGAAAATGTAGAGGAAATATTCCAATTGCGTATTGACTTCTGAACAGAATCACAAATCCTGTGGCTTTCTTTTCCTTTCTCTTCTTTTCTTTTTTACCATTATGCCTGATATAGGGAGATTATGGGAACAAGAGAGCACAGAAATCTTCAGAATTTCATGGAATAAAGAAACTGGGTATAAAAATAATGACACTTTTCTCCCCTTGTTATTCCTCTTCCACCTGCTAGGGATAACCTTAGAGATCACGTAGTATAGTAGTTTCCAAATCTGGCTATTCATCAAAATCCTTTAGGGTGTTTGTAAAAATGACAGACTCCTGTCTTCCACAAAATTTTCCTCTGGTACATCTAGGGCAAGGCCCAGAATTTGGCATTTTTCAAAAGCTCTCAATATCTTGGGGACTGGGCAGGCCTGGGAACCACTGGCCTCATTTCTAATTTTGCATGTTAGCTGGGCAGGACGTGGTTTTTCTCATGGGGATGCGCCTGGCTAACAGATGGGGATGTGTGTGAAGGCAAGGACCAGAGGCTTCCTGCTTCAATGAGCTACTTCTGCTCTTGCTGCCCTGGGCTCCTGTGCCCCTCAGCACACACAGTCTCTAGCAGAAGCCCCATATGACTATCAGGAAGCCCCTCCCAAGTGCCTCTATCTCCCCCAGACCACATCCTCACCAAAATCAGTAACGGTGAGCAAGTGGATTCCAGAGAACTGCACAGCAGGGAAGGGTTCAACAGCGGCCCTTTTCACACTCATTGGGTCCCCTGCCTCTCCTGTTTTCTCCTCAACCCCCTATTTTCCTCCCACGGCCTCCAGTCTAAGCCCCAGACCACTCCAGGCACCTCAGAAAAGAGAAAAAGGAGCCGTCACTTATTCCTTCCCCATGTGTCTAACACCCTGGAGAGCCGCAGGCCAGGGAGGACTTGGCGGAGCACACGTTGGCTTCTCCAGTCTCATGAATGAGGGTGGCGTGCGTGTCCCAAATGCCACTCAAGCAAGAGCTGTGCCAAACATTTTCTCCATTTACGCAGGTTAGATTATCTCTGACACAGAGCTCTACTCCAATAGGTGTGGTGGGATCTCAGTTCACTATACCAAGTGGGAAATTAGTGAGTATTTAGGTCATATGAGATACCCAAAGTCACACAGCCCCTCCCCAGATGGCATAACTTCTGGTTCCCATGGCCTCCCTGACCCTTACCGGATGATACTCTCTACCCGCTGCTGCCACAAGCAAGGCAAGGGGGAGGGGATGCCCTGAGTTTGCTCCTCTTCAGAGCCAGGACGCCTGCACCCTCTGGTCAGTATCTGAGACCACCAAGGAGGAAAGAGCTGTCACTTCCCTCCAGTTTGAAAGGCAACAGCACTGTCTTATCCGAGCTTGTTCAGTGAAGGGCAGTGGAGGATGCTATAGACAGACACTAGTCCGAGATCAAAGCAGGGGTCAAGAGGAAGACAGCAAAAGCACTAATTCCCTGGACTCTGTTCAGAATCTATCAGCCATGGGTATTTATCCCACAGATATGAAAAAGAAAAAATTGTTCACACAGAGACCTGTACACAAATGTTCATAGCAGCTTTATTTGTAATAGCCACCCACTGGAAACAACCCCAATATCCTTCAGCAGGCGAATGGTTAAACAAACTGCGGTATATCCGCACCATGGAATACTAATTGGCAATGAAAAGGAATGAGGTATTGATATACACGACCTGGACGGATCTCAAGGGAATTGCGTTGAGTGGGAAAAAAAACAATCACAATATGATTGGAATCACTATATGATTCTATTTATATCACATTCTTGAAATGAAAAAGAGATTAGTGGTTGCCAGGGGAGGGGCAGGGGAAAGAGGTTGCTGTGACTGTAAAACTCAAAGGTCCTTGAGGTGATGGAACTCTGCTGTTTCTTGACCATGGTGGTAACCACACGAATCTACACCTGTGATACACCTGCAGAGTACTAAACACACATGCACACATAAGGGCATGTAAAACTGGTGGGATCTGAATAAAGTCGATGAGTTATATCAACACCAATTTCTGGTTGGTGCTAGTGTACTCTAGTTACGCAAGAAGCTTCCATTTGGGGGAACTGGGTGAAAGGTATATATATTGCCTCTGTATTGTTTCTTACAATTGCATGAACAGTTATTATCTTTAAATTAAACTTTGCATTGCCCAGCTGCTACCCAACCAGCCTGCTAACTACAGAGATACCTAGAAATCCCAGCAGAGATCAGCCAAGAACTGCAGAAGAACTGCCCAGCTGAGCCCAGGCCAAATGACCAACTCACAGAAGTCTGAGTTAAATAAACAGCTGTTGTTTTAAGCCCTAGAAAAACAGTAAATATCTTCCACCCTTGATATAGTTGCACATCTAAGTTTTTAACCTATATTATGCATCAGTTTCCTAAGAATGACATAACAAAATACCACAACCTGGTGGCTTAAAACAACAAAAAATGTATTGTCTTCCAGTTCTGGAGACTTGAAGTCTGAAATGAAGGCATTGGCAGGGCTCACCTCCCTCTGAAGCATGCAGGGGAGAATGCTTCCTTGCCTCTTCTAGTCTCTGTGTTTTCTGGTGATGATTCACGTTCCTTGGCCTGTAGGTGCATCATTTCAGTCTCTGCCATCTCCATACCCACATGGCCTTCTCCTCTGTTTATCTATGTCTCTTTCTCTTTCCTTTTTCTTAAAAGGACACGTGTCATATTGGATTAGTTCAATATTATCCCATTGTAACTTCATGAAATCTCTGAAAACTCTATTTCCAAATAATGTCACACAGGTACTGGAGGTTAGGATTTCAACATATTTTTGGGGGGAACACAAGTCAAGCCATAAAAATCTATAGATTAGAGGTAGAGTTGAATGAGTCTACATTCATATTTCATTTATCTCTCAAAATTACCTTGTGAAGTTAGAATTGTCATCTCTATAATAGATGAAAGTGAGGCTCAGAGAGGTTAAGTGACTTGCTCAAGACTACACAGCTAGTAGCAGCACTGAGAGTTGAATCCCAGTCATCTGAAGACGAGTTCAGTGTTGGACTCTTATTCGTTTCACTCTCTATTTATTTAGCATACATGATCTTATATTTTAATATGGTTTTCATGACTATATCCAACTTTTCCAACTAGACAGTAAGACTCTTTGATCTAGATGAATTTACATTTTTTATCATCCTCCATAACTTCCAGCACTTGTAGACCTCAACACACTTCAGTTGAACAGAATTAAATTAAACACTCTAGACCTTCTGGTAGTCTCCCCTGTCTTCAGATCTTTCAAGATCCTTGGCCATTGCCAGGGACAGTTTCCTGGGAATATTGGCCATGCCTGTGATGTCCTCCTACCTTGGAGCTGGAGGGAGCAGAGCGGCTAGAATGTGGCCCGTATTCAGAAGAGAAGGTTAGGATTGGATCTCTCTCTCTCCCCCTGCCTATTCCTCTACAAAACACCAATGTGGCTAATTAGCCTGGATCTTTCTTTGGCTGACCAGAGCTGTACAGGTCAGGCAAGTTGTCCCACTGTGGGAGGTGGGGCAGGTGGCAGGGGGAGCGTCCCATCCCCATGGTCTGAGCAGCCACAGTGTGGTCCCCAAGGGGCAGTTGGTACCCTCCTCCCCACAGCTGGACCTCCTCCCAGAGCCTCAGGCCTGGTCAAGAGCACTTGGGCTTTCAGGACAAACAGCTGGGTAGGAATCCGCACCCTGCCACTGACTAGCTTGGTCAGTGACTTAGGTCTCCCTGTCACCTCTCTGGCCTCAAAACTTCATCTGCACAATGGTCATGAGATATCGCCTGACACACGGTCACTGCTTGAAAACTGCCCCTACCCTTCCCTGCTGACCGCTTGCGAGTACATCAAATTCTTCCATTTGTCTCTAATGAATGACTTTCTTCCATTTCTCCTTCTGCGTAAAAATCAGATATCCACTTGCCACAGCTGGGTTTCTTTAAGCGAGGTGAGTCACTTTCTCTTTCTGATTTGGATTCCCAGAATCAAGGGTTGGAGGAGGTAGAGGATGAGAGACCTGTAGGTCTGTAAGTGCACTTTAGTGAAAGAAATGCTCACGGGGCTCTGGCTTGTCCAGGGGTGTGGGAGGGGCAGCCAGTGGCCTGGAGAAGATTCCATCGTGGTGGCCACCAGGAAGATGGACTCCAGGTGTCTGTCGCTCTCACTGACTGCAAACCCACCACTGAGGAAGTTACCCCTTTGGGTTTCAAAGCTCCTTTGTTCTGGAAAGTATGAATGCAAACTCCAGAGCCCTGACAATGGCAAAGCTGCTGGAGCTTTGCAATAGCACCTTTGGCATGGAGCAGGGTGGGTGAATTTTCTTTAGGAATTGGAACAAAGGCAATGCGGGAGAAGGGAAGAAAGAAAGCAGGTCCTCTGAGAGGGGCGAGGCATTGGGCCACACACCTAATTTATGGTTTTGCCAAGAGGAAGCTGAGAAGGTAGTGTGAACTTCACTGGATTGCTATATGAATACAGGAGTGACTGTATATGCAAAGTAATTTTGGCAAGTAGGGCAGAACTCTCTAGAAGAATGGTTCCTCAGTGTTGGTGGTGTGTTGGCAATCAGAGAGTCAGATTTTTCTACATAATTCTGATGTTGTATTTTCTATCAGACCACATGCTTTGACTTTTTTCTTTGTCAGATATCAAAAGGAGTTTTCAGAATTCAGGGAGCTGGTCTAGTCTGCTCATCTCTACTCCCCCAGATCTAATGTGCCCTGCAGGTTTTTATGAACTGCACTGAGTTGTTTAACTGAACTTTTCTAGAAAAGAAAGAGCAGTTCCTCTAGCAGTGGCCACGCCCTCTGCATTTCGTGCTCTGCTCTAGAGAAGGCATGTGGTAACCCCGAGAGGATGGTGGATGAGAACGCCGGAAGACTTGGTCCGAGGTGGAGCAGAGGTTCCCTCTGTGCTCTCCTGTCCATCCCATCTCTACCCCAGACCCGCTTCGCTGACTGCGGGAGAAAAGCTGCCAGAACGGTGTCGGGATGGCTGGACAGCTGCCGGGGCTGCCCTCTAAATCATCTCAGCCAATCAAGCACTTAATGCTCTCTGTTCCTCAAGAATGTTGCAGCTCGGTACTGTCCATGTATCTTTCAAGTTTTATCTTCAGCATCTTATAAATCATCCATTAAATACCTCCCAACTAATGCACACGGCTGTTGTTCTCTGCAGGGCTGGAAAGTGCACAAATCAGTTTTACTGCATATTAGTCCTGCCCAGTGGGCTTTAAAAAATATAGAAGAAGGAAGCCAGAAGAGGCAAAGGCAGCTCTTGGCAGACCCAGAGCAGGTGACAGTGAGGCCTGGAGACGAGTGACAGAGAGCTATAAAGCCAGGTGTCCATACCCTCACTCCATCTCCTGGATCCCTTCTTTGCACAGCCACCAGGGATTCTGGCCCCGCAGAGCAGCTGCCTGTGGAGTAGAATGCAGCTGCCACGTGCACTTTTGTGGGGCTCTGTTTTGAGGCAGCCAGGGAGGAAGCTCTTGTGGCAGGAAAAGGGCGCTGGGCTTAGAGAAAGCTGTGGGTTTAAACGTTTGCCTTCTGCTCTCGGCTTCTGCCTCACTAAAATGAACAATACATACTCATGAAGAATGGGCGTTTTTTAAATAGAACGGTGGATGTAAGAATCACAAAGCAGGTGCTCAGAGAAAGAAGGGGAAGAAACGCCTGTCTTGATCCTACCTGCAAGCAAACAGGAACCCAACACAGTGCCTTCCTATACCCCTCAACCCTCACTAAACCATTCAGCTTCAAACAAGCCATTGACTTCGGGGCCTCGGTTAGCTCCTCTGTGCACTGACAGTAAAATTCCTGCCTCCATTCTGGATGGGGGTCGAATAATTCCTTCTAAAGGGTCCTTGAAGGGCCAGGTCTTGGGAGAAAAGAGGGTGGACCCCAGGGTAGAGCAGCAAAAGCCCAAGACCTGGATTCTGGCCAAGCCCCGAGGCCGACTGGCCCCCGTGGTCTTGGGGAAGTCCTTTGCCTCCCAGAGCCTCATTTCCTCAACTCTAAAATGAAAGTGCTTGACTAGATCACCACTTTGAAGAGGATATTGAGTTCCTGAACTCATTTTATCAAACAGAAAATGTTGTAAAAGACCAATACATAAAACAGCAAAAATGAGGTTACTCTCTGGTTTGTACCCCTTAGGGATCTGAGGCCCCATAGACTGCCCTGCCTGCCCTTTGGGGGCCCGAGGCCCCTCCGAAAGGGCTCCTAAGATCCCTCAAAGCACAGTTTGTAAAGTACTGGTCTGGAAAGAGCCTGAATCCCCACCACTATGAGGAATGTTAAATGAAGCTCACTGTATCTGTATGTTGAAGGACTACTCAGCAGGTGACAAGAAAGAGGCAGATCCAGGCACAATGACATGAAAAGGTGTGTCGCTACATGAAAAGAGCAAGGTGTAGAGCAAAAGATACCACAGTTAGGACACACAGACACACACACCTACAGAAAAAGCCCCAAGGAACATACACTAACATTCTAACTGTGGTTTCCTTTGGGGGAAGGGGAGTGCAGTGAGCTAACGCTTTTATTTTGCTGTTGTGTTTGAGGTTTTCCTTTTACCAAAAAGAAAAACGCTTTCATGCATTGTTCAATTAAAAACAAACAAAAAAAAGAGAACTGAAGACCTTTCCAGTTCTGTGATTCCATCTGACTGAAATGAATTCTCCAGCTCATTTTGTTTTGCGACAGGGCTTCTGAAATCAGATATTGTGGAAAGTCAATGCTAGAATGGAAAACACTCTGTTGTTAGTCTTTAGAATGGTGGGGAGCCCTGGTCCTGGACTGAGTGTCCCTCTCCCTGGGCTGTGGGACTTAAGAAGGAACAAATGGCTCACAGGCCGCAAAGCTGTCCTCTACCATCTTGCCACAGTGCCCAAAGTGTTTCCCATTGCATTGAATCTCGGTGAAACCTGGAGGAGAGAAAATGAGAAGAGAAGACAACACAGACAGCAAAAACAGCAGGGCAGGAGGAGGGGATGGAGTAAATAAATAAATAAATAAATCTTTAAAACAAAAACACTATATCTGGAGTCCAGTTCACCACAAAAACAGTATAAGATATAAGATGCTCCAAGGTGCCGTTCCGCAATAGAATCTTTGAAAGATTAGTAAAAACCAGCCAAATCATCTTCCTCAAAACTACATAAAAGAGGTAAAGGTTTGGAGTAACTGGGCAAGTCCAGCCAAGAAAATGCAGCTTTAAGAAGAGTAGGAGTCAGAAAGTTAAGTATAGAATTACCATATGACCTAGCAATCCCACTTCTAGGTATCTGTACAACCAAATGAATTGAAAGCAAGAACTCAAGCAGTGCACACCAATGCTCACAGCTGCATTATTCACAATTGCCAAAAAGATGGAAGCAACCCAAGTGTCCATCAACAGGTGAATGAACAAACAAAATGTGCTATATACATACAATGAAATATTATTCAATCATGAAAAGGACTGAAGTTGTGATCCATGGGGCAATGTGGACAATGTGGATGAACCTTGAAGACATCATGTTGAGTGAAAAAAGCCAGACACAAAGGACAGATATTGTATGATCTCACAGATATGAAATAATTAGGATAACCCAATTCATAGAGTCAGTAATTAGACTATACGTTACCAGTGGCTGAGAGGAGGGTTGGAAATGGGGAGTTAATGCTTAATTGGTTCAGGGTTCTCTTTGGGGTGATAGAAAAGTTTTGGATGGTGGTGATGATAGCACAACATTACATATTTAAATTATATATTTGAACGTGGTTAAAAGGTAAACTTTTAAGATGTATATATGTTACTAGAGTAAAAATTTTTACAAGTATAGCACTGTATGACACATACAGTGAACCCAAATATAAACAATGGTCAATTTACTATTATAAACTAATAGTAAAATTATGATAATATTCTTTCATCAAGTTTAACAAAGATACCACACTAAAGCAAAATGTTAATTATAACAAACACTGTGTAGGTTACCAGGGGACTTATGGGAACTCTTTATTTCCTGCATGATTTTTCTACAACTTTTTCAATTTAAAAAAATTCATTAAAAATCATCACCACCACCACCAAAACACTATTTCCATCAGGCCTTCACAAAAATGCATGGGACTGCACACTTTTATAAATTTTTGGTTACATTATGGTTTACATTATGGTTTACAGTTTAGACTTTACATATTTATAAATGTTTGGTGAACTTTAACATGGCCTATATCCATCATTGCACAATCTTGTGGAACACTTCCATTGTCCCCCAGTTACCCCTCTTCTATCTATTCTATTCCTCTCTCCCCCTCCCCTCGGGGCCCACAGTAACAATCTTCACTGCTTGAAGGACAAGATTCATAGATACTTACAACAATGCTGAGGGCTTGACACTCTAGTCTGTAGAAGGGGTGTGATATGGGGACATTTTCAGGACTTGGAGTTGTCCTGAATGACATTGCAGGGACAGATGCAGGACATTATATATCCTGCCATAACCCACTAAATGGACTGGAGGAGAGTGTAAACTACAATGTAAACTAAAACCCATGCTGTGTAGCAGTGCTCCAAAATGTACTCATCAAATACAATGAATGTGCCACACTGACGAAAGAGGTTGTTGATGTGGGAGGAGTGGGGTGGGGGAGTGGGGTATATGGGAACCTTTTGTATTTTTTAATGTAACATTTGTGTGATCTATGTATCTTTTTTTAAAAAGACAACAAAAAATAAATTTAAAAAAATGCATGGGATACCTATGAAAAGAAGAGTCAGACACCCAAGACCCAGCCTGGATTCTGACGTCATAGCACTTGAAAGGAAGAAAGCAGGGTTTTGGCAGCAAACTCCTTCCATAAAATCGTGTGAGTCAGACTGGCCAAAACCAGTGTAATCACTGTGATTTTAGAGCTATTCTTTTGTATGTCCCATATTTGTACTGAGAAGACAGAGGAGCTGGGTACCTGGGAAAGCTGGCCTGGGGTGCAGAGGCTTTAGGCAACCAATGTATTTTTTTTTAATTCTTCAGAGGTGAAGCTATGAAATGAAATTGTGAAGAAATACAGAACTTGCTGCGATGTCACTGATTCAGAAGAAATGGGATGTTTACAATGGGAGGAGATGACCTAAGTCAGCTCACATGCATGAAGGGCTACATAGGGGAAGAACTCTTTATATTTGGCTTAACCAACATTTATTGAACAGCTATCATGGAGCCAGCCCTGTGCTAATCACTGTTCCATAGGCTTTATGCCTAAGAGTCTTCAAATAAACCTCACCAGAAGCCTGTTAGACTAGAAATACCTCAGGTACCTCATAGACTTTGTAACCAGAGGACGGAAAAAATAGTGATGGACCTAGGTTAGCTGTCCAGATAAGGTTCAGAGATGTTCAACCTGGGATCAGAGGATGGCTTTTGAACCCGAAAGGGGAAGAAAGGCTTTGCATCACACTGTATCCATTAAGATTACGTTTGGCAGCAAAGAGAGCCTTGGAAAATGGCACTAGAAATGGGATTAGAAATCTATTTGTTTCTCCAAGAAAATAATTCCAGAGATAGTTCTACTACAGAGGCTCTGGTCACCCAGGTTCTTCCACCTATCTGCCCACCATCCCTGCATGTGGTCCTCACCCTCGTGATTCAGGTTGGCTCTTGGAAAGGCATGTTACAAGCAGTAGGATGGAGGAGAAAGAAGGAGCCTTCCTGGCAATCCCATGCAACATTCAATTTCCATCTTTTTGCGAGAACTTAGTCATGAAACTCGGTGCCAGGAAAACTGAGCATTGCAATTTTTTCAGCTTCCTAGCTATTTCCTCCTGGAACTGTGCCCAGCTAAAAACTGGGGTCTTGTTATTTGGGAGTGATGGGGAGATTGGTTATTTGATCAACCAATGGCAGACTCTGCCATACTCAGTGACCAAGAGCTGAGAGAAGTTCAAAAACTGTGCACTGGTACAAATGGAAATGAACTGTGACGAGAAATGGAGAGGTAAGGCCCAATGACCCTCCAAAGTACGTTTTCTAGAGGTGAGCTCCAAGCCCAATGTTTGTGGCATCTAGACGTATCTCACTCTGAGATGAAGCCAACCGCAGACTATCCATCTGAGGTCTGACTTGCCCTGTTATCTATCACAAGCTTCTCGTGAAGAAACTGGACTTCCCAATCAGATCTGGGTCTGCTCTGATATCAGAGATGGTATCTTTAATTCTCAGAACTTTTACCATCTTAGCTGGGATTCCTGCTTCTTGGCAAACGTTCACTTCCTAGACACCCACCACTCTTTTCTTGGTGTATAACCTTGAGTATCATGCTTGGATTGGGCAGGGAACATGCACCCCCCCAGTCTGCAGTGGCTGCCCAGTTCCCACCTTTTCAATTCATCACTAGACCCTGGGACCTTATCCAGTTTAACTGAACATTCTGGCCTCAGAATGTAGCCTGGTGCTGGCCACCCAATAAATAACTTCAAGAAATGAATGAATCTACTCTTAGCTACCAGCAAGTGGCTCCTCCAAAACACTTTGTTTGTTCCATCACTCCCTCACTCAAGAGAGTCCAAGTAATTCCCTATGTTTCAAATAAAGTCTCAACTCCTCAGATCTTTCTTCTAGGTGCTCGCTGACAAATCTCTTTCTTCTTGTCTGTCTCTAACTCCTACTACTTTAACTTCTACTACAAACCAGTCTCCCCTTTGCTTCCCACCGCCACATACCAAGCTGAGTGCACAGCCTAGTCTTTATGCCTGACTTTTTATTCCTCCTTCCACCAGGCTCCATCCTTCTGGGTTCCAGGGAAAGACAATTTCCCATACTTTTCCATCACTAAATACAGCCCATAGCAAGTTTCCCTCACTTCAGATTAAAATCAGACTGTTGCACATTTGCATTGCTCTTTACAGATGATGATAAACATCTTCACATTTAATATTGCATTTGATTGTTTCCAAATTCTACACAAGCAGCTCAAAGAAGTTAGGTGACTTGCTCTCGGCCACGTGTCCAGTAACAGCAGAGCTGAGATGCCAGCCTGGGCCATCCGATTCCAGGAGCCCCGTCTCTCCACACGGCCCTGTGGCACCTCGTGCTGCAGGGGGGGCCTCGGGGCGCTGACCACGGTGTCCCCATCTCTGCTCGCAGCCACATAGCCAGAAGAACATTCTCTCCTCGTTTCCCACACATGCACATGCACACACACAGTTTGCTGCTCTTTCCTTGGTGCTGCCTCTTGTCCTTCCATTTGGTCATCATCACCTCCATTCGATAGATGCTTACTGAATACACCAGGCCTGGCCCCAGACTGCTTGTCAGGTCTATTAAATCACAATGACAGCAACGAAGATGAGGAGTCACATTCTCCTTTACGAACACAGCTGATCACTACAGACGGCTGTCCATAGGCAGAAGTAGCAGAAATGAAGTATGGCCCTAGAACCAGGAGACCGGGCAGTCTAGTCCTGGGCCTGCCACCAACCAGCCGGTGGCCCTGGGAGTGTCACTGCTCCTCAGTTTCTTAATCTGCACAAGAGGGAGGCTGAATTAAAGATCTCTCGGTCCCCTTTCAATTCCAAGATACCCTGTGTTAGTTAATCATGCTTCTTCTGGGAAGATGGCCAAATCAAACTCATAATACACTGCTCACCCCTCCTCTACTCCTCCCCGCATCTTCAAGAGTCCGGATTTGTACCATTTCCCGACTCCATTAACCTGCTTCTCAAAACATTTCTCTGGCCAGCCCCTGTGAGACCCCCCCACAAGCTCCTGGAGATAAGCTGGCACTCAGAAAGGAGGCTGGGGAAGGGCCAGTGCGTTTGCAGGGCTGTACAGTTTGCAAGTGCTGCCACCTCCTGGATTTTCTGTCCCTGGGCACTCTGGCCAGGGAGCATGCCCAGACCCTGCCTCCGTGCCGCTTCCCAGGATCAGCAATGCATCTCGGCAAGTGCCCTTGTTTGTATTTACACTATCGCCCCCAGGACCCCATCTGTTACCCTGAACTCTTTCTGATGCAATTGAAATTTTTTAAAGTTAGATGCATGAGAGCCCCACATCTCATCACTCACCCTGCATGCCCAGGCTCCAGGCTCTGGGCCAAGTTTCCACAAAGATAATAAATACCAGGCACCGAAACTAGCCCATCAGACCCTTGGACAAGTGTTGTGGGAGTCAGAAGAACCTGTGGGTGGCCTAGCAAGGTTTCCTCCTGTCTCATCCTGGAGCCAAGGCTGGGGGAGATTCAGCTATTTAATCCTCCCAGCAATTCACTGGAAAGCCAAGGAAAGATAATCAGCAAGTGGTAGCTTCACCCAATCTACAACTGCCCCAAACTTTACCTTAGGTAAATCTGCAATCACCTTCTCACCTAGCAAAACCCCGACCTAGATGTTTAAAAATATATACAAGTCGTGTGAGAGGACAGTCATACAAATATTAAAATCCATGTTAGAGCTAGAAGGGATGGATGGTAGAGATCATCTGAGTTCATAGATTGCAGATGAAAAATCCCCAAGAGGAGAAGTATCTTCCCAAGTTCAACACCTGGTGACTGTAGAGATGGAATAAGGGCATGTGTCACCTGATATACAGCCCAGTGCTCTTGCTTGGCTGTAACTTACTTATAATAGAGGTAGTAAAAGCAAGTGGAGCATGGCAACCAGGGTGAGAAAACCTGGATTCTCATCTTTGCTCATTGAGTTTCCTCATCTATAAAATGGATAGAAGACCTTGCACACAAGTTTATTGCAAGTACTAGAAAAAACTAGCAAGTATAAAGCCCCTAGTACAAGACCTTTTACATGGTAAGTGTTGAATATACTTATATGTTAGCTTTTATTATCTATTAACAAAATTAATAAGTCTGAACTTCCATTTAATCAAAAACAATGAACCAAGGTCTCAAAAATATTCATCATTTATAGATATGAAGTGGACACAACCATTCTAAGGTCCACAGGATGGAGGAATAGAGTATGGATTAGAGTGGACTTACTGATACTCTATTCATGAACTATTGTGATTAGTGATCGAAGAAGGTGTGGCATTGGTATGGAGAAAGTGGCCATGGTGGCTGCTGGGGGTAGGGAGTGGGAGGAAGAGATGTAATGTGGGGGCATTTTGGGGGGTTGGAGTTGTCCTGGGTGGTGCTGCAGGAATAGTTACTGGACATTGTATGTCCTTTCATGGTTCACTTGGGTGGACTGTGGGAGAGTGTGGGCTATGGTTTGGACCATTGACCATGAGGTACAGTGGTGCTCAGAGATGTATTCACCAAATGCAATGAATGTCTCATAATTATGGAGGAGGTTGTTGTTATGGGGGGAGGGGTAGGGTAAGGGGGGTGGGGGCTATATGGGGACCTCATATTTTTTTAATGTAACATTAAAAAATCAAATAAAGACAAAAAAAATGAAAAAAATCATCATTTAGACAAGAGCAAGGACTTCCACCCCTGAATAAACAGGATAGAAGCCACAGGGCCCCACTTGGAGCAGGTACCCTAAAGGCCACAGCTCCTCCCAGGTAACACAAAGCAATGTCATGACTCCAGGTGCTCCACTCTTAGCCCAAGGCCTCTGAGCTCCAAAAGCATGGGAAAATGTCTAATCATCATTAATTCTATTATCAGGTTCTGGGTACCCAGGAAAAAGTTATCTATTTAACAAACAATTGCTTAAAACTATGTGCAAGGCACTAAGGCTGCAAAGTGTTTTACAAAAATTAACTCGATTAACCAACCTAACTTAATTCAGTGAGAAAATTAAAGCAATAAAAAGAAAGTGTCCCTAAGTTCTCAGCACATATCTATATGTCCACCTGTATCCTCCCCACTCTTCCTTCTCTTGTCACTGTGGATGAGCCACCCTGTGCTTCCAGCAAAGGCCAACCCTTACACATATGCTCTAGATTCCAGCCCCTTTTACTTATTCAAAACCATTACCCCAGCAATTCTCCCTCCTTTCTTCTCTATCATTCCAAGCATAATAAAAATATGCTGGTCTTTTTCCCATTAAAAACAAAACAGAAAAAAACACAAAACTTCTCTTGACTTCACTTACCTCCAATTTTGGTTTCATTTCTCACCTTTGAGCAAAATTCCCGGAGAAAGTTCTCTGTACTCACTGTCTCCAATTTCTTTTCTCACCCAATGCCTGTTAGAATTTCTTTTCAAATACTCCAGCAAAACTGCTTGTCAAGGTCACAAATGATCTCTATTACTTCAAGGATCAATCTCAGTCCTCATCTTACTTGATATATAAATAATATTTAACACAGTAGATCACTCTTCTTGAAACACGTTCTTCTCTTTTCTTACCTGATACCACACTGACCTGGATTTCCTAGTACACCTGAGCTGTTCCTTTTCAGACACCTTTGTTGATTTCTTATCATCATCTCAAACTGTTAAGTGTTGATCCAAATAAGCTTCACAATTTAACTACCATTTGTAAGCTAATGATTCCAAATGTATGTTTATCAATGATCTCTCTGACCTCCAGATTCATTTATCTAACAGCCTTGATTATCTACCTTCAACATGCCCAAATACTAAGCTCCTAAAATCCATTCTCTCAAATCTTACATAGTATCTATCAGCAGACCCTACTGATATTACCTTCATCTAATAGCTTCTTATCTCACTCAGGGTAGAAGCGAAAATTTTTACTATGATGTAGAAGGTGCCACAAGAAAAAAAATTCTACTTGAACTCATGTGTAACTTGAGCAAGGGTGCAGTCTACTCAAAAAACCAGCTATGATTTTTACTAGCAATGAACAATTAGAAAAGGAAATTTTCAGAAATGCTATCACAGTATTATCAAAATCTATGATATACTCAAGGTCAAATTAACAAAATATGTGCAAGACTTACACATTGAAAACTACAGAAAGTTGCTGAAAGAAACCCAAGACTTAAATAAATTGAGCAGTATACCATGTTTTTGGATTGGAAAACTCAGTATTGAGATACGCATTCTCCCCAAACTGTCCTATATATTCAATGCAATCTCAATGAAAAGCTGAGAAGAAGTTTTGGTAGAAGTTAAAAAGATCCAAAGAACCTAGAATAGTAAAACAATTTTGAAAAAAAAAGAATAAAGTTGGAAGGCTTGAAGTACTTGATTTCAAATTGCGCACAACCCAAATACCTATTAAAATGTGAAAGATTAAACAAAGTGTGGTGTATCCATATACTGCAGTACTACTCAACAGTAAAAAAAAAAAAAAAGCAAACTAATGATAGTAGTAAAAACATGGTTGAATCACAAAAACATTATGCAAAAGAAAGAATCCAGACTCAAAGGAGTACATAGAGTTGGATTCCATTTATTTTAAATCCTGGAAAAAGCTAGCTAATCTATGATGACAGAAAGCACACAGTGGTTGCCTGGGGCCAGGAATAAGGCAGGCACTGACTATCAATAGGATAAGGGAACTTTTAGGGTGACGCAATCATTCTCTATCTTTATTGTGGTGGTGATTACATGAGCGTATACATGCATACATTTGTCAAAACTTATCCTCTTTTCCTGCTTAGTTTTTCCAGTCAACTAATTATTTTGTAGTACAATGGTTTACCTTGTTAATTGTCTATCTCCTCCCACAGAGAATTTAAGAATTTCAAACTCAAGAATTTATGTTCCATGGGGACAGATCTTTTTATCTGTTTTGTTCACTGCTGGATCCATAGGACCCGAAACAGTGTCTGGCCATGGCAGAGATGGCCAGCTCTCTCCTAAAGATCTCTTATCCTCTCTATATAAAATAGATAGGATATGGAGAAGTACCCAGCCACAGATGGCATTTCCTCTAGGTGGGGCCCCAGGAGTGTTCTTACCAATGGGGTGGTATTAGAAGTGATGCGTAACTTCTGGTAGAAGTGATGTAGAATTGGATGAGTGCCTTCTTTGCCCTGTCTTTCCCCAACCACCAACTGGAAACAAAGGCATCTGAGATTGCAGTGGATGCTGGAGCCACAAGATGGAAGGAGCCTGGGTTCCTGAATCACCATATGGAAGGCCATCCATTGAACAACATTTTGGACTTTTACATGGAGCAAGAAATTAACTTCAATCATCTCAAGCCATATAAATGTCAGGATTTATTTGCTATGGCAGGCATAGCTACTCTAATAACTGACACAGAGTTGGTGATCAATAAATATTTTTTGAATGAACGAACAGATGCCATTAAGGGACAATTCATAAGTTTGAACTCAATCTACAATCTGGTATCATGCCATATAACGGTGCATGCCATTTTGCATAATAATGATACACTACCACTGATGAGGCTGTGCCTGGAAGTATAATTGGCAATTTCATGAACTGGGCTCTGTTTTGTGAAAAATAATCATGTGTTAGCTTAATTAAAACTTGGTGCCTCAATGACAACTGTTAGTACATTGAAGTGCAGCCTGAAACTGAAAAGCAGAGGGAAAATAAAATGTAGTAATAATGATAATGTTTTCCTACTTTCATTATTCATGGACACCATTGGCTTAAAATAAAGCCAACAATCCGGTTTAAAGCCAAAAACATGAGATACCAGATGGAAATGTAAACAGCGTCTCCAATGCACACACACTATAACCCTGAGAGCTGTGTGGGGGGAGTAATGGGCTCTCTATTATGCTCATTACAACACATACACTTCAGGTGTAATGTACCAGGATCTGCCAAATTCAAAAGGACACCCCCACTCCCAGCCCAGACCAGGTTAGGATCTTACACTGATTCCTTTTTGGCCATCAGGTGAAATTTCAGGACTCTGGGATGTAAATATTAGTTAAAGTGATTTGACTGCACCTTTACTTCCATTTGAGAAAAAGTTAAGCAACACCCAGATAATGCTTGTTGAAACAGAGATGATTTCAGATAAGGTCCTCTGAGGTTGAAGTAGTGAAAATAAATCTGTTCACACTCCATAGCTAAGCTCATTAGGCATAAGAGGTCAACTGCTGATCTCTGCTCTTAGGACAAAGCCACAGCCCAGGGATAATGAACATCCACCCACTCTCCTACCCTCTTTGAGGCACAAAATCTTCTCTAGTCCTCAGAAGAAATATTAGACAGGAAACAAGAATAATTTGGATGGAGAAGAACTTCTCCCAGGAATTTTGCAAATCTTCCGTGTTCTCTCCCCTTGTTTCATTTTATGTAATCTATTCTGGGAAGAGTTGCATGGCTCTTAAAAAAGACAAACTTGAGAAAAATGTACAATAAAATTTGTTGATACATTATCACTCACAGGAAAAAAAGAATGATTAATTATATAGCAGGTATCAGGAGGGAGTCCCATAAAGATTTTTCCCTTCCCTTCACAAAAATGAAGCAGCATTTTTTTTTCCTAAAGAACAAAATAAACATTTTAAGCTCTTTGAGGTCAGGGATAATATTTCATATTTTGTACACTCTTCAGTAGAGGCTAGCAAGTATGGGATATGGTAAACGCTTAGTAAATAGATATCTATGTGTATATTCTCACCTAAGACTATTTTGTTAAACTTCTCACTATAGTTGCCTAATAGCCACAGTTAGGAGAATTTCGTTTTGCTGTACATTTTATTCCAATTATCTGTTTGCTTAGTCAAGACTTTTGCCCTTGATCAGGGATGTTAGGGCATGAAAATATTTGTCAAGGCTGCTTCCTGGGGTAAGGTGTAAGATATGGGAACCTCAACCATCTGCATGGTACATGAGCAGCATTCATTGGCTAATGGCCCATAAAAAGGCATCAACTCTTCCTTAGTAAAAGTACCTAACCTTAGAAAGAAAAGTGTGAACAAAATTCACAAGCCATGAATTTTTAATAGTCTTGCAGTGCGTGTGTAGTCCAAGTGTCACCAAGGTCCTCATTAACTTGCAGATAGAAATAAAGCCACTCTTTGGTATTATGTATGAACCCCCAAAATGGAAGGATTATATTTGTGAACTTATCAGTTCTTCTGGGTGTGATATCCTTTGACTGTATTAAATTCAAAGGTTTTAAGTTTACTTGATTAGATCAGTTTAGGGCTTTTGATTTGGCCAAGTCAGTGAGGCATGACTTAAGAATGATCCCTGCCCCCTAGGTAGGCTGAAAAATGGACACTCATTCAAGAAGACACAGAGAAGAAGATACAGAAAGAGAGAGAGCTCCATAGACATAGAAGAGGAGAGAACTTGGTCAGTTTTTATTCCAGAGTCCCGGGGAGAGATGAGTTGTTTGTTGGATAGTTTGCAGCTAAAGAGAACAGAGCAGCTGAGCAGTTGATAAGGCCTGGAAAGAAACAAGTCATATGCCAGACTGATATAGGAAGCCCTGAGAGATGAGCCTTATGCCTGCTTACAGCTAAAACAAAGAGTTGGGCCCATGGAGACTTAAGAAGAAGAAGGAAGGAGAGACCAGACAGAGATGACCCGCCATGTTGCTTCAGCACGTGGTAACTGACTTTGGTGAAAAGCAGCCTCGATTGGACTATTTAGGGCCTTGTAACTGTAAGCTTTTACCTCAAATAAATACCCTGTATAAATCCAACAGATTTCTGGTACTTTGCATCAACATCCCTTTGGCTGACTGATACAGTCACACAAAGCATCAATAACTTGGAATTTCTGTTCTGCTACCTCTATCTTAAGAAACTTTAAAACCCTCCCCATCCACGCCCATCCCAAATATTTCAGGAAGCTCCCAATGGAAACTGACCTGTGTTTACAAATTTGTGTGCCAGGTACAGTCACCAAATAGTATCTACCGTGTTCGTCCTCTCCTTTGAGAGTGGCTACTCTCAGGGTATCTACTGTGTTCGTCCTCTCCTTTGAGAGTGGTCACTCTCAGTGTACCTTCCCTGTCCATCCTCTCCTTTGAGAGTGGCCAATCTCAGTGTATCTACCATGTTCATCCTCTCCTTTGAGAGTGGTCACTCTCAGTGTATCTACCATGTTCATCCTCTTCTATGAGAGTGGCCACTCTCAGAGTATCTATCATGTCATCCTCTCCTTTGAGAGTGGCCACTCTCAGAGAAAACACAGACTAGCCTCATCGCTGCCACAGCAGAGAGCACCAGGTCCTAGATAGAAGAGTCTACCTAGCCCTAACTCTGTCCTTCCCTTTGTCCCCACGCCTCCAAACAGCCCTCAAATTCTCTTAAAAAGTTATTTCTTTAGGGTAGTGAAACTATTCTCTGTGAAATCGTTTACAGAGGATTTATGACATTACACATTTGTCAAAACCCAAGAGTGTACCCTACTGTAAACTATGAACTTCATTTACTAATAACATATAAATACTGGTTCATCAATTGTAACAAATTGTATATTTTAATAATCTATAATAACTGTAGATTTTAATAAGAGGGAGGACTGTGTATGTGTGTGTTTAAGGGATAGTATGGGAACTCTCTGTACTTTCTGTGCAATTTTTCTGTAAACCTAAAATGCTCTAAAAATACAGTATTTCTATATATATATAGCTTCCTATAGTTCTTGCCCTGATCTTTTCTCTTCCCATGGCCCTTTACTTATATCCAACAAATGGACTATGAAATAGGCATGATGTTATATCTTCCATTTTCTTCCTCTGCTCACAGATAGATTTTAAAACTCCTCCCACCTCCTTCAGACACAAGAAAGGTTCCATGGCTATCAATCCATGGTGGTAGAGCTGAGGACTGGGAAGGGGTGGTGAGTCAGCTCACTCCCACTTCCTGGCCATCCCAGGACACACCATTCCAGCTGCAAATCCAACAATCCCTCATGAAACACATGTCGACATGGAGACACCCAGGTACAGGTGGGGCGAGGCTTAGCCTGTCATCACCTGTCTTCACCCAGCTCAACTGCCTGGAGAGAGCCAAGGGTGGGGTTGACAAGCTGTCCTTTAACAATGAAGTCTTACCTGGCAGTCTTTGTTTAAATAAAGGAAACACACCATTCTCTTGGTCTGAGGACTCTTTCTCGTTGTGATCACTTCAGCCACTTGCCTTCTATGCCTGGGGAGATGGACAAGGACTCTTCTTTTCCTAGTTCTCCATCTCCATTCCTCAGGCACGAGTCACATTTATTTCCTTTCAACTTGGGGTTCTGTCCAATCCCTGTCCCACTTCTTTCTTCCCTCCTTCTTGTCCACATCCTTTGCCTCCTTTCCTGGCTCAGAGGAGCCCTTTTTATTTCCCGTGTCCTGTCCAGGCTTTCCCAACTTCTTCTACCGTCTCCGTGGCTCTTTTCCACCAGCTCTGGCCAAGCAGGCTTAATTTCTTTCCATTTCACTGGTTTCACAAGTACAGTTGGGCCCTTTCTTCTTATTTACTAGAAACACTCAATAAATCCACAATGCTTCAAATAAATACCAGGTGCTAAACACCCTTTGCCGCCAGAATTCTTTTACAAGGCTGAACCTCTGGGTGGAATAACGTGTTTGTCGCTCCCACCATTTGCTGCAGTGTTTCATCACCACAGGTGCCATTAGATTTTGTGACTTACAGGTCTCCCTGCTGTTTCTCCTGCAAATTAAGAGGATGGCTTTAAAGGAGGACCTTTGACCTAGAAATCTAGCCTCTGCTAAGGGACTCCTGGTATAATTAAGTGCTGCTGAAATGGGGAAGAAGAGTTCCTGTGCATGCATGCTCATGCACACACACACAGACACACCATGCAAAGCCACGGGCACTAGCGCTGCCCTGAGCTGGGCTGCGCTCCCAAGCGAGAGAAACCATCTCTCATCCCTGACACTTGCAGTCCATTAAAATCTGCTCATGCTCTGTGACAGAGAAGAGAGAATATAAAGAAAAGCTTCTCTCAGAGTTGTGAGATGGGAACTGCTCTCCTGTCCTGATGGTTGCACGACGAAGGGAACAAAAAACATTCAGCGTTTTAAAAATTGTATCCAAAGTATCTTTCATTCATAACTCTGAGCTTTTTATTCAGAGAACTGAACTCTGGCTGATGACGTTTTCTGGGTCATATGGCTAATTTTTGACAGGTTACAAGACGAATCTCAGAATTTAGACCCCAAGTTGCCCTAGATCACTGCTCAGGGCTTTTTAAGAACAGACACATGGGGTGAGTCTGACCCTAGGCCAGTAACTAACTTGTCACCTCTCTGCCTTACTCAGCCTTTTAGGAATAAGTTGAAGCTGGCCACTGGATGTACAAGAGAGGCTCAATTCAAGCAAATCTGATGTATGATAAACCACACGGAAGGAGAAAAAGATAAATTGGGACTGGTCATTTTTATGTTACAAGAGGACTCTCTACTTTATAAAATGATTCACCATAGAATTCCTTTAAGCAATAAACACTTCCATTATATTAAAATATGGTCCTGGCGACCAAAATTTAAATTTCACACAACTTTTTTGGGGGGAAAAAATGCCCAAATAGCATCCCTGGGGTAAGAGCAACTGTAGAACCAAAGTGATTTTTCATTGGTGTTGATGAAAATCTCCCCAAAACCTAGGCAGAGGGTGTTAACCCAACCAGAACTGGAGGGTTCTTGTAGAAAATGGAAATCTCATTTGTAAATAACTCAAATGAACTTCAGCATCATTCCCTCAATCTAGAGCCAAAAGACAGTGAAGAAGCAGATACAGGGGATAGCTCGAGACCCATGGATGGAGATAGGAGTGGGTCCCAGCCTCCAAAGTGGAAAGTTTATTCCAAAATGAGTTTAAATTCCTGTCCCTTGCTCCCTTTTCTCTGTGGGCCATGCTTTGTCAAAACAAGGGACAGTGCCACTCAGTTTCCTGATGGGCAAGGAAGCCAGGCCTCTCCAGGCTTTTGAAAATAGATGGCTTCCAAAGCTCCAGGTAGGACCCACCTCCCTGCGAGCAGGCAGAAGGCTCACGACGCTCCCCCCCCTCCCCTGCACCCTCTTCTAGGCAGGGAATCATCTTCTCCCTTCTCCCGAGGCCTCAGAGCATGGATAAAGCTTAGGGCAGGAACTTGAGTGCACAGCTCAGCTTCTCTTTCTACTGCCTTCCCTTGTGTCAGCATGGTCCTTCTCTGTCATCTCTCTAGCCCCAGCATCCCTGAAATAGGCCTGATCTGAAAGGCCCTGTGCTCCGCAGACCACCTGAGAAACCTCTCGATGCGAGGGTGATGGTACGTAGTACAGACAGGTCCCTCCATCAGCTGTTGGGAGGGCACTGGATGTAATTGTATTTTTCCCTGCTTTCTTCTGCTGCTGCAGTGGCTTCTTCACAGTCAGCCTTTTGCAGTCTCAGCCCAGAAGAAATCTTTTCATTATGGCTCACAGCTGTGATCCTCGGGTTAAAAGAAATTACTCATGAAAGGGCAGCCCGAGGTAGAAAGCAGCAGCATCAGAAGAAACCCAGGCTTCCAAGGGAGACGGAACTTCAAGGATTTATTGACATGAGGGAGATCACAGCTCTGGCTTCAGGCCCAGCTGCTGACATTTGCGATAGATTTAGGTACCACAGTTTGGCTTGGAATTATTTTTTTAACTCAAGCTAAGAGGTCAGCGTGAGGTGTTCTGATCTCCTAATGATGGCCTTGATGATGCCCAGGCAAAATTAAGAGACAGCAAAGAGAATTGGTTCCTCTTTCTTCTCCCCTAGCTCCTCTCTGTCTTGCCTTGCTGTCTCCACTCTTTCCCACTCCCCTTTCATTCCCTCCTCCAGGTTTGCTTCTTGTCCCCTCTTCTTGCTCCCTCCTCTGTGCTTCTCTCTTCCTGCCCATCAGAAGTTCTTTGATGTGGCCCCAGGGGGAGAGCAGAGCAGAGCCACTCACTGTACACCAAGGTGGCCATGATCTCGTCTTGGTCTTTATTTCTTGCTTTCCTGGTGGCCTCCTCTACACTGCCCAGCACCCAGCCCAGGCACAAGGGACAAACCTGACAGTCCTGCCTCCTTGGTGTAGTGCCAACTACTTTTTTAGTCTTTCCTAAAGTTATTATACCTTCTGAGCGTCATCCCAACCCCAGGGTAAAGAAGAAAGGATGCCGGTGCATTTCCATTTTAGAGGAGTCCAGTGACCTCCTTAGGAAATAGCCACAGAGTGAGCAGGGGTTGGGGTCAAAGGCTAGAGTAGACAGACAGACTTTTAAGATTAGCTACTACAGCCCCCTCACCTTCCAGAAGAGGAAGCTGAGGCTCAGAAAGGGAGAGCAGCTTCTCCAAGATGACACAGTGAATCTAAGCCAAGGCTAAGCTAGAAATCTGATCTATTGCCTCCTGCAGCCGGAAGAGGCACATCATTTTCATATTTTCTACTACACTTTATGCAACTTGAGCCTCCACTGCTGGCCAACAATACAAAAAAAAAGAGTATTAAGTGAACAACTGCTAACACCGGGCATTGGACATGTGCAGACATGTCAAATGCATTGCCCCATCTACTACTCATGAGGCTGCAAGCTATATCCTGTTAACCCTTCTGAATGGCTGAAGCTCGGAGATGGTGACCTGTCCAAGGTCTCAAGGCTAATGAGTGGAGGGGTGGTGTTTGGCCTTTCCCCCGTCTGTCTCTCAAATGATGATCACAAAAGGGGACAACACTTAGTTTGTCCCTCAGACTAAATCATTTCCTCCTCATGAAAGTTAGGTGGAGTTGTATTTAGAATCCAGGGCAGTAGTCTCCGTAGAGGAGACAGCTTGCTCCAAGCCAGCTCACCCACCCATTCCCCATGCCCTGGTTTAGATTCTCAGGAGAGAAGATCTGGGGAGGGCCAGGCCAGTATACTTGTCTGCTAGCTGAGCTGCTAGTGAAAATGTCTTTTGGGGCGGCATTTGTGACGGCTCTCAGTGGAATGATTTATGGGATGATGGGAAAGGACTGTTCTGTTTTTCTGGTGGATCCCGAGAATTTGGCAAGAGCAGCTGGGGCTGTTACTCAGACTGATTTCTCATGCACTGCTCTAAGACTTCGCTCTGTGTTCACCGCTCTGGCTTGCTCAAGCACACTGCTGCACCCTTGCCATCTGAGGGCTCGGGGCAGGAGTGGGAGCTGCACCCTGCTCTAAGCCCTGGAGCAGCTTCCTCACTGGGGCAGAGCCCATCTGAAAGCTTAGTACTCAGGGGCAAGACTAGAGGAACGAATTGGGCTACTAAATCAACATTTGAGAAGCCTTAATCAAACAAGTGAACATATAGAGAAGAATGAAAGAAAAGAAAAGCCACTATAAAATCTTTTACACTCCTTATGTCACATTTCCATTTTCCCCAAAGTTTGTATTAAATATGCATAAGGTTCATCTGGAAAGCTTTGGGTCTTATAACCCAAAGAATTTAATTCAGTAGGTCAGCCATGAGGTCAGAAACCAGCACGTTCATGACCTACTGCTCCAGTCCACTCTGACCAGGTGTTCAAGGAGCACAGTCATAGACCCACGAGGAGCCAGCCATAGACCCACGAGTGCCTCCAGCAGCAGGAGTCTGAGTTTGCTGTGTCCCAAAATAGACAGTGGAGAGGGCACGGGCTCAGCTGTTGGAAGACCTCAGGGTCTACCCAGCCGGGTCACTAGCAAGGGGCTTGAGGAGAAGGAGGGTCTCAGAGAAGAGAGGAATGAACCTTAAGGTGAGTTGCTGGTCTTAGTCTGCTCATCTCTGAAATTTTTGGATGGGACTCAGGGTCTCCAAAGTCCTTTCCAGCTCTGCCCGCCTACCGGTTAGAGCCCCACAGTGGCAGCCTGCTCCAAACCGCACTTCTCAAGAAGGCTGTTTTACTGGCAAGATGATTAGGGTGAGGAAGGGAGTAGGGAGCCCATTGTAGAATGACTTTAACATGACAAGTGCTTTACATTTCATTATCTCACCTAATCTCGCAGCAGCCTGATACAGTGGGTGTTATGATCCCTGTCTTAGGAGAAAACTGAAACTCTTATCTGCAATTCTGTAGGGTGCATTCTATTGTTTCGGGCTCAGAAAGGCCCTGAAGGTCAACTGCTTGTGTCTTCTGGACGATCCTTTCTCAGAAAGCTTCCCTCCCAGCAACGCCCCACGCAGGTAGTCACTTCATTTTACTTAAAGCAGATGCGAGAGCACAGCTGTGTTCTACTAAACCAGGCATTTCAGACATTTGCAGAAATGTGAAACAGTGCCAAACATCTCACTTCATTATTTGTTTGCTTTGGAAAATATTTCTCTTGTGAGAAGAAAAAAAAAGTGCTATCCATGTTAACGTGCAAAGAATTTATTTTAAAATGAATTGATAAATACATATTTTTTCAATTTCTCCATTTTAATTTCTAATATGATAAATACCAGAAGATATAATCCACATAAACCGAAGACCTTTGGATCCCTGATCACTTTTGAGGATGTGAAGAGGTTCTGAGATGATAAACCCATAGACTAAGTACCTAAACGATTTTGGACAGGGAAGGTGAGTGGGCAGGGCATCGGCCAGCCAGCCTCTGTGAGGGACACGTGTCTTCTAGAGGCTCCTAGGAGCTCATCCCTGTTTGATCCTGGATAATGCCAAATACCCCTCCCTTCGGCCAGGTGGGGACAGCTAAACCCTCCCACTGCCAGCTGGGCATCTGAGATCCTGCCAAAGTACATGGAGGGGTCACGCAGCTACCGGCAGTGGCAGCAGCAGTAGCGGCAATGGCGTGCCAAGGAGAGCAAGCTGCAATCACTGCAGTCCAGCATATGTTCAGCCACATGGCTCAGCAAGCGAGGCAAGGAATCCCTGCCCTCGGTAAGGTACCCCGTGCCCTGTGCAAAAGCCGTCTGCTCTGTGGGATGATAATGAACCCTCAGGACATTTGTGGCCACTTAAACGTTTCCGAGGTGGCGGCAGAGCATGTAATCGCTGTGCTGGGGAAAGCGAGGGGCCAAATGCTCAGGGCAGCCGGATGCAGCGGGGAGTGGGCTGGGCTCCTGAGATCACTCCATTCCTAGGCTGTCTGGCAGAGGTACCAGGGACTTGGTTTCCAAGAACACTGCGCAATGGCTGCACATGTTGTATCTTCTGATCTGGCCGGGTGTCTGGTGGATGAGGTCCGGATTGCCAAGTCACCCTTCTGAAGCTCCATCAAGATTTCTGAACAAAGGAACAAAATTCCAAAATATTAGAGCCAGCTGACCCTGGAAATCATCCCACCTAAAAATGTCCTCATATGAGCAATTCGTCCAGATGCTCCATGGAAAATAAAACAAATTCTGCGGTCAAAGGAGTTTTAGGAAAAGCAAACTATCTCTACTCCCCATTTGGAGATTCTCTGTGCGTATTAACTTATAGTAATAGCTCCAAGGAAAACTGCAGTGAAGAGACCTTCTCAACTTTATTCTGATACAAACCCTCGAAGACAGAAAATGACATGACCAAGGTCATATAAAAAAATGTAGAAACAAACTCAGGTCTCTTGATTTCTGGCCAAGGATTCCTTCTCCTGCACCACAGTGAAATCTATTTGGTAGATTTTTCCAAGACCTCCTACCACTGAGAGGTTAAAGAGAGAGGTCAAGGTTAAACCATCGGTTTAGATCATCCAAATGTCCCAGCTACCAATGTTCTTTCCAGGTTTGCCTGGAAATACATGAAGGGATGAGACTGAGGAGAAGAGAGTGGGGAGGAGGTAGATAGAAAAAGTCTGTGCCCTTGTCCTCTAGGTCAAGTTGCAACTCCTTCTGGATTAAAAAAAAAAGTCTCTGAGAATGTCAGAGATCTTTCACTAACACAGAACCATCAGAAACAGGCTGGGAAGAGGTGATTTGATGATGCTGTGAAGTAGAGTTTTGCAAATATGCACTCTAATTTAGAATTAATGGGATGCATTTTTGTGAGTTAATTGAAAAAAATGATTATTAAACACAAATTCACTGAGGTTTGACAAGTAGGTAGTAAATACCCATTTTGCACATGGCAGTTAATTCCCAATAAATATGTTTCTTTCAATAACCAGCTGGTTTTAATTTAACAAATAGGTTGCTGTCTGGCAAAATTGGAAGAGAGAATCAGGAGAATTCTGTGGACACCCCTCACCGTCTGCCCTGGTGACTCTGTGGATTATACAAGTTCCAGGGCAGCTCCTGCCTCACCCCCTCCCTCTGCTGCATAACTTCCAACAAGCCCATATCAGGCAATCAAGGCCCAGGCTGTGTGTGTGTGTGTGCGTGTGTGTGTGCGTGTGTGCGTGTGTGCGTGTGTGCCTTCTGTCAAGCATTCCCCTCCCTCACTGTCTCCTGGCAAACCACTCAAGCATCAAGACTCATCTCCAACATCACTTCTATGACATATTCTCTAATTTCTTCAGATCGAGTCAATCTCGTCCTCCTAGGTACGCCCGCATCACTTACTATGTGCCTCTTTTCACAACATTTATAATCGCACATTAAAAACTGCAAATTCCTAAAGGAGAGGTTCCTGGCATGTAGTAACACCAACTATAGAAACAATAAGTATGATCTGGCAGAGACTGCCATCTGCCTTCCCAATATCCATTTCCCCCCTTTTTAAAAACTTAATAAGAGACTATATTTTATGGAGGACAGTGATATGACTATATTCCCCAGCATTCCTTGCAGCAAGGTGTGACCATGTGATGCAGTTCTGGCCAATGTATTAATGTCTGAGATGTCTTTGTAAAAGGAGCTGACTCAGCTGAGATGCAATCTGTTTTTTTTGTCTCCTTCATCTCACACATACACACACATACACACACACTACCTCCCTTTTGCTGTGCAGAATATGGATGTGATAGCTGGATCTCCAGCAGCCATGCTGGGTCATGATGCGACCTTGAGGATAGAAACCACCTAGAGAGGAAAGAAACTGAATCGCTGATGACTTTGTGGCACTGCCACACTATTCTTGGACTTCCTAACTCCATACTCCTTTTATACGGGAAGGTTAACCCTAGGACTTTTAAGCCACTATTTTTGCAATGGGCACATCTCAACTTAATCCTAACCAATATAAACCGTAGACAAAAACATTCATTAATGCTTACAATGTATGTTAAGTATTTACATTCATTCTAACCTCACCTTTACGGCAACCAAATGAAGATGATATCCTTATTTTATAGGTGAGAAAGAGAGACCTATCAAGGTTAAGTTCAGAGCTCAAGGGCACACAAATTTTCAGGTTTCACAAATTTTCAAACCTAATTAATAAGGTTTGAATTTGAACTTAGGTCTGTCTGATTGTAGGGATGAACAACAAATACAACCTTTCAATAAATACTTTTCAAATGAATGACCCCAGGGGAATTCAGAGAACCCATCAGTTCGAGAATGGTGCTAAGACCAGCTGAGCCTCTAACTGGCAGTCCTTGGACAAATTACCTCCCCTCTTTTGAACTCAGTTTCCCCACCAGTAAAATGATAATGACAAATCTTTCTGAAAACCTGTTGTTTGCCAGGAACTCTTGTAAGCACTTTTCCTATATTAACTCAACCAATGTCCACAGCCAAACTATGGGATTGATTCTTATTTAAAATTCTCCTTTTATTGACAAGGACATTGAGGTCCAGGAAGTTAAGTAACTTGTTCAAGGTCATACCATTAGCAAGTGGTGGGTCAAAGGAGAGATGAGAAGATGCAGGTCCATCTGCGCTACCTAACTCTGTTTTACTCTCTGGGGCCGCCCTCTCAAATCCCTCATAACATCTTAGTGTTTTTGTGTATAGGAGGAAATGGAAGTTTCAACTGCTAAATGGTGGGGTGAGGATTCAAAACTAGGTCTATTTAACACCCAAATCAAAGACTTGCTTATACTCCATGAGTGAAGGGAAATGTTAGAGAAGTCAGTGTTTGAAGGTGGGGACACTGTCATGCACATCCAGCTTCAAGCCAGTGCTCTATGTCTGGGCAATGTGCAACACCTGTACCTATGGCCGAGCTCTTCATGAATCCTCTAAAGAGAGCTCGATAAGCTCCCCAGGCATAGGGACACATCCACCTGGCCCACTGCCCTGTCCCAACATGTGGACGAATGCCTGGCACACATAGTAAATCCTTGGGACCTATTTGCTGAATAGGACATGTTGACTCTTTGCAAAAGAATTACTTCCTTACGCAGAATCATGAGTGGAGCTTGTCTTCTTAGTACTGAGATGTGAAAGCTTCCCACACACAAGTGTGTGCACGCGTGTGTATGCATGTGTGTGCACCTGCATGTGTGTTTTTCTCACAGCCAGCCACCATGATCATATAGAATTTCACACTTAGAGCTTAATTCCTTCAGCGTCCCCAAAGAGGAGAGCCATTCAATGAACTGCCACTCACATTGAGCTGAAGGCATCAGGCTGCATTTGCAGAGTGAAGGGCCCTGAAAAGATGGTCATTTTGGTAGGGGATGACACAAGAAAGCTGGCATATGGAACCCTGCCCTGGTGATGTATGTTTGAGTGGGTCGATAGCAGGTACTTGGGGGGGCAGTGGTGGAAAGCAAGAGCCAGAGAGAGAAGAAAGCAGGAAGAGAGCTACTTCCCTGATTGAGAGGATGGACTCGGTGACATCTAAGAGCCTAAACTCCCTCCAACCACTAGGCTGCCCCCAAGAGATGGCGGGTGCTGGGAATGAGTTGTCCAAGGGTAGTCAATCAAGATGACCAGAAGTAAGGTTATGGAGGGGTGGGAAAGGAGACTCAGAGAAAGCTGGGGAGGAGGGAAGAGGGTTACAGCCCCAGCCCTTTTTTTTTCTTTTTTTTTCTCTTTATTCATTTTTTTAATATTACATTCAAAAAATATGAGATCCCCATATACCCCTCACCCCCCTCACCCCACTCCTCCCCCCATAGCAACATTCTTCTCCATCATCATGAGGCATTCATTGCATTTGGTGAATACATCTCTGAGCATCATTGCACCTCATGGTCAATGGTCCACATCATAGCCCACACTCTCCCACAGTCCACCCAGTGAGCCCCAGCCCTTTTGCTAGGGAGCAGGGAGTTCTCGCCATGGTCACAGACTTTCCAGGTCCTTCCCCCATGAGTTGAACGAGTGCCTCAGGGGTGATCTGTGAGTCTATCCCAGGACTGGACAGATTTCCAGACTTAGTGTCTCTGTACCTCTCCTCCATGCCAGGGCAGGTCCTTTGGCTCTGCTGTCTTCACTCCCCATCTCTCTCCTATGAAAGTGGCTTTGAAGTAGCACCTTCGCTGCGAGGAAGATGGAGAGGAAAGAGAAAGGAAAAAACAGAGAGGATGAGAAGAGCCCTGCCTCAGAAATTTGCTTCAAGTTGTGGAGAAAGTGGCTCAGTGAAAGGGGCCTCCATCAGCAGAATGGCTCTCGGCAGGCGGAGAGGAAGTGGTCCAAATTAACCCTGATGGGAAACTTAGCTCTCCACACTGCATGGTACACCTCCGGCGTGAATGCCATTTGAAAATTCTCTGCCACCAAATCAAACCGTTCGTTTCCCATTAACAACCCATCACATGCAGTAGGTATTCTTGGCCCGAGCTATTATGCCTCTGGGTTATTGTTTTAAATTTGAGTCATTACAACAAATTACTGTACTTAGCCCTTCTTGAGGAGCTCCGAGGACTTATTGTCACTGAGACATCCTGCTTGCCTGCCTCTCCCGAAACTGCACCTGCCAAAAGCAGGGGAGAGCCGTCCTGTCCAGGTATTCCTCGGTACCCAGGCTCCAGGAGGGGGTGAGGGTGGGGGGCTCCAGGGGTTGTCATCAGACACACTTACTTCCCACCCTCTTTGGTTTTCAGAAGGTCTAAGCCAGCCCAACTGTACTCCCCCCCCCCAAAAAAAAAACCACACAGATGGCCAAAATAATAAAAAAGCCACCATTTAGCCCTCTCTGCATGCCATACACTGAGTAAAGCTGATACGACACAGCATCTCATATAGGGATTCAAAGAATAAGCAGAGTAAGTGACATCCTGCTCGCAGGAGCAGGTTGCTTTGTCTTTGTCTTTGAGATTGGGAGACTGTGAGCTACCATGTGTGATCTGGGAGAAGAAGTAGAGTTGCACAGGGACTTGTAGTCCAGGCAGTGGGCACCAGCCACCCCGTTTAGGGCTGACCTTGAGGCCAATGTCAACAGGAATGCAGAAGAGGGAACCCTCACCGGGTTTATACAGAGACTGTGTATATTCTGGAGAAAGTTGGCATTGCAGGGTCTGCAATCAGAGCCAGCAGTGGGGCCACAAGTTTGCCCCATTTCCCCAGAGACAGTAAAATCAGAAAGTTTTCTGGGTCTTGATCTATCTTAGAGGCATTTCCCAGTCTTTGGGTTGAGCCATCAATAGCTTAATCTCTCCCTGTATTTGACCTTGCACATATATACATTTACATTACCAACTCCAAAAACACCTCCTTTTAAACAGATTAAACACTAAATTTATTGTCTCAACAAGTGTTATTAAAAAATACAGAGGAATTCACTTGTGAGCAGAGGCTTTCCTATTTCTCTCAAGCATTTACCCAGCTCTTTCTGTCAGGCACTCCTCCAAGCAGTATAAAAATTAGCATAAAATATCTTCATAAATGCTTAGGAGTAGGTATGGTAATTATCCCTCTTTTACATTTGAGAAAACTGAGGTATAAAGAGGTTAAATAATTTTCCCAGGGTCATGCAGCTATTAGGTGGTAGAGCTAGGATTTGAACCCAGGCAGTCTGATCCCATATTCTGGGTGCTTTACTGCTCTACCACATATATTGCTCCATCATTTACTTCCATACACTGAAACTTCCCCCTGTGCTGCCCTCCTCTTTTCATAGGCAGCCTCATCCCCAGCTCTCTTTGTGTCAAAACCTTGTGGAGCTGCTGAGAGAAGTGGGACCACACAGGTGAAAGTGGTTTGCAAACTGTATAGTGCTATAGTGCTTACACATTTCAGCATTGATTCTGTCCCAGAGAGTCTTTATCCCCAAAACTGACTCCTCATTCTTCCTCTTCTGGCTTTTTGTAATATAAATCCTAAAAACTACAATAAAAAAAGAACAAAAATATATATATATATAAATCTCCATATGTCTTGTCTTTGTAGCTGGAGCATGTCCACTTTTTCTTTTCCCTAATCTCTGCCAAATGGCTCTAAAAGTCGTTCTCTGTGGAATGTTTAGAATAGTCCACAGGTGCTACATCCCCTCCTTTCCATGCCCTTTTCCTGGGCAGACACAGTTTCTTCTACTCTGATCCTTTTTTTATCTCTTGCCAGAAGCTTGTTAAACATGCTATATGTATATCACTGCTTGGCCATTCCCCACCCTTCCAGCAAGCCAGTCTAAGAATCAGTATACAAAAATTCTTTGGTCCCTTCTGCATCTTTCCTTCTGCAGTTTTCATCTCTCTCCTCCTCCCTGTTTCACATTTCTGGAATATAGCAGGTAGCTTGGCATCTGTGGCACCATGTGCAGTCATTGGGAGATGCAGTTTTCAGTCATCACCATTCCACTGCCGCTTATTCATGACCTTGAGCAAGGCTCAAGGTTGGACTGTCTGAGTCTTGGGTCCTTTCTAGTCCTAATATTCTATTCTTTCAGGCTCTATGACCTATAATGCCCGAAATGAAATTGTTCCCCAGTCTTCTTCAAAATGAATGAAACTTGTTTCCCTGATTTTTTCCAGAGGATTCATCTATTCTTTATCAGTGCTCATAACTGATGTCCTTCAACAGTGTTTTGCAAGATTTACTATGTGCACACCAAGAAATGTGTCCTTTATTGAAACAACTTTACGAAATGCTGATAGAAGAAAGCCAATATTGTTTATTGTTGGACTCTGAGAGCCCTTAATATATAAGCAGGTATCTGGGCAATCTGGGAAAGTGCTGGAGAAATGGTATTCCCCAAGAATCTGTGACCATAACTTGTGTGCCCAGAGCTATTCAAATCTCTCAGGAGGTTCTGTTTCTTGGGAACAATAGTTCAGGGTGTTGTTAGGAATACAATCCCACACCAGTGATGCTGTCTCTTCCCTCCTTCTCCCCAAGAAGACTTCTGGTTCCAGTGCCTGTGCACTGTCCAATAGCTGGGAGGCCCACAGGGGGTGTCTCTGTTGTACTGAGCAAAACCAGAAGTTTGGGCTCCCCCTGGACGGAGCAGTCCCCACTCTTCAACACCAGAAGGAAGCAAATTAGCACAAGGAAGAGGTGCAGTTGTTACCTAGGAAGGCATCTTCATCAAGATATTTTTATAGGTGTTATAGCTATCTCCAACAAATGTGGAAGACGAGATGGGCATTAAGCTGGGAACAAGCCTTTTTGACTCTACAAAGCACACACTCACCCTCACTGCAGTATGGGGCTTTCAGAGTGCAGGGGCTCCTTAGAGAAGGGCAAAAGAAACATGGAACAAGGCAGATGACCAGCTCAGAGCTGCCTGAAAGCTAGAGTAATTTGACAACTGGAAGAAAAAATGACTTTCAGTCACAGAAACATGAATATGGATATTGAGTTATTCATTTAAAAACACCTGATTTAAAAACATCTCCTGGGAAGAACTTCCATCTATATTAGAATTCATAAAACAAAAACATTCTGTATGTGTTATTAAAATGTTAACATCAGAAACAGTTCGAGAGAAAGCCAGGGAGACTCTGGTTACCCAAAGAGGCTTCAAGAAGGGAAATCCTGGAGCAATTACAAACCTCAATAAGCTTTTCTTTTTATATATAAAAATGTAGGCTCAAGTGATAAGGCTTCTGCCTACCATATGGGAGGACCTGGGTTCGATCCCTGGGGCTTCCTGGTGAAAAAGAAGAGAAGGAATGCCTGCACGGTGAGACAGTGCCCACATGGCGAGTCGAGTGCCCATGTGGGTGCCCACGTGGTGAGCCAAGTGGCTACATGAGTGCCCATGTGGTGAGCCAGCACCCACGTGGCAAGTCAGTGTCCATGTGGAGAGCCAAATGCCCATGCAAGTGAGTCACATGGCAAGATGATGATGCAACAAAAGAGAGACAAAAGGGAGAGTCAAGGTGAAGCACAGCAGAGACCAAGAACTGAGGTGGCACAATTGACAGGGAACATCTCTCCACATCAGAGTTCCCCAGGATCGAATCCCTCTGAATCCCAGAGGGGAAAGATGGGAAGAGAAAGCAAAAAGAGAGAAATAGATGTAGAAGATCACACAGCAAATGGACAACCAAAACAGTAGGGTGGGGGTGGGGAATAAAAAAAATAATAAAGGCATTTATTTTTTAAATGTAGAAATGGTTGGTAGATCATAGATACACAGTTTCAGATGGTTGGGAAGAATGACAGGTCAAGTAGCAGTAAGAGGAAGAAAAGGGAAGATGGAGAGAAAATTAACAGGAACTGAGCACTTCCTGGACAATAGCCAGGAAGCTTGAAGGGGGCGGTATTGTGCCACCCCCACCACAGCCATGCAAGACAGGGTACTGGGTTCCAGGTCTCAGACATGGAAATCGAGCTTCAGAGAAGCTGACTTGTCTGACTCCGAAGGCATTCTGCTCTCTGCCCCCCGCCCCACTCTGGCCTGTGGAAGGGGCCCATGAAGCCAAGTGGTTCAGCCCTCGCCCCAGACAGAGCTTCCTGACTGGGCTTAGTGTGATTATATGCTCAAGACATTGAAGGCTCAGGATGGCAGCCACCATCCTTTCCAAGAGTCTACATCTGGGAAAGGAAGCGGGAGTTCCAGGTTTAAGTATATGTTTTCATAGTGACAATGTAAGTCAAAATCAAAGGGGAAGATAATTCTTCTAGACCCTCATATATGAAGTTCCAGGAGAAGGGAAAAAATGTGGGCTTTGAAATCAGACAGACTTAGATTTAAATCCCAACTCTGCCACTAACTGTCTAAACGAGTTCAGGCAAGCTACATATCCTCTCTGAGTCTCAGTTTCCATATTTGTAAAGGGGTATGTGAAGATTGAAGAGCAGTAACAATAGCTAATCTTTATTAAATATACACTTACCACGTGTCCATTTCCTTTTTTTAAATATATTTCCATTTCCTTTTTAAAAAGTGTATTTTTATTAGAGAAGTTGTGAACTTATAAAACAATGAGGCAAATGTGCAAAATTCCCAAACAACACCCCTCAAAATCTGGAACAAATGTTCCACAACAATGTAATGTGTTGGTGGAGGGGTGTCCATTTCTTTTTTAGTTCTTTGGATTTAATCATAGGCAAAGATTCCAAAACATGGATGTTCTTATCCTGTTTTCCAGATCAAGAGTTTGAGGTGGAAAGGAGTTAGATAACTTACTGAAGATCATAGAGATGCTTAGTATTTGTGGTATGTTGAATTACGTACTTCAGTGAAAGACATGTTCTTAATCTTAAATCATGTTCCTGTGGGTGTGAACTCATATGTAAACAGAACCTTTTGAAGAAGTTCCTTTTAGTTAAGGTGTGGTCCAACTACATCAAGATGGGCTTTAATCTGAATTACTGGAGTCTTTAATAAGCAAAAGAAATTCAAACACAGTCCTAGAGAAAGTCACACCAGAAGAAGTCAGAGGTCAGATGAAATTGGAAAAGCAGATAAGAGAGGGCTCACCACATGACAGCAGGCACAGAGGCAGGTAAAGGAAGCCCAAGGATTGCAGACAACCAGGCCAGAAAGCTACAGAATTCATGGAGAAAGCATGGCCTTGCTAAAGAAGACCTTGATGTTGGACTTCTGGCCTCTGAAACCGTAAGATATTAAACAGCTGTTGTTTAATCCAACCCACTGTACGGTATTTGTTATAGCAGCTGGCAGACGAAGGCTGCACTAGAGCTGCAATTTGAACCCAGGCAGTTGAAATCAACAGCCTGACTCCTAAGTGACGTGCCACCAACGCTGGTGCCAGTTCCCACATAGGACAGGCACCTGGTGTCTGCCATATTATAATGACCCTTCTCCCTTTTCCTTAGTAGTCCCATTTCAGAATCACCTGCTTTTATCTTGAGGGGCTAGAGCCAGGACTTAACCTCAAACCCTGAGAGCCTGACTCAAGTGGTTGGAAGAAGAAATATGGTCTAAGAACCTTTATGGCAATGCTGTTAGAATCCAACTGCAGCTGTTGGCATCTGTCTTAGAAGCATGGCAGGTCTTGGAGATTATCAAGTTTAATTCCCACATTCGGCTGTTAAGATAACAAAGGTCCAGAGAGAAGGAGGAGCTCATCCAGCTCCACACAGCTTGCCTAGCATTCAAGAAAACTCCTAGCAACTTGGGGGTGTTCCTACCATGGCCCTAGTGAAGAAGGCACAGGAGAAAATGTGGACATTGGGGATGGAAATCCTCTGGGATTTTAGAAGGAGGCAGACTAAGGGTACATGTGGCTAAACTGCTGAAAGTGCCCAGGAGCAGCCTGGGTGAGAGATGGAATGGGGCTATAATTCATCAACCCACCCCCAGGGGACAGCGTCCTCTATCTTGTTATTAGGGATGGCAGATGTTTGGGTTCCAGATGCCCTCCTGATCACAACCTTCCTCTCCTGTACCACTGCTCCAAAGCACATCTCCATCTATAGGCCCACTATCTACTGGCTCAGAAGGACCCAAAGGAGGACGTCGAGGATCTTTTGAGCTCTGTGTGAATAAGTAAGGCATAAAAAATATTCTCACCTAACATCAGCTTCTTTCAATAGACCTAAGGTATATAAGTGAAGTGAAAACCTCAAATGCCTATTGAGGCCTGAGACCCATAATAAACATAATAGACAGATACTTTCCTTTGAAATAAACGTTAAAGTTTGGAAGACCTGGGGGGTGGGGGGGTGGCAGTAGGGTGGAGGGGACATACAAAAGTCAGTCACAAAATAATCCTCTCATTTTTTAAAAACTCTTTATTGTAGTATTAAATATACAATTCTAGATTTACCATTTTAATCACATTAAAGTGGGCAATTAGTTAATATTAATTACATTCCCAATATTGTGCTACCATCAACAATATCTATTGCCCCTACTTTTTCATCACCTCAAACAAACACTCTTCAGCAGTTAACTCTAACCCAGTCTTCCTGTCCCATCCTCCTTCCTTGGTACCCTATAAACTACTACATGCCTCTATGAAGTTTGTTTCTTCTAGGTGCTTCATATAAGTGAGATCATATGCTTGTCTTTTGTATCTGGTTTATTTCACTCAATATGCAGGATTCATTCATGTTGTAGCACATATCAGAACTTCATTCTGATATAACTGTTTCATTATGACATAACTGTATTGTAATCCATTGAGTATATATGTTGCTTATCTATTCATCTATTGATGGACACTTTGGTTGCTTTCATCTTTTGGCTATTGTGAATAATGCCATTATGAACATCAGTGTGCAAATATCTGTTCAAGTCCCTGCTTTCAATACTTTGCAATATATACCAAGAAGTGGGATTGCTGTGTCATATGGTAATTCTATTGTGATGGTTAATTTTCTGTGTCAACTTGGCTAAGTCATAGTGTCCTGTTGTTTGGTCAAGCCAGCAAGGTGATTGCTACTGTGGGGGCATTTTGTAGATTTAAATCAATGGTCAGTCGTTGGCATCTATTACTGATTACATCTACAATCGAAAAAGGAGATTCCCTTCTGCAATGAGAGAAGACTCATCCAATCAGTTAAAGGCCATAAAAGGAAAACTGGTGATTTCAGCAGGCAGAAAGAAGAATTTCTATCTCTACTTCAGCCAGCCAGTATCTCTTGGGGAATTCATTGTCACCTTCGTCTGCATTTGCAACTAGCAGCCTGCCCTGTGGAATTCAGACTTGCGAATTCCCATGGTCATGTGAGCCAATTTCCATAATAAATCTCTTAATGTTTACGTATATATTAAGAACCATATTCCTGATGGCTCTGTTTCTCTGGAGATCCCTGATTAATACATCTATTTTTAATTTTCTGAGGAATTGCCAAACTGATTTTCACAATGGCTGCACCATTCCATGGTGCCACCAGCAATGTGTAAGAGTTCCTATTTCTCCAGGTCCTTGTCAGCATTCATTATTTTCTGTGTATTTTTTTTTTAAATAACAGCCATCCTAGTGTGAAGCATGAGTGTGCAGTGGTATCACATTGTCATTTTTATTTGCATTCTTTGATGACTAATGATTTTGAGCATCTTTTCATGTGCTTACTGGCCATTTGTATATCTTCTTTAGAGAAACATCTACTCAAGTCCTTTGCCCATTTTTAAACTGGATTATTTATCATTTTCTTGTTGAGTTGTAGCAGTTCTTTATACATTCTAAATAGTAAACCCTTATCAGATATTTGGTTCACCTTCATTTCCTCACATTTGGTGGGTGTTTTTTTCACTTTCTTGATAGTGCCCTTTCATATACAAGTTTTCTAATTGAAGTCCATTTTATCTATTCTTTTTCTTTTATAAAGAGCAAAACATTATCATTAATAGTCCAGCCAAGGACTTTAGAGGATAAGAGTTTTGTAGATGAGTTTAATAATAAACATGATCATTTAGAGAAAAAGTTAATTAGGCAATAATGTCCATGTATATTAAATTAGCTAGAGTAACTAAGTCCACTGCCCCGTATGTCAGAGGTTTGTCTTCGTTTTCATCAGTCTTGTATTTCTCTAATGAACCTGTAATATTTCTACTTTCATTGCTCCAAGTTTTCATGCTGGACCTCTTCTTTCACCTTTGTCCAGATAGAATAGTAGACAATAAAATTAGAGCTGAGCATCTTACAAATAATATACGTTCCTCTCTTTACATGATCAAAGAGGAAGCTGAGCATCTGAACAAGAAATGACTTATCCAAAATCACACAGCTGATGGCAGATCTAAACTGGAACCCACAACAGGGAGCTTTTCCCCTCTACCTCCTCGCCTTGCACATTTAGCCAAGTTACTGCTGTACTTCCCTGTATGTGTGCTCACCTTCCCTCTCTCTTTCTCTCTGACATTCAGATGGATATAATTTCACTGGGCAGTTTCCCAATTGACAGCTTGAGCTGGTCAGCCCCAATAATTCATGTATCTACAACATTGGAAATGCACAAACCAGACACGTGGTGAAGGGCTCCAGATTTTAATTATATCTTATTTCACAGCTGCAGTCAATTCTTGCTACAGCTTAATAACCAGGTTGCATGAGCTGCGAGCACTTTTTGTTGTTAATTTTGCTCAGGAAAATTGAGTTTTTACTGCCATTTTGACAGAAATGCTTATCATAACAATTATGATAAAGTGATGAGGATTGGAAACATCTGCAGGAATGAACTTGAAGATAGAAGGATGTCAGTGAGTCTGGTTGTGCAGGAAAATGTGCTGTGGGAAAATCTGAGTTATGGCTCTGACATCTGCAGAGAACATGGGATGAGCAAGGGGACTCCAACTTATCCCCAGCCACCTGCTAGGATGAAGGTCACCACCACTGCCTGGTGGCTTTGAAATGAGTCTGAACAAGGTAGGTCTGGGCTTAGTCATAGATGAGAAGGAAACCTCGAGAATACCTCATTGCACCAATGGAAGACTGAGACCAGGGGAGAGAGGAGTGAGTGTCCTGAGGTCATAGAACTAGTGAGTGATACGGGACCCTCCTGACTGCCATGCCTCTCTTCTTGGACTAAAATAAACCTAAGCAAGGCTTGAGTAAGGGAGTGAATGGGGTACACTGGGATCCCTAGGAGGAAATCCCACATGGTCTCTGATAGATCAGAGCCAGGATAAATGGGAAAATCCTAAGCAATATGCCACCATCTGTGGTATTGTTAGGAAATCAGGGAATAGTCTGTACTGGGGATGCAGGTCATTAGTGCCAAAGAGGAAAAGGGGTGACAAAGGAATCTGGGATGCTGATGGCAATGAGGGGAGGACAATAAATGCCAATGTGTCAAATCTTGACATTGCCTGCAATAGCTTCTCCTTAGAGCAAGCTCCAGGAATCAGGGTATTTCACTGTTGATACTGTCAGAGAAGAGGTTCAGGAGAAGGGAGCTCTCTTTTCTCCTCCTGGAAAGTATCTGAGGCTACCAAATTTCCTCATTTCTTAGACATCATCATTTGGTAAGAAGCACCACAAATTTTATAAGATTTGGGGAAGAAAACAAACATGACAGTAAATGTATACACCCTTCATGGGGTGCAACCCTATTTCAGAAAACTGAAAGTGAGAAACAATGTTCACCAATAGAATCAAGGTACACAGTATGTAGTTAATATGTCTTGGTATGGAATATTTTATCAGGAGATGATGTGGGGAGAGAAAGAAAGATTGGCTTCAAGAAGACTATAGGAATAGTCCAGATGAAAAATTACACTGGTCTGAATTAATTTGGTAGCAGTGGAAATGCAAAGAAAGAAGGAAAGAAGGAAAGAAGGAAAGAAGGAGAGAAAGAAAGAAAGAAAGAAAGAGGAAGGAAGGAAGGAAGGAAGGAAGGAAGGAAGGGAGGGAGGGAGGGAGGGAGGGAGGGAGGGAGAGCTGTATTAGTTTGTGTCAGAAGTTTGGGCAAGATTTAATTAGATTCCCTGCTCAGAGTATCACAAGGCTGAAATCAGGGTGTCAGCTGAGGCTAAGTCTCTAGTGAAACTTGGGGTCCTCTTCCAAGCTCACTCCATTCTTGGCATAATTCATTTCCTTCTGTTATAGAAATCATGGTGGCTGTGTCCTCAAGGCCTGCAGAAGAAATTTCACTCCAGGCTGCTCTGACTGAGACTTATACAACCTGGCATCATCAGAGTAGTGAACATTCAATCAGAGTCACAGTTTCCACCCAAACTCAAGGGGAGAGACTCACACAGGGCATGTCCGCAAGGGCACAGGAATCTTGGAGGCCATCTCAGAGCTCTGTCTACCACATGGGGAGATTTATAAGGGATGAGGACTCAATGGGACTTTGCTCTGGGGAGATTAGAATACTTATACACTCGAAGGTCCTTGAGTATTTTAAAGCAATTTCAAACACATGAGATATTTTGAGCCCTGAAACAATCTTAAGATAGGCCATCAGATACAGTTCTTTCCATTTCACAGATGGGAAAATGGGAATCCACACAAGAATACTCATTCTCCTAAGGTAACAAGGTGAACCACTGACTTAGCCACAGTCAGCAATGTAAAGTCAGTTTCATGCTTTTGAGTTCAGAGTCACTTCTCTTGCATCATTGCTGCTGATTTTACTGAGAAGCACTTCTCTTCATGGAGCCTTCCATTGCCTGTGGGAAACTCCAGTCCCAGTGTGGCTGAACCATGGAGACCTCACTCTCTGGAGTTCCTGAGAGAGATCAGGGGCCCCACAAAAGGGAGTTGGCACTAGCTTCTCTGGTTTGCCTCATGCACACCTCCCTTCCTGTACACCTCCCTTCCTGCATTAGGAGTCCCTGGCTAGATGACATAGGGCAAGTTTATCTCCAAATGCCAGCTTCGGACAGCAAGTACAAAGAGCATGACGTGACTTGGAAGATGTCATGTCAATAATGATGAGGCCACAGTCTTCGTATACTCTTGATAGACTTTCTGTTACCATTTCCAACAGACAGAATCTCATTTGGGGATTTAGGGGATGATTTATGGACCACTAAGTTCCTTAAGCTTCCTAGGATGAGCAGAGTGGTCTAGCTGGCAGGAATCAACTGAAACACAAAAAGGAAGAAAACTCACTCACACATGTACATACACACATAGGTATGCACACACAAGCCTGCACAAGCAGGTCCCAGTCAAAGCCTCTGCATATTAAACTGGCATGCTGAGTAATTAGTGTTAGAAGAAACTTCCACTCCCCACCTTGTGCAACCATCTGACCTCCAAACCGCAACAACTTCATCAACTCATTAAATGCACATCACTTAAATGAACCCGTCATGAAAGGGATTCAAACTACGTTAACAGCAGTCTCTGTGGTGATCAAAACACATCATTAAAGACACAAAGGATGAAGATGAAAGGATTCCCCTCTTTTCCACTTTTGCTCTCTCCTGTTCTGGACAGAGAAATGAGAGAAAAACATCTTACTTTTCTGGGCTGAAGTTTTCTCACCTTTAAAATAAAGGAGTGTATTGCAGGGGTGGGAGCAGAACCAGGACAGCAGAATGAGATGAGTTTTGGAATAAGACTGACTTATTATTCTACTATGTATTAATTCTGAGCCTTCAGAAAAATTACTTAATCTCCCAGAACCTCTCTTTCCTCAACTGTAAAGAAGTGAAAAATGCTAAAATCATATGATTGTGAGAATTATTTACGTTAATATGTGTAAAGCAATTAGCCCAGTGTGTGGCAGATGGCAGGTATTCAATAGATGTTAGTTTCCTTTCCATTCTCAGAGTCCTTTCTGGCCCCTACCCCTACTCTTTTATTTAAAGGTTTTATAATCATCAGTCTTTCTTTTCAATGGCTAAGTCATTTGAAGTATTAAAGCCTCATGAAAGCTTTGCCTTAGCATTTCTGACAGCCCACAGGTAGCACCCTGACATTCTCCCACTTCCCACCCCCTCTCTTGGAATTATCTAAGAAAATATATAAATGCATATGTATTTACTTGTCAGCATCAAGATCAGATGCTCCTCCTGGGAAGCTCTTTTCACTTTCTTATGAAGACCTGAGACGCCCCCTCCCACTGGTGTCATGCACTGCACAGGCATAAAACAGCGTGCTGTCATGTGAAATCAAGGCAACAGCTTCCACAAGGATGAGCATTTAGCAGCTTAAATACACAAGTGTAACCTGGCTATGAAGGGTGATCATAAAATGCTCTACAGTGTGTTGTAAAAGCAGAGTCAAATCCCACTTGCCAGACTAAGGGATAGAAATAGAGAAGAAAATAATAATAATAATAAATATATGTGTTTGTGTGTGTGTGTGATCAAGGGTGTCGAAAAGGGATTCGATGAAATACAAAACAGAATCAGTATCCCTCACAAGCTCTTTACAACTGACCCTGTATTAGAATTAAGTTGGCAGAGGTTCATGGCATGTTATCAGAGGGGTGTGAGAGCCTTGACTCCTGGCACATTCTTCCCACTATCAAATTCCTCATGACACTGAAATTACAAATGATCATTATTATAATGGGACATTTACTTTCATCATCTCTTTAATTTAAAGATTTGTGCACAATTCATCTACTTACAACAAATTCTTAAAATAAGAATGTTTCTCACTAGAGCTAGATAACCTGGAAACTTTTGAGCAAAATCCCTCAAGCTCAAAATGCATCCATTGTTAGCTACCTCATTATATAAAACTTCCTAAAAGAGGCTTAGTCTTTGGGCTGAAGGAGTAACATGAAAGTTAGTAGCAGTCATTAACTGCCTGGCAGGATATGTTTATCAGACCACTTCCCACAAGGCCAAGTCGATGAGAGTAGGACCTGTGTGTCCAGGACTGCTCAATACTGAGCATCCTTTGTACAAGATGGCCAGTCTTGAAGATTGGTCTGGAGCAAGAGTATAGCTCAGCAAAGAGCAGGGCAGGACTGAAGCTGGGGTTGGGGGAGTCAGGGATGGCTGAAAAACCACTACCCGGTTCTAGAGAAGAGAAGTGGCACTATACCTCTAGGTATGGGAACTGGGGAGAAATGCCAAGAAAAAAATTCCAGTGCCCCAAATATATTCTTTATACGTGATTTGTCCTAAGGCAGCCCTGGCCTGCTGCTGTCCAAGGTTCTGAAGACTTTGGGGGGTATTTTTGTCCTGAACATTTACTCTTTTTTTTTCTCCTTTTCTACCACCTGTTGCACAGTATCTGTTAGCATTTAATGGCCATTCACAAAGTTAATGATGTTGTATACTGCACCGCTAACTCACTGACCAACAATTAAATACACGGAATCCAAAAACTTCTATCCACGTCCCTGGTGGCCTCATTTATCATCCTCAACTCAAAATTTCCTTCCTCCATTTATCCATCCTTCCATCCATGCACTTAATATTTTTAAGCTCCCAGTATTAAGAAGAAAAAAAATGTGTGGAAAGTGGAGGATGGCTCTGTAACAGAACCTCAGAACAGCAGAAATATCTTTTGGGACTTTCTTCCATACACAGTTGGGGAAGGATATAGAAGGGAACCAAGGATCTAAATCACACTGGAATAAAAATTCTACACAAATTCAAGGAACTTAAATGCCATCTTAGAAAGACTTAAAAATTTAACCTTATGTAAATTTATATTTATATATATAAATAATAAAGTCTGCATGGGAAAAAAAAAGAGTAGTTAAAGGACAAATGACAAACTGAGAAATATAATGGAAGCATATATAAAGACATATAATCAATACCATAAAAAAGAGGATAAAGCTAGCAAGAGACTTTTTTCCAGAAAAGAAAATACAAATAGCTCTTAAACGAGTGTGTGAATGGATGCCCAGCCTCCCTCATAAAATCAAAAATAGGTGTTTAAATTACCATTTTCATCTATCAGATTGGGAAAAACCTAAAAATTTTTTAACATGTTGGTATGGAAAAGCTTTTAGGCACTCTCATAAGGGGCTGGTGGGAGAGTAAATTACAACTACTACAGTGGGGAATGTACCAGTATTTATCATCCTTACAAATTCTATAACCGAGAAAACCTAGTTCTAGACATTAATCCTACAGTTTCACACATACATGAAATGATATATGCACAAAGTTATTCACTGCAGCATTTTTATTGGTGGCAAAGATTGGCTATAAAATAAAAACCCATCAATGAGGATTTAATACATTATAATCTATGCATACAAGAGACTGTTACGCTGATATAAAAATAAAAGGAAGTGCCTTATATATTATTATTTCATAATGATGAGGATATGTTTTTAAGTGATGTAAAAAAGTAAATAATATCCCAGAATAATATAAAAGGGAGCAGGAATGAGGGGGAATAATTTCCTTGTGAACTTTTCAGCTTTTTTATATTTGAAACCTGTGACTGTATTACCTTTAAAAAATAACTGTTAAAAATCAAAGCTATCTTAGGGAGAAAGATGGGTGTCATTCCTTCAGTATTGATCCTTCCCTCTTCTAATTCTTCTTGCTGTTAGCATTTGCACTACCCATGTACATGGCCTTAACGATAAGCTTTTCTACTAAGTGCTGTACCGTATTATTTAAACATATAATATCATATAATATCAGTAAATGGTGTTCTTAAATTTAGTGCTTTTATGTTCTCATTTTTTCCCATAAGTATATCTTGTCTCCTCTTGAGAATTTTTTTTTTTTTTAATTTTCTCCCTGGGTAGCATATGTGAAAAAGGAAAGAAGTATTCTAACAGTCTTTGAGTAACTTCTATGTGCCTGAGGCTGTTATGCTGTCTAAATTAATCTCATAACAATTCTAGAGCTGAGCTATATTACTATCTTTATGATACAGATGATAAACTTGGGGTACAGAGAGGATAAATGACTTTCCAATAGTAACTCAGCTAATTAAGTGGCGGAACTAAGATAGAAGTACTTTTCTCACTGTCTGCTCCACACTGCCCCCTTGTGCAATAGAAAAGTAATGGTCTTTGTAGTCACCATCATGGGGTATTTGCTTAACCTGTCCATGCTTCAGTTTCCATCTTTCTAATACCAGTCGTAACACCGACTTTGCAGAGTTGGATTGAGAATTGTCATAAATGCAGGTAGCACCGTGCCTTGCTGGTGATAGATGTCCCATAGTGTTAGTTTCCCCTACTTTTTATTCCAGTTCCTAGAAATGTACTCTGCATTTGGTTGTGCTCAAAAGTACAAGCTCATTTTTTTTCTGACTTAAAGAAATTGGAATAATAGCTCTATGGTAAGAGCAGCATCTCAGAGGAGGCATGCCAAAAGTAATCTAAAGATGTGTTACAGCAAAGCCTCCCGGGATGGAAAGGGCAAGTTTGCTATGCTCTGAGATGTCCTGTTGCCCCCGTGGTTTGTAAACTGAAAGGATCCCTTAAAGAGATCTGTCAAGACCGACTTTATAGCTTCCTCCAGGTGGGGCACGAGTCATTTCATTAAGTCAAAGGCAAAGGCTCATTCTGCCCCCTAAAGTAATCCAGCCTTCATGCAGAAACGGGCAGAAGTCAAGTCATACTTGAAATATAAATCTACTCCAGTCCATTGCGTCGACAAAGAAGGTAAACAGGTGCTGAGGGCACCCACGGGGCTTCTGGAATTTCACATAATTGGCCCAAGGACTTCATGGTCCCCCGATGCAAATGGAAGATCATGAATGGCAGTAAAAAGGGGTGGACGGCGGGGAGAACACCTCACCAAAGACAGCGTAATGCTTCCAAGGGTGAGTGGCACGACAGGGCTCCGCTGTAGCATGCAGCTGGCTAATTTCGCTGAGGCATTGAACAAATGATGAATTGGGATTGTTAACGGGCACCACCACAATAATGAAGACACTTCCTGCCAGAAGACCCCTGCTCCTGCTTCCTGTTTAAAAGTTGCTCAGACCACCAAATACCTCCTTTTCAAGAATACCGGTTACCTCTGCCCTGAGGGCCCAGGATGAGAAGCTCTTACTTCAAAAGATCCTCTGGCTTTCTACCACCGATCGCCCCAGACCCCGCCTTCCCCTCTATTAATATGATTTACCTAGGAAAGTGCAAAGCTGGGAAATTGAGCTAGAAGGGAAATTGAACTTAAGAGCAGCCCTGCAATTTCTACCCCGTTTGATGCTTTTCATTGCTTCTAAGTGGCGAGCAGTCTTCACTGTTTTCGGGGCGCTGCAATATCAGGACAGACAGCCTTTTTATGTAATTGGCTGTCATTATGGTGCTGTGTTTATGCTTTGGGAAAGTCATAGGAGATGTATAAGGGCTGTGTAAGATTGCCCAGAGACAAAAGCCAAGGGAAATGGAAGAATCAAATGATGCTATGGTATTGGGACGGAGGGGGTGGGGCAGTTTTGCTGGGATTTCTGGGCTTCAGAGACTGATGAGTGGTAAATTAAATGGCTTTCCTAATGACTCAGGATGTGCGCCAAGAAAACATGATAAAATTTACACATGCCACAGCCTTAGACTCCATTTAAGTGTCATTCAATTTGAGACCAGATTTTAATAGGCTGGCTGTGTTTGTTAACTTCCCTACTATTTTAATTTTACCATCTCTCTTAAATATGCAAGTATAGTCCCATGATTTGACCTACATAGCAGTTATGCAAAAAAATGTGTGGGTTTCTTTGCATATTTCTATAGCTCAAAATTATACTGGATAAAGAATCTATATACAATTAAAAAAAGAAAGCTGAAAGTGACAGTTTGTTGTATGACAGGGAGATTAAAAATATATTTCAGACCTTTTCAAGCATAAATCTCTAAAAAGAACTCAAAAATGAAAGGAAGGAAATGACCAAATGGATTAACAATGGCACAGCCTTCCATTTGGAAACCACAAAGTTCAATGTTGACTTAAGTCTGAGTAAAAATAAGGCAGGAGGTCAAAATTCAGATTTCAGGGGATTTCGTTAAGACAGAGAAAAACAACAAAAATCAGAAAGAAGGAGGAGGAATCCTAAATTCTGTTCTCAGCTCTGCCACCTGGACAAAAAATAAGCACATTAACAACAGCCCTGCTGTTTTGGACTATCTGAAATTGGATCAGGTATTTGAGTCATTATATTGAAGGCCCAAAGGAAACGTGAACCATATCCACTTGAAAATCCTAGCGTTTAGAGAGGCAAGTGCCTTCCCTAAGATCAATCAGCTAGTAGATGCTTGAACCTGGATTGGAGTTCAGCTCTTTCTGTCTCCAAAATTTCTCCTTACCATATCACATGGCCACACAAAAAGCAATGCCAACTTGTCTAGAAGCCCCAGTGGTCTCTTTCTATGGCAACTGATAATTCTGTCTACTTCACTTTCAAGGACCTTCACCTTCAATGACCACTATATGCCAGGCAGAAACTCACAGTGAGAGGTAGGTAAGTTTCTGTTGCTTTCACTCATGTGATCTAAGCCCACTTCTCTCTGCCCTCTCCCCTGTGCCTCTTCCAGGTCAACACAGTTGATAAAAATGTACCTTTTCTCACCATGTGAGACTCCACTTGTAGCTCATGTGTGTAAAGGTCAGTTTCTCCACTGGTAAAGTACTCCCAAGTCATTTTTACTTCATTATTAGGATAAAGTGGCCACTTCTGGGGTCCACCATTTGTTCATTTGCTCGCTCACTTTGTAGTCCCCTCACAAGCAGACCACTTTTCTCAGTTCTGGAGAGAATGCCAAGCCTTTTTTTGGAAGGTCTCATTATCTGGAATCAAGCTTCTTAATTCTCTCAGGTCTCAGATTCTTCCTTCAGGCGCTTGTCAAAATCACGCTCCTTACAGCTGTTCCAGACTTTTGAGCTTCCTGGACTCTTCCCGCAGAATTTCATCTCTCCTGAGTCTCTGTTTTTGGTTTCCCATTCTAGACAGGTAAAAGGTGATGTAGGAAAGTGGCTAAGACTATTAACTCTGCATGTGTATACGCACCTTGCTTTGGGCAAGTTATTTAAACCCCTCTTAACCTCGATTTTCTCTGCTTTAGAATAAGGAAAAAATATACAGTGCCCACTTCATGAGCTTGTTGTGAGGATAGAAGGAAATAAATTTAAAGTAGATGGCTGGTACGCAGAAAGCACTAAATAAAGGGCAACTGGCATTATTAATATTACTTTTACTTTTATGTGAGGAGCTCTTCTACCTTTCCTTCCACACAGGTCCCTCTCTCTTGCTTCCCTAAAATCTCCAAATTTCTTTAGGACTCCACTTCCTGCATGCCATCCCCACCCACCCCAGCAGCTCCCCATCATAGTGTGCAATCTCTCCAGCTAGGGCAGCACATCCTCCTGTCCTTCCTCTTCTAGGTACTTATCTCCTGGACTATTGTCTCCTCTCAATTCCCACATTAGCATAAACGTTATTATCTCTAAAATCCAATTAATTTCAATTACTGTGGCCCCAGACAGATTGCTATTGCTTTCAATGCCTGTAAGATTCTGGGGAGGTAGAGGTTGCCTCTCACTTCAGTTTTACACGCTGGGAGGACCCGGGAGGGGGAAAACAGGCAGCCAGACATAGAACCCCTGAACCCAGGGTCAACTCCAACCTTCTCCACATGCAGGCTTTCTCTAGAGCAAAGACTTTCACAAAACTTTGCTTAGCCTTAACTGGTCTTCTCTGCTTAGACTAGACAGACATGTAGGTGGCCAACAAATACCAAAGCGTGGGCCAAAAAAATGGGCCCTAGAAGGGCAGCCAAGATAGGTGTTAGGTGACAATCTAGAAGTACATACCAACTAAAGAAATAATCAAGAACTGCCCATATAGAAAGTTCTTTAAGATTCTGAAATTGCAATTCTAACCAACATGTTTAATATCAAAAAATCAAATTTAGCTCCCTTTGATATAGTTTATGAATCCATTCAACATTCATCCACTTAACAAATGTCCACGACACACCCATCATGAGTCAGGACTTTTGGTTCCACAGTTCCAGCAGGGAATAAAACAGATGAGGTCCATATTAAGCTGATATTTAGTGGAGGAGACAGAAAATAGACAATTGAATAAGATCATTTGAAAAGGAATTTGTGCTTCAAAGGGAAAAAATACAATAATGTGATAGAAAATGAAGGGGTGGGTAGAGGTGATGATTGGGGTGAAACGTGAGTGATGAGGAACCACACAAAGAATTAGGGGAAGAGCATTCCAGAAGGAGCAGGGAAGGAGGGTGCAAGGGCCCTGGGGCAGAAATGAACTTGGTGTGTTTGATGAACCAAAGGCCAATATCGCTGGAATTTCCGTGGAATTATGAAATTTTTTTTTAAAACTGCTTTTCCTCTTTAGCTTCCATTCACCATACTCAGTGGCAAATACAGTAAAGCTAATATAATATAAATTAGCTGGGAAAAGGTAATAAAAAGCATTACCAGCAATGCATTTGATGTTAACCATTATTAGAATTGTCAGCACCTCTGCTGCCTTCCATCAACACTGATAACTGAGAGGTACACTAGAGTAAGAATCCTTGGTTCCTACTGGTGCTTTGGTATCTCAAGTGTGCAGCGCCTGGGGATGAGAAGAATCCACAGGAATTTGTTAAATTTGCCCTTTCCGATACAGCATAAGTTTTGTAACTAGATCATTGGCCTTCTCTACCTCAAAACCATTGTTGTGTCCCCGATATTGCTGAGCTGCTGTCTTCAAAAGAGCATTAGATCTCCACCCATAATTCCTGGTTCCTTCTGCTCCCAGTTTTCTTTCAAAAACCTTTTTTTTTTTTCTTGTAGGTTATCAGGAAACACTCATAATAGTCCCACTGAGTACTTTTATGTACTAGAAACATTACATACATTTAAACTTTATGTTAGACAATAAGATCTTCATTTTACAGAAGAAATGGGGGACCAGAATGATTGTGATATTTCTCTCAGTCACACAGTTTGTAGGTGACACAAATTGAACCAAGGCCCATGCCCAGAGTCTACAGTTTGTACAACATGGGGACAGGTCCTGGCAGGTTGCATCGAGAATGCACACAGGCTGGAAGGCCCCGGGCTGTGGCCCTGGGCTCAGACTGCCACGCCCCTGTTGCAGGGGCTCATTTGCCAACTCTGAGTCTGAGTTTCTAACAATGTAAAATCAGTTCTGGCCTCTGCTCTAGAGGGTTAGGAGGTCAAAGCCTTCTGAAAGAGCAAAAGGGTTAAACACTATGAGGTGGAACTCTAGAAGACTTGCTCCCTAGACAAGCCGGATGGAGATGAGAGCTCCAGTTGTACCAAGTGGGCACTCTTCCCCAAGGCTGTTGACTCCAACGTGGAGCAGCACACTGCATTTTTGGAACTCTGTTCTACCTAATGGTGGTGGTCTGGAAAAGACTTTGTCCGTCTGGACCCCAGGAGGTCAGGAGCACTCCAGAGCTGACTGGGGATTGGAGAGGATGGAGGCAGGGTGTTCTAGGTTACTAAAGCAGCCAAAAGTAATATACCAGAAAAGGGTTGACTTTTACAATGGGGAATTACTAGCTTACAAGGCCATGAAAATGTCCAAATCAAGGCATCATCAAGACCATACATTCTTCCTGAAGGCCAGCAGGTCATCCCAGGCTCCTCTGTCACATGGCAAAGCACATGCTGGCATCCACTGGTCTCTCTCTTCTCTTCTGGGTTTCCTTGCTTCCAGCTTCTTGCTTCCATGACTTTCTCTCTGTCTGAATTTCATTCTCTGAATAAAGGACTCCAGTAAGAAGATTAGGAGTCACATCTTAAGATCCTACTCACCAAAAGCTTCTACATACTTCCTATAGGGTCTGCATCCACAGGAATGGATTAACTTTGAGAACATACTTTTCTGGAGCCCACACAGCTTCAAACAATAACACAGGGTATGTAACATGAGGACCCCATAGGAGGTATGAGCTCCACTGAACCCCAACACATCCATTTCTCCTTCACTCTACAAGTGTTCAACTGCTTGAAGAACCAAGTGTGCAGAGAGGCAGACACCCTGAGCTGGCCCCAAGCACCCGCGGGTCTCCCAGTCCTCCTACCTTTCCAGCTTTCTAAGTGGTTTCTCTTCTGCATTTTTACGTGCTCCCCATTGTCCACAATCCTTCCATTTCCTTAGGGTTTCTTTAACAGTTAACCACATGCCCCAGTTAAATGGCCTTAGCCCTGAACATCTAATCCCTAAAGACAACAGCATCAGGTTTCATTTACGAAAGACCCCATTGCTTCCTGGATCATCAGGGTTGAGCTCCCCCTCAGCACACCCAAAAGTCACATTCCGGGGATCTCAAGTGGGGAAATGCATTCATCATATATCTCTTTGGTAATAGATGGGATGAAGTTGCTAACACCTCTGAGTCCTAAATTTGTGCTAGGAGCCACGGGGCACCCTGGCTGACCACGACTGCTCTCCCCCTGTCCCCGCAGACACCAAGGGGCTCCCAGGCTTCCGGGATAAAAGTGAATTTTCCAGCCCTGGCCTGCGGTGGCTCAAGGGACTTTCTGAATTACTGGAGATTCAAACACTAAGTCACCTCCGCTCCTGACTTTGGTGTATTATGGTAAGAGGACAGTTCCTTTCTTCTCACTTCCAGGCTTGTCTTTAGCTCTCTCCCCCTAGCAGCCAGCTCATCAGCATATAGAGCAATTTTGATAGAACCCCCATAATGCTTTCTCTCTAGAAAAGGATTTTAAAATTCTCCTGAGTGACATTTAATATAATACTATGTACGTTTGACAGGAAACTGTTTTCTAAGAGTTAAAGTCAAAACAGTCCCTCAGATCAGGCTGACAGTGGCTTTCCTGATCATTATTAAATTCCCTGTGATTAGGAAAGGGCCCTGTGCTATTGATTTAAGCTCTTTGGGTTAAGCTAAGCTTTAGAGGCCTTTCATAAAGCATAAAAGGGCATTTGATATTGTATTGTGCCTTCCCAATTAAAGTACTTTCTGAGAACAAATAGCAGGCAGCTTGGACTCCAGAAAGAGAGTTGGGAAGCAGTTATCTGGAATACAGCAACAGGACATAGCTGCCACCCCTGCAGTCTCTGGAACGCATAGGGCATGGGGCATTCCCACAAGCACATTTCCTGACTCCCGTAGGTCCCTGGGCCAAAGACACTTGGAATTCAACTCCAAAGCCCCTAGAGAAGGGAGGTCACATGTCCCTGAATTCCCTGCACAATTTTAACTTCAAGGATTACTCCCCCTGGGGTCCCACCAGAAATTGTTCAGCTGTGTGTGTACAAATTTTGCATCAAGAAATTATCACCAAATTTCAAAAGGATAAAGATTCCATCTGAGTCACTTTTTCAGGTGAATAAGTGGGGTGAGAACAGAGGCAACAGTATACCAATTACCATCAAAAGCTCTAATGCAAACAGGGACCCCCAGAGGAAAATCTTGAGCAATTGTTCAGTATTAAGTGCTTTGGGTCTTTCAGAGGGAAGGGCAAGGGAGGTCTTTAAGGTGTTCCTGCAGTGTCTGTTAGTTGCCAGAAAATAAGCACTTTGAGTAATTGTCTTCAGACCCCTGAGTATTTCTTCCCATGATGGCCTGTCTTCCCTAATTCCCAGCCGCTCCAAAAGAGCCTTTCCAGAAGCCAGTCACACTCTGTGGCTCTCGGCATCCAGGGTCCATCCCAGACCTGCCCCCTCGGGGCTCAGCATCTGGGTTAGGAGCAGTGTTATTTGTATTGTCAGTGTTTTCATAGCTGTTTTGTTTCCTTACCATGGTCCAGAGTAAGAAATAAATTTTCTCGTCACAACCCAGCACATAGCACATATTCAAAATGCAACCACAAGTCTAACCGAACAATAATTAATGCACACTAGGTGCACATCCACAAAATTGATGTCAAGACTAACTAGTCTCCACCTGCACAGGAAAAACTGCCCTGTGCGAGAGGGAATCATAAGTCCTCATTTATCAATGTTTAGCAAAGACTTAGAAGGCACAGGATAGGAGCTCAGGCCTGAGTTCGGTGGTACGTGGGGAAAAAGAAGGACAAGGGAGTTTCTCCCCACAGGCTTCTATTGGGAGAGATGTAAACTAACACAGAGGGAAAATGTAAATTACCATGCCAAAAGATTGGTGGTCTGTCACTGGATGAGTCCATGCCGTGGGAGGAGAGGCAGGTGGAGAAGGGAAAAATGCCTTATCCAACTGGGGAGGCTGGATCAAGCTTCTGGAAAACTGCTGTCATCCACGAGGGAGGGGCTGTACTCCTTCATCTTTCTGTCCCCTACAGGAACCTGTGTCACTTCACTGGCTTTCAGTGATTGTGCGTTGCATGACTCTACGGTTGGCTAACATTAGGACTGCTGCCATATCCATTAGTTTCATTTGCTGAGCACCTAGAATGTGCCTGGCACTGTGTTGGGAGTTTTGCCTAGTTACCACATACAATCCTCATGACAAACTCATGGAGTCGTTGCTATGATCCCCAATTTATAGGTGAGACACATTAAATGGCTTACCCAAAGTCATATGTCTTAAGTTAGTGGAGACTCTAAGACTTCAACTTTGACTTTTTATATTAAAAACACATGTTCCAAGTTGTGTTGCCAGGTGTCACAGTAGCACATTAAAAGTCAAAGCAATAAAAACATTTTTAGAAAGCACATGTTCAGTCTATTCTTTCAAAGGGTGGTTAGATGTAAATAGCTTTGTTGAAGTCTAGTGGACAAGTGAGAGCAGACAAAATCCAGGGAGGGAAATGGTGCAAGCATGCACGTGGCATCTTTTGGGACCACACGAGGAAGTGCAAGATAGATGTGGAAGGCAAGCAAGGCCAGGTTACATGGTAGTGAGAAGGGAATGTAGCTGGACGATATGTTTGGCTTGTAGAAAAATAGCAACAAGCAAAACCACACCAATAACAACAACATGTTTCGAGTACAAGCTAAGCATGATTTCAAGGTCTTTACTAATTAGCAACCTCATTTCTACAGTTGCAGAAACTTGGGCACAAAAAAAAGGGGGAATAACTTGCTCAGGATCAAACCAAATACTGTGATAACCCTAGGCAGGTATGAAGTTGAGACTGCTACTACCAATATACTGTGCTTAGCTCCTCCACTTTTCCTGAATCCAGCCCTTCTCTTGTTGCTCAGTGGGAACCATGAGCACGGGGTGCCTTAAGCGGACACTGGAGTTCCCTGAGATCCCACATCAGAGCTGATGCCCCAATCCCCAGCTGCTGGGAAATACTGGACCTTGACAAACTGCAGCTGAATTCCTCAATGGTAGTTGCCATTAGCAACAAGGAACTGCCATGACCAAGGTTACACCTGCCAAGGAGACAACATAATAATGGGCTGATGTGGGAACCCAATGTCTCAGCATTCTTGCCTCATCTAGGAACAACTCTGAAAAGCCATCCTAGCTCAAAGAGCCCCCAAGAATGGGCTCAATTCTCAGTAACAATTGCATTTCAGGTCAGCTTCTTCCCCCACCCCCATCCAAACCCCCAATCCTGCCTTCTTTACCTTTTTACAGGGGTTTCTCCCAAGAACATTATCTAGTAAATTTAGTTGAACTTCTACATATCATAGTCAGTTTCCAGGGAATCCCATCTAAACCAGTCAGTACCAGGAGTGATCCTGGGAAGTAGATGATAAAATGGGATTTGGGAGATGGGGTCCTCCCTAGCTAGCTGACAATGAGGACCCCATCACTGGTGATAGGGATAGTATGATGGAGAGTATTTGGTATATATTTTGAAGATGCTCACCGGAGTTAAATGGATTGAGGCGTCAGTGGAAGTAGATGCACAGAGATAATCTCTCATGCTGGAGAGGCATAAAGGGAAATAATAACTAGGAAAGTTATGGAATTAGTGGCCGTGGCTGACTGCCACCCAGAGATGCTATCAGACTCACAGTGATTAACCAACAATTCAAGGCAAAACGTAAGAGTCAGAGGATTTTCTTTGGAGCATTTAAGGAAACTTTAAATGCCTGGAGCAGAGGGCAGTCAGTGTAAATGATCAGGTTCAGGACTTAATCATGTATGAGCACTAGAACTTCAGCAAGGTTGGAATTTTCAGCTCTGGGAGGTCTCCTATACCAAGGTTAAGGTCACAAGAGAAAAGGAGTAGGACTCTGGAGACTGCGATGGGGTTATCTGGGTAGAGGTGGTTGAGAATTTTTAACTGCCAGCCTCCTTCCAACCTTATGGACCTGCAGAAGTTACCTACCTACCACTGACAAAACAGTGAACCTCCCACCCTTGCTTGAGTATCATACAGAGGCCTCAATGTGTCAGATGCCCTACAAGACTTGCTGGCTCCACTCGGGGTCCTGACTCCTATCTGCCCGTCTGTTAATCAGACCAATAGTGAGAGTTAAATCATGACAGCCCAGTGAGGTCTGTGTTGGTCCTGCTAAGGGAAGAGAGGAACTGTAGAGAAAACAAGCACAGAAGCAGGCTAATATGTAGCAGCATATTGACTGGCATGTGCTTGGGACTGGAGATTCAGTAAAGGAAGATAATGGTCAAGGGATAGAACAAAGTTAGATAAAGGAGAGTGGATCGACACACAAGTATATTAAAATTCTTTCATGAGGTAAAATTTAACACCTTAGAAAGCATTCTGGGAGACAGTGCTAAAACTCTGCCATGTTGGACCTTGGAAACTTGGAAAAGCAATGGTCACACTCAATAGATACCCCAGAACTTCCCTGGCAGATGATGCAAGAGAGCTCAAAAGGTTCAAAACCAAATATGTGAAAGTGGATACATTTCTTAAGACAGAAAACCCACCAACTAGCTATGTTCCAAGGAAAGGCTAAAGGGGCATTCCATTTGCCGAAGTGATAAGGGATGTGCTGGTGACAGGGACACAAGCATCCTTTAGATGGTCAACGGTGTTTGTCCTCTCTCAGATGAAGCTGACAGTAGGAGATGCTATCACAGATCTGGCTCCCCTGATAGGGACAGAATCCCCCAAACCATCATGGATTCTGTGGTTTACTGGCAATTTAACCAAAAAGCAACGCAAACTGTAGCTCCTATGCCAGATGTGCTATTTTTGTTCAAGTCTATTAACACAGAAGCCAGCACATGATATGAAGACATTGATCTGGCATATACCTTCTTTTCCCTCCCTTTCACAAAGGAAGATATAAAGCAGTGCACATTCACATGGGACAATAACAGTACACGTTTACTCTCTTGCCCCAGGGCTGTGTAAATTTGCCTTCCTTCTATTGTAACATAGCCCAAAGAGACCTAGACCATCTGGATATTTCACAGATTATCCTATCGGCCTACTATATTGGTAAGATCATGCAAATTAGACCAGATAAGCAAGAAGTGGCTGCAGGGGGCCTTGATAAGGGACTGTACTCAGCAGGGCATGGGTGAACTCCATGAAGATTCAGGGGCTTTCCAAATCAGTGAGATTTTTGGACCTAGTGGTCTGGGGAATACTAGGATATTCCCCCAAGTAAATGACTAATTATTGCATTTCACAGCTCCTACCACCAAGAAAGGAGTATAAGGCTTAGTAGGCTCTGGGTTCTGGAGACAGCATATTCCACACTTGGAAAAACTGCTCTCACCCATTTACCAGGTGACATGAAATGCTTCCAGTTTTGAATGAGGCCTAGAAAAGACTCTGCAGTAGGTCCAGGCTGTGGCACAAGCAGTCCTGCCATTTGGCCATACAACCTGGCAGATCTTATGGTACTAAAGGTTTCTGTTTAGAAAAAGTGTATGAAGTTTATGACAAACTCCACATATGAAGTTTATGGCACGCTCACAATGCCAATCCTTAGGGTTTTGGAGCAAGGCCACACCATCTGCAACAGAATGTATTCTGTTTGAAAAGCAAGATCTGATTTGCCAGTGGACTCTGTTAAAAATGGACTATTTGAACATGGGCATTCAGTGCCCATGGCCAGAGCTTTCCAACATTAGCTGCATTCTTTCATACCGAAGGAGTCATAAAGCCAGGCAGCCCATAATTGATCCTTTATAAACTGTAAGTGATACATCTGGGATTATTCATGAGCAGGACCAAAGGGAGCATGTAAGCTGATGAGCAGGTGGTCTCAGCCTCCAAGTCATCTGCCAGTGCTGCACTAGCCTCTCCCACAGCTCATACCTAGTGTTCTGTGTGCATGTGTGTGTGCAGGATGGTATCTTATGCCCAGATGGTGAAGGACGAAAAAGTCAAGTTGGGATATAAATGGGTCACCTTGGTATATCAGTATGAGCTAAAATGGAGTGTTCTTGCACTACAGCCCCATTCAGGAGTAATGTTCAAAGACAGCAATTAGGAAAAATCTTTCCAATGGACAGAGCTTCAGATGGTGCATCTGAACCTTCACTTTATGGAAATAGAAGTGATCAAGTAAGAATATTCATGGACTAAGGAAATCTTTGACTGGACTGTCTATTAGGATCAAGGTCTTGAAATGAGAAAGAATGGAAGATTCAAAACAAGATCTTGGGAAGACTTACCTAGATAGACCCATGCGAATGGATATAAAGTGTGAAGATATTTGTATGTCATATGAATGGCCACCAAGGAGCATTCACAATGAAATAGAAATTGAACAATCAAGTAGACAGAATGACTCAGTCATTTGACATCACCCAGTATTTGACATGAGCCACACCAGTGCTGACACAATGGGCATATGAGTGGATCCACCATGGCAGAAAGGATGGAGGCTATATATGGGACCAATGCAATGCATCCCCACTCATTGGGTTGTCACTGCTACTGCTGGACATCAAATCTGCCAGCAACAGAAACCAAGAATGAGCTCCATATTTGGCATCATCCCTTGAGGAGAACAACTAGGCACTTGGTGCAAGTTGACCACTTTGGACTCCATTCACCCTGAAAGGAGCAATGATTCAATTTTATTACTATCAACACATATGTCCAATACAGGTTTGCCTCTCCTATCCATAGGTCTTTGGACAACCTAACATCTGAAGACTCAGAGAGGATTTCAACAGCTGATGTAAATTCCTAATCAATATTGTCTCAAACCAAGGGACCACTTTATGGTAAAGAAGGGGCAACAACAGGCACAGGACAACAGGATCCTTTCATCCTGTCACCTACTGCAACCTCAGGAGTCACCAACCTGATGGAGATGTGGAATGGCCTCTTAAAGCAACAAGTGGAAATAATTCCAAATTCTGGATGGTCATTATATAGTACCATGTCCCTTATGGGTAAAATATGTGTCAAGAAACTAAAGGGTATAAGGAGCCCCACTTACCATCAACCCCCCAGTAACGTATTTGGGGGGATGTATGTTCCCAGATAAACAGCCTTAGGCATAGTTTCTTCCCTCCAGCAGCTCATGATCTATTTGGAGAGACATAATAAACACATTGGAAAACTGTAAATCACGGTTCCAAAGAGACTGGTGGTGAAAACAGGGACCTGTCTACCTGGGGTCTTAATAAGAGTCCATTAAACTTTAGGCTACAACTGCAACCAGTCACTTTGGGAATCCTCATGCTAAAAGACCAATGGGAAGTGGATGTGGCTAGAGTGATAGGGCCTCCACCTACCATATGGGAGGACCTGAGCTCAATCCTTGGGGTCTCCTGGTAAAAAAGAAAAAGAGAAAGTGTGCCTGCATGGTGAGCCAGTGTTCGCATGGCAAGCCAAGTGCTTGCATGGTGAGCCGAGTGCCCACATGAGTGGCCACGGGAATGCCTGTGTGGCAAGCCAAGTGCCCACAGGGTGAGTCAGTGCCTGTGCAAGTGAGTCACATAGAAAGATGAGGACGCATCAAAAGAGAGACAAGGGGATAGTCAAGGTGAAGCACAGCAGAAACCAGGAACTGAGGTAGCTCAGCTGGCAGAGAAATTCTCTTCATATCAGAGGTCCCCAGGATCGAATCCTGGGGAATTCTAGAGGAGAGAAAATGAGGAGAAGACCAAAAGAAAAATAGATACAGAAAATCACACAGCAAATGGACACAGACAGCAGGGGGAAGGGAGAGGAACTTTATAAAAAAATAAAAATAAAGACAAACAGGCATGGAAAGGAATCATCATACTGACAGAATTTTGGACAGAAGGTTTTGCTACACAATGGGGCAGGAAAGAATATTTCATGCATGTGCTGAATTTTCTGCTGAATTTTTTTTATTTTAATTTTTTGTTTTTATTGGATAAGTTGTAAGCTTACAAAACCATCTTGCATAATGTGCAAATTTCCCCTCCATCACCCCACCACCAACAGCTTGCATTGTTGTGGAACATTTGTTACAGATCCATGTGCCCCAACTTTAATGGTAATTTGGCAGGTGCAACAGCCATGTTCTGAGAAAAGCACAGTGACCAGGGGCTCAGACACCTCGGGGATAAGGTCTGGTTCACCCCACCAGGCAAATCCCTAAACTAGAGCCAGCCGAGGGTGAGGGGTAGCTAGAAGGGATGACAGAGTAAGGGAATGAGGACTTCCATTATGGCTTGAAGACTAACTCTAGAAACTGGGCTTTGGTTTTCCCACTAATCCTCTTGTAAATTCTCTGGAAAAATGAGACCCACATGAGTCCTGGAGGGCTTGTTCCTAGATGAGCAAAGCTTAATGGAAGAAGCAGGTGGCTCTGAGTGGCACAAGGGGTGGATATTCTCGCTATCCCTAGGTCCCCATTTCCAGGCTGATGCATCCATCGCTCGCTGCGGGCATCTCATGGCTGCTTTCCTCAGTGCGGAGACTCAACCAGCTTGACCCTTCCTCCCAGAAGGGAGCCCACTGCCAGTGACTTCCCATGTGATGACACAAGCCCCAACACCTTTGCCTCAGTTCGGGGCAGCTCCAGAGCCCTCTGGAGGATCGGCTAAGCCCTCCGTTGTAACAGCGTGGCAGGTCAGGTTCCCCCACGTCCCACCAGCCCTCCTCACTTCCTTACAGGTGTATCTCCCAAAAGCAGTGTGCAGAAGCCTTCAACACATGACTCTCTGTCTCAGGTTTGCTTCCAATAAACTCAATCTAAGTCAGTACCTATCACTTCACTGTTTCAGAGTTTCCATCCAACGCACTCCCCCATGAAGGTCTGAGAATGTTCCCACCCACCTCGGACCCTTCCTCCAGAATGAGTAAGAGTTGACAGAGAGGCAGGTCCAAGCAAATATGTCTAAGGACTCTTAGGGAAGAAGTCAGTGTATAACCAGAGTCCTGTCCCAGCCTGCAGGAATCACAAGGCTTGCAGCCGGATGTACTAAAAATGAAGCTGATATTGCTGCCCCAGAGCTACGAGCCACACATGCTCCCACCCAAGCAGATGGAAGACTGTAGACTTAGGAGCTGGAGGGCAAGTAAAACAGGGCTTCTGCAGAGAGAAAGTAAAATGTTATCTCTGCCTGAAGCAGCTAAAAGGAAACATCGGAGGCGCCTCTCCACAAATCCACCCACAAACATCCTTGAAGTCTCCTATAATGGAGCAAATCGGTAACATCCGAGATTAAAGTCTGAGCAGGAAGATGCTCTAAATTCCCTTGATGGCCTCAAAATTTACCAGATTCTCATGCTTTCAATTAACAACTTGCTCCTCTCTGCTCCCATGCTGCTTAATATATTTCTAAATTTCAGCATGTATCATACTATATTATAGTTATGTTTCTGGGGCCATTCTCCTAACACACCACAAGAATTTTCAGAGCAAGGGCCCAGATTAAGTTCATCTCCGTGTCCCAAGTGTTGTAAATAGGTTGGGGTCTAGCTCATGGGAGATGGGGGATAAATGACATGCCCCCTCAAGTCATTTCAAATGGAAACATCAAGGTCATTTAAAAGTGTGTGTGAAAAGTTTATATATTCTCCAATCAAATAGTAAGTACATATTTAAACAAAGGAAGATGGTGATTTTTCTTTGTTTTCTGTTGACTCATCTAGTTTCTCATTTCTTCACAATAAAGGGCATCAGTTTCATAATGTTACAGTTCTTAAAAAGAAAGCAAGGCTGCAATTCCTTAGAGATCCTGCTCATTATTCTGCCACCAAATAGAGTTTATATTCACTTTGCAGAAGTTCTTAGCATCCTGCTCATGTTTTTATGAAAAGATGTCAACAGATCTAAACTTCCTTCAGACTGAAATTTCTATAGGCCCACCTTACCCCAGCTCCAGAAGAGACAGAGGTGGCTCCTGCTGCTCAGGGACAGGGTCCATCTCGCAGCTGGGGGCAAACTCATCCATGCTTGACTTCGAGAAAAGCTACCTTCTTCATTCATTTTGCTGTAACAGGCGGTCAGCATACCAGCAGTCAATGCATCAGAAAACACAAAACATGCATCAAATTCTACTAATCTAGACATACACCTTGCATGTTTATATATGCTTTGTTGTTTTTTAAATCTGAGAACATATACAGCATGGAGAAAAATTGTGGGGGGATTTTATTTAGAACATGCCTCTAACTGAAATTTTTTTTGCAACATATAGGTGTTACTGTAATAAGTCGGTAATGATAATATTAATAAAGGCATTTTCATTTGGGAAGATTACCTAAGGGAAGGAAGAATAGATCATGCCCTTTAGTACTGCCCCGCTCAGTGCTCCCCAAGGGTCAGCCGTGGCAGGCTGCTCGGAGCAGGCTGCTCTGTCCCTGTTGTACGCAGACATGCATAGGGAGAGGCCCACGGGGGTGCCCAGTAGGTGAGAGTGGGGGCTGCCAGGTGGAACCCTAGGATGGTAGAGCTGCAAGGGGCTCTAAAGACTGTCTAGTCCAATCTCTGCACTTTACAAATAAGCAAACTGAGGCCCAGCTGCCAGGACCACACAGCACCCAGTGGCAAAGCCAGAAGTAGAAACCCCGGCCTGCTGGTTTCCAGTCTAGCTCCTTTTCACCCTCTCTGCTCCTTTTCCCTCCCAATGTTCACGCTAAGGCTCATAAACCTCCATGTGATCATTAAACCCATCCCCCCAACCTTTCTTTAAAAGATGAGAGGGGAGAGTATGGGAGAGGAGAAAAGGGGAGGGAGGAGAGGAAAGAAAAGAAAAAAGAAAGCAAAGGAGGAATGACGGCTTATCACTTAGGCAAAGCAGACACAAAGCAGCCTTCCGCCTCCAAGGACTCCCCCATTCGGCTGCCAGCAGCCCCCTGTGACATTGTTTTTCCTCCAGGGCTGCCTTTGATCTTCATGCAAGTGACATCTAGTTAAGAGGGACATCAGAAGCAGGAGGACGGCACCCGGATTTGTCCAAGCCCGTGTTCTCACTGGAGATGGACACGATAAGTGTCTCCCAACTGCCTGCTTGCTGGACCAGGCCAGGACCCCGGGGGCTTCTTTCTAGGATGAGGGGGAGGGGAGCTCCTTGCTGGAACGACTGGGCCCTGCCTGGGAATAGCCAGCTCTGTCCTTTCTCTCCTCCCCGCATCTCCAGAGAAGAGGACGCCGCCTCTTTCCGGCCGCCCCTCATTAAGCCTGGTAGTAAACACGTGCATGAGCGCATATGCACATTAATTTATGCCGGCTGTCGCCTTTGTATTTTGGAACAAGTCAGACTCCTTTGTGTAATTGCTTGATGAAACATCCCCGTCTATTCTGTCAACACAAATTATGCAGTTAAATAATGAACCCTGCCCGGCCCCCACCTCCCCATCCCCTCACGAAGGAAAAGCACCTCACCAGCCCTGAAAAGACGGGGCGTCCAGGAGGAGCAGGGCCCCAAGTGCCTTCACTGCCCTCCCCTCCCCTCCCCTCCTGCCCCTCCCCACGCCGACCTTCCGGTCTCTATACCTTGCCATTTGCTCTCCACCTTCCAAGGACAGTTGCTAGGAGACAGAAGAGCAAGCCGGACGGGTCTCCTGTCCACTCTGGGAGGCAAGGGAGCAGAGCTGCCAGAATTGACAAACAAAACACAGAGCCTCCAGGTGGGAAGTGTGATCGAGGTCGCTCTCTGAGGCTTTTACCCCAAACCAGACGTGGGAGCCTCTCATCCCAGGAAGGGAATCTCTTCCTCTTTCACTCGTGTTTTTTTCTCTGGATGTTTGTTTAAAACAGCAGAAGATACACACACACAGAGCCAATGATGGCATGGAGAGGACAGATTCCCAGTTCCAGAAAGCTGCCTCAAGTGAGCGTTTGGGCGGGAAGGAGAGGAGGGTAAGCAGTTTTCACAATCAACTAGGATGAGAAAACGTGTTGCGTCCTCTCAGGCGTCCCTTGAAGAAGCGACACACACGTGCCGCATTTGCGTACACACGCCCCTTTCTTCCCATCGATAAAAAATTCCCCATAAGCCCAACCGCATTTTACGATTACCTGGGACAGGGAGGACAGCTTCCTCCTCAGACGCCATCGGCACTTGACCTTCTGGTCCAGTGAAGATCCATTCGTGGTGTGAATGCCATGGCCGTTTGGGCTTTCGCTTAAAAATTGGGGCGTTAAGGACTTTTTAAAGTGGGCGCCTACACTCCCTTTTATTTTCATCCCATAACCACGAAGAGTGAAGTCAACAGGAATCGTCATTGCCCGCACGTTCCGGAGCTCCCCTTCCGACTTACAGAAAGGGGATACCAAGGCGGGGAGCTTGGGAGAGGTGGCGCACCCCAACACGGCAAGGGGGCAGTGTCCTCGCCTGTGTCTCCCCAGGCCACCAGGAAGGGGAAGGACCGTGTGCTGCTCATCTCCTTAACCCCAGGCCTGATGTAGCACCCGGCACACTGGAGACCCCTCATCTACCCATGGGGAGTGGGTGGAGGATTCGGCGGTTTACACCACCGCCTCCAAACCGTACTTTACAATTTGTCTTCCCTCCTCAGAACCAAAACCAGGGTTTTGTCGTTGTCTGGCCAGCCAGTGTTTCCCTCAAGATGTAAATTTCTCTCTAGGCTCATACAGTTCTCAGGAGGAGGTCCCTCTGTGTGCAGTTGGCAAGAAACACAAAGCAGAGAGGAGGGCCGATTGGCCCCGGCTCAGAGGTCATCTCTCAGGACCATCCCCAGCCTCCTTTCTCCTGGCTTAGCCATCTCTCAGCTGTGTGTCCTTGGGCACAATGCATGGCCTCTCTGAGCCTCAGCTTTCTCTCCTGTAAAACAGGATACTAATTACTTCGTAGCATCCAGGTGGGGAATAAGCAAAGTAACACATGCAAGGAATGTGCAGAGGGTCAAGCAGCAAGTAAATCTTCACTCGGTGTCATTTCCCTGGACACAAAGAAAAGTCTCCCCAGTGACCAGCTGAGTTAGAAGTCAGTTACAGATGATCTTCACTTAGAAAGGCAACTTAAAGCAAAGCTGTCTCTCTGGCGGCAGACTTGGCCCAGTGGTTAGGGCATCCGTCTACCACATGGGAGGTCCGCGGTTCAAACCTGGGGCCTCCTTGACCCATGTGCAGCTGGCCCATGTGCAGTGCTGATGCGCGCAAGGAGTGCCCTGCCACGCAGGGGTGTCCCCCGCATAGGGGAGCCCCACGTGCAAGGAGTGTGCCCCATAAGGAGAGCCGCCCAGTGCGAAAGAAAGTGCAGCTTGCCTAAGAATGGTGCTGCACACACGGAGAACTGACACAACAAGATGATGCAACAAAAAGAAACACAGATTCCCATGCCACTGACAACAACAGAAGCCAAAGAAGATGCAGGAAATAGACACAGAGAACACACAACAGGGGTGGGGGGGGAAGGGGAGAGAAATAAATAAATCTTTTTAAAAATATATAAATAAATAAAGCAAAGCTCTCAAATCACAAATGACAGGGACTGGCAGAGACCTGTGAGGTCATCTAGCCCAGACCTCCAGGCCCCAAGAAGGGGGGTGGAGAAACTGCTGGCAGGGAGGAGACCTTTCACTCCAGGTCACCCAGCTGGCTGATGGCAGAGCGGGACCCAACCTAGACCAGTGGGCTTGGCGCCTGCATATACCCACCTTCAGCCCAAGTTCTTGCAAACAAGATCAGCCCAAAGAGAGAGACTCTGGAGGGTCTGAGATTGAGCCAACAGTTGTTAGAAATCCAGCAGCTATTCATTAAGGCAGGACTCTAGTGTTTCCAAATTCCCACCAGATATCAATCTTCCAGGTTCAGAAACAAGAAGTCAGAATTCTCAAAAGCATAAATTATTCTTAAATTATTTCCAAACTGGCCCATACTTTTTACTTATTATTTTGAATTGATTTCTTAAGGAGGCTGTCTAATAAACAAGAAATCTTCACTTTAGTAGTTTTCAAAGATCAGTGGCCTGGAGTGAATAGTCCAACACCAGAGAACACTATGGAGCAATACTGGATGATTTTCAAGTAACATAATGTTTGGATCCCCCAGTAGAGGTTAAGGGCAGTACCCGGAACCACATGCGGAAATTGATCACTTCAGGACTTAATTTGTTTCCAAAACTTATTTCCTGAATACCATTCAAAGGATTTGAATAAAGTTGACTATGCATGTAAACATAGTAATCTCTATTTTCACAAATGACTCACCACCAGCAGCGGACAGAGTCATGGGTACGCACTCTCACAGGCAACAGCTACAGGCAAGACCAACTGATGAGAGGATGAAACCTTTCTCCCACCTACCTGCCCCTATCCCCATTTCCAGAAACATCCACCTTTACCCTTGCGCTCTGCGCAGCCACGTTTCCTGTGTCGGCTTTCAGCTCCAGGTCAGTGGATTCCTTCAGAGCAATAGTTCCGTCGTGTTGATGGTTAGCCCTTCAGTCTTCTAGGAGATGCTTTTCCCCATTTTCCTGGTTTTTCGACTTTTTTCTCAGGATTCAGGATTTGAAAGCACATCGGGAGCAGATGTAGCTCAATGGTTGGGCACCTGGTTCCCGTGTAAGAGGTCCTGGTACTTCCTAAAACAAACAACAAATAAACAAAAAAGCATCACTTTCTCCAAGAAGTGCCAGCAGGCATTTCCCACATGGTAATAGGAAGCGAGGATGTGACCTCCTTCCTGCCCAGCAGCCCGTGCTCTGGGTGGGCCCCTGGCTCCATGGGAAGGGGGGCACCCTGCAAACAGGGAGGCAGCAGCAGTTCAAATGATTCATTCTTTCAGCCCAGCAGTGCTCTGGACCAGTATCCCTCTTGGGGCTCCAACAGCCGACAAGCCAGACACGGTTCTACCCAGCCCTGGGTTTACTAAGAAAACAGACGGGGTTCAGTGTAACAAGCACCATGGTAGGGTGAGAGGGGAAACAGGGTATAAGAACGGAGCCAAGAGGGGAGGTAGCCAACTCAGAGCATGGCAATCAGGGAAGACTTGCCGGAAGAAGAGGCATCTAAGTGGAAGGTGCAGGGTTTGGCCTGGGAAGGATCCCGGAGAGAAAAAGCAGCAATGAAGGAAGGTCTGGAGTTAGGAGAGCTAGGTCTTGGCCACTGCTGAGGCTGTCCCCTGTGCTCAGAAGGCAAGTCCCCAAGAGCTTAGGGTGGCCGGCTCCACCGCAGTCATCAGACCTCACCTGAAAGGTTGCCTCTCTGGAATGATGACTTCACCCACCTTTTGTCACATCACCCCGTTGATTTCCTTCAAGACATCATCACAACCAGCAATGGTTCCTTCTTTGCCCCCATAACTGTCTTCCTTCAACGGTGGAGGTTAGTTCCCTACAAGGGAGGAGCCTACCCCTTAGCCTTCACTTAGCACATGAGGAAAACAAATGAATAAACGAGTGCATGTATGAATGATCCAAAGGAAGCAGGCTCGGTGGTGGGATGGAAGATTCTGAGACAAGAAATAGCAAGACAGGGGGCCAGAGCATTTAGGAACCAGCAGCCCTGCAGAGACGTTAGGACTGGTTCCAAGGGCAGTGGATAGCAGGGTGGGTGGGAGCAGGCTCCTGCCACCCAGGGGCGTGCACAAAGACGTGGCACTTGGCATCTTAGCAGTGGGCACAGAAGCAGGACAATGGTCCATTGGATGTTGAAGAAGTTCTAATGGAAGAGAAGGCAACCGAGCAGAGTCTCAAGACTCAGTAGGATTAGCAAGCAAGGAAGGCAAAGAACGATGTCCCGGGGTGATGGAAGACAGAGCAGGAGACACAGATGAGGACCCCACGAAAGCACTTGGCTTTTACACTTTAGGTGAAAGAGAAGTCAGGAGAGGAAGCAGAATTCCAGGAGAGGAAGCTGGATGGGCACCCGCCTTGTGCCTTGCACAAGGTGTTCCGTGACGATTGGTTGAGTGGATGCAGGACTGAGGCTTCTTGCCGGTGTCGTGCCCTTCCATCTAAAATCCTTCCGCTGGAGCCAGGAAGAGGGCACAGAATTCCTGCTTTCCTGAAAAATCTGAACCCTGGAAATTCTCTCCTCCTCAGAATTTTGGGAGGCAAATCCTATTACCTGTGCCCTCCCTCTTCTTCCCTCTCCTTCTTCCCCCCACCCTCCTGGACCCAGGAGGTCTGTGCCCTCCTGGGGAAAGACTGCTGCAGCAAATGGCCAAAAGCCGGGAGCTGGAGCCGACCCCTGGCTGTTTCAATCAGCTCGGAGCTCACTTCACAGGCACGCCTCCCACTGAGGCTCCCACCTCCGGGCACCTCGGCTCTGTCATGAGAGAGAAGCTGGAGCTGACGCACCCGCACCGGCCAGCAGCGCCCCGCCCACACTCCCTGCTGATGTGGGACGGTCACCACCTGCAAACTACAGGTCACCCTTTGCATCTTTACAGCATAGGATTTTCAGGCCCCTGGGAGCTGGCCCTCTTACTGTTAGCTGGAACGGGAGCGGGGAGCGGGGAGGGGGGGCGGCGAAGCCCAGGCTTAGTCTGGTTTTTAATTTTTTCCCAGCAGGCCATTGTTGTGGCTGCCTCCTTGCCATTTGCTGCTTTCACTGCTATTCCTACTCACTGCAGAGGCTGCCAGTCTGCCGAGTGAGGTCAGAGAAACTCTCAGGGAGGCTAAACAAATCATTTCCTTTTTGAGATGCAGTATATATAATTCAATCATCAAGCATATTAAAGCCCTCCAATGTGCCCTATTCCAGAGGGGTTAAAGGGCAAATTGGCCCTCTCTTCTGTGGCTGATGGGAGTGCAAATTGCTACAACTTCTTGGCAAGGCAATCGGGCTGGATTTGTCAAAATAATAAAAGCACAGACCCTTTAACACAGCTTTTCCATTTCTAGGAATTTATCCTACGGATATGCTTACACACAGGTAAAATGGTATATTGGTAAAGTTTTTCCTTGCAGCAATGCTTCAAGAGAACATGATTGGAAATAGCCTCAATGTCCAGCAATAGGGGTTTGATTTTTTTAATGACTGCTATGTGCAACCAATGGAATACAAAACAGCTGTTAAAAGGAAGAAACTCACTCTCCATGTATTAATATTCATGTGGAAAGAGCGCTGTATTAGTCAAAGAGGTGCTGATGCAAAGTATCAGGGGTAGAAGCTTATAGTTACAAGGCCCTAAAGAGTCCAGCTCTAAGTTACTTCCTCACCAAAGTCAGGTGCCTCGTGTGGAAGCAAGATGGCGGGCGATGATGGCAAAGGTTCAGCCTTCCTCTTCCCTCTTGAGGCTCCATGAGGCCAGCATCTTCTGATCTCAGCTGTAGGCTGGAGGGCTCATTTCTTTCTGGGGTCAGCTGCTCTGTTCTCTTCACAGAGTCAGCTGCAAACTCTCAGGTGAATGGCTCATATCTCTTCCCGGGCCTGCAGGATCCTTTTCGGTGTCTATGCAGCTCCCTTCCTCTGTGTATCTTCTGTGCATCTACTTCTGTCCCCGTGATTGAGTATCCGTTTATGTAGCCCACCAAGGGAGTGGGGAATTCAACCCTGCAAGCCCTAATGATGTTGTCGAATCAAAGCCCTAATCTTAACAAATTCATTTAAACATAAACCCTTTGAATTTAACACACTCAAAGGGTATCATGCCCAAAGGAACAGACCAGTTTACAAACATAATCTGTATCTCTTTTTGGAATTCATACATAATAGCAAACTGCTACAAGCCCCAAGTGTATTAATGTGCTAGAGCTGTGTAACAAATTTGTTGGCTTAAAGCAACAAGCCTTTACTCTTTCGTAGTTGCCGTGGCACAGGAACTCTAGAGCAGATTATCTGGATAGTACTGGCTGAGGGACTTTCATGAGGCTGTAGCTGTCCAGACAGGCTGCGTTCACCTCCAGGCTCGACTGTGGCACAATCTGCTTCCTAGGCACGTGGGCCTCTGTGCAGCCTGCCTTACTGTGCTCAGGACATGACAGCCTGTTTCCCTCTCCAGGGCTGCCTCGTGACATAGGAGCTGGCTCACCCAGATAAGTGATTAAAAAGGAAGAGCGAGAACCCACCCAAGATGGAAGAGTCAGACTTTTTGTTATAACCTAATCTTAGAAGTGACATCCCATCACTTCTGCTGTATTCTCTTCCCTAGAAGCAAGTCACAAATTCCAGCCACAGTCAAGGAGAAGAGTATCACAAAATTTGAGGGCATGTCTTCCACATCACTGCAAGATCTATTCCTAAGCAAAAAAGAGAAAAAAGAAAGCAAAGTGCAGAGCAGTATGTATGACATGCGACTATATATCTAACAAGAAGAAAAAGAATAGTTAGATGCATTTGCTTGTAGATGCATAAAATTTCTCAGGAAGGATACACAAGAAGCCGTTCATTGGTTGCCTCCAGGGAGGCCAATCTGGCAGCTTAGAAACAGGGACGGGAGGGAATCTTTACACCATGCCTCCTTGACTGTCGCTTGAACTTAGCACCATGTGAAATTGCTTGTTTTTAAAGAAGATGTGGTGCAACGTTCTGTTATTCCATTAAAGTTTGCTGAGCCTCCTGGAGCCAGGCCCGTGGGGATGCCCGTGCCTTCAGGAATCTGCCGTCTGTCTCAGTAAGCATGACTCCAGCGCCCTCACAACTTTTTAGGAATAATTTCTGGCCACGGAATTTGAATGTCAAAGTATTGGCTCAGACAACAGACCCCATGTGGGTGGTCTTGGGATTCTCTGGAGAGGAGGGGGGCTTAAATGGAACCCAAATGGGAGACATGTCAACGGGGAGGGACCCAAGTGAGCTGCGTGCGTAGGGAAGGAGAGAGGGAGACTTTGAGGAGACTTGCTCCAAAGTAGAGGAAGGTTTGCAGGGATTTGAAATCTTCAGTTCTGTTATTTTGAAAAGGAGGCTATAGAAGGCAAGAAGCTTCTGAAATGGGGTGAATTATGACCCTGTATGCCCCTGTGCTAGAAAAGTCACTCTGATGCTAGAAAAAGAAATTGATTCAACTTCAGGTCAAATAAAAAGGAGGTTTTTCTGAAGAGTTCTACCCAAGTCGAGCTGGGCCTAGTGGGATGAACTCATAACCAGAAAGCCGGGAATCAAGCTAGAGCCCTCAGGCTCTCGTGCTCCCTCGTGCTCTCATCTGCTCTCTGCACAGGTGTTCCATTGACGCCTCGCTGCCTGTATCCCACTGATCAGTCATAGGCTCTGCTCGCCCCTCATATTGACTTGCTCCAGGCTCCCACCCAGAGCACAGCCCAGAAGGACCACAGACTCGAGTGTCTGAGCTTCTGTTCTCACGACAGAATCTGCTGGGCCAAGCTCACCTGTTTACGAATGAGGCACCTCTGAGCCTGGTCCCACCAGCTGTGAGAGGAGAGCATGGAAACTGGTCTCCAGGGCCATGCCTGCCACAGGGGCAGTCGTCAGAGAAGGGCGGCAGCATCCCAAAAGCAAGTGTGCTTCCATTTAGCATATCCCCAGAGCCCTAAATCCCATCCTGAACAACACCAAGATAATCCGGAGTCAAGGGGGACAGTTAGGGAGTTCTACCTGCTCAAGGCCCCTGATTCGTTCAGGAAATGTAAGAAGTCTGTTGGGTGATAGGTACTGTGTTGGCTGCCGGGAATCTAAAGTTGAGTCAGACAGAGTGCTTTTCTAGAGGTGCCTGCAGGCATGTCAGAGAGTGGGGCAATAAGAACATTAAGACGGCTGGACGTTGACCCCTAACGGCTCCATGGGTCAGCGGGGTGGCTTCCTCTTATCCCTGTTTGACAGGTGGGGAAGCTGAGTCCCACCTGGCTGAAGACCATACGCTGGTCATGGTAGACGGAGCCTGTGGACTGCAGAACCCATGGCTCCAATCCTTACACTGAACTGCATCTCCTGACACAGAAACACTTGATGCTACTTAAAAGCCAGGAGCAGTAGAACGGTCAACTGGGACGAGGGTGGGAAAGCAGCAGAGGGGCTGACACACAGAGCGGCTGAGTGTAAGGTGGACCTGGGGTCTGAGTGCGGTGTGGTGCAGGGATGGCAGGCAGGCTGGAGAGGGCTTGCTTGGAAAGCATCTTTCTGGTATTGTTGGGCGGGGGCAAAGAAGGATCTTGTGTGGGAGGCTAAACTAGAAACTAGGGGTCAGGCAGAGATAGTGGGGGCCTTGAGTGTCAGGCTAAAAATATGAGGGAGCCACAGACTTTTTTTTTTTTTCAGTATGACGACAAGATCTAAGCATATTTGGAGAAGACGCTTCTGGCAGCTCTACGAGGAAGGAACGTTCGAGTTTACACACAGAATGCAGGAGAGGATTGTGGAGGGGACTGAAACAGATGAGAAATGGAAAAAATGGTAGTAACAAGGGGTTAGAAAGACAGACTCAGGAGGTAGAATCCAGGTAGAAATTAGGGAGCAGGGGAATCAAAGCTTCCCAATCTCTCTTCTGGATTTCTCCTGGAGGCAGCTCTACAGTGTGCCTCTAACACAGGCATTTTCCAATTCCGCCCATGGTTTCTAGCATTATTCTTTCTGTGCTGCATGTGCACACTCGCAAGTGTATGCACACACACACACACACACACACACACACGCTGACCTATTGTCACATCTAGTATCTTTAATTATTTTACCGGAACAATTTCTTTGACACAGGAGAAGGTAATCAGAATATCTTCTTCAGGAAGGCAAAAAAACTGTTGATATTCCTGACCCGATTCCAAACACCCAGCAAATCCCTGGAGAGCAATTAATTAAATGGTTATCTGTGCGGCTGGCTCCAAGATTCCTCCATCCTCTCTCCGTCTTTGTCTCCCTCCCTCCCTAAGCTCCCCCCTCTCCTTTCGCCCCCCACTTTGCACCTACTGGTTGAGAGGCTAAATTTCCTCTGCTTTGGTGATGGAACAGAGCTTTGTTTTTTAACAGACGCTTGCCATGGAAGAGCTCTATTTTTTTTTCTTCCTCACTACATTGATGCTAAATTTAGGAATTTTATTAACGAGATAATTTACGTAAATTCCATACAGGAGCCCCGCTGAGTAGCAAGCTCACTAATTCTATTCTTCTTATTAGGGAAAACAGACAAAGCAAATGAGATTTCAAACTCCGCCAGATGCATTTGCCTCTGTGCGGAAGCAGGCTGGGCCCTCAGGACGCGTGTTGGGACTTGAGGGCACAGACCCTGCCTCCTGGGGAGCAGGTCGAGGGGGCCGGGGAAGGGTGGAGCTACCTTCCAATAAAGGGAGAGGAGCTCAGCACCAAGGATTCCCCTGGGGCTCAGTGGCCCTGCCCTGAGAAATCACCCACATATCTAAAACAGGCCCAGCCCGCCCCTTCTGGCCCCATCTGCCAGTCTCGGGCACAGCTTCAACAAGGGAGGGCCCATGACGCGGCCAGAATGCGTGGCCTCCCCAAGTGCATTCTGCAGCTGCATTTGCTCCCTGGGCTCCTCCAGCTTCTCTGGAGCTGCCTCGCCCAAGGAAGGGAGGGAGCAATCTCCATCTCAGCACCAAATCTCTACACATGGACTTCTTAATAAATACAAGGAAACCCCACTTTCAACAATAAATGGAAAAAACAAAAACAAAAACAAAACTGATTCGTACCAGAGACATCAAGGGGTGGTTTATTAGCTTTACAAAAAGACAAACCAGAGAATTCTTTTTAAATCGCCAGCTCCCACGGTGCATTGGAAATGAGATTCAATTTAGAAAAAAATTCAATTGATACACAACTTGCGAGAAGGCTCAGCCGGTGAAAAGAAGGCACAGCGGGTGCCAGGCACTGGTGGTGATTAAGAAAAGGAAGCGGACGTAATTTCCTCCCTTCCCAGTGGGGCTGATATTAACACGCGCGCGGGGCTCGGGGGTGCCGCAGCTTTTAAGCGCCATCAGGTCTGGTTTGCATCGTCATTCTGGAAGGAGATCCGCTTTATGGCAGGTGAGGAAGCCGCGGCACATGGTGCTCTCACTCGAGGTTGTTGAGAAGGAGAGTAAGGGTGGTAGGAAGAGTGGTGCTGGGGATGGAAGAGACTTTCCAAAAAATGTCAAGCTCCACTGCACGCAGGTTGGCAGAGAACATCTCAGGGTCTCATTGGTTGATGGGACCTGGGGCTCCGAGAGGTGAAGTGACATGTCTGGGCTCATGCTGTAGGTCCCTTGAGTCTGAGACCCCCCTCACTCTTCTCCCCTACAGACCCCTCCTTCCCCCATCACCTCCTGGATGGACTAGAAGGGAAGTCCCCGGCCCCACAGTGCTCTCTCCCCCTTTGGGTTGGACATTCTTTGAGCTCAGAGACCTGAGCCCCTCACCCTGCCCCCTCACCCCTCCCCAGCCCCCACCCAGCCCCACGTGGCTCAGCACAGAGATGAGGAGCCAAAGACCGCAGACCTTCTGGCTGGACCACTGGTGATTTCTCTCCTAGTCAAGGTGACCTCAGGAGGACCACGTGGATCCACTCACGCACCAGCATGGACACCGGGGCCCCGCAAGAGAAGGGCTGAGGGGGCAAAACTGAAGGGGGCGCTCCCCGCAAGCCCAGCCTGGCCCCTGCCTGGCCCCAGAGGAAGCCTCTTTAACGTCTGCCTTGGTGCCTCTTTTGCTTCAGCCACCCACATCTCGACGTGCCCCATCCTCCGTCTAGAAATGGCCTTGAAGAATCTTTGGTGGCACCCCAACTTCTTCAGTAGATAAAGACACTCATCCAGTCGAAATTTTTCTGCAAGCCCACGTGGAGGAGTCTCTCCAGTGACCACAACCTCTGGTCACCGCTGGTCTTTCGGAATGTGGCGCCGACCCCAGATGAGAAGCCGGGGCTCCCGTCGCTGCCACCCACCCACCCACAACCGAGGAGGCGCCCAGGTGGTGCCAAGGCTTCTCTCCAGCAGAGATCCAGGCTTCCTGGCACAGACCCAGTAAGGTCTGAAAGGCAGGCCATGGGGGTGTGAGTGGGGAAGCAGGGCACCCTTGGCTGGATTATCTTGGTTGTGTCTCTGTGGGCCACTGAAGGCTCTCACGGAAAAGCACCCACAGATCTAAAACGGGCAGGCAGCCCTCCTCCTTTGGCCCCTTCTGCCAGTCTCGGGCACAGCCTTGTTTCTTCTGAACTGTTATTGAGAAACACTCTGGGCCTTGTATTTCCCCATTTTTTTAAAGCCATTTGTGGGGAGCTGATGTGGCTCAAGCTGTGGGGCACCCACCTCTCACACGGGAGGCCCCGGGTTCGGTTCCCAGTGCTTCCTGAAAAAAACAAAACTAACAAGCAAAACAAAAGAAAAAAAAAAGCAACTCAGGGAAACCAACGTGGTTCAGTGGTTGAGTGCTGGCTTCTCACATAAGAAGTCTTGGTTTCAATTCCCAGCCATGTTACCTCAAAAAAACTCACAACTATTTGGAAAGCTTTTGAGCCAGTCTGAAGGGTGGATGTAAAACAATCCAACCACAGCTACCGGACTTTTGGACTGACTGGCTTTGTCCTTTTCTGTTCAGCCCACGTTGCTTTCTGTTTTGTTTTGGTTTTAGTTTAGCTACCGAGGAGCCAGGACATGGCTCAAAGACCTTAAACAAAAAACTAGAGATTCAAGGCCTGGGAGCTCTAGTGCCTGCTCTCACGATGGAGAGAGCAACTGACTCTCAGTCTGTGCATAAAAGCCTCGGGGAGTGGAGCTGGATATACACCACTTGAGAAGCTGGGGCCCGGAGATGATCCCCCACTAAGGACGGGCAGCTGCCTGGAGCTCACCTCTCCTCCAGACTGAAGGGGAGCTGTGGCCTCAGTTTGAAATCCTGCCCTCTCTCCCCAGGATGGCTGGTCAGCGCCTCTGCTCCTTCTTCTACTGAGGCAGGAGAGTGGCAGCCTGTACCAGGACAAGCAGAAAGAAGAGGAAACACATACGCATGCGTATGGTCATCCATTTGACTGCCATTTTTTTCATCCCATCTTCCCAATTTTGTGAGGCTGGCATTCTAAGCTTCACTTTCTGGGTGAGGACACTGGGGCTCATTTTACCCGGGAACTTACATCTACTATGGGACAGAATCAAACTCAAGACCTCATTAATAGCTTTTCAAGTTAGAGGAATAACAGTGTAGCGCAAAACTGGACATGGTTGGTTTGGGCAGCAGACTTCCTAAATGCTTCTAGCTCTAGCCATCCAGGATACCAAGCATGCACCCTGCAAATGCCTCTTCTCTGCAGTATGTTCTGGGCCCTCCCAAGCTGGTTTTCTCTTCTCCTGCTCCTACTCCCACAGGAGCCCAGGCAGCTCCTCTCAGCAGCTTTGGTCTCTACCTCATCTCCATGCTCCAGTGTCAAGTCAGAGGAGCCTGTGAACGTCCACTCCCACCACAACAAGCCATTCTTGGGCCAGCACCCAGGAAATCTCCTTTTTGCAGGTTGGCTCCTGTGGCTGCCCCAGCCCAGATTCTCTACCTTCTCCCATCAGCCTGGCCAACTTCTCTTCCTTGGAGAGCAAACTCACAAAGCACCTCCTCCTGGAAGTCGTGACTGGCCCCCAGACCCTCAGGCACTGCCTCCTTGGGGTCCCAGTTTCTCTGTGCACACCTCTTCTATGATACGGAGATAAAATGTGATGCTGTTCCCACTGGCACAGGGACCGCTGTTTGTTTTGAGTGTAACCAACATGTTATACTCCGATATGTGACCAACTGTCACTTCCAATATGGAAGAATGAGAGCTGGACTTGAAGGAGAGACATGTGGCTTCCAGGCATAACAGGATTTCCCACAAGCTGCAGGACCTCACCAAGCTTCTTCATCTATGAGGACGTTATCACCGGCTTATGAGATTAAGAATCCTAACACATCTGAAAAATACTGTAGTCCTTTGAGAATGCTACTGACAAATATTCCTGCTGAATATTTATGGATGTTTAGAGAAGGCAAGGATGACTTCTTGGTAGGTGAGAACTGGAAACACAAGTGAAAAACTCATGAAGGAGGCAGGTTTCAAGCTGATGCTGATGAGCACGTAGGATTTAAACACACTGAAATGGGGACAAGGTGGGAGAGAAGGCCAGGTGAAAGACGTGATGAAAGCTCAGAAGCCAGCACCAGTCCTCAGCTGACATTCTAATTAGAAGCACAGGCAGTAAACATAACCAAATAAATATACGAAATGACCATTTCTGATAGCAATAGTGACGTGAAAGTGGTACATGATAAGGTGACTGGAGGGCATGCTCTAGATAAAGTACTCAAGAAGACCTTTCTGAATTGATGGCTTTTCAGCTCAGAAGAGAGCGTTGGGATGGAACTGGGCTGAGGAAGAGCACATCAAAGGCAAAGCAACAGTGAAGTCCCCGAGGTAGAAACAAACCCAACTCGTTTGAGAAACCAAAAACATAAAGGAAAAAATGGCCTGAGTGACTAAAGCCGCATGTACCAGGAGGAAAGTGGTCCAAGACGAAGGACGGGGTCTTATCCGAGGAACAGCAAGTTGTTGGTTTGGACTGGAGTTGAAGAAGTAGACGGTTCTGGAAAACAATCTGAGAGTAGAATTAGAAAACCTCTGACACCAAATTAAGGAGAATATACCTCAGTAGCAGTTGCCTCGTGCTTGCATGGGCAGGTCCTCCAGGATGCCTCCCGGCTTGTTCTCATAAAGTAGAACGGCTTCAGAGACAAAAGGGGCACCTGACTACAGGCAAAGGGAGCTGCGAGATGTTGGCCCTGTTTGCTACAGAATGTTTGAGCAGGAAGTCATCTAGATCATCCTCTCTATAGAAGTAAGAAATGAAGCCCAGAGGAGGAAACTGAGGCAGGGGAGAGAGTAGAGGATGTAGCTAAGGTTCACCAAGACCTGGTTCTCCTCTCCTTCTGGTACACAGGAATGTGGATGTGTCACTTTGGGGCCAAAGCATTTCACCGCTGGGGTGCAGCCCTCCCAGGCTGCCACTGCCATCCCTTGTCGGCATGGAGGTACCATGAGTTAGACCCCGTGTGGCGTACTCAGTAACACCTGGAGGGAGGTGCCCTGGGGAATCACGTCGACCAGTCAACTTGTAAAGGGACATGCACTCGGGTTGTGTGAAGTCCTTGCAGTTGTCGGGGGTTGTTTGTTATGGCAGGGTGACCTAACCTGTAGTGACTAATACAGAATTCAGGCAGGACAACCAGCCTGCTCTGACTCATATGGCGCCTGCTCAAGAAGTTCTGTGCATTTTTAGCACGTATGTGTGTGGGCCCATCTAAGTAGGTGCAGGGTTGCGTGCATGTGGCTGTGTGTGTCGAGAACCCTGAGTCCCTCATTTCCACAAAGCTCCCTTCCAACCACTTCCACCCTTCCTAACAACCCCAGTTTTCCCCGAGGCCAATGTGATGACTGCCTAAGAGTAAATGAGTGAAAGAGCAGGGTCCAATAGCTACAGATGATCCTCTCCTCCCTCGCTGCTGCCCAGTCCCCTTCTGGGCTCATGGTGCTCTGTGCGTACTTCAGCATTTTATACTCATCACAATCCTTCCATTTGTACCTGATTTTATAATAAATCACTCCTTACTCCCATTTGATCCTCATCTTTAACCCGTAAGAAAGCCTGGGTAGGGAAGATTAAGCCATTTCACAGATGGAGAAAACAAGGCTCATTCTGGAGGTGGTGATCTTGAGCTCCAGCAGCTGGTGAGGGGCAGAGGCAAAGACCAAAGCCACCTTCTTTTGCCACTCCCCATGCTCTTTCTTACATATCATCTTGGATTGGTACCAGGTGGCCAATAAAAGTAAATAAATGCCAAGTTTCTGCTTCTCTGAAAGCATTTTTGGCCACCCCCTACACAAGGCCAGCAAGAAGAGAAGAAAAGGAATCATTTCATCAATAGCTCTGGCTTCCTTGGGTACAGTTCTCATTAAGTTGGGCTGCGAAGGCCTTCTGGAAAGGGCTAAAAATGAACTAAGGGTATTTTTAGCTTGGGGGAAGTGTGTTCAGGGGGACAGGCTGGAGAGTGGGGCAGGGGGTGGAGGGGCAGAGCAGGGTACCTGGCCCTACACACAAGAGGCAGGTGGTGACTTTCAAGGAAGGGGACAGCTGCCCCTCATCTCCGGCACAGTTCATTTCTCTTTTCCTCCTCGTCTTCTCCTTTGAATAATGTGTTTTCACTGCTATTTCCATCTCAGCTCCTGCTCTCCACATTAACATGTATATTGCTTGGTTAAGGGCTATCTGGCCGGTTGGTTCTAAATAACTGGAAAATGACAGGAAGGTGATGGGGGCAGGATGACTGAAGGGCTTGTCAAAAGCTCCTGACGGCCTTTGTCATTTATAAACAAATGCCCAACACAGTTCAACAAATGCCATTTCCAACGACACCCTCCTACAGTAAGGTGGAGAAGAAACCTCCCGGGCTTATTCCTTGCTCATTTTTCTGTCCCCAGTCCCAGCCCCGACCAGGAGCCTGTCATTCACTCAGACACAGAGTGCACTCAGTCTGCACCAAGACCCAGGAGAAAACGCCAGTCGCCGACCTCAGGGAGCTCGCCGTCCACGGGAGTCAGACATGAAACTCACAACTCGTGTCCGGGGCGAGGTATGGGCAGGGCAGGGCAGGGTGCTCTGGGAGCACAGACAAGGGATGCTCACCCCCAGATCATTCTAGAATTCATTATGTCTGGAGTGTGGGGACTCTGAGGGTTTGGTAAAAGATGAAACAATCAAGGCTGCCAGAGCAGGCAGACCTCGTGAGTTGCTTTAAGGAGTGCAGTCTTTAACCGCGGGGCAATGAAGGTATTTCAGCAGGAAAGTGACACGATCAGGTTTGCCCTTTAGAAAGACTGTCCTAGTGGGAGAGAGGGTAGGTGGCAGGGTAAGAAGACATGGGAAGCTGCTATAATCCAGGAGAGAGAGACAGAGAGAGATACCAGAATTGTTCTTTTTGCCCCTCTCCTTGAAGAACCGTGTGGCAATTTCAAGGAGGCAGCCCTGGGTTTGTAGTCACAACCTGGAGTCTGAGCAGCTTTCCTTACAGGGTCAGGCAAGGCAGGGGTCCTGGCTGGTCCTCAGAAACTCTCCTGGGATGAATAAGAGGAGGGTAGAGAAGTACATAACTCCCATGTTTACCTCTGACTCCGCCTCAGCTTTCTCCACTCTCTGGGGCAAAAATCAGACAATAGCCAAGGATTCCAGAACACTCCCTCTTAGGCAAGCTGTTTTGTTTTTTTTTTTTAAGATTTATTTATTTATTTATTTCTCTCCCCTCCCCAGCCCCACACCCCGGTTGTCTGTTCTCTGTGTCTATTTGCTGCGTTTTCTTTGTCCGCTTCCGTTGTTGTCAGCGGCACGGGAATCTGTGTCTCTTTGTTGCGTCATCTTGCTGTGTCAGCTCTCTGTGTGTGCGGCACCATTCTTGGGCAGGCTGCACTTTCTTTCGCGCTGGGCAGCTCTCCTTACGGGGTGCACTCTTTGCGCGTGGGGCTCCCCTACGCGGGGGACACCCCTGCGTGGCAGGGCACACCTTGCACACATCAGCACTGCGCATGGGCCAGCTCCACATGGGTCAAGGGGGCCCGGGGTTTGAACCACGGACCTCCCATGTGGTAGACGGACACCCTAACCTCTGGGCCAAGTCTGCCGCCTAGGCAAGCTGTTATGCTCTGGATATGTGCTGTGTTTCTTATCTCACTGAATCCTCACAACATGCATGTGAAGCGGCCTGGCTCACTGTGTAATAACGACGCCCCTTGTAAGGTTAGCAGCACAGATGTCGCCATTCCCCTCTTCATAGGCATGGCCAGGTATGTTGTGCTCAAAGGCACATGGCTAAAAAGGGACGGAGGAGAGCCCCTGGCTCAAAGGGAAGGAGACTTTTAACACATGCAGGGCACTGGGGAACACTCTCCAACGGCTTCTCTTCCACCATGCTTCCCGAGCACGAAAACAAGGTGCAAAGAGGATAAGGGACCTACCCAAAGGCCTGCAGCTAGCGTGAAGAAGAGCCAGCACTGAACCCCAAATTATTCTGATGCCAAGGTCCCTGTTCTTTCTGGCCTATCACTGCTGGGATTCCTGGGTGTTAATCCCCTGGACATATCTGCTCGTTCCACAATTACTTATTCTCCTCGCTGGCCCTGGGTTCTGGACCTGAACATTTTCTACTTCAGTGCGGAGGAGAGAAGTTTTCTGGCCAGGGTTGGTGTTTGGTGGTGACTCCAGTTTCTGCAGCTGGAGCACCCTGCGTGATTCGCACGATGCTGCTGGACCAGAAGTCCACTCCAACCACACTTGAAGTCTACCCTCCCCCGCTTCCCAAAAACCGCTGCTGCTTGAAAAGCATTTTCCCTCAAACCCTACCAGGCTTCCCTTAAATGCTGCAGCTAATCCTATTTCACATTCATGCACCGCTCATTTCTCTGTGTTCACAAACACACAGCACCAGGCAGCGTAAAATGTGCAGTGAGTGGAGCTGACGTGAGATCAGGTCCCACCTCTGCCATGGTGAGTCCTGGGGCATGTTGCTTCCTCTCCCTGAGCCTCAATGTTCCGGCTAGTAAAATAGGGACAATAAGCGATACCGGTCTGAGGGAGACTCATTGAGGTTTGGTGAATTTCTGACCATGCATGAAAGGTCCTCATCAATGAGGTCCCTCACTTCTTTTGGAGTCAGGAAGGAAGGGCCAGCCCCATGCACAGAACTTGAAGGCGTCTGCCATGCCAGCCCACTCCAGGGCTGAGAACTTCCCGGTGTTCTGTTACTCCTAGCCACACGGTCTTGGAAAAAACCCGCACCGCTGTTTCCTGTCTCCTCTCCAAACAGGAGTCGGGCTGGGTCTTGGGGCATCTTCCAGCTCTCCAGCTCATGTGCTGAGATGGGGGCAGGGCATGGTAGCTAAGTCCCAGTGGCTTTCTTCAGTCTTCTTCTTTCAAAAACCACCGGCTCCTGGGAAGCAGCTGTGGCTCAATCGATTGGGCTCCCATCTACCATATGGGAGACCCTGGGTTCATGTCCCGGGGCTTCCTCGTGAAGACAGGCTCATCCGCACGCCACGGAGTGCTGACAGCCCGCGCCCACGGAGAGCTGGCACGGCAAGATGATGCAACAGAGGGAGACCAGCAGACAAGCAGAAGAATGCACAGCAAATGGACACAGAGAGCAGACAGCAAGCAGGCCGCAGGGGCGGGGGTGGGAGGGAAATGAAAATAAAGAAATAAATCTTTAAAAACAAACAAAACACCACCTGCTCCTGGGAGAACCAACCTACTCCTTCATCACTTGATGAAATGGGTTTTAACATCTTATGTGACAACGTACTTTCACTTTTGCTGCTCAGAGTTGATCAAGCTAAAAGCAGAGCGAGAGCAAGCTTAAAGGATGGGGCCTACAGGATATGGGATCAAATCGCTGACATGATAGTGTGAATTCATTCATCTTTATCACTTTCCTCACACGCTTGTCATCATCAAATGTTTAATGAGCACCGGCTGAGCAAAGCCTGCCAGGTGCAAAGGAGGACAAAGAGGCTCCCCACTCTCCAAAAGCTCCAATTCACGTTGAAGCAATAAGACATACAGATGAAAAACATGAGGATAGACTGCTCAGAGTCTCCTGGGTGGAGCCTCGAGAGCGTGGAAAGAGGACGGTGGGGTAGGCTTAGAGGTGGGGCAGAGCTCCCTGGCTGCCCGTGCCTCTCTCCGCCTCTTTCCTGTCCTCGCCCTCCAGTTCTCATGGTCCTTCCCCAGGGATTGAAAGGACGGCCCAGCTGCCTCATTGCCCCTCAGTCTCTCGCCAGCCCACCCTCTTGAAAGCCTCAAGGAGGAAACACATACCTCATAGTTTGGGTCCTCTCACCTCCCTTCCCAAAACGGCTTCAGAATGAGGCCCGAGCTCCTTGGCAACTTGTGTCCAGAAAGACTCCTGTGACCTGGGGCTCACCCAGCCGTGAACCTGGCCCCTTCCACATCTCCAATCAGCCCAGGAAAGCGCCATCTCTGCAGCCCTCCCCACCCTTATCACCATCCAGCTCCCCCGCCCAGCCTCAGTGCCCATGATCTCAGTGTCCTGAAGCTGCCCCTCGTTCCCCAGGCCGGAATTGAGGATTCTCTTCTCCAGCTCCTGCGTGGCTCAGGTCGCTATCACAGCACTTCATTCCCCCTCTTCCGCTGTAACAAGGTGTTTCGTGTCTGTTTCCCTCGTTGGACTGAAGGCTCCTTGAGGGCAAGAGCCATGTGGGATCTGCCTCTGCCTCCTCGGTCCCGGCTACTCAAGGTGTGGCCATGGACTGCGGCAGTGGACACCCACGAGCTCATTAGGAACGTCGCATATCTCCTGCCGCAGGCGAAACTTCCTGAATGTCATTCTTTAGTTTACGAGTTCCCTGAGCAGTTTGGACGTGTAGCAAAATGCAGCAATCTGTCGAGAAAATACCTTCGTACAGGGTGCCTTGCACATCATAGCCACTCAGGACGAATGAATGAGTGACCAAGTACAGAAAAGATTGTTAAAACCCTGCCGTTGTTTTACTCACAGCCATGCACAAAACCTGGAGATCTTTCTCAGCTGCTTGAAGTCATCTGCACGTCAATAAACCTCCCATGCCCTCCTCTAACTTTATTTTGTGATCTCCTCCTCCAGCGTCAGGCACCTCTTACCTCCCAGGGACGGCCGCGCCCCTAGCCCCTCCTAAAGCCCGGCTTTGCAGGTGAGCGGTGGTCCACCCAGTGGCCATGGCGGGGAGGAAGCCTTGCCCCCCTCCATCACCCCTTCTCCCTTCATACCCCTGCAGACCTCACGGCAGGGCAGGAAGGACCCCCTCCAGGTCTGCAGGTGGGTGGCAGTGGCCCTTCGCCCCCACTCCTCACCCCCAGCACTGTTGCCCCTCCACCTATCACCGGGGCCAACGACTTCTACCAAGCCTGCTGGGAAAATCCTCATGCTATAACCTCTTCACCGCCAGCCTCCCACCCCCAAACATCTGGGAAACTGTAGCAGTGAAGTTTGCTGGCCCACGAAGCAAATGCCCAATCACGGTCTGAAAATAAATTCCTTAGGGTCAGGAAGGTCAGAGGTCACGAAGACCACTCTCCCTCCAAGCTCCACTGTCAACAAATCAGCCACACAGTGGGGAGACACAAAAGAGGAGCTAAACACCAGATCATGTATACTACTTCGACTCTGTGGAATGCCCCATCCCTTTCAAATTGCTTTTATATCCATTATCTCCCGAGTCGGGCAGACAGGAGCTATTATCGCCATTTCACAGATGGGGAACCCGAGGCCAAGAGAGTTTAAGCCTCTCTGGTTTGTGTAATTTATGTCCTGCCTGTGTACAGGGAGGATTCTCAGGGGCTTAAAATAAAACCATATTTACATAATAGCTAGCATTTGAAGTTTACCCGTAGAAACATTTCCACATTTGGCTAAAAACTAAGTGCAGAAAAACATGTTATGACAATTTAAGCACTTCAATTTATGAAGAAAATCACCATTTTCAGGTTTTATTTGCTCAATAAACTTATATTGAACATTTTAAAAAAACATAACTACTTGTATACATGTGAATATAAAATGAAAAATGTAAAAGAACTGAGAAACCATAGAGGCAAAAGAAAAGAATTTGTGCCACGAGCCAGAAATGAGCTTTTTACTCTCATTTGCCTTAAATTTGCCTCTGGGCTTCCTAGGAGACTGAGTAAAAAAGGAAACAATGTGTTGCCAGCTTTCATTGTCAGATGAACAAAAGAAGGGATACCCAGTGAGGAGAAACAAATGTTCCCTGGCACGAGGTTCTCAATAAAATTTATTAGTGACATCGTATGGAAAGGGGACTGAGTGAAATATTAGATAAAATCTCTCAGGAGTGACCAAGCAGAGGATACAGAAAGGTCTTTCATACCCAGGCCGCTTGAATCGTAACTTAGCTCCAGGGTCCTGCCAAAGGATAAACATCTCACAAAGATCTCGTGGATTCTTCTATCCCCTGTAGCTCTTAGCCAAACTCGTTCCTCTCTCAACCAAAAATGTTTAAAGAGTGGACTTACTGATATTCTATTCATGAACTATTGTGATTAGTAATTGAAGAAAATGTGGCATTGGTGTGGAGGAAGTGGCCATGGTGGCTGCTGGGGGTAGGGGTGGGAAGAAGAGATGAGATGTGGAGGCGTTTTCGGGACTTGGAGTTGTCCTTGGTGATGCTGCAGGGACAATTACTAGACATTGTATGTCCTCTCATGGCCCACTGGGTGGACTGGGGGAGAGTGTGGGCTATGGTGTGGACCATTGACCATGAGGTGCAGCGGTGCTCAGAGATGTATTCACCAAATGCAATGAATGTCTCATGATGATGGAGGAGGTTGTTGTTATGGGGGGAGGAGTGGGATGAGGGGGATGGGGGATATATTTTTTGAATGTAATATTAAAAAAAATAAAGACAAAAAAAAAAAAAGAGTAGCCCACATTCACAGTCCCTATTTCCACGCCTTCTATTCTCCTCCTTAATTTACCAGCATCAGACTCCTGCCCAACGTTCTCCCGAGAATAGCTCTCGTGGTGACTTTCCCACCAGTGGGTGTATTTAAGGGTCCTGTTGTCCTGGACCCTTCTGCTCCACTGATGCTCTCCTGTCCTTGGCTCAGGGACCACGCACTCTCCTGGCTCTCCTGGCATCCTGCAGCTGCGCTCCTCTGGCTCCTTGGTGGACTTCCCGTCCTCCTCCTGGTGTCCACTGCCCACCAAGACAGTCTCCGTGGGGGATCTGAGGCATTCCCAGGCCTTGCAGCACTGCTCTAAGCTGAGAAGTTCCCAGTCCCCATCTCTGGCCAGTCTTCCCCTTTACTCCTTCATCAGACTCACCTACACACCACAGCTGCTGCCCTCTCCACTGGCAGCGCCCAAGTCCGAGCCACACTGAATCACACTGCCCTCTGCCCTCCTTTCCCTCCCCCACCCAGGCGCACGCCACTGCCCGCCCCCGCCCCCCCCCAGTCTCATCTCAGCATGTGACTCTTCCCTCTCCTTTAATTCCTTAGCCAACCAACAAGGCGTGCTACTTTCACTTCCTAAGCGTTCCTCTAACGTGTGTCCTCTCCACCCCCTCGCCCTTGAGACCACTGCTACAACCTCCCAATGCCTCTCCCAGCCTCCCTCATAATGATGCTTGAAAAAATCTATAAATCAGAACATGTACTTTCTGTGTCCAAAAAATCAAAATGGCTCCTCGTCTCACACACGGTAAGTTCCAGCCTCCCCTGGCCTATGAAGTCCTCTACCATCTGACCTAGACTCCTCTCCAAGCACTCCAAGCACTCCCTGCCTAGATCCACAGCAACAGTAAATCCACAGGCCTGCCTTCCTCTGACAAGCACACCCCCTCCCTGCCCAGGTAGTCTCCACACGATTGGCCTTGACCCCATCCGCCCTGCTTCTGTCTCTCTCCTGCTAAGCTTGTTGATGCTCACGTCGGGTACTCAGCTCAGCTGTTCCTTCTCAGGAAGTTTTCTTTGGCCTCCTTGAATGTGTTGCCACATTCTGAGAACTGCCCGTCTCCTCCTCTCCCTGAAATCCACAGGTTCCTCTCAATCAATCTCTTCCCACTACGCAAACCTGGAACCTGAAGCACTCCCTTCCCCCTCGGCTGCCTCAATTGCTACCCTACCACATAGCCTTACTTTTGTTTGTTCGTGTGTCTGTCTCCTCACGGACAATAATCTACTTCTGTGCCAGACTGTAACTTACGCATCTCTGTGACCCTAGCAGAGAGCAGACACTCAGATGTTAAATGGAAAAAAAAAAGAACATTTGAAAAAGTGAATGAATTGTTCCTTCAGAGAAGAACTGGAACCAGAATCCAGGTCTCTGTCCTCCTGGCTCCAGAGCTCCTTCTCTGCTGCTAGTCGGCCTTACGGTCGCTGTGGCCGTATTCTTGCTTCCTTCAAGTCTTGCTGGAGGAGGGGTAAAGGCGAAGCGCACAGATCTGAAGAGATAATCAGGGTAAGAAATATTTGCTCAGCCTAAGCAGTGTCCCTGGAGGATTCAGGAGACGGTATTGGTCAGTAACGGATGAGAGGTCGGGGCTCTGGGGACAGGGAAATCATGCAAAAGTCTAGGCCAGGGCAGGGGGTGGGCTTTTAAAGAAAGAGAAGAAGACAGAGAGCTCCCAGGGGTTGAGGACAGGCTGGGCTGGGCCTCAGAGGAGGGGAAGAAGGCTGAAAGGAAGCCGCTGAGGAGGGCTTGAGCAGATAGTGAGCGCTGCAGGGATGTCTGAAGGAGAGAAGGGGGGCACCGCGGGGGGGTACCCGGAATCCAGGGAGAGGGCAGGAGCTGGTCAGGTCGCCAGGTGCCCACGGGAGCTGCTGCGTCAGGGAAGGTCAGAGCACGCCTTCCTCCTGGCAAGAAAGTGTCCTTGTTCACATCATTTCCTTTCTCTTTTGCTCTTCTTTTTCTTGTGAAAAAGAAGTCAAGTCTAATTGGAGAATCAGCTCCCTCGACTCAGAATCAGTACTATAGGTTCAGGGTCAGTTATAGCCCTGGTTCACCGGTTCCGAGGGAAGTGCACATTTGGGAGTGTCCGTGTGCTCTGAAGAGCGTGTGGCTGGAGGACCCTTAGGGAAACCGCAGGAACTGGCCCCAGGTATGACTTTAGGGGAGGTCCCTCCACAGGCTGCCAAAGCTGCCCAGGGCAGAAAAACTGAGAAGTAACCTCAGGCTGGAGAAAATGATTTGGGGTAGAGCAGAAGGGAGAGATAGGCTGGTAGATGGGTTGGAAAATGGGATTATGACCCAGACTGGACTTAGCAGAGTCCTTCCCTGGAGTTTTCACCAATCAGAGGTGAAGCAATCACTCTTTCTTCTTGGAAATCTAGGTACATGGATGTTCCTCCAGAGTTGCCCATGGCCATGTCCCCATCAAGCGGAGAGAGAGCGTGAGAGAAGGGAGCCCCACGGAGAGGGAAACTGACCTGAGAGAGGAAAGAAGGAGACAGAGAAAGAAGGGGAGGGACAGGAACAAGTCTGAAAGAAAGAGAGAAGTCTGTCTGTCTTATTCACAGCAGAGACCTGTTTGTTTGAGAATTGATCATGGTTTTTCCTGAAGATAGTCCAAATTGGGTTTTTTTCCCACTTGGAACTGAAAGATTCCTGACTAATGTGCCTCCCTACGAAAAAGATTTTAGAAGCTTATCAGTAGAGAAGGCCCAACTTTTTCTTTCTTTTTAAATGGCTATAAAACAAGAATACAGACACTTCCATATTTTTCAAAGAACCGAGGTTAACATTATCTGCTTGAAGATGATTCATAACTAATATTTTTGGTACTGGTAGTAATTACTTTGTTGACTATGATAGTCTTATTTTTGCCTAATTGAATGCTACTATACTCAGATATTTACGTGTTTTGTTTCATACAATTCCTGTAAGTGAGGTCCTGTTCCTAGCCCCATTGAATGGATGAAGAAACCAGCACAGCAGGCAAGGGCCACAGTCCAATTTCCCAATACATGCACTCTGCTACCTCCCAGATATTGTCTGAGCACAATGTTAGGCAAAGCCTGTGATGAACACAATCCTTGTGAAATGTAGTATGAAGAGAACCATAGCCGAAAGGGCATGTCAGCTGCTACCTGCTGATGGTCAAAGGAGGAAAAAAGAGAAACTCAACGAGGAGCATCTTCCAAAAGCAAAGCTCAGGAACCTAAATATTGTAATAAGCCTTAGAAAAAGACTGTATTTTTGAGAGCCTGTTATTTAAACAGTTGTCATTTTGTTGAGCCAAATGTCCAATTATGGGATATCAGTACCATCTCAGAGCTCTGCGATAAAATCGACTAAAAGCAATGCCACTGAAAAATGTCCCTTGTCCAGCTATCTAGGAATGCCCCGCTCTAAGAGGGTTGGGTTCTCAGATCTTAAAAACCGTCACCATTAAATCAACATGGTGTGACCAAGCACTGGAAGGGATCATGGAGTTAAAGAGGGAAGCCCCCTGAGAAACCCCATAAAGTGGACAGAAATCACCCACAGATCATTTCCTGGGGTGACACAACAATGTCCCACTTTACCTGTGTTCTCCCCCCAGCACACATGCACTGGACCTCCATTCTTGGCCACTGTGGCGGCATGGTTTAGCCACTCCTGTTGCTGCATTTTCCCAAGTCTGTGCCGGCCTCCACTTCCGTTGACTTACCGTGGGGAGCCACCATCTGCGGCCGCAGCCGGCCAGATGTCCCTCGGTGCCCTCGGTGCCCTGGCAGCCAGGAGGCAGGATGGAAGCAAGGGCAAAGACAAGTGCCTAGGTGAGACCCTGGAGCCCACATTCTCCATATGCCAGGTTATGGGTGGCCCACGAGAAAACAACGGCAATTAGCCATCACGGACACGCCCTTCTCTAGCACTCCTGCACTGCCCCTAGAAGGGAAGGCAAATTCTTAGGCTCACATCCTGAGATTCAGATGCTTTTGCCATCAGATAATACCCACCACCTTCTTTCTTGCAATTATTTATAATCCTCCCTCCTTCCTTCCCATCCCCCATAGCTCCTCCCTCCCCAGGTCTTCTACATCCAGATTTTGGGTCCAAAGCACACCCTGGCTGCTCTGTTTCTTGATGTTGCCTCTAGTAATCTATTTCTCAGTCATACCTCAGTCAACTATTTCCATGCTCATGACCTAAATCTTGTCATTACCAACTGCACAATCTCTAATATCTTCATTTTCAAAATCCAGCTCTTACTGCGACCTCCAATTTTCAATTCCCTCTAAACTTCTACTACAACAATTTTGACTCGCCAGCAGTTCCAGAGCAGAGACTGTTCACTCACTGTCTGTCACCTTTCATGTTTTCATTCCCTCCATGCCCAGCTCAGATGCCATGGTCTCCTAGTAAAGCCAATCCCTTTCAAAGCTAGAGAAAAATCTAGGGACTGTATAACATAGTGATTGTGATGGAGGGTGGAAACTGTTGCTAAGAGCATAAATATAAAAATGTTCTTTTACAAAGTGTTAGGAATGTGATGATGTGTGAGAAAATTACAACTAATGTAACCTATGGATGATAATTAACAGTAATACTGTAATTTTTTTCAGCAATAGCAAAGAAGATCTATCAGTCCTAAGGGACAACAATAGGGGAGTATAAGGAGGTATGGGATTTTTCCTTTTGGAGTAATGAAAATGTTCTAAAATTGACTGAGGCGATGACATCACAACCGTGTGATGAAAATGAGAGCCACTGAGTGCACTTGGAATGGATTGGACAAAGCATGGACTGTATAACACAGACGGACTCTGGTTAGCAGGGCAAATATAAGAACATTCTCTCATGAACTACAACAAGTAATAATATGAATATAGGGTTTTAATAATTGGGTGGGTTGGTGGGAAAAAACACCGCATATAAAACATAGGCTCTAGTTAGTAATCATGTTTTGGCAATGCTCTTTCATAGTTTGTAACAAATTTTTCACAACGATGCAAGATGGTGGTGGTGGGGTGATGTATGGGAACCCTGTATGGTGAATGCATGTTTGTTTTGTAAGTTCCCAACTTACTATACACTTGTTATTTATGTATGTTCAAGTATGAATGATATATATCAAGAAAAAAATTGTTTTAATTTTTTAAAAATCCCTTTCATAAGCCACTAACTGCTTTGCTCCACCCTCCAGCCTAGAAGTTCCTCATCTTTGCTTAAACCCACTCTCCACCTCCTTCATACCTGCACCATAAGCTGAATGGAAATGAAGAAAAAACACCTTGACTGGTCTCACCTTAAATCCGTGACCACAGATTACAAGTGGGTCGGCAATCCTAGGACATTTTCCCTTCCATCTCATGCTCTGACTCTGTGTGGTGGTCACTGCACAGCTTGTCATGACTCAAATCTCCAACACTCCTTTCCACCTCTTCACTCTCAGATGAAAGTCTTATTTCACTGAGAAAAGAGAAGAAATCAGAGAAACCCTTTCTCTCCCCATAACCAAAGGTCCAGCCTACTGTCTCCATGCCAACAGGCTCTGCCAATTCCTCTGACACAGAAGAAAGGCTACTAGTGCCCCTCGCTCACGCCCACCCTCCCACTTGTCTAGAGGGCCCCCTTGCCTTTCACCAGGACAACTCTGTCCCTGTAGTTATTCTATCATTCTCTTGCTTCACCAGTTTCTCGCTTTCTAGAACAGTAGATCACATACAAAACATGTGGAAATCACACTCATCGTAAAACAGAACAAAAAACTCACTTGACCCTCAGTTCCCTCTCCAGTTACTACCTTGCCTCCTTCCTCCTTTTTACAGTAAAATGCCAGAGAATGGCTCATTCCACCATTTGTGCAAATATGGAAAAAAATCTTAACTCCTTTTAAATTCCTGCCTCGGTCTTCCATACTTTAGCAAATGGCACTGCCAACGCCCAGTTACTCAGCCAAAAAGCTCGACATCATCTTTGTTCCTCTCTTTCTCCCACAGCCCTCAGCCAGTCCTTCCACTTGCCAGCACTCGCACCATCATCATTCTGATCTAATCCCAGATTATCTCGTGCCTGGACACTAGAACCATCTCCTTTCTGCCTCCTCCTCCACACCCCCACTTCTCCTCCTGCTACCCTTCTCTCCTACCTCACACCCAGTAGCCCAGGTGAGCCACTGTTTAAAACCGGAAATTGTACTCCATTATCACCCTTGCCCAAATCCCCGCAATGATCTCTAATTCTTAGAGCAAAAGCCAAAGCCTTCAGCATGGATGCCAAGATGCCTGCATGCTCTAGCCCCCGGTCATCTCTCCAACTTAGTCTGCAGTCACCTTCCCCCTGGCTTATCCACTCCAGTTAGACCAGCTCTCTCCTTATTCCTCAAAATGCCCCAGCTTTGTTCCAGCTCAGGGCCCTTGCACTTGCCATTCCCTCTGCCTAACACAGTCTTCCCTTTGATAGCCTCATGACCTCACTTCATTCAGGGTTTGCTCACACGCCATCTCTTCTTATCCCATCTAATTAGCCGCCTCCTCTCTACCATTCCCTCACCGTGCCCTATTTTCCTTCCAGCCCTGAGCACCGATCAGAAACAGCAGAGAGGAGGGGTGAAGTGTCGGCTCCCTGGCTTCAGCAGTTAACCTCGCTGTGCCTCAATTTCTCATCTGTAAAATGGAGATCAGAGGAACACAACTTACCCTATAAAGCTGGACCAAGGCTTAAATGAGCTAATACCTGTAGGAAACATGGCAGGATGCAGTGGTTATTGGCCTTTTTTCCAGACATTGAATTCTGTAAATTATGTTGTTTATCTTTCCCTACCAGAGCAGAAACTGCATTTCTGGTTCTGCTGTATTCTCAGCCCTGATTCTGTTAAGAGAATTGCCTTTACAAACCCATTTTAAGAAGTTATACTTCATTTTCTTGGCAAGTTTTAAAATATATATATAATTAATTCGGAATTTATTGTCTGAATCTACCCTCTCCTAATGTTACTTCATCATTATTTTGAGTTGAACTTTAATTGAAAACATTTCAGTTTAAAGTTTCCTCCTTTTATCCCCTAATATTAAGCAATAAATGCAGATAAGATCAGGAAAACGTATAAAGACCCCCTGTCTTGAAAATGATCATTCTCTGGTTTGTGTATGAAAGTCTCAGTCTTGATCAATTTGACTTACTTAAAATGGATTATTTCACCATTTGTCCTAGTGTTATGGGAAAAAACCTGATTAGCTCCTTTTAGACTCACACCTAGGGAAACTGAGGCATGGAGTAATTACCTGACTATGCTGGGGTCAGCAAAATTAAATGTCACACTTGTAACACACAAGTAAACCATCACTTTTGAGTCCCTGCATCGTTTATTGACTTCCTGAATGCTAACTACAAGCTGATTTAGAATTAATAATAACCCCTTACAAAGCCTGTAGTGTGTACAAAAGCAATCTTTGCAGAGCGTTATTTGATTTCATCTTCAGTACTTCCCTGGGCCATCTGGAATGAGGTGCTACGCCAGGAAAATAATGACCTACCAGAGCTAGCCTGAGCCAGAAGCTCCCCCAGGGCAGGACAACAGAGAGGCAGGCGCTCAGATGGGCTGTGATCCGAGCCCAGGGCTGTGCTGTTTGTTCTCCTCTTTCATGACATCATGAAAAGCCTCTGGCTTTGCAGGTGAAGAACCTGAGTAGGCTGGCTGAGGTCATGCTAGCTGTAACAGATGAACCCTGACATCACAGTGCCTTCCCACAACGAAAGTTCATTTCTCATGGTGGTGGCACAAGGACCCAAGCACCTGCCATCACGTGGCTCCACCATCTTCAGCACGGCACGTGGTGTCTAAGGTTTCTGTGGAAGAGGAAGGAGCATGCGGATCACGAGTAAGAAATTCTTAATAGCAGGCCTGGAAGTAGCATCACTTCCACCCACATTCCATTGGCCCAAACTCAGTCATTTGGCCACCCATAGCTTCCGAGAGGCTAGGAAATGCAGCCTAGCTGTTAACCCAAGCAGAAGAAATATGGCTGGTGAACAGTTAGGTAGTGTCTGCCATGCCAAGCAAGTCATTGAACTGTCTTGAGCCTCATCCACCACCCCACTTTTCAAGTAGCAAACTGAGGATGTACCCAGGCCTTCCATTTTGAAATATGTCTCATCAACTTTAGCTATCCTCACCTTTCTCTCCTGCTCTTCTCTGTATCCTGACCTTCACCCTACCTTCTCTATGGGTTCTAATTTCATGTTTTCCTTGACCTTTATGCCCTAGGATATGAAAAAGAAGAGAGGAAGGAAATAGTAGCAGTGAGTTTCCAGATTAATGGCACCTGAGGGGACAGGCAGAGGCTAGAAAAGTGTCCTAGCATTCTGCTCCTGGGTGCAATCAATTTTTATATTTCCCCAAATGGACCCAAGCTGATAGAATATTAGAACTGAAGGGGACCTCAGGTACAACCAAAGCAGAGAACAGACTCTGCCTCTCTTATTAATCCATCACAGAACCTTGGGCAACAAAAAAAAAGTGAGATAATGCCTCAGTCCAGGTTGTATAAGGATTAGATGTGATTATTACTTAAAATTACTTGGCCCAATGCCTGGTGCATAGTAGGTGCTCAATCAACAGTAGCTGGATTTGACTCTGGCTCAAGTCTGAATGTCATTTTCGGGATAGGCTGCACCCCCTGACCAGGTGGGATGAATTAAGCACATAGGCTCGGGCCCTGACCTGTGGAATGACCCAGGTGCTGTGTGTCACAGGCACCCGGAGAGAGCCAGCAGCGACCTGCTGGGAAGGAGAGCAAAAGCTGGGCCTGCAAGCTGCTTTCACATAGCTGTTTCTGATACCAGAACTAGAAGCATGTGCTGGGGCCTTCTACCCTCCCCCTTCCCATCCTTCTTTCTATTTATCAGACACGTTAGGAAGGGCCTCCCCGAAAGCACCACCAGCCCCTATATGACTCCAATCCCAATCACTGATACATGTTCATTTGCTCTTCCATTTCCTTGCTGTGTGACTCTGGACCTTTAATAAATGGTAGCCACCATTATTATTATTATTATTATTATTATTGATCTTATTAATATTTGAAGGTCACACTGATGCTACCGCCTGCTGAGGGTCTCCACTGTCTCTGGAAATCTCATACTGTCCACTACCATGTTGTTCCATTAACAAAGAGGAAAAAGTCCACTAACACAGGTCATTCCCGAGCATCAGAGCCACCCAGACTTATGGCACACGCTCTCCAACTGGCCCCGAGTGATAAAGGAATGCTTTAAAACAACAGTTAGGAACAATTTCTCAAGATAAAGGCCTCCAGTGGTCCTGAGGGCAACTGCAAGGAGATCCCAGACCACGGAAAGGGGGCCGGGAATAGTGATGAGACGATTGGTCCTTGCACTGGGATTTATGAAGTTCTGCAGATCAGGAGGAGAAGGATGTCTCAGAGAGCAGGCCCCCAACCCACGCTGCCTGGGGCCATGGCGTGCAAACACGAAGGCCCCTCTCTCCACAGCACCTGCACTGGCGGCTGAGGGAAGAAGCAGACGCGAAGTCCGGTCAAGGATGCCTCGCTGCCATGTCCAGCTGCTTGTCCCATCCTTGGCCATCGTCCCTGATCCAGGCAGACCTCCGTCAGGCATTCTCAAAGTCCTTCCCACTCACCACGGAGAGAATCAGCCAATCTTTCTCTCATGTCTCTCATGCACCCCTATTAGAACAAATCACACACGATGTCACCGTCGGTTTCACAGTCTCCATGGCCGCGAGGTGAGGACTCGCGTCTTATCCACCACCTGTGGTTAAGGAGGCGTTGGATGAATGTTCGTTGGCTGACAACTGGCCCATTCTTCCACCTGACCCCTGAATGTTCCTGACCCCTGCCTCTCGCTTGGCCTTGGATCCCATCTCTCCACGAATACCCAGGCACCCCCAAGACCAGTCTTCCCCTGGGTCCAGCCCTTAGTTGTCAGGAAACATGGTGCCCAGTTCTCCCACCACTGTCTTGTACTCCTGAACTCTGGAGCGCTTTCCCGTGTCCTGGCCGGCCTCCCCACACCACACCTTAGTGCTGCTGTGGCTGGCTGAGAAGCTCCCCTCTCCTGGGGCAGGGAGCAGGGCCTGGTGGGACGGAGGAGGGCTTGGAGCCAGGAGGGCAGGAGGTCCTTCCCCGGTTCCCCAATTCAGGAAAAGTGTGATCGCTTGCAAATCGCGTACCATCGCCGTGCCTCGGTTTGCGGTGAAATGGATGAAATGATACCAGCCTCAGAGTCGTTGCCAAGATGGAAATGAAAGGGAGTGGGAAAGCACCTTGAGAAGTGAAAACCGTTCCATAAACCCAATGCATTTGTTCAGCCAGCCCTGAAGTTGACCAAAAAGCTCTGGGACATTTCCTCCACACCACCGTGCGGCTAACACCGGCTCTAGGGGCTGCTTCACCTCTGCCCCAGGTAAGGGAACTGCCAGCAGCACACGTCCTCTGCTGGCCTTTCTCAGAGCAGCAGAAATTCCCACAAGCGGGCGAAGCTGGGAGAAAGGAAAGGAGTGGGTGTTTCTCAGGCATTGTCAAGTGAATGGATCAGCAAAATAGGAAGTGGCAGAGAGCACAGACTGTCTGTGTTATTTCAAGCTTGTGATCACATCTCACATGCTCTGCTGAATCAGTGAACAAAGCAGCCCTCGGAAAACTGGTTCTGCGCGGAGGCAGCATCCAGCCAACCCGCCAGCCCAGCGGAGCTGGCTCCGCGCCACGCACTTGCCAGTGACTCTGACCTCCCCCCGAGGGAGTCCACCCCTGGCCTTGGGCTTCCCGCTGCGTGTCTGTTTGAGTCGGTGTTTATGGAGCACTCACCACGTCTGAGAGTTCTCTCAACCAATGCTGCCAGCAGCTCATTCTCCTGCTCGAGAACCTGCAGTAGCTCCCTGGTGCTTCAGCATCAGGAAGTCTCCTCTGCCTAACTTAGCTCCACCTTGCTGACTCTACCTTTAAGCCTCCAACCCTACGGGGAAAACGACCTCATGGTGACCGCCTTTCCTGTCTTCCCCATTCCCGTTGCAACTTCTTTTTATTTAAATCCTTCAAGACCCAGCTCAAATTCCACGAGCCCAAACTGATCTCTTTCTTTCCTGAAGTCCAGTTCCACCCACAGTACGCCATAGCCTTGCACTCAATTATTCTCTAATTGCTAGACATGGTCTCTCTCTCTTTCGTCCCCCTCGCTCGCTCACTAGATGAGAGGGTCCTGAAGGGCAGGGACCATTCGATTAAACGCCACTCAACCAGCCTTTCTGGACACTTACCATTAGTGTTTGTTGATGGGTGATTGACAGGCTGGGCCGGGCCCCAGGCAGAGGGCAGCTTTCCCCAGAGAAAGTTTAAGGGACAAACTCCAATGGGTCTCCACAATGCACCTTCCCTGAACGGCCTCCGGGAACCGTGAAATGAGAGGACACCGTCACCCCTCCACAGAGCCCCCTGATACCGAGGAAACCGTCTGTTCTCCCTGCCTGAGGGCCATGGACCCTGAGGCCTGTGACTGCACACAGATGTACCCCGGTGCGGCAATGCCCAGGTCAGGGCTGCCTTCTCGTCCAGCCGGGGACCTCAGCAGGGGAATGAGGGCCACTCAGGACACTGGGACCCCTGCAGTGTCCTGACAAGCAGCTGCCTGTCCCTGCAGGCTGCCTGTCCCTGCAGGCTGCCTCAATCTCGCCAGGCTACCTGAAAGCAGCGGCAGATGCACCCCACGGAGCCGCCCTCCAGCCCTTCCTGGGTGGGGTTCCTTGGCTCTTCTCCCAACACCCCACCCCTGACCAGCCCTTCCCCAGCGAGCAGGGGGCGGCGGCGGGAGCGGGCTGCCGGGGGCCGTGCGTGTCTGACCAGTGCCATCTAGTGGCCGCGCGGCGGAACCGACTCGCCGCCCGGCCCCGCCTGCTTTGCAAGGGCGGGGGTGGGGCTGGGGTGGGAAGGAGAGGGTGCTCCTTTCCCCCTCCAAGAGGTCCTAACCCCTGCGGCAGAGACCCCCGGGAAGCTCCGGTCATCTCAGGGAACGACCTGGACGCCTGCCGGCCTGCGGGATCGGGGCGAGGCCGAAAGGGGTTTCTCGAAGCAGACTGGAGAGCGGGAGAGGAAAGTAGGGAGAAGGGGGAGGAGGAGGGCGAGAAAAGGAAAGGGGAGGGAGGAGAGGAGGGCGAGGCGAGGAGAGACCGGGGAGTGATTCAGAGACCCTGGGCCTGCAGGAGAAGCGCGAGGGGGGGTTGAGGAGCCGGAAGCGCCAGCGGGAGACGAGCGCCCCTCCCCCGCGGCTTCCAGCAGGTCTCCTCCCGGGGGACCTCGCCGGCAGCCTCCGGGGCTCCGCCCGCCCCCCTTCTGTCGCCAAAGCGACCCTCAGTGGCCCGAAAGAAGACCCCCGGGCTGAGAGCCGGGACAGGACCCCCGGCAGCCCCAGGGCCATGGGTGGGTTTCAGCTCCTGGGAAGCTGGTTTCTTTGATCTCATCCCTTTTGCTCCCCACTCTCCTCCCCCAGCCCCTGCCTTCAAGCCTTCTTGCTCTGTTTGGATAAATGTCTCCCTGCTGGGGGGAAATAAAAAACCCAAAAATGTACAACCTGCCAGGGTGCTACCCCTGGCCTCATCCCCCGAGAAAGGCTGCCAGTCTCCACGCCTCACCTAAGGCCACCCTCGGGGAGCCCCGGTAAGGTGATGAGGCGGGCTATTAAGCAAATTCATTATTGACTCTTTCACATTAGATTCCATTTTTTTCCCCTTTGATGCCAACACAACTAATAAAAATGCACTTTATCTTCTCGGATTTATGGGCTCATAAAGTTGCTTTCATGTACCTCAGGGAATTGGGATTAAAGGAGAATTAAACATCTCCAGTGAAAAGCCTGCCCAGGTAGAGGGGAGCAGCGCAAGAGGAGGGGTTGCGGGGAGGGGGAGGAGAGGAGTGATTCAAGGACAAGAAGTAAACTGAAGTAAAAACCTGGCAAAAATATGGCTTTAATATATTGTGAAAGAATAAAAACCTCATAAAAAGTTATCACCAGACATGAGGAGTTTGTAATGTCACCCATTGTGGATTCTGGGGAGGAACTTTCTCGGAGATGAGAGTGATTAAGTAAAAGTAAGGCGGCTGCGCGGGAAGGCCGGTTGAGTGGCGTGTGGCTCTGTAAGAGAGAAGACCAGAGAGGCTGCCGGCCAGAAAGCAATGGGGGAGCCCAGTGGGGGCGGCCAAGCTGGCACTCACCTCCCCTGACCTGCCCCACCACGGGGGAAAGTGGCCCCTAAAGGTCACGGGCACCTCATGTGGCCCCCACCTGCTTCCACAGGGGTCGAGGGAAGACGGCTGGACCTGGGAGCAGGAGAGCTCCGGCTCATCCCGACTGTAGCTAAGCAGCCGTGAAACTGTTTATTTTCTTCCATTTTAACCAAGGACAAGGCTACCTGGCTCTTCTTCCCAGAGAGGCTGCAAAAATCAACTAGAGCAAGGCCAGCCCTGGGGAGGAACTTCCTTTCTTACAAACTAGAGACACAGGAGTTGTTCTTGTCATTTCCTTCCCCCAATCACCAGACCCGGGCCATCTCCAATCCCGTTCTTTCTACCTCAAAACTCTCCCTCTCCTCCTCTTCTCCATCTCCGGCACCCAGGTGTGAGCCGCCAGGATTCTCCACCAAGACTACTATAATAACTTCCTACTTGTTCACTATAATAATAGTTACATCTATTATGATAGCATCTTGCAGATTCATTCTCCACACAGGGGCTGGAATGAACTTCTAAAAACTTAAATCAGGTGATGTCATTCCTTGCTTAAAACTCATCAGTAGGAAAGCAGATGTGGCTCAAGGGATGAGGCCACAGGCTACCACATGGGAGGACCAGGCTTCAATCCCTGGGGCCTCCTGGTGAAAAAGAAGAAGAGAAGGCGTGCCTGCGCCATGAGCCAGTGTCCACGTGTTGAGCCAAGTGCCAGAGTGGTCAACCGAACACCCACACGATTGCACGGTGAGCTGAGTGCCTGCGTGAGTGCCCACACACTGAGCCAGCGTCTGCACGGCGAGCCAGTGCCCTCGTGGCAAGCTGAGTGCCCATGCAGCAAGCCGAGTGCCCGCATGGTGAGCCAGTGCCCATGCAAGTGAGTCACGCAGCAAGATGATGACACAACTAAAAGAGAGATGAAGGAAGTCAAGGTGAAGCACAGCAGAGACCAGGAACTGAGGTGGCGCAAGTGACAGGGAACCTCTCTCCACATCAGAGGTCCCCAGTATTGAATCCTGGTGAATCCTAGAGGAGAAAGATGAGAAGAGAAGACAAAAAGAGAAATAGATACAGAAGACCACACAGCAAATGGACACAGCAAAAAACAGCAGGGCAGGGGGAGGGGTAAGGGAAGGGAGGATGGATAAATAAATTGACACAACTACTTAAAAAAACAAAAACAAAAATTCATCAGTGGCTCCCCATTGAACCCAGGATAAAATGCAGAATCCATGCTCTAGAAGGCATGCCCTGTCCGGTTCTGTGTTTCCATCCTGTTCCTAGCGCTTCTCTCTGCTCCTCTGCAACCTTTCCCGGGCTTTTCACACTTGCCCTCATCTTTCCTGAGAAACCTCTCCCAGGCTCTCTGCATGGTTACCTGCCTCTTTATAGTCATCTCAACTCAAATGTCACTCCAAAAGATCTTCCCTGCCTCCCCAACCAAATATACACCACCTCTGTCCAGAATCATAGCACTCTATATTCTTCCTAAGCATCTGTATTTGTCAGGGTTCTCTAAGGAAACAGAATCAACAAGAGATAGCTGTCAATAGTATATGATTCTAAGAGTCTCTCGTGCAGCCGTGGGGATGCAAAGTCCAGGTTCCGCAGGCAGGCCGCAACCAGGGGCTGCAATGAAAGCCCAGTGAAGGTTCTTGATGAGTTCTGGCAGACGGTGGCTGTCCGAAGATGAGCTAGGAAATTCTCTCAATGCTGGAATCACTGCCTCTTTTAAGGCATTCAACTGATTGGGTTAAGCATCACTCACTGCTAATGGCAATCTCCCTGAATGATGTAATTGTAACCAGTTCTCTATGATTTACCACTGCAGTAAAGTCAATGGTGACTAAAGTCCATAAATGCCCTTGTATTCCAGTTAGCCCAGAGCTGGCTTGACCAAACAACTGGGCACGATTACCTGGTCAAGTTGACACAATAGCCTAACCACTGCAAAATCTATCACAATCTGTTATAAATTTACTCATGTATTTAAATTTAATATCTGCTTCTCCTGCTAAATCATAAACTCCTTGAGGGCAAAAGTATGCCAATTTATTAATCACTACATCCCCAGCACCTAACATAACAAACAGCCCACCTCATCATCTGCCAAAGAGAAAAGAACCTTAGGTTATTACTGAACAGATGTATGGCGGTTTCCCACAATTGAAGGAGAAGGGAGGGCGAATTTGGTAGGGTAATTGAAGAACCTTCTGCATAAAAGACAGATGTAGAGAGGTCAGTAACAATACAGAAATGGGTAGCCAGGCCTCAGCTGTCCTGCTTGCGGGCCTTTCACTTCTCAGCATTGCCCATTTTAGTGAGATTCATCAATTGAATGTAGAATACCTACCATGTGCAAGAATTTGTATTCAATGCGCTCAGGGAATCCCAGCTGAACTTGACATTGTCCCTGCCCTCTAAGTAAAAGAAGACAGAAAAGGATTGTCAGGAAGGGAGCCAGGAACCCAGGTATGAGGCTTTGGAAGGCTCCCAAGCCCACGGCGCAGTTATCTTAAGTCCTGGGACCTTGTCCTGAGCGCGGGGAGAGGCTGGCCGCCGTCAGCAGAGCCTCGCAGAGGTGGCCATCTCTTGGCGAGGTCCACATCTGGTCCTCAGCTTCACAGGGAAAAGAAGGTATTCACTGTGAGTGAACAGGATTGATCAAACTCAGAGTGACCGACTCGCCCTAACTGAACTTACTCTTAAGACCCCTAAATAAAGCCAAGTGTCAGTTTATTTCTTTACATTGAAGAAATGCACTTGCCACCCAGAGGACTCCTTCCCTGGAGGGCTGACACAGCCGCCCGGGTCCACGGTGGCAACTCCACCCGTCCTAGTGCATGCGAAACTGTTTGCAGAATCTGTAACGTGCCAAGCTCACTTGTCTGAACTATTCTCCCATAGCCCATTGCACTTCCCCTTTGTGGGGCTAATGCCAGGTCTCAGTTACCTCTTCTCTGACTCGTGGACTAGGTTAGGCAACCCTGCTAGATGTTTTTAGAGTTCCTTGTATTTCTGCCGTCATTCGTCCTACAAATGCTTATCGAGAATCTACTGTTTTCCAGGCATTATTATGAGTATTGGGGATAGAGCCATGAAGAAAATAGACCAGAAATTATCAGGC